>NC_060081.1:45689802-46325484 GCF_922984935.1 Meles meles
ACACAAAACAGAATTGATTTTAATGCCTCCATTCTTAGGTCCACCCCTGGTGAAGTAAGCACAGAGAAGGAAGGCGACAGAGAGAAATCTAGAGAAGGACATACCCAAGGGACCGTACCCTACTGGGTGGATTTTGTGAGCAGGATAACTATGGTGATTTACAGTCCCAATGCAAATGCACTGAATATTTTAATTTATATGTCTTTTTCAGCTCTAATTGCTCGTCAGTTTGAAAAGTGAAATGTTTGTAGGGAGTCTCATTTCCTGCCAATGAGATAATATGGTCTTAAATGTCATAATTGGAGTGAACTACATGGGTTTTTAACTTCCTGGTCGGGACCCAGCCACTCTCAATATTTTCAGGTAATAGCCAAAAGATTTACAATCTCAATTAAAACTACTATTTCCCTTCCCATTAGAACTAAAAACAGAACGCTGATCAATGGACAAATTTACTATTTGCACTCAGCTTAAAAATATAGGCTAAATTATCTTTATGAGGTCAAGTTCTCAGCCCTCACCTGTTTATGAAATAAAGTGTGGAAAATTAAGATGTGAACTATCTTTTTAGAAGGTCATTGTAGCAGATGGTATTGGTGCTCCTGGAAAGCTGACCAGCCGCAAGCAGCTGCCAGCTTCCTGTGTAAGGACTTTCTCTTTGTTGTCCCCATACAGGGCTGGTCAGAAGTGCTGGAAAGTTAGCATCTCTAGAAACTAGCCGCAGCAGATGAGGAACAGGGGTTGGTGAATAAATACCCCAGCTTCTCTTGGTGGGACAACACCGAAGTGTTCTACACTGTCCCCTAGAGGTCCCCAGTGGTATTGAGCATGGTTGTTCAGGGTGTAGTTTGTCATTAACACATCCTGGGCTTTCTTCCCTTCCACGTCTTAACCCTTCACTGCCCTGTACGCACAACCTGCCATCACAACCCACATAATTGACATGCACTCCAATCCTAGACTCAGGGTCTATTTCTGGGGGAATCCAAGCTTAGATAACTGTAAGCATGATTTTGGTTAGACCCCAGCCTAACTGCCTAGATCTTAACAAAAGCTCTCAGTGATTCAAGAAAAGTTGAAAAAAAAAAGAAAGAAAAAGAAAAAGAAATCCCAACTGATCTCTCGGAAGTATAAACCGCTCCAGTGAAAAGACAAAATGGGAGAATCCCGACTGACCTTCTAATTGCAAACAATGGGGGACTGTCTGGTTGTCTGACATTAAATTCAGAAGGATGAGAAAAATTATTTTCCCTCAACTATGTGTGCCAAAATAAAACTTCCCCATAGTGTTAACTCCACACAGGAACAGAGGACTGGCATGCCAACAGGAAGCTGGTCGTTTACTCCATCACTCTTGGAGTATTTTTTATTTTTTTCTTATTTTAAAATTTTAAAAAAACATTTTCTATTTACTTATTTTAAGTAATCTCTATGCTCAACATGGGGCTCCAACTCATGACTCTAAGATCAAGAGTCACATGCTCCACCGACTGGTGCCCCTCTTGGAGTAATTTTTAAGTAGCGTATCTCTGTCAGGGTATTTTCTCCCATTTCTGTCCCTATTAATCAGCCTGTCAGGTCTACATGTCCACTTCATTCATCAGAGTAGTCAGTGCAGTCCAATCTAAGACCCCTCATTAGTATTTGGAAGCGTCTGGAACTCTGTGATACAGGGGGAGTTCAGACTGGAAAGAATCACAGCAGAGTGTTGGAGGAGAATAATGCAGTTCGGACACTTCCTATTCACCTTCAAAAAGAGAAAGAGCAGCCATTCAAGGCTTTAAGAGACAAGGACAATAGACTGGTCCAGGAAGACTTGGAGGAGACCCTGTCCTCATATTCCTTAGGCAGGGCCACGTATGTGGAAAGGAACCAGCTGGGATTAGGAGGCTTAGGTGTTGTCCCCACTCAGCAGAACCAAGCCCTGTGACATTGGTAGGTCCCTTTGATCCATCGTTGACCTTGGTTCCTTGGTCTCCAAAATAAGGGGAAGTAAACTAAAGAATTCTTCAGCTCTTTCATCCTACTCTCTAAGAATGATGCCAATTTATTATTCAAGTAAGTGATGTAATTGTGAAAGGGGGGGCATAATAATCTCCTAGACATGAATGTGTCTTAACTGATGGGATATTGGCTTAGGAAATTGTGACTTTTGTCATTCAATGCACCCTTACCTAAATGCTTTTAAGAAATTCCCAGAAGAGGGAGGAGTCAAGATGGCAGAGAAGTAGCAGGCTGAGACTACATCAGGTAGCAGGAGATCAGCTCAATAACTTACCTAAACATTGCAAACACCTACAAATCCAACGGGAGATCGAAGAGAAGAAGAACAGCAATTCTAGAAACAGAAAATCAACCACTTTCTGAAAGGTAGGACTGGCGGAGAAGTGAATCTAAAATGACGGGAAGATAGACCGCGGGGGAGGGGCCAGCTCCCGGCAAGCGGCGGACCAACGGAGCACAAAATCAGGACTTTTAAAAGTCTGTTCCACTGAGGGACATTGCTCCAGAGGCTAAACCGGGGTGAAGCCCACGCGGGGCCAGTGTGGCCCCAGGTCCTGCAGGGTCACAGAAGGATCGGGGGTGTCGGAGTGTCGTAGAGCTCGCAGGTATTAGAACAGAGAAGCTGGCTACAGAGACAGAGCCGAGGACTGAACTCTCAGCTCGGGGTTACCTTGAACTGGTCGCGGGCTGGGTGAGCTCGGAGCCTGGCTAGAGGCTGGGGATATGGGAGTGATTGGGTGCTGTCCTCTGGGGGCGCACTGAGGAGTGGGGCCCCGGGCTCTCGGCTCCTCCGGGCCAGAGACTAGGAGGCCGCCATTTTCATTCCCGTCCTCTGGAACTCTACGGAAAGCGTTCAGGGAAAAGAAGCTCCCAAAAGCGAACCCGAGCGGTTTACTTAGTCCGGCCCCCCGTAAGGCGGTGTAATTCCGCCTCAGGCAAAGACCCTTGAGAGTCACTACAACAGGCCCCTCCCCTAGAAGATCAACAAAATATCCAGCCAGGACAAAGTTCATCTATCAAGGAAAGCAGGCTCAATTCCTAACACAGCAGTGGAATTCCAGAGGAGGAGAAAGCAAAGCACAGAACTCATGGCTTTCTCCCCATAATTCTTTAGTCTTGCGGTTAATTCAATTTTTTTTTCAATTTTTTTTCTTTCTTTTTTCTTCTTCTGCTAAATTTTTTAAAACTTTTACCTTTTTCCTTTTTAACGTTTTTTGACTAGTTTATCTAAATATATATATATTTTCTTTCTTTTTTATATTTTTTCTTTATTTGTTTTATATTTAAATTTTTTTCTTTTTTTCCTGAACCGCTTTTTATCCCCTTCCCCCCCGCCCCCCCACAATTTGGGGTCTCTTCTGATTTGGTTACAGCGCATTTTTCCGGGGACTTTGCCACCCTTTTAGTATTTTATTTGATCCTTCATATCCTCTTATCTGGACAAAATGACAAGGTGGAAAAAATCACCACAAACAAAAGAACAAGAGGCAGTACCGAAGGCTAGGGACCTAATCAACACAGACATTGGTAACATGTCAGATCAAAAGTTCAGAATGACGATTCTGAACGTTCTAGCTGGGCTCGAAAAAGGCATGGAAGATATTAGAGAAACCCTCTCTGGAGATATAAAAGCCCTTTCTGGAGAAGTTAAAGAACTAAAAGCTAACCAAGTAGAAATCAAAAAAAGCTATTAATGACGTGCAATCAAAAATGGAGGCTCTCACTGCTAGGATAAATGAGGCAGAAGAAAGAATTAGTGATATAGAAGACCAAATGACAGAGAATAAAGAAGCCGAGCAAAAGAGGGACAAACAGCTACTGGACCACGAGGGGAGAATTCTAGGGATAAGTGACACCATAAGATGAAACAACATTAGAATAATTGGGATTCCAGAAGAAGAAAAAAGAGAGAGGGGAGCAGAAGGTCTATTGGAGAGAATTATTGGAGAAAATTTCCCTAATATGGCAAAGGGAACAAGCATCAAAATCCAGGAGATGCAGAGAACCCCCCTCAAAATCAACAAGAATAGGTCCACACCCCGTCGCCTAATAGTAAAATTTACAAGTCTTAGTGACAAAGAGAAAATCCTGAAAGCAGCCCAGGAAAAGAAGTCTATAACATACAATGGTAAAAATATTAGATTGGCAGCAGACTTATCCACAGAGACCTGGCAGGCCAGAAAGAGCTGGCATGATATATTCAGAGCACTAAACGAGAAAAACATGCAGCCAAGAATACTCTATCCACCTAGGCTATCATTGAAAATAGAAGGAGAGATCAAAAGCTTCCAGGACAAACAAAAACTGAAAGAATTTGCAAACACCAAACCAGCTCTCCAGGAAATATTGAAAGGGGTCCTCTAAGCAAAGAGAGAGCCGAAAAGTAGTAGATCAGAAAGGTACAGAGACAATATACAGTAACAGTCACCTTACAGGCTAATAATGGCACTAAATTCATATCTCTCAATAGTTACCCTGAATGTTAATGGGCTAAATGCCACAATCAAAAGACACAGGGTATCAGAATGGATAAAAAAACAAAACCCATCAGTATGTTGCCTATAAGAAACTCATTTTAGACGCGAAGACACCTCCAGATTTAAAGTGAGGGGGTGGAAAACAGTTTACCATGTTAATGGGCATCAGAGGAAAGCTGAGGTGGCAATCCTTATATCAGATCAATTAGATTTTAAGCCAAAGACTATAATAAGAGATGAGGAAGGACAGTATATCCTACTCAAAGGGTCTGTCCAACAAGAAGATCTAACAATTTTCAATATCTATGCCCCTAACGTGGGAGCAGCCAACTATATAAACGAATTAATAACAAAATCAAAGAAACACATCAATAATAATACAATAATAGTAGGGGACTTGAACACTCCCCTCACTGAAATGGACAGATCATCCAAGCAAAAGATCAACAAGGAAATAAAGGCCTTAAATGACACACTGGACCAGATGGACATCACAGATATATTCAGAACATTTCATCCCAAAGCAACAGAATACACATTCTTCTCTAGTGCACATGGAACCTTCTCCAGAATAGATCACATCCTGGGTCACAAATCAGGTCTCAACCGGTATCAAAAGATTAGGATCATTCCCTGCATATTTTCAGACCACAATGCTCTGAAGCTAGAACTCAATCACAAGAGGAAAGCTGGAAAGAACCCAAATACATGGAGACTAAACAGCATCCTTCTAAAGAATGAATGGGTCAACCAGGAAATTAAAGAAGAATTGAAAAAATTCATGGAAACAAATGATAATGAAAACACAACTGTTCAAAATCTGTGGGACACAGCAAAGGCAGTCCTGAAAGGAAAATATATAGCAGTACAAGCCTTTCTCAAGAAACAAGAAAGGTCTCAAGTACACAACCTAACCCTACACTTAAAGGAGCTGGAGAAAGAACAAGAAAGAAACCCTAAACCCAGCAGGAGAAGAGAAATCATAAAGATCAGAGCAGAAATCAATGAAATAGAAACCAAAAAAACAATAGAAAAAATCAATGAAACTAGGAGCTGGTTCTTTGAAAGAATCAATAAGATTGATAAACCCCTGGCCAGACTCATCAAAAAGAAAAGAGAAAGGACCCAAATCAATAAAATCATGAATGAAAGAGGAGAGATCACAACTAACACCAAAGAAATACAAACAATTATAAGAACATGCTATGAGCAACTCTACGCCAACAAATTTGACAATCTGGAAGAAAGGGATGCATTCCTAGAGACATATAAACTACCACAACTGAACCAGGAAGAAATCCTAAACCTGAACAGGCCCATAACCAGTAAGGAGATTGAAACAGTCATCAAAAATCTCCAAACAAACAAAAGCCCAGGGCCAGATGGCTTCCCAGGGGAATTCTACCAAACATTTAAAGAAGAACTAATTCCTATTCTCCTGAAACTGTTCCAAAAAATAGAAATGGAAGGAAAACTTCCAAACTCATTTGATGAGGCCAGCATCACCTTGATCCCAAAACCAGACAAGGATCCCACCAAAAAAGAGAACTACAGACCAATATCCTTGATGAAGACAGATGCAAAAATTCTCACCGAAATACTAGCCAATAGGATTCAACAGTACATTAAAAGGATTATTCACCATGATCAAGTGGGATTTATTCCAGGGCTGCAGGGTTGGTTCAACATCCGCAAATCAATCAATGTGATAGAACACATTAATAAAAGAAAGAACAAGAATCATATGATACTCTCAATAGATGCTGAAAAGGCATTTGACAAAGTACAGCATCCCTTCCTGATCAAAACTCTTCAAAGTGTAGGAATAGAGGGCACATACCTCAATATTATCAAAGCCATCTATGAAAAATCACAAATATCATTCTCAATGGAGAAAAACTGAAAGCTTTTCCGCTAAGGTCAGGGACATGGCAGGGATGTCTATTATCACCACTGCTATTCATCATAGTACTAGAAGTCCTAGCCTCAGCAATCAGACAACAAAAAGAAATTAAAGGCATCCAAATCGGCAAAGAAGAAGTCAAACTATCACTCTTAGCAGATGATATGATACTATATGTGGAAAACCCAAAAGACTCCACTCCAAAACTGCTAGAACTTGTACAGGAATTCAGTAAAGTGTCAGGATATAAAATCAATGCACAGAAATCAGTTACATTTCTGAAGTACACCAACAACAAGACAGAAGAAAGAGAAATTAAGGAGTCAATCCCATTTACGATTGCACCCAAAACTATAAGATACCTAGGAATAAACCTAACCAAAGAGGCTAAGAATCTATACGCAGAAAACTATAAAGTACTCATGAAAGAAATTGAGGAAGACACAAAGAAATGGAAAAATGTTACATGCTCCTGGATTGGAAGAATAAATATTGTGAAAATGTCTATGCTACCTATAGCAATCTACACATTAATGCAAGCCCTATCAAAATACCATCCATTTTTTTCAAAGAAATGGAACAAATAATCCTAAAATTTATATGGAACCAGAAAAGACCTTGAATAGCCAAAGGAATATTGAAAAAGAAAGCCAACGTGGGTGGCATCACAATTCCGGACTTCAAGCTCTATTACAAAGCTGTCATCATCAAGACAGCATGGTACTGGCACAAAAACAGACACATAGATCAATGGAACAGAATAGAGAGCCCAGAAATCGACCCTCAACTCTATGGTCAACTAATCTTCGACAAAGCAGGAAAGAATGTCCAATGGAAAAAAGACAGCCTCTTCAATAAATGGTGCTGGGAAAATTGGACAGCCACATGCAGAAAAATGAAATTGGACCACTTCCTTACACCACACACGAAAATAGACTCCAAATGGATGAAGGACCTCAATGTGAGAAAGGAATCCATCCAAATCCTTGAGGGGAACGCAGGCAGCAACCTCTTCGACCTCAGCCGCAGCAACATCTTCCTAGGAACATCGGCAAAGGCAAGGGAAGCAAGGGCAAAAATGAACTATTGGGATTTCATCAAGATCAAAAGCTTTTGCACAGCAAAGGAAACAGTTAACAAAACCAAAAGACAACTGACAGAATGGGAGAAGATATTTGCAAACGACATATCAGATAAAGGGCTAGTGTCCAAAATCTATAAGGAACTTAGCAAACTCAACACCCAAAGAACAAACAATCCAATCAAGAAATGGGCAGAGGACATGAACAGGCATTTCTGCAAAGAAGACATCCAGATGGCCAACAGACACATGAAAAAGTGCTCCACATCACTCGGCATCAGGGAAATACCAATCAAAACCACAATGAGATACAACCTCACACCAGTCAGAATGGCTAAAATTAACAAGTCAGGAAACGACAGATGCTGGCGAGGATGCGGAGAAAGGGGAACCCTCCTCCACTGTTGGTGGGAATGCAAGCTGGTGCAACCACTCTGGAAAACAGCATGGAGTTTCCTCAAAATGTTGAAAATAGAACTACCCTATGACCCAGCAATTGCACTACTGGGTATTTACCCTAAAGATAAAAATGCAGTGATCTGAAGGGGCACGTGTACCCGAATGTTTATAGCAGCAATGTCTACAATAGCCAAACTATGGAAAGAACCTAGATGTCCATCAACAGATGACTGGATAAAGAAGATGTGGTATATATACACAATGGAATACTATGCAGCCATCAAAAGAAATGAAATCTTGCCATTTGCGACGACGTGGATGGAACTAGAGGGTATCATGCTTAGTGAAATAAGTCAATCGGAGAAAGACAACTATCATATGATCTCCCAGATATGAGGACGTGGAGATGCAACATGGGGGGTTAGGGAGATAGGAGAAGAATAAATGAAACAAGATGGGATTGGGAGGGAGACAAACCATAAATGACTCTTAATTTCACAAAAGAAACTGGGGGTTGCTGGGTGGAGGTGGGTTGGGAGAGGGGGAGGAGGTTATGGACATTGGGGAGGGTATGTGCTATCATGAGTGCTGTGAAGTGTGTAAACCTGGCGATTCACAGACCTGTACCCCTGGGGATAAAAATACATTATATGTTTATAAAAAAAAAAAAATTCGAAGGGGAGGCAAACCATAAGAGACTATGGACTCTGAAAAACAACCTGAGGGTTTTGAAGGGTCAGGGGTGGGAGGTTGGGGGAACAGGTGGTGGGTAATAAGGAGGGCACATATTGCATGGAGCACTGGGTGTTGTGCAAAAACAATGAATACTGTTACGCTGAAAAAAATAAATTAATTAATTTTAAATCATTATTAAAAAAAAAAAAAAGAAATTCCCACAAGAGACTTGCTGGTGAAATTCAGAAAATACTTCTCTCTTTCAGCAAGATAAATCCAGAAACTAGGAACAGGATATGTAAAAGAAAAGAAAAAAATATTCAAGACTTTACAAAATTTTGGAGGTAAGATGCTAAAGTTGGAAATATTCACTTTGAAAGTGCTCTAATCACCGTGTCAGTTGAGAATAGATATAATTAATATTTTTGAGCCCTAGCAACTAGTGGTAGCAACAAAAGATATTTGGGGTGGAGGTGGGGCTTTGGGCCCATCCCGAATCTTTGGCCTCCCATTCCCTATTCTCTGGTTTCATACTTGTATGCTTTTCTAATCAACTACAGATATACACCCTAGCCATTACTCCAGCCCTGTTTCTCTACAGTTTGCTATACCTACAACTCCTCAATATAAAAATTCTGAACATAGAATCACCTCAACCTACAGAGGTAGATGTTATACCCCTTTCATAGATGAAAAAAGTTAAGTTCAGAAATATTAATAGTGGTAGCTAAGACTCTCATCCATATCACTGTGTCTCTAAAACAAAGGCAATATTTTTCTCCTTTAACTATTATTCATTTAAATATTATTCATTAGGGATGCCTGAGTGGCACAGTCAGTTAAGTATCTGACTCTTGGTTTCAGCTCAGGTCCTGATCTCAGGGTCCTGGGATCAAACACCACGTCAGGCTCTATGCTCAGTCCAGAGTCTGATTGCAATTCTCATTCCCTCCGCCCCTCCCACTCATACTCTCTCTCTCTGTTTCTAAAATAGATAAGTAAATCCTTAAAAAAATATTGATCATTTTGTTTTTATTATTACACATATAATAATGCTCATTGTATCATACAAAACAATAGAATGACATACAAAAAGCATGATATCATTATTGAACTTTAGACTCCTGACCTTCTGAAAGGCATTTGTGTGATTGTAAAGACTTTATTTTTATCTAGTCATATAGGTCTGTCTCTTGCTGGTCAAATTTATATAGATATTCCCCTAGAATTTCTGCTACTCTTTCTCCCCCTACATTTGTATACTTGATAAATTGGGGACTTGTTTGTATATAGTAATGAGACATGGATCTAGTTTTATTTTCTTCTACAGATGACTAATGATCAAATAAAGCATGTTTTCCCAGTAATTTCCTGAAATACCACTTTTGCTATATATTGAGTTCCCATTTATACATGGTTCTACTTCTCCATTGTTTTGTCCATTGATCTACTTGCCTGCTTTGGTAGCAATAGGTTTTGATGACAGTGGTCATGGTACGCTGAAAAAATGACCCTCCAAAAATAGCCACAGCTTAATCCCTAGAATTTGTACAGGTTACCTTCTTTGGAAAAAGGGTCATTGTAAACAGGATTCAGTTAAGGATTTTGAGGTGAGATTATCCTGGATTATCAGGGTGGGCCCTATATGCTGTCACAAGTGTCCTTACAGGAGGAGACTGAAGTTGCCAAGAATAGGAGGAGGCAGTGTGACCTGGGAGGCAGAGACAGGAACCCAGCAGCCATGAGTCAAAGATTGTCATTCATCATCATTAGCCATCAGGGAGATTCAAATCAAAACCACATTGAGAACCACCTTACACCAGTAAAAATGGCCAAAATTAACAAGACAGTAAACAACAAGTGTTGGAGAGGATGTGGAGAAAGGGGAACCCTCTTACCCTGTTGGTGGGAATGCAAGTTGGTGTTTTTGGAAAACACTGGGGAGATTCCTTAAGAAATTAAAAATAGAGCTAACCTATGACCTGCAATTGCACTACTGGGCATTTACCCCAAAGATACAGATGTAGTGAAAAGAAGGGCCATCTTTACCCCAATGTTCATAACAGCAATGGCCACAGTCACCAAACTATGGAAAGAACAAAGATGCCCATCAATGGACAAATGGATAAGGAAGATATGGTCCATACATACAATAGAGCATTATGCCTCCATCAGAAAGGATGAATACCCAACTTTTGTATCAATACGGACAGGACTGGAAGAGATTATGCTGAGTGAAATAAGTCAAGCAGAGAGAGTCAATTATCATATCCACTTACTTGTGGAGCATAAGGAATATCATGGAGGACATTGGGAGACGGAGAGAAGAAGTGAGTTGGGGGAAATTGCAGGGAGACACAAACCATGAGAGACCGTGGACTCTAAAAAACGAACTGAGGGTTTTGGAGGGGAGGAGGGTGAGGGGTTGGGTGAGCCTGGTGGTGGGTATTAAGGAGGGCACATATTGCATGAAGCACTGGATGTGGTGCATAAACAATGAATTTTGGAACACTGAAAAGAAATAAAATAAAATAAAATAAAAAGGATTGCCGGCAGCCACTGGAAGCAAAAGAGACAAGGAACAGATTTCCCACCCCAGTGAGCCTCCAGAAGGAGCAGGGTCCTGATGACACCATGATTTCAGACTTCTGCCTTCCAGAATTGTGAAATAATAAATTTCTGTTGTTTGGTTTTGCTTTTTTTAAGATTTCATATATTTATTTTAAACTAAGAGATAGAGAGAGCGTGCAAGCTAATGCTTGTATGCAAGGGTGGTGGGGCGGGGGGCAGGGAGAGGGACAAGCAGAGCTGACACAGAGTTCTAACCCACCACTGAGAGATCATGACCTGAGCCTAAATCAGGAGTTAAATGCTTAACCTACTGAGCCATCCAGGCGCCTGCCCTTAGATTTCTGTTGTTTTAACCCACTGAGTATGCAGTAGTTTGTTATAGCACCCACAGGAAACTAATGTAATAACTTTTTGCATTTTTAATAATTTAATAAATGCTATGTCAAGTCCCTAGTCATTACTCCTTTTCAAAATTGTCTTGGGCTTCTTTTTTTTTTTTTAATATTTTATTTATTCGACAGAGAGAAATCACAACTAGGCAGAGAGGCAGGCAGAGAGAGAGGAGGAAGCAGGCTCCCCGCGGAGCAAAGAGCCCGATGTGGGGCTCGATCCCAGGACCCTGGGATCATGACCCGAGCCGAAGGCAGAGGCTTTAACCCACTGAGCCACCCAGGCGCCCCTGTCTTGGGCTTCTTAATCATTTAGTTTTCCAATGGAATTTAATTATTTTGATCAGATCCAATTCAGATTAAAATTGCATTAAATTTGTATACATTAAATTGGGATGAATTGGTATTTTTATGATATCCATCCTCCCATTCAGAAATATATTTTCCTCAATTTTTGTGTTGTTTTATATCCTTGAGTAAGGTTGTATGGTTTTTTCCACCTAACCTAATTCTTCTCATTTTATTTATTCCTAAATATTTTCTTTTTTGGTCACGATTGTAAATAATGGTATTTTCCTATTTCTAACTTGATATTTCAGTTATGAAGAAAAGCTATTGATTGTGTATATTTTTGCAATCCCTCTCAATCCCAATGTCCCTGTTCTCTTAATGATTTTAGTAGTGATTTTAGTTGGGAGTCTCTTGAATTTTGCAAAGATACAGTAACTGAGTCTCTTTCTCTGCTGTACTTATGCTGATATTTTACTTACCAGTTTTATTGCGTCAATTAGCACTTGTCATACATTGTTCAATTTTAATAGTAATAGATGTTATCCCTAATTTTTCCATATTTTAATGGATTTAGCTTCAGGGTTTTACCATTTATTTTCATGTTTTTTGTTCAGTAAATAGTCCTTACAATGCCTACTTTTTCCTTCTACTCAAATTTTACTTAGGATTATTAAGAGGAATGTGTGCTGGACTTTATAGAGTACTCCTTCAGTCTCCATTGGTACAATCATACAGCTTTCCCTCTCTTTAACTTATTGAGGCAAAAAACTTGGTGATATGTTTCAAAACTTGAAAACTCTATGAATTCTTTGAATAAATATTATTTGGGTAATGGCATTCATATTCTACTATTTGACTGAAATATCTTCACTAACATTTTACTTCCAAAAATCTGCATCCATATCCATGAGTAAATGGATTAAGAGCTTTATTTTGCATGTGAAACTTAACAGGTTTTGGTCTTAAGACTATATTCATTAAGATGAGCTGCCCAGCTTCTACCATTTTCCTGCAGTTTCTAGTCACTTAAATTTAAACAGAGAAATTTTCATATTTTTAAACGTTAGGTGAAATTTGACTATAAAACTATCTGGGTCTTGTGATTTTTTTAAATGGTAGATATTTAATTATTTTACCATCAATTTACTGGGTTTGGGCCTAACCAGATATTTTAATTCTTGTTGAGCCCATTTTATTCATTTATATTTTTTCAGGTAATAACATTTTTTACAATATATTTATGTGTAATATTTATATATATGTATAATGCTATGTGTAATATATTTATAATACATTATTTATGTATCATATTCTCCAATACATTTTTAAATCTCTCACAAATCAGAAGTTTCTCTCCTTCCTCAGGCTACAGAGTGCACATTTTTGCCTTTTTTTCTCACCAATCATGTTTGCCCGTCTATCTTATTCATCTCTTCGGTGAAATTGCTTTTTGTTTGATGTTTCCTTCCTATTTTTGTTCTAATTCTATTTTTTAAAATAAATCAATTGCTCTGTTCTCATTTATTTTGGTTCACGTTATTTGTCCTTCAGATTTCTTAATTTGAAAATGAAGTTCACTTACTGATTGTCCTTTGTAAAGAACAAGAGGAATAAAGACCTATTTTTGCATAATAGAGCTTTAACTACACCTCATAGCTTTTTCTTTTTTTCAAAGTGTTCCTTTTTACACTATTTTCCAAATACCTCAAATAGTGTGTAATTTCAGTTTAATTTGCTTATCGATCCAGGAATTATTTAGAAGAATACTTCTAACTTCCATCTAGTTAATGTGCTTTCTACCCTTTTTATTGCTGATTTCTGGCTTAATGGTATCGAATCAGTGAATATGGTCTATAAAATGTCTATTTAGGATATTTCATTAAGATTTTCTTTGTGGCTAAATACATGATCAATACTAGCAGTTGCTCCATCAAAATAGGGAGGGAAGTATACTCTTTCTAGATCACAAAGAAAAAGGTCTGTATTCACGGTTTGTCGTGTCCATATCCTCGCATGTTTCTACCAGAGTTTAATGATCATACTCTTCAACACATTGTTACTCACTTTTCATTTATTTGATATTTGGAACACAGAAAGCTGCTTACCAACAGCTGCTTTCTAATTGTACTTTGTCCCAGTTTCCTTACATTTCTAGTCTGTTCTGTTTCTGTTCTGTATTTGGCAGATGTGATGTTTGCTGCATAGATTTTTACAACTATCATATCTCCTTTGCTGAAAAAAAGTAGTACCATTATCTGTCCCTCTCCTTTTCCCTATTTGATGCTTTGTCCTTGCATTTTGTTTTGTTGAACATTAAGAGTCTCCCGTTTGCTTCATTTTGAGTTGATTTCCTGGCATATCTTTGGTAAACCCTTTATCATCCATATTTTTTTGTTACTTGGTTTTACGTGTGATAATTCTGAAAAGCATGTAGTTGATTGTTGTCAATTTGTATCATCTGATCATCTCTCTACTCTGAAAGGGAATTTAGCTGATTTAAATTTATTCTGTAAAGTTTATTTAACAGTTTATTTGCCCAGATGATTTTGTTAGCTCTCTGTTGTGTTTTCCTTTTCCTATAATTATACACAGAGAAGAGCAGGAGCCATTGCTGATCTCGCCCTTCTCTGCTTTGCATATTTCCTATCTTGAGATCCAAGTTGTGAATCAATTCTTATTTGTTAGACTGTGTCCTTGCATATTTCCCTCAAGGTTCATGAAGTTTCATTTTCCAGAAATACTCCCTCTACGCTATACTCTCTGGGACTTCGCAACTCTGAAAATAAATGCCTGTTGCTGGCCATAGCATAGATATCTTGGCTGGGTACAGAAGCATACTCTCCTAGTTTTCTCTAAATTGGTTATAAATGAGAAGTCCCGTGCTGGGCTCCCCAGGAGCAACTGCCAACCCTTTCCCCAAACAATGCCCAGTAACAACCCAGCCCACTGATGCTTCTCCTCTAGGTTGGTAGGGTCACAAGCTGAGAAAGTACCTCCAAAGGCCCCACGTGTATATGTGCATCTCCTCTCCAAGGCTTCTGCTGAATGGGCCTCCCTAGGTAGCAGCAAAACTTATAGACTTCAGTCTAGACCTCCAGAATGGGCCAGCCACCTCTGCATGGGTTCTCAGACTCTCCTTCCTTGGAACCCAATGCAGGGCTCCATCCCAGGACCCTGGGATCATGACCTGAGCGGAAGGCAGAGGTTTAACCCACTGAGCCACCCAGGCACCCCTCGGACTCTCCTTCCTACTGGCTCCCTGGAAAGTTCTGGACCACATGTGTCCTCAGATGTTCCCTTCAGGTCCTCAGACTATTTTGTTTCTACATAGAGAAAGCAGAAGGGGTAGCGGTATAGAGGAATTCTGATGCTGGCCCCAGGGTACTACTGGGCCTGTATACTGCATATTTGTATGACCTTTGTACACATTTTCTCATTTTAGCCTCACAGCAACCTTCAAAGTAGAGAGGAAGACTATAACCCCATTTTACAGAGGTGAGCATAGAGGCTCAGGAAGTGGTTGATTTATCCAAGTTCAAATAACTAGTGAGTCATCAGGACAGAACAAACAAGGGTTCAAGGGTTCTAACACCCATTCCAGTAATTACACGACCCTAGTGATTTTCCCAAAGTGTAATTTGCTTCACCCAGTTCCAAAACCCATCAAGTACAATATAGCACCAGGAGGAAAAATCTCTTATCCTGTTATCTTAGCAGCAACAAACAAACAAACAAACAAACAAAAAACAGAATTCTCAGATATTCGATAGCATTTCCTCTTTTTAGCCCACCATATATTTTTCCTTTATATTCGGTATTTCTCCTCAGACAGGGGTTCAGTCCTGTTCACAAACCTGTGAGAGGTTTGAGAGCTCTCATGACTGGCTTTCAATCATGGCCGACTTCTTCTGGATCAACAAGAATTGTGGAAAATTATGTCCTGTATCGCTTACAATTGTCATTAATAAGATGTGTCTCAAAAGTTGCTTTTTTGGTAAAAGCTGCAAGGAAGGGGAACACTGCAGCACAGTGAGAAAAGACATCCTTCCACAACGTAAACCTGCAGCACAAACATTATAAGTATGTTGAAATGGGGTACACTTACTAAATTACCCTTATGTCAGAGGAAGTCTCTGATATTTTATAAAACCAGGCTACCGCTACTTATGCAGAAGTTGAAGACAAGTGGATCTGAACTGGTGGGTTAGCTTAGTGCTTCCCAAAGTTAGGCACTTAGGCACTTCCCAAAGTGCCCTTTGCCAAAGGGCACATCAGGATCACCTGGGGGGCTTGCTGAAACACAGATTTCTGCACCCCCATCCCCAGAGATCATGATTCAGCAGATCTGGGGCAGCCAGAGATTTGGCATTTCTATGAAATTCCCAGGTGGACTCTTTCAAGTCCCTTTCTGTTCTTTTACAGTCCCTCTCCTGAAACTTTTCTAGTTTTTAATATCCTTGCGCAATTCCCGGCTGAAGTGAGAACTGCTGAAAGTAGCACCATTTTCCAGAGTGGTTTCATTTTAATAGGATATACTGACATACCAAAAAGCCTGAAAAGGATACAAAAGACCCTGGAGAAATGTACGCATACGTGGAGATTCTACCTGCTCGGCACCACGCGAACTGCTGGAGGAAGGGAACTGCACACCTGATCGGCCGTTCACACGGAGTCTCATTCCTTTCAGCAGGGCCTCGGCGCAGGGCACACTGAGGATAGGCAAGCGAGAGAGAAGAGAGCTTAATTTGTTTTCCTTAGAGTTGTATCCTCTTAGAAGTATGCACACACGCGCGGCCAGCTTATAGCATTGATAATGCCGATTTCATAAAAATAGAAAAGAAACTGTCGTAACGTGGAAATGGGGGTAAGGGCTGCAGACGGGAAGTAGAAAAGTACAAATGGGGGCACCTGGGTGGCTCAGTGGGTTAAAGCCTCTGCCTTCGGCTCAGGTCATGATCCCAGGGTCCTGGAATCAATCTCTGCTCAGCAGGGAGCCTGCTTCCTCCTCTCTCTCTGCCTACTTGTGATTTCTGTCTGTCAAATAAATAAATAGAATCCCTTAAAAAAAAAAATACAAATGTATGAAAGAACCCTCAATGCATTTTCCTTGAAATGTCCAAATCCGAGAGGACTCCACAGAGACGTGTGAAGATCTTATCAGGAGATCTCTTGTTTTGTAGAGGAAGGGTTCTGGAATAGTTGAGATATGTGGTATAACTGAGGGATAAGAGGTATAATAGTGCTGTCTCTTGTCCGAAAATAATCAAAATTGTTAACGACCCCGAGGGGTCAGAGCTCGGCTTTATTTTTTTAGCTCGGCAGAGAGAATCAAGCCGTAAGGATTAAAAAATCGGTGATATCTGGCTGCCATCATTTACTTTCAGCGGACCCAAAGAAAGACCACAGGACTGCCCACGTACCTGGGGAATGCACATGGATTTAGTTTTGAATGTCAAAAAAGGTCACGGGTCAGAGATCTGGGAAATGTCTGGCCCCCTGTGTTCAGAGTTAATAGTCGAACCTTTCTTTCTCTTGGTCAATTTCCCTCTCAAATTCTGTTTCTAATAGCACAATTCCTGGTTAATATCCTATCATAATAATTTGACTATATTTTCCCCTCACCCACCGATTTCTAAATTCTTTGAAAGTAGCAGGTGGGTCTGACTCATTTCGTCACCCCCTCATCTATAGCATGGCACCTGAAGCCACAGGGGGGTGAATTAACACTTCATGTTGTGGTTCCACTGGGTTGACACAGTATGAACGTATTAGGTCATCTCTGATGAAAGCAATGGAGAAGGAACGCGAATAAGAAAATGGAAACTCATTATATTAATAACCGTCATCTGGTGAGTGCCGGCCACGTGCCAGCCAATTTGCATGTATCAGCTCGTGCAGTTTTTTTTTTTTTTTTAAAGATTTTATTTATTTATTTGACCGAGAGAGATCACAAGTAGGCAGAGAGGCAGGCAGAGAGAGAGAGGAGGAAGGAGGCTCCCCGCGGAGCAGAGAGCCTGATGCGGGGCTCGATCCCAGGACCCTGAGATCATGACCTGAGCCGAAGGCAGCGGCTGAATCCACTGAGCCACCCAGGCGCCCCAGCTCGTGCAGTTTTGATGACTCAGGGAAGTGGAAGTGATACGGCCGTGCTATGGATATAGAAACTGAGTCTTGGAAATATGTCTGCTATTGGGGTGATGCAGCTAGGAAATAGAAGACCTGGCATTTGTCAACAGAACCTTCAGGTTCCAGGCTTTGATTCTATTTACTCTGCTGTCCTCCCCTCTTACTCCATGAGTGTGTAAAGACCTGGGGAAAACAGTAGAAAAGTGCTTACCAGTTTGGGGTTTTTAATTTAATTTTATTTATCTGAGAGAGACAGAAAGCAAGAGAAAGGACCAGAGAAGTGAAGGGTAGAAGGTGGCAGGAGGGGGGAAGGTGGAGGGATGGGGGAAGGTGGAGGGATGGGGGAATGGGAGGAAAGGTAGAGGGAGAAAGAGAACTCTCCACAGAGCAGGGAGCCCAACATGGGGCTCGATCCCAGGACTCTGGGATCATGACCTGAGCTAAAGGCAGTGGCTTAATCCACTAAGCCACCCAGGCACCCCTGGTGCTTAACAGTTTAATGGCATGCCTGTAATTAACAGCCAAGTGAGCCAACAGCATGGAGCAAGTAGTCCCTTCCCTAAACAGAACATGTGTGTTCTAGCATCTCAACCTTTATTCACCCCACGAGTATCAAGTACCTTTTCGGAATCAGCCATCATACCAGGAACTGCAGAAACCACTCCACCAAAGAAACACTCGTTTCCCATTTTCAGAAATTCTCAGTTATCCCAGGAAAACTCAGAGGCAACCGATAAGCACTGAATGGCATTTTTAAGTACAATAAAGTATAACGCAAGAGTCCAGCTTTCAGGGCAACTGTGGCTACGCATTTAAAAACAGAAAATGGCACACAGGACAAACCCACAGATTTCTCAAGTAAGAGTAACAGGTGGTCAGTAAGCTCTGGGCGAGCCAGCAGGAGTCATTCCTGTCCACCTGCTTTCCCAACCAGCACATTTTCTGGCTCATCCCCACAATGGTCATGCAGGCGAAGCCCTCTGAGAAGGCAGCGATTTCTGCTCTTGGTCAGTTTTCATTCTCTAAATCTTTGTGCATATTTACTTCTCTTGATGGAAGATCTGATTGAATTAGATAGCCCTACGGTGCGCACAGATGGCAGATTCCTACAATCTCTGAATCTTCCAGAGTATCCCCCCGGTGTCGGCCAGACACACAAAGGGGTTAAATTAGGAACAGACCACTCATTGTAAAAGCTAATTATATTTCTTCCTGGGGAACAGGAGGGGGGTCAGTGGTGTGCTGGAACCAGTTCATAACAGCCCAGGAGAGCCAACTGTGAAATTTTCAGTAATTCTGTGAGCCGATGGTTAAATACAGCCATCAGGAAAAATCTAATTATATAAACTCAAAGTTAAATAGATAATAATACCAAATACAAAAATAACGAATACTTAACACTCATCACTCTCTAATTCTTTCACTATCCTCGTGCACTTAAGGCTGTTTGCAGCCATGGTATCTAAGTGGTGTGAAGACTTCCCAGCTCTGTGCTCTGTGACCTCAGGCTGGTAACTTGAAATTGACTAGGGTGCAAGAATTTATACCACGATATTCAGGAAATGATACAAATCATGGCCTTTTTTAACCCAGAGAATCCGTTTTTCAACATTTACCAGCATGGCACCATGGGAAAGTCTTTTCTCCCAGAGAATTGCAAGCAATATAACTTTAACCACAGGCCCAGAGCAAACACAGGCACAGATAACGGCTGTGAAAAAACAGCCAGCAGGGAAGACAGATGCAGACGAGACAACCTGAGGGGGACAATAACACCAATGGCTTAGGATAAAACTGAAGGCAACTTTCTCAGCCATGCTGCACAGGCTGGCCTGCGGTCCCTACGAAGGGGTAGGGACTCAGTCCTTGGAGCTTTCCCAGATTTCCAAAAACATACCCCTCAGAACAGGCTGGAGCAGCTCCTCAACACTTGCTACTAGGAGAGACGTCCAGATCATTTTTGCGACGGAAATAAACCAGGTTGTCCATGAACCAGAAACGATCCAGGCACAGACTCAGTAAAAGCCAAATCTCTTGTCATCTCCAGGATGCTGGAATCACTGTGGAAGCTGAGAAAGGGGAGTCTGGGTGCTGCGGCCCCCGAGTTGAACTTGAATTTTGGGGATTATGTGTTTTTATCCAGTTGACAAATGGGAGCCACTTTGGGTTTTGGGCTTTTGAGGGAATAGTCAGTGTTGTCTGATAGATCTTTCTGCAGAGATGAAAAGATTTTGCCCACCCGTATGGCCCTGAACAGCAGTCACCTTGTGGGCTGTTGAGCACTGAGAATGGGACTAATACAGCTCAGGTGCTGCATTCTAAACTATGCTTAATCTCAATTATTCTAAATTTAAATTTACATGACCACATGTGGCTAGTGGCTATTGTATTAGACAATGCAGCTTCTGTGCTCTGAAGCTTGGAAACATCATTCAATCAGGGTGAAAGTAAGTAATAAAGTTCAGATGTTAATTGATAGAACAACGTGTAGTTTCTTGGGGTGGCTAAGCTTATTATATTCTGCTCATTTGATACAAGCCATGATTATGGATTCCCGAGGGTCTACCCTGAATACGAAATTTCTGTTAGACTTCTGAAAAAACCCAGTCTCATCCACATAGGCATGCCATCTCAATCAGCACCCCGGGAAATGGCCAGGGACTGGGGAGGACTCACCTGTCCTAGCTCTTGTCCCCTACTTTCATCACTCTTTGGATGCCATATAGTCCCATTCTAAGTTCATTTGACCAAGGCTGGCAGAAAATCCCATCCTCAGACTTGTCAAATTCCAGGGTCCTCTGGGTACTTCTTGAGCTGTGGCTTCCATCTGATCCCCACCATGTTTACACTCACTGCGGGGCCAAATGCTACCTGAGTCCCCTTGTCCTCACATCTCTGCTGGTTCTGGAGCTTTGAGCAGCAGCCTACACCTAATGGCCATGATAATGCCTCAGGTTCAGCATCTGGCAGGGTCTGCTCTCAAACTGTACAAACAGAACCCCTGGAGAATTACAGCAGCTTTTATGGCCCCCTCAATGGACCCAAATTCCTTAAGTTTGGAGGCCACCCCAATTCCACTTACATTTAGTAGGCCCATTTTCTCAAGGTCAAATTAAGCTTTGGGTCCCCCTTCTGAAAAGAGAGGAAGGCAACACCCCTGAAATGTCTTCTTGGCCAATGTGACAGAATTGAGAGAGAACAGAGAGAGAATCCTATGCTTATTATGGGGCGGGGGGGGACTTCAACACTAATTTCCAAAATAACTCAGTTTTTGAGGCCAAGTGGAGTTTTATCCCCCCCTCCCCCATTTTTTTAAAGATTTTATTTATTTTATTTTAGAGAAAGCAGAGGGAGAAGCAGAGGGGGAGAGCGACAAAGGGGGAAAGACTCCTAAGCAGACTCCATGCTAAGCACAGAGCCCAATGCAGGGCTCCATCTCATGACCCCAAGACCATGACCTGAGACAAAACCAAGAGTTGGGCACCTAACTGACTGAGCCACCCAGGCACCCAGGAATTTTATTTCTAATAAGGCATAATAGCTGGGCTCCCAGAATAAAGAAGGCTATGTTTATTTTACTTCAGTTGTTAAATGAGAGTTTACAATTTTGATCAGTTTGGAACTATTTTTTTAAGAGCTGGTATTTTCATGTTCTTATTTTTTTTCTCTATAGTCAATTTATGAAGGTATAAATTACATACAATAAAGTAACCCTTTCTGGCATACAATTCTATGACTATTGACAAACACATACAATCCTGTAACTACCATCACAATCAAAATACAGAGCAGTTCCATCACAACAACAAATCCTCTCATGTCCTTTGTAGTCGATCCCTCCACCTACCCCCAAGCAACCATTGATCTGTTTTCTGTCCCCTTGGTTCTGCCAAGAATGTTACATAAATGGAATAATACTGCAGCTAGCATTTTTGGTTCCATGTCCTTCACTTAGAATGATGCATTTAAGAGTGAAATGTTCTATTTCACTTTTTCACAGTCTAGCTAACTATTGCAGGTTCCTGTGACAAGTGTCATGCCAAGGTGTGTCAGGAAGTGACAGAGACACCCACCAACGTTGCCCAGAGCTCACAGAAGTCTTCTCAGATAAAGAAATAGTTAACTGAAGTAAAAAAGAAGTTAGAAGGTGTTGGGTAGGGAAATAAGGAGAAAAGGGGTCAAAAGGCACAAATGTCCAGTCGTAAATAAGTACTAGGGATATAACATATAGGATGACTGTAGCTAACACTGCTGTCTGCTACATGGTCAAGTTGCAAAGGGAGTAAATCCTAAGGGTTCTCATCACATGGAGAATTTTTTTTTTTCCTTTTTTCTTTTCTTCTCATTGTATCCACACGAGAAGATAGATGTTAACTGAACCTTCGGCAGTAATCAGTTCACAATAAAAGTAAATCAAACCATGACTGTACACCATAAACTTATATGATGATGTCTGCCAGTTATTTCTGAATAAAAACTGTGAAGAAGGAGGAGGAAGAGGAGGAGAAGGAAGGGGAAGAAGGGCGAGGAGGAGAGAAAGAAAAGAAGAAGAAGAAGAAGGGGGAGGGGCAAGAGGAGGAGGGGGAGGAGGAGAAGGAGTTGGAGGAGGAAGCAGAAGAAGAGGAGAAAGAAGGGAAAGGAGGAGGGGGAGGAGGGAGAGGAGAAGGTAGATGGCAAGCATCAAAGCTAAAGTAAGGAAAGAACCTGATGGGTAGAGGAACAAGGCACAAAGACGAGGAGACATTAGAACAAGCCTCCTAAAAACAAATGCTACTAACTACAAAGAGACCCATACTTTGGTCTAGAAAACAAGGCAAACAGAAATCTGCAGCTCCAAGACTCAAGTGAAATGCATGCTTCTAACTTGCAAGGATTCCAACTTCATTCCGACATAGATCTCTCCATTTGTTCCAACAATGATGAAAGGCAGAAATCTTTCAAACAGGAAATACATCCACTGAACAAACACATTCTACAGCAAATCTCACCCTGGACAGGGGTGTGGAGAGGGGCAAGGGGCTGGAGGGGGATTCTGAATTCCAGCTCCAAACTTTTCCTAAACAGGTAAATCGGAGAAAATCATGTGTCACTTAATGGAGTTGTACATCCATATCTTTCCCATAGAAATGTAAACGGGACAAAACTGGGGGAAAAAAAATAATCTGCTGCATTTTGGTCAAGTGTTTCTAGATTTGGGGGCAGTGGATCGACGATCTCTGTGGCCAGCCAACTGCTTTATCTTGGACAAGTCTCTTGACTTTTTTATCTTCTTTTTCTTCTTTTCGGTTACCAATAAGGAAAAGAATGAGGTTGGATCAGACCATTTCAGAAATTCTTTCCAGGTCTTCTATTTTATGATTTTGTAAATTGACGTCAAAACCATCGCACTTAGGGAAACTTGAGCACACTCAGAAATGTGGCTCGAATAAAGGCCCCATTCATGGCACCAGGGTTCAGTGAGCACAATGAGGCTTTTTGTTGGGGGGTGGGTGGAAGGGGGAGAGAGAGATTCTGGGAGGTCTGGTGCTCACTCTCTTCACCACAGATCCCCAATGAGTCACTAAAATTATGGTAGCAACGGTGAGAGTAAAAAGAGAAGAGAGAGCACCCATCAACTCTAATCATCTTGGGCCTCCACTGGGGCCATCGGAGGCAGTTCCACAGGTCACTGTACCGGGCCAAACTCTTAGTCTTTGGTACAAGTCAAACTCAGATATCTCCATCCATTTCTCATCAACTCAAATATCATTTTGGTTTGTTTACCCATGGACTATCAAAAACACTATTATAAATGAGGCTAGAATCATGTGTCATAGGCTCTGGAAGTCACAGAGCTGTTCCCTAGTGGAAGAACGTTCTCTAGTTCTTCACTTTTACCACCACCCTTCTGCTACGTCCCCTCACTCTCTTACCTCTGCTTTGTGTCTACACCCTGTCCTGTAGGCACACCACTGCTAGGAGCAATTTCAGGCACACACACACACACACACACACACCCTGGGGAGTGGTACATGGCCTCTCCCAGCGGGTGGGACTCCGACGTACCAGGGAACTCCAGGACGGACAGTGGGGGTTGTGGTCCTAGCATGAGCCGCAGGTTCCCAGAGTGTCAGGGCCAGAGGGGACCCCAAGGAAACAAAGTTCACTGGCATTCAAACCTTTCTGTTAAGTAGAGCAAAGCCTCTTCTCAAGTAAACCTCACTAGGGAAACCAAAATGAAAAAGTGATAAAACCTGCAGAAATGAGGCACCAAGGTAGAGTGGAGGGGGAGGGCGGGAATCTTAACAGGCTAAGTCCCTCAGCATCAATGGGGGAGACAACACGCGCATGCACAGACACACACATTGTCCAGGAAATACAATTAAAAAAAAAAAAATCTTCTCCCAATTCAGAAATCCACCCCACAAAGTCAGCAGAGAAAGAAAGCAGTTCTACTGCTGCATAAGCGTGAAACCAGAATGTGATGCGCGTCACAGGCAATCTGCCAAGAGACCACAAAGGTGGAAAGAAATCGCCCGCTCCCGTTTACATAGGCAAACAGAAGACAACCGGCATATGGGAACGTTTTCAAGATAAACAATAACGAGCCCTCAGGTGAGAGGGCTGGGCAGCACTCTCGGTCACACAGAACTCATCTCAACTCTCTCTCGCTAAGTGGGGCGACCAGGGATGTTAGCTAATGGACTTTCTCCAGAGGAACACAAACTCCTATCTCTACGGCAGGAGGTGATTTTACAGCTTGAAATGAGGTGCCCACCAACTTGGGCTCCTACCTCCCAAAGAGACTGGGGGGTGGGGTTGCTGTCCACATTTCAAGGAGATGGCTCCCAGGTCCTTAAGAAGGACACTCCTGCGTCATAAAACTGACAGAGGTTTATTTGGTTTCTGAAGGTAATTGTTCCGACATTTTTCTAAGGTAAACATTCTGACAAAAAGGAGGAGAAGGGGAATTTCTTCCCTTATCTTTAACAGGGGGAATTAAGCCTCTTATTAAGAGTTGCCCTTACACAGCACTTACCATGCGCGCGCGCACACACACACACAGTCTTCATTTGAATTGTCAATAATCCTGAACTGAACTGTCTGATTCCTGCCATTCTGAGACAACCAGAGGCACTTCCGGGTGAGGACTTAATCAGCAGTGATCAGTCAGGGTCAAGGCCATATTGCAAAGCCAGCTCCTCTATCCCCTGGGCTCTCAGCAGCCTTAAGAGAGCAGTGGCCCCCCCACCCTGGCTACACACTGGCACAACAGGAATACTTGGGCCCCACCCATGATCAATTAAATCAGGATCTCAGGAGATGGGCCTTTACCACCAGTATGGTTTCAAGAGGAAACTGGGGCTTCCCATTTGCATCCAGGGTTGAGAACCACTTAGCTACAGACTTGATAAGACAAGCCTCAGTCCTGGCTTCCCATCAGAATCCCAGGAGAGCTTAAAAAATCCTGATGCTCAGGGTATACCCCAGACCTAATATATCAGGATCTCTGGGGCTGGAACTCAAGTATCCATCTTTCTTAAAGCTTCCTGGGAGTGTCCAGTATGCAGCCAAGGCCCCGAACCACTAGGATGAGAGCTGACCTCTACAGAGGAGCCAGTTCGAAGCCTGGTTCTGGGCCTGTGATCTCACTGGCGACGACCTGACCAGCATTTATATGCAGCAAGCTATAGGACCAGATTTAACCACATTTAGTGCAGTGCATGTCATATATCGAACAGAAGTAGTGGCCAGTATTATTATGGGTACATGTAATATTTAAATAAAAATTTAGGGGTGCCTGGGTGGCTCAGTGGGTTAAAGCCTCTGCCTTCGGCTCAGGTCATGGTCTCAGGGTCCTGGGTTCGAGCCCCGCATCGGGCTCTCTGCTCAGCCAGGAGCCTGCTTCCTCCTCTCTCCCTGCCTGCCTCTCTGACTACTTGTGATCTCTGTCTATCAAATAAATAAATAAAATCTTTAAAAAAAATTTAAATCTCTGTTTCAGCACATTTGTGCTCTGGATATAAAGTTTACCCTTGCTTCTGTATGTCTCTGTTGGCTTTGTAAGTTTTATTTCTCTCTGTGTCATTCCCTCTGTCCTTAGCTATCCCTGTCCCCTTTTTGTCATCCAACTAAAGAGAAGGATTCCTTAGGTGAAAAAGAGCCCTCCCCGCCCACATGCATGCACAGTGTCTGGACCACACAGCCCAGCATGCCTGGGCAGTCCACATCCCCCTAGACAGTGGTGCTCGGCAACAGAGATGAGGTTTTCTCATGGAGGGTGAAGAAGTAGAATTGCCTAGTCATCCTCAAACTTCAGCGTACATTGGAATCACCTGGAAGGCTTATTACACCATAGATTGCTGGACCCCATGCCCGCCGGCCCCCGGCCCCTCGAAGTTTCTGGGTTAGCGCATCTGGGGTAAGGCCTGAAATTCTGTATTCTTTTTTTTTTTTTTTAATTTTATTTATTTGTTTGACAGAGAGAGAGAGAGATCACAAGTAGGCAGAGAGGCAGACAGGGAGAGAGGAGGAAGCAGGCTCGCCGCTGAGCAGAGAGCCCGATGCGGGGCTCAATCCCAGGACCCTGAGATCATGACCTGGGCTGAAGGCAGAGGCTTAACCCACTGAGCCAGCCACCCCTGAAATTCTGCATTTCTAATGAGTTCCTAGGTGATGCCCATGCTGCTGGTCTAAAGACCACAATTTGAGAACCACTGCTCTATTCCGTTCTTCTCTCTGTCGGGTGAGCTAGTAAAGAACATTCCAGTGTCTCTCGTTCTTCCGGTACCTCTATCACCACTCCAGCTTGGGAATGGTCTGGGACAGCTCTTGAGAAATGGCTCACAAGACTCCACGTTGGGCAGTTTTCAAAAGAAAATAATATCTACATAAACAGACTTCAGTGGTTTTGAAAGAAGTCCCCTGCCCGCCCAGCGCCCTGGCTCAGAAAGCTCTTTGTACCCAGCCCAGGGAGAGACGGTTGGTGGTGGGGGCTGGATTCCGACAAAAACTCTGGTTTTCATCTCGCTGTTGTTCCTCACCCCACCCTCCTCTGGTTCTCCCGCACCCTGAGCTGACTCCGTTTCTTGCCTCAGGAAATTGTCCATCACAAAGTAGAGGAGAACGGAGCACTTCAGAAATGTAAATTTATGGACACATCTCCAAAGCTGTGGTAGGCTAGAATATGGTAAATAAATAAGGGCTGTTCCAAAATACCAACAAATTTGAACTGGCTTCAAGAATAAGAGCTTCTCTGCCTTTGGCTCAGGTCATGATCCCAGGATCCTGGGATCGAGCCCAGCATCGGGCTCTCTGCTCAGTGGGAAGGCTGCTTCCCCCTCTCTCTGCCTGCCTCTCTGCCTACTTGTGATCTCTGTCTGTCAAATAAATAAACAAAATCTTTAAAAAAAAAAAAAAAAAAGAAGAAGAAGAAGAAGAGCTTCTCTTTTACCAGATGTGGAGGGCACTGAGAAAACAAACCCTGAGTCAAGGACAAGTTCCCTTTAAAAAATAAACAACGGGAAGGGAAAGAGAACGGGGGAGGGGCAGGAGGGGAGACCCAAGAAAACTGGAACACGTGGAATAGAAAGAAAGTTTGGAAAATGAAGAGTAAAGAGAACGTCGTTCTGGTTTAAACCAAACATACATAAGACGTCTCAGTTCATTTGAAGCACAGCGTCCTTGCCAAGATTTCTGCCGGCTCAACACTAAGTCTTTTATGAGGCCTCAGAACCTCAGCGCCTGCTTCTCATGAACCAGTTGAGGGTTCATCATAAAGTCACTGGATTGAGCAAATAAAAATACAAGGTACCCAGTTAACTGAAAATTTCAGATATTTCAAATATCGCATAGTGCATACATACACTAAAGATGTTTTCGTTCTTCATCTGAAATTAGAATTTAATCAGGTGTCCTGTATTTTATCTGGCAACTTATATCATCACCCCACTCTGAACGTACATATTCTGTATAAACTCGGGCATTGGGCTCGGCCCTGATGCCTTATTTTCCATAAGAGAGGCCAACCACGTGGAGTCTTTACAACAGTTCTGGGAAGACATTGGTCTTTCTATCACAGAAACACATATACTTTACTTAACATTTGGTGTGGGATCTAGCTCCCCCCGCCAAAAGTTCCTCAGCCATTTCCACAGTCGAGCTTCCACATGGCTGGGTGTCTTCCTCCACCATAACTCTTTACTTCTTACTCCTCTCACACCCAAACTCCAGTTGTCTTCCCCTTGCCAAGGATCTCTAAGACCCTCAAGGAACTCCAGCCCCCAACTCTTCCTGGCCTTTCCCCAGATCTCACTTTGCACTCCCCAATAGTATATCCAAGTATCATCTAGGAGCTTTAAAAATAGACAGATGGGGCACCTGGGTGGATCAGTGCATTAAGGCCTCTGCCTTTGGCTCAGGTCATGATCCCAGGGTCCTGGGATCAAGCCCCACATCGGGCTCTCTGCTCAGCAGGGAGCCTGCTTCCTCCTCTCTCTCCCTGCCTGCCTCTCTGACTAGTTGCAATCTCTGTCTATCAAATAAATAAATAAAATCTTTAAAAAAAATATAGACAGATACCTGGGGTCTCTCCTAAAGATTCTAGTTTCATTTCTTAGGGTGGGGCTGGGCATTGGTATCTTTAAGGCCCCATGGAATTCTAATGTGTACTCAGGGTTCTGGAGGGACCCAGGGAGGGCTGCCCCAAGATGCGCCACTTTGGCATAAAGATTATTTTGAATTAAAAGTAATCCAAACCCAGCAGGAAAAGCTCTTTGTCTCCCCCTCAATTAAATTTACTTTGGAAAGGAGAGCCTGTACCAGGAAGAGAGCTATTAACAGAGTGTCCCCCTTACCTAAGAAATCTACCTGCACAATAGGACAACCTTGTTTTTCAAAACATCTCCAGCATCTCCTTTCACCTCTGGGCTAATGGCCTGCCTCCCCTTTGTATCCTCAGACTCCTTCCCCCTCTCCTTAGCTCAAATAAGCTTCATGTTGCCTCACTGTCTTTGAAATTTCCAGGTCTGTGTGGATTCCCTGCACATACACCTATTAAATACAATTTTCTCCTGTTAATCTCGCATGTCCATTGGATTCTAAATCCAGCTAGAAGGACCCTAGGGCAGAGGA
Source organism: Meles meles (assembly GCF_922984935.1). NCBI lineage: Eukaryota > Metazoa > Chordata > Mammalia > Carnivora > Mustelidae > Meles > Meles meles. The sequence goes on from NC_060081.1 coordinate 45,718,831, forward strand.
AGTTCTTTCTTCTCCAGTTGAGACGTACTCACTTAGATCAGTGCTTCTCAAAGATTAATTTGCCCAAAAATCAAGGAGGATCTGGACACCTGGGTGGCTCAGTCGGTTAAGCGTCTGCCTTAGGCTCAGGTCACGATTTCAGGGTCCTGGGATCCAGTCCCACATCCGGTTTCTTGCTCTACAGGAAGCCTGCTTCTCCCTCTGCCTCTGCTTGCCACTTCCCCTGCCTGTGCTCGCTCACTCTCTCTCTATGACAAATAAATAAATAAAATCTTTAAAAAAAAAAAAAGAAAAGAAAAAAAGAATCAAGGAGGATCTCATCAAAAAGCAAGTTCCGGTTCTGGAGTTCTGGAGTTCAGGCTGGAGGGTTTGTGTTCAGAAAACAAGCCTCCAGGCTAGGCTCATACTGCTGGTTGGAGGATATTTTCAGCAACAAAATTTTAGAATCAGGTGCCAGGCGTTAAGACCTTCCTCTGGAGTGACAGGTCATCGTTGACCTAATGGAGCAGACTCCGAGAGCGGATTCAGTGGCCAGCTTACCAGCTACCCAGGGTAGGTGGCTGAATATTGGTGAGAACATGAAGACTGGATCGTGTTTTCTGGACCTCATTAGTTTCCTCAGTGTTGAGGACTTGGACTTAGCTAAAGGATTTAGATTGAAGTGCTTCATTAATAAAATAAGACCCAATATTTATGTATCTCTTTTTGTGTTCCAGAGCACTTTATTACAGCTCTGGCTTGATTGCTTCAACTCCTTTGAAAGTCCTGGAAGGGAGTTATGAGTCCCCGTTCGACAGACATAAAACACTGTGGCCTGAAAATGGTAATAGATCTGGCGTCTTTATTAATGTGGTCTACAAATAAATGTTTTGCAATACCAACGTTTCCACCAAATCCGGATGTAGCCTCTAATTTGTGACATAATTAAGTAGAAACCAGTGCTTCTCCAACGCTCATATGCTATACAAATCCTCAGGGTCTTGATAAAACGCAGACTGATTCCACAGGTCCTGGTGGAGACAAGCTCCTGGGTAATGTGATGCTGTCTCTCCAGAGACCACGCTTCAGGCATCAAGGAGCCCAACCTCACCTCAGCGGATTTGCCCCTCTCTGCTCTGGCTTTCTGCTCATTATTTTCTTGTGTGTTCCTAAGCACTTAGTTCCTAAGCACTTAGTAAATGGAATGTCAGATGGCCTGAGAGTTCTGCGCCTTGGCATTTTCCATCTCCATTAAAACACTGAAAACAATGTTTTGGGAAAACACGGGTTATTTTCTTACTGTACCCGAAATTATATCTTATTTAAAAAACCTAATGGAAGTAATAAGTAGTCTCAACAATGTCAGCCTTCATCATTTTATCTCGGATGCTTACCTGTGGGACCTTACTGGCAACACCTGTATGCATAGGAAAAGATGCACGAAATCAGTACTGATTCATATCTTTTATTGTCTTCACTAGACCATGAACAAAACTCACAACATTTCCTTTGCAAAAATAACATATCCATGTTTTGTTGGTGATGGTAGTGGTGGTGGGGGTTTCTGTTCTTGTTATTTCTATCCACTCTCACTTTTATAATAAATACTTTTTCTTGGTGTGGGTCAGAAATAAATAACCATCTTTCCAATGATGAATCCCAAGCTAAGAATGCAAAAGCAGCTCATGATGTCAAAAACGATAGTGGTATTTGTTTGGAAAGATCTCCCACTTGACAGTGTTCTTAAAATCACCCTCCTGCAATTCCTCAGAGGACTGATAGAGTTTTCAAAGGTCTCCAGAACTCTGTTTTTGCTCTTGGTTTGAGGAGAAAAAAGAAAAGGAGAAACATCTCCCCTTCTAGACACACACTCACTCAAAGACACTCAAAGTCACCAGCCCTCCTTGTTGCCTAAACGTGGTCCTATTCTTTGTTTTTAGAAAGTTACCACATTGTCCAGCAATGATAAAGAGGATAATGGTGCTCCCATTACCATCACACAAACCATCACTTTAGCGTCTGTGATAGATTTATCGCACTGGTAGTTCCCACTCTCCACTCTTCCCGATGCCTTTGGTAGTGACTCTGGAGTTGGCCGTGTGCTTGTTTTGACCAATAGGAGAGTAGCAAACTTGAAGCAAGTAGAAGCTTGTAGGAGCATGTTATCTGCATCCCTTCTCCCTTCTCTGAGGACGTGACTTAGCTGTCCTGTTGGAGGCTTGGGAGAGACACATGGAAGAGAGTGGCATTATCCATGCTGAGGCAGACTTAGCCCATGCAATCTCCAGCTGAGTCACCAGCTGACAACAAATGCATGAGAGAGGCCAGCAAGGTCAGCTGGACCCAACCCGTGACAACAGAATAGCCTAGCCAACTCCTAGACTCAGAAGAAGTAAGGCATAAGGTTGTTGGGGGTTTTTTTTTGTTTGTTTGTTTGTTTGTTTTAACCACTGTTTTGGGTAACTTGTTCCTAAATGTGAAATGTGAAACTTTTGGCATCATTCTCAGAGAGTGGCAGAGTCAAGTTCATTCAGAATTGGAAAAGTCTTCAGACTCCTTCGAATCAAGGGTCATAGACTTTAATACCTATAGACACCAGGAAGGACATTTAAAAAGTGAAGCTATCCAAAGGCAAATAAATAAATAAAAGGAAATAAAAATAAAAGTGAAGCTATCCAGCCATGAGACAACAAAGTAGTAGTGACAGATGAATCAAAAACATGCAGTGTTATTTAAAAGCATTCATACTGCAAAAGTCTTTATAATACCACAGAATCCAGACAAAACCCCTCAGTTAGCTAAATTTAGCCCATGGGGCCCCAGCATCTGAAGTCCAATCTCTAGTTTGATCTCTAGATGAAGTGATGTTGTAGTCTTGGCCAGATTCCTACATGTGGTTGAAGATCAATCCAGGACTTGTTCCAGCCCTCTTTCCATTATACCTACAAGTTAGTGATTGTGTTACCATTTTACTGCTGACGTCAGGAAGCCTCACAGTTTCCGTAACTACTCCAAGGTCACATTGCTAGTTAGTAGACAATCTAGGATTCAAACTCAGCCCTGTCTCTGCTTGTAGGTTCCTAATGTCCTAGACCAGAGGTCAGCAAACTATGGCTCAAAGGCCAGATCCAGCCCAGGCACCTGTTTTATGCAAATAAAGTTTTACTGGAACACAGCCACACTCATTTATCTATAGCTGCTTTCAAGATAGCAAGGCAGAGTTGAAAAATTGTGACCAAGACCAACATAGCTGAAAATATTTACTATCTAGCCTTTTGTGGAAAAATTTGCCAATCCCTGGAGACCTTCTTTCTCCTGCTAGTAATCACGAAGTCTCTAGGATAGATAGGGTCTCCTATGTGTCAAGGGTGGGACCTCTCATTCAGGCTTGCCACAACTCCAGGAACGTGACCCGCTCAAAGTCCAAAGTGAACAAAGCTGGAAAGATGAGAAGACAGCAAAAGAGCCTTTGGACCTAACCTCAGCCTAGGGTTCCATAATAATAAAGTCTGCAGCATAAAGAAGCCTGTTCCCTAACAGCAAACTGAACAACAGCAGCAGCATCAGTGTCAACACACCTGCCTGCTCCTGGGCTTCCAGGCTTCCGGTGTGCATGTCATTCAAACATGGGAAGAAACCATCGGCAGTGCTCCTCAAAGTTTTTGGAGACTTTCGTCAAACAAAGGATGAGGAAAACCTGTCAGTTCTCCCAAATAGCAAAGTGCCATCTTTTATTAGAAAAGGAGACAAAATATTGTGATTTGAGCTAATGAAGGAGTGAAGGGAAGGGAAATCGCTTTTAAAGAAAATGGTGACGTGTGACAGCCCTCTTCTGCAAAGACAGAGCAAAGTCACATGCACTGCTCCCCGAAGAAGAAACAGGGGTAGCCTCCGTTCTGCTTTCCTTTTTGCCTTGGAGGAGCCGGAAGACTCCTTACCGGTCCACCTCCACACAAGCTGGCAAATTCCTGTAAACATGCAGATTCCACATTTTCATCTGAGGACAAACACCAATCAGGGTAGAAAAGGAATTTGCCTGGAAGAAAAAAACTGGTCCGAATCCTGTGAGCCAATTTCCTCTTTCCTCTTCCCACTTTTATTTCCTTCAGGTCCCAGACTGCCAGATGCCTGGTCAAGCCCAGAGTCTAACATTTGGCTGGCTTGAGAATTAGCTGGGGAGCAACTGAAATCTACATTTCCCCAAGCCCCACCCCACACTCACCCACCAAATCAAAGCTCGCAAAGGATGAAATGTGAAGTTTCTTATTTTGCAAATATCTTTCAGGCAGTCTCACACCCTGGCCTGGTCTATAGACTCTTGTCTTCTCAAAATGATTCCCCCAAGTCCATGAATAACTTCAATGCAAACCCACCTGCTCTCGCCTTCTCTAAATAAAAAGTGGGACAATGAGAAGCAGGTTCTCCTTTGAATAAATAAATGGAAACAATTTGAGGTCCTACTTAATGCAAATATTCAGTTGTTCTTGTCCCTTACTTGTTAGCTGTTAGACTTTTGAAAATCATTTAATCTCACTGGATTTTATCCCTCAACTATTAATTGACAACATTAGCTTAGGTGGCTCAAAAATTCTCTGGCTATATATCTCTCTTATACATCTAGTCAGGGAATACGCTCTGGACTATTTATTTTCATTTATATCCAAGCTCTTACCCAAAATACTCTCCTTGAAGATGGATGAAACTTCTCCCCTACTCTCATCCCTATGACTCAACTGGAACCTCATGTGAGCAGGGGGAAAAAAAACTGAAAGAGGGGAGAGAGACAAGGGTGGGTAGGAGGTAGAAGAATTTTCATTTCTGATTCAGATGATTTCCTCAAGGTCCTCTATCCACATGGATCAGTCACTCAAAGTTATTATGTTTTACATTGCACAAGTAAGAGGCACAGAAAAGTATTCAGAAAAGACTTGTAGGTAAAATTTGTTTGACTACAACCCTTGACCAACTTCATTCAAATATGTCAAAGAAAAACCAAAGACCCAAAATGGTCTCTGTTGAGGATGAACTTAGTATGCTAGACAAGGAAAGCTGCATTCTTCTGGGAGGAGGAGTTCAGCAGGCCTCTCCTCATGAGTAGTGAGAGTCAAATAGAAGGTAAGAGGGAGATAGTCTTTTCTAAATTAGGAAAGATCCAAATGGAATTTTGCAACTGTTACCAAAGGGGGACTGAAAAGTTACCATTGGGATTAGTCATTATCACTATGTGATGTCATCTGCATGATGTCATCTGCTTCTCAGTGCAATCCCAATGTATAGTTCTCAACTGAGTCCAGTATGAGTTGTTGGAGGGTCAAGCTGGCTCTGTGTTATCTGGGAGTCAAGCTTTTCTGCGAATGGTCAAGGTTCAAACGGAAATTTCCTTTACTACAAAACCGAAGTAAATAAGATCATACTATATTTATTGCTTTATAACCTACCTTTTGTACCTCACAATACACTAGAATATCTCCTACCAAAACATATTAATCTCTAACAGCATTTGTAATGACTACAAAGCATTCCATTATATGAGTGGGCTGTCACTGTCGTGTACCCTGTTGCTGATCTCCAGGTTGGTTCCATTTCTCTGATACCACAGACAGAGCTTCAGTGCAAAGTCTCTGAGCCAAACACTGCACAGACCCTCATTCATTTTCCTCAAGTACATTTCTAGAAATACCGCCACTAAACCAAAAATGATAGGCATCTTTAAAACTATATTTACTGTCAAAATTGCCCTCTAGAAATGGATTATCATTTGCTACTTCCACCACCAAAGACCTATGCTACATCATTCATGTGTGAGAGCACAGGCAAGGATAAGCAGAGAACTGAGGGCTGATGAGGCTTGGGATCCCTTCTCTTTCTCCAGCCTGGGCAGCCTGATTCTGTTTAAGGTATGGTTGGCTACTGTCACAGTTAGGGCCCCTCCAGAAGCCGACCCTGGGACAAGGATTCATTTACAAATGGGTTATTCGGGAGGCAGGGAGGTGATGCCAGGAAATTCTAATTGGAGGGGCCTGAGGAGGAGGAAGGAAGCAGTAAGACAGGGTAGGAAAGATAATGAGGTAAGAGTATGATATCAAGCAATTGACCACTATGAGCAGCTGAAGACTGATCTTGCTGTGTAAGTCTGCAAACTGTGTAGAAGACGCTCTCTAGGGCTGCCTCCCTGAAGAACAAGGTACTGCAGTGTCTATACACCAGCTCCCCCTAGACATGGACTGAAAGTTGCTCTGGGAGGATCTGATTCTCCGGCACTCCCAGACTGCTGGGAGCATAGCCAGGCAAAGTGATGCAGCGCCAGTAAACTCTGAAAAGGTAAGAGCCATATGGGCTGCAGCAACCTTATGGGTGATAGATGCGTGGTGGGGCCAAGTGGGTCAATGATATACTTCTCTGTGGTTCCTAGTCAGACTCTCCTGTCCCATTCCAGAACTTACACAACACAGCAAAGTTTTACAAAGCTACCTTGAGCCTCCAGGCTATGTTGCAGCCCCATTGATGAGAACGCATCATGATGTCTATTGACATGTAAGTCACATGAAGCAAAATGCCCCCATTTGAAATTTCTGCTTCCCATTGTGATGAAGTAACAAAGGCCAGATATGCCCCCCACCACAACAACTAAAACAATCTGGACAAAAGAGGGGTACCAGACTGACAGTAGAACATGTGACTCTTGTTCCGAGGGGTGAGTTCAAGCCCCCTGTTGGGTGTAGAGATTTTTTTTTTAATGGGGCAAAATAGATGATGGCTTTCAGAGACTGGACCACAAACAGGGCAGCACAGTGGTCCATAAGAAAGGAGAAATAAACAACATGAATCTGTGGTTGCCCCAGCTTATTATCTGGGGAGAGTTTTTAGGTTTTAGCACAGGGAGGAGGAACCCTCACAGAGTCAGGGGGGTAGGGAGTGGTCAAGGAAGCTAGAGTTTGCAGGCCAGAATAGCAGGAAAGGGATTGAAGCAGAGAAAGAGAGAGAGAGCAAGCTCCAGAGTTCTGCATGGGGTTCCTATCAAGTCCTTAGCAAAGTACCAATAAGACTCTTCATGTGAGTAAACTACCCAGGGCAAAGAAAAGAACCCCTGGAAAAGAGCAGGTGGAAAATTACTCAGAGCTTATTCAGAATTAAAAATAATTGCCATTTCCAACAGCAGAATGGAGAAACCTCATGATACACATTTGGTTGAGTACTGATTACTCATTTGTTTGCATACGCTTATTTGAGATATGGTTGAGTACTCAGAAAGATATTGCCTCTGCAATGTGACCAAATTAGGCACAGACTAAAGGCTCTGGTCCTGTCTAACATAGCTTAAAAGCAAGTCTCAAATGAATAAAGCATTTCTAAGTTTAAAATTCATGTATATTTAAAAGAATACCAAAAGAAGAACTCTAGCACCCAACAATGTAAACATTACAATATCTGATACCCAGTCAAAAATTATCAGCTATAGGGGCACCTGGGTGGCTCAGTGGGTTAAGCCTCTGCCTGTGGCTCAGGTCATGGTCTCAGGGTTCTGGGATCGAGCCCCGTATCAGGATTTCTGCTTGGCAGGGAGCCTGCTTCCTCCTCTCTCTCTACTTGCCTCTCTGCCTACTTGTGATCTCTGTCTGTCAAATAAATAAATAAATTCTTAAAAAAAAATTTATCAGCTATAGAAAGAGGTAGAGAAATGTAAAGAAGAAAAATCAATCATAAAAAATGAGAAATGATACAGATGATAGAATTAATATACAAGGACCTTATACAAGTAATATATGGGATCATAAATACATTCTATGTATTCAAGAAAGCAGAGGAAAGCATGAACGTAAGGAAAGACATAGAGGTAATAGAAGACTCGAATTAGCTTCCAGAGATGACAAACACAATGCAATACAAAATTTGCAACAATAACAAAATACGGTAGAAAAAAAGATATGTAAGTTTGAAGACTTAGTAGTAAAAATTATTCAAATGCAACCCAGAGAGAAAGCACATTAATTTTAGGTGTATATTTTTAATTATTATTTTTTTAAGATTTCATTTATTTATTTGACAGAGAGAGAGATCACAAGTAGGCAGAGAGGCAGGTAGAGAGAGAGGGGGAAGCAGGCTCCCCACTGAGCAGAGATCCTGAGGTGGGCTCGATCCCAGGACCCTGAAATCTTGAGCCAAAGGCAGAGGCTTAACCCACTGTGCCACCCAGACGCCCTGTTAGGTGCATATTTTGATACATTGTAGCAAATGTATATACTATGTGATCACTACTACAGTCAAGACCTAAAACTGTTCCATCATCTCAGAAACTTCTGTGTGTCCTTTTGCAATCACTAACCCCGCCCAACAATTTCTGGTTCTAGGCAACTCCTAATTTGCTTTCTGCAATAACTATTAGGTTTGTCTTTTCTTATGTTTTATATAAATGAAATCATACAATAAGTACTCTGAGTCCAACTCCTTTTAAGTGTATCCCTCTTCATTGCTGAGTAGTATTCAACTGCCTTCCTGTTTGATGAACACTTGGGATGTTTCCAGTTTTTAGTAATTTTGAAGAAAGCTGCTCTGACCATACAGGTCTTGTTCAAAGTTTCAGGTTTTTTGGTAAATACCTAGGAACACAATGGTTGGGTCATATGGTAAGTGTATATTTATAAGAAAACTATCAAGCTGTTTTCCAAAGTGGCTATTCCATTTTATATTCTCACCAGGATGTAGGAGAGTTTCAGTGGTTCCTCACCATTGCCAGGACTTCGTGTTGTCAGTCTTTCTTTCCTATTTTTAAAAGTTGAGATGTTCTAATGATTATGTAGTGTTCTGTCCTGGATCTAATTTGCATTTTTTTGACGATTAACAACATTGAACATCTTTTCATGTACTTATTGGCCACTCATACATATTCTTTTGTAAAGCATCTATTCAAATATTTTACCCATTTAAAAATTGCATATGGAGCAGTAAGAGTTCTTTATATATTCTAGATAGAAGTCTTTTGTTAGATATGTTCAGCAAATATTTCCCCTCCACTTGTGGTTTGCCTTTTCCTTCTCTTCGTGGTGTGATTCAAAGAACAGACATTGTGTTTTGTTTGATTTTTAACATTTACAATTTCATCTTACTCTCAAAAGAGCCCTGTTACCAAGATGAGCCTGGTATTATTTTAACATTTTAGAGATAAAGAGCCCCACACGTTCATTGCCGGGTTCAAAGTCACACAGCTGGTCAATCAAAGACAATGTCAATATGAAACCTTTAGTTTCCTGATTCTCCGTCTGTACGGAATTTGAGTGTGCTCACTCAGGAGCAGTTCAGGGGTTTACCGCTTGAATGACATCTGAGAAAAATCTGCTTTATGTAGTGACTGCTGGCAGGTGGGGGATTTCAAGGCTCTAGCATGAATTTATATTCCAGCTACGGCTGTGTCTTCCCACCCATGAAGGGAGACGTGGAGAAAGAGTAGGAACTCCTTCAAGTTGAAAGCTACTTATTAAACCTGACAGATGATGGAGGAGCGGGATCGCATGCCCTCTCATCGCCTCTGACCTCCTTTCAACTTCCATTCCCTTCTTGGACTTTTTAAAAAATTGCTTTTTAATAATATCCATAATTCATGAAAAGAAACGATAAAATCAAAACATATTACCACTGGCTTATAAACGTCAGTGCTATTAATTATTAACAGCCCAAGAAGGAAGCCAGGAATGATCCCAAAGGTGAGAGAGATAAAGGCGGTAGAGGAAAAAAAAAAAAAAAAAGTTGCATATTAAATGGGAGACTAATTCCTCTTCTCAAAGAGCAAGCAGAAGTTTGCTAAAATAAGGGGCCTTGGCAATCATAATGAAAAGCCCTCATGCCACAGATGGAAAAAACCTGAAGCCCAAAGCACGGCCTGCTTTGAGTTAGGATAGGGCAATGAAATGTGTTTCTTTTTATTGCTGTCCTGTTCTCTAACTCTGCCTCTTTCAATGCCACACTTGACATCAGGGAGGACAAGTGTTTTCCAAAATAAAAGGACTCGTTGTTTGCAAAGCCTAAGAGTCAGTCTTCACTTTAATGTTCCAAAGCTCGCTGCCACTTCTCCAATGCAAATAGATTCGCCCCCTCCGCAGCTCGAGATGCCAAGTGCAGAAGAAATGTGCACAAGCGCGCGATCTAAGTGGTTTACCTCAAGAACACCAGTGCACACAGCCTCTCCCAGCCCCTGGAATTTCTCTACTGGAGATATAATCCTTGGGGGACATAAAGATTGCTCCGTCTTCAGAAAATCCCAACTACAATGTAAACGCTGCAGGAACTTGGGGCAGTGACTTCTCCGAGGCTCACTTTCTCCATCTGCAAAATGGGTCCCAGGATGTGGCTGACCCCCGTCTCATCAGGTTGTTCTGAGAGTTAAGCGAGTTAATGCGCTAAAAACGTGAACACAGGTAGAGGCTGAGATGAGGCTGGCCAGGAACCAGATGAGAGACTGAGAGGAAGGATAGGCACCCAAGAATCTTGGGCAGGGCAGGAGGTATGCACCTACACCAAAATTTACTACAACCTCCTACACAGGAGGTTTGCGGGTCCTGGGTTGAGGGACCTGGGCTCCTTTGCCCAGGACCATGGTCTCCGATGGGGGGTTAAAGCCGATTCTTCCACACTGGGAATTGCTCCCCCTCCGCTGTAGGTGAGGACAGATCCAGGAGGGTCCCTGACATGGAGTTGAGCTCTGCTCCGTTTCCTACTGCAAGGAAAGTTGTTGAATCAAGTGGGGAGTTCTCTGCTACTAGAGGACACTCTAGTAGCTAGAGGACACTAGTATTCTCCTCTTGGGAACCTCTGGTTCACCAAATCATGCAATTTATTCTTATAAACGAAAGGATTTGTTTTGATGATGTTTCTTTTCTCCCCCCTCCCTTGGCATTTTAATTCCACCAAAGTTTCAGCAAAGAACATGTTATTCAACCCAAGGCACACGTTTTCATTTGAGAGTGGAGAAAAATAGAAATTTTGGAGAAGTTAGATACAAGTGGCTCTTTTAGTCAGCACAGGAGAGGTCTTTTGGAAAAAACACCTGCTCTCCTCAATGGTTAATGTTCTCCATCAGCTTCTCCTTTCCTCTGCAGCAGGCACTACCTCCTGTGTGCCTTCTCACACAAATCCTGCTCTGGGTTTGGGGGTGGGGGGGCACAAGGTGCCAATATTCTGCTTAGATGTGTTTCAAGGGTATAAAAATTCTAGAATGTTGACCTGTAATCCAGACGGCATATGTCTCTCCTTTTTTCCTCATTTCCAACCCAAAGTCAAGATTAACCCCAGGACTCTCCAATAAGCTGTTAGCTCTAAGAGGCCGAAGACTGAGCTGTCAGAAGGACCTTCTGAAAGCTTTCGACCAGGCTTTCACTTCTAACCATGCTATGATACCCTCTTCTATTTCTATTTTTAAAAAGTCAAATGTATTATATATTTTTTTCTCTCCACTGGCTCTATTTTGATTTTGAAAAGAATGCAAATATATAATAGCACTTCTTTTTCTTATGCCTTTAATGCATAGTTTATATTTGAAGAAGAGAAGACAATTGCAGCCAATCACCAATAAACAGACGCAATTGTCCCTTTGGGACTAGACCGCCTGCCCTCCCCCTCCACCCCGACTCTGCCTCGGTTTCTGTGGGAGGTCTGGCATCAGTGGGAAAGATGCTTACACTCTGGGGGTGTTATGTGCTGGGTTTTGGATCTCAGTGATTTCTACAGTAACTCCAAGATGGATTGTGCCTTCTATTTTTGGATTCACACTGGGAAGCCAATTAAATTAAAAGGCTATTCATTTCACTATATTTGTCTCAAGGCTGCTCAAATAGAAATGCAAACGACTTCTATTGAGTGGGTTTTCTGCCTCAGAAAGAATGCCTTCTCACATGTGGACTTCAGAGTCCAATCTGCATGAAGGGGGAGAAACACACACTCCAACCCTCGTGGCTACTTAGAGGCTTCCTCTGCAAACTGTTTGAAGTTACGCTAAATGAAGGCATAGTCAGCTTCATGGCCGATCGCAGGTCCTCAGCACAGTTGGCAAAAATAGGTCTGTGTTTACTGAAACGATCACAATTGGGAGGAAGGGAGGAAATAACTCTTTGTTCCGGCTTAACTAAGAAGAATGAAAAAATGATAGAGCCTAAACATGGCAACTACTGCTTCCTTGGTGTCACGTCCTTTCACAGGGGGCCCTAGCCTTGCAGAGAAGAAGCTACAAGAAACCCCTGGGCCCCATCCTCCAATTTCAAATCCTACAAAATGAGACAGTGTGCTCTCCTAATAACTCAAACCAAAGGGCCTGACTTAAAGGGCCAGTGATGACCAAAGGGCCAGTGATGACCAGATCAGAGGCTCAAACGCAGTTGACTGAACCCATAGGAGATCACTCTGGGGGGTGAAGTCATTGGACCAACCGGATGGGGTCATTAAGCGTTCTTGAGAAAGGATCCATGGGGAGTGGACACTGAAAACACATGTTTACTACATGCCCACATGGGTGGAAAGGACCTCTCAAGATGAATTAACTGGTGACTTGTTGAAGAACTAGAAGCAATTAGAATTTGCAAATTTTTCCTTAAAACACATGTGGCATGTGGGACGTAGGAGGACTGTCCTCCAACAGTCCTTGTGCAAAAGTGATTTCAATTTTGAATAGATGAGCTTCCTTAAAAGGAATAGGACTTTCACACTAACCTATAGTCTATAAAATAACAGCTTGCAACCTGCCATTTGTAGATCATCTCGGGGCCTGGCCAGCCCAAACTGAACCTTGCCCATCAACGGTGGCGGATGAAATGTTAGGTTGCTTCTAAAGGCAGGGCTACCAGGATCCCAATGATGGAGAGGATGCGGGTTATGATGGCCATCCTGGCCTTCCTTATGGCTTACTGAGACCTGTCTGGCAGGATGCAATAAACAGAATGAAATTTGAGACAACAAAAATGCTTCAATGTTTATGAAAGCCCAAAACTATTTCCCAGAAAAAGAAGTCATTTTGAGCAAACTGAAAATCACTTGACTTCATCTTTACTTTCATGAAAAAAAAAAGAAATCCCCATCAGAGGAAAATTCACCTCTGTCTTTGAAATTCCTATCTACTTAAAAATGCCTGAAGGAAAAGAAGGGGGTGGGGGGTGGAGGGAAGAGGGAAAGAAAAATGGGAGAGAGGCAGAAAAGGTTGGTGCAGAGAGCCTGCAACATGAAGAACAATTTGACCGTCTCAGTACCTGTCTCTCAAATTTCAAAATACACTTCTTTATTTTCTTCTTCTCATAAAACAGAGCAAATACAAACCTGAGGCCTAATTTTCTATCAGGGAAAATGTCCTCTGAAAAGTCTGGTTTTTTTTTTTTTTTTTAGTGAAAATCAGTTGACTTAATCAAAATGAATGGGCAGTTTTTGATTCTATTGTGTTCCTACTATCCCCTAAAAACAGGCAAACCGATAAAAAAAATAAAAATAAAAATAAATAAAAATGCCAGCGAACATGTACCGGATGTTCATAGCACGTCTATTCATAGTAGCTCAAAATTGGAGATAACCCAAATGTCCATCAGGAATAGAATGGATAAATAAATTGTGGCATCTTCATACAATAGAATACTAGCCATGAGAATAAACTACAACTAGAAGAAGCAATAGGAGAAAATCTCACAAGCATAGTGTTTAACAAAAGAAACCAGATGCAATGGAATACTTATTCTATGATTCCATTCTCATTAACATTCAAAAACCGGCAACTAATTTATGGTGATGAAGGCCAGATTAGTAGTTACCATTGGAAAAAGAGAACATGTGGAAATCCCTGGAGTGTTTGTCATACTTTCTTTCTTGATTTGAATGATGGATACACTTTGTGAAAATTCATCAAGCTTGCACTTGCTTCTACTTTTCCTGCAATAAAAAGTTGACTTAAAAATGCATATGATATGAGCAAACTTTGGGGAGGGATAGAAATGCACTATATTTCAATAGTGATGGTGATTATGTGACCATATGTATTAATTAAAACTCAATAGAGCCTTAAAGTTGGTGAATTTTATTATATGTAAACTATACCTAATAAAGCCAATTTAAAAGAAAAGATTTTATTTATTTTATTTGAGAAAAAGAGAGCACACACAAACAAGTGGAGGGGCAGAGGGAGAGGGAAAAGCAGACCCTCTGCTGAGCAGGAAGCCCGATGTGGGGCTCAAACCCAGAACCCTGAGATCATGTCCTGACCCAAAGGCAGACTCTTAGCCGACCTAATCATCCAGGTGCCCCAAGCCAATTATTTTTTTTAAAGCTTAAAGAGTTCGGTCAAAAGAATTCTACTCTCTGCACACAAAAGCAGTTTGAGGACAAATTCAGAATAAAAGCAACTGCATGCTTTTTTCCTGTGCTTTATTTTGCAGGAGAAACAAATAAATCAATGGCTCAAATGCTTCAATGTGTGTGAATTATTAGAATATAAGTCCTCAAAGGCAGAGATCCTTTTTATATATGAATCTTCGTACTAACCAATTGGAAAACTGAGCCTGGGGATTCTCATTGCAGTTCTAATTCATAATCCTCTAAATGTCTCCCAGTGTCACTAATGTGCTTGTATCAGCACATTATCGTGGCTATGCACAATAATGCTGCCAAACACCCATGGAACTTCATTTATGGCACACGCATCTGGAGTCAGCAAGGAGGTTGGCTGGGCAGCTCTGCTGATCTTCCTCAGCTTGCTCCCATGCCTGGGGTGAGGCTAGCTCTTGGCTGATAGAAGTTGGCCTCAACTAGAATGACTGTGGCAACTTGATGTGGTTGTGACCCTCCAAGATGGTGCCCAGTGATGCTTGCCTCCCAGTACATCCTTGCCCTTGTGCAATCACCTCCCAGGATCCTCCAAAGATGACAGTTATTCCAAGGCTTGGTTACCAAAGACATTGTAGCTTCTGCCTTGTTCATTTGGACCACTCAGTTAAGTAGAAGCCAGACCATGTTGTGAAGACACATAATCAACCCTATGGAGAGATTCTCATGGTAAGGAACCAAGGCCTCAACATCCAGCACCAACTTGCCAGATACATGCATGAGTCACCTTGGATGTGGACTCTCGTCAGTCCTAGTCAAGCCTTTTGATGACCGTAACCTTTGAGCCAAAACCCTGAGCCAGAACCAACCAAGTAAGCCACTCCTGAATTCCTAAACCACAGACACTCTGAAAGATAATAAATGCTTAGTCTTGAGCTGTTAAGTTTTGGGGTAATATGATATGCATAGATAACTAATACACTTGACTCTATCCCATGTAGCTCTCAATATTCAATAGTTTACCCTGGATACCTTCTCACGGTGACTGCAGAGACACAAGAGAGCAAGTGGAGACATGCAAACCTGCAAGCAATTTTCAAATCTCTACTTGCATCATCATGTCTCCAAAGATCCTTTGGCCAAATTAAGTCAAACAACTCAGCTCAGCGTGGTAGGGCAGGGCAGGTTAGCTCACCTACTAAAGGAAGGCACTACAGGTTTATAGGGCAAAGAGCATGGTTGATGGTTTTAAAAGGTGTCCACAGATTTTTTGGCACTGACCTATTCAAAAGGAAGGGCCTATTTCCCCTCCCCTTAATGTGGGCTGGACTTGGAATCCCTTCTAATGAAGAAAATGTGGTGGAAGTGATGGTGTGTGACTGCTCTGGCTGGGTCATAAAAAGGACTTTCTGGTTCTCATTCTCTCTCTACTCCCTCTCTTTCTTTCTCCCTATCCCATCCCTCCTTTCATGGATTTCTTGCTCTAGGGAAAGCCAACCACTTGTAATGAAGACAGCCAAGCAGATCTATAGAGAAGTCCACATGGAAAAGAACTACCAAACACCAGAACCAACTTGCCACCATGTTGGAGGTTGGTCCTCTGGTCCCAGTCAAGTTTTCAGATGACTGCTGCCCTAGTCTCTATCTCAAATGCAAAATCAACCTGAATATTTCTGACCCACAGGAACTGTGATAGATACTACAGTTTTACTACTGTTGTAAGCCACTAAGTTACGCTATAATTAATTATGCAGCAATCAATAACTAACACAAGGAAAGACGAAGAATTAGAGCTTTTATTTTTAACCACAGTTCAGGATTCTGGGAGCAAACAAGAGGATCCACTCCAGCCAGTTTAAGTAGAAAAGAAACATATTAAAGTGTACTGAAGCCCTGCAGGAGGGCCAGAGTATCAGGTCTAGAGTCTATTAAGACAACAACATGCTCAAAGCACAGGGTATCTCTGCTCCAGCCTGGACTCCATTCCTGCTGAAGCTGGATTAAGATATCTCAGCTTGCAACATTAAAGTGGGTAGCCAGGTGCCAGAATGTCCACCATTAATATCTTAGAAAGTTGGATGCCTTCACGCCCCCTTCACCCAAAAATGGAATCAGTGACATGCCACCTTAAACTTCCTGCTCTCCTCCAATCAGAGGTCTTATACAGGTGCATATAATGATTGGAGACTGTCTGCAAAGGAGAGTTGTGCGCTCCATTCTTGGGGAGGTGTGATTTATAAGATAGGAAATACCCCAGTAATAGGAAGGGTGTCCAAAAGGTACTGAGTAGCTAGGAAAATTAACAAATGCTCACTTCTCATCCCATATAAAATCATCATTACATTACTAAAATATAGATAAATGGAGAAATTACTGACATGTCTTCCTATTTCCTGGAACTCAAATTGGTTTAAAAAAAAAAAAATCAGTTCTAGTACCATTCCCAAGCAAGTGTAAATGACTGCCTCAAGTTCTGTGCTAAAAGGAATTCTAGGGTTGGGTGGAAAGAAATCTGGGATCAAGTGGTAATGATGCCATGAATGCCACCTATTTGGATTAAATAATAGGTACCTACAAAAGGAAATGCCCTCGGTCTCTATATTTTCTGTCCTTTCCTACAAGGGGAGTCTGAACATACTCCATGACCTTTTACAATTGTTTAGATTAAAACTGTTCCCACTGATGAAACCCTCATTTAGTCATCTACCTGAAATGGCATGCAAGCCAATCTATGTCCCCATTGTATCACTCCAGGACTTGGTAGAACCAAGATATGTAAAACAGCTCTTCTAGTCAAATATGGTCTCTTGTTCTGTCTCCTCCTCAGCTTCTTACACTTACGTCATCTCCTGAGGGACCCCTAAGGAACTACAAATTCTACAAGATGCAGTTTGACTATCACTGACCTATACCATTCGTATAACCAACTGTTTATCTCTAAGGTTCCTTTGTTCATGCTTGTTTTCTCCTTTCTGTCACTTAAATCCAGTCACTTGGTAAGAATAAATTGTGGACAAATAGTCCCTACACTTCAATCCTTCCAGTTCTCTATCTGGATGGTGTAGCATTTCCCCATGTGAGTCAATATGTTTATAATACTAGAACTTGGCATGATTTGCTGTCTTTTAGTCATCTCACAGAGACCAATTTCAGGACTGGCAATGATGAGTCTACATTAAGCTGCTTCATCTTCTCCTTGTGCTAATAACAAGAGACTTCCCTATCTGAAGATTGAACATCACACCTATTATGTCATGGTTTCAGTGGGGCGTATTCCCCGCCCCCCTTGCTTCCATTCTCTTTAGCCACTGTTGTTCTGAGTGCCCTCAGCAGTCTCAGAATTATGTTAGGAAGCAGGATATTTGCTCATGCTGTAGAACAATGCTTCTCACACTTCAGTGTACATACAAATCACCTGGGCATCCGTTTAAATGCCAATTCTATTTCATCAGGAAGGGCCAAGATCCCACATTCCCATCAAGCTCCCAGGTGCTGCTGATGCTTCTGGTCCATGCCACACCTTACTGATCAAGGTTATTCTAGACATAGTCTCACCCTAAATGGGAGGAACTTACTATTTTTCCTAAAACTCTACTTGTGTATCTTTTCTTCTTACCTCTCTCCTTTGGATCACATTCCTACACCATCAATCCCCTAGACATCAGTGTTCATTCCTGCTCTACCCTTGATCACACTAATTTTTTTTCATTCAATGAACCAGTAATCATTAAGACCATACCATGAGCTAGACAGCAGGCTGTGCACTAGGGATACATCCATAAACAAGATTATCCCTGCTCACATGGAACTTATAATCTAAAGAGAAAGACATTAACAAATAACTACTTAATAATTACTTGTAATTGTGAGGAGTGCTAGGAATGGAATTTACAGGATTCTCTGAGAGGAAATAATGGAGAAAAATCTAATCAAGTCTTTTGGGCCCTTGGAGATTCCACTTTGCATGACTTCCTCTGGTTTCACATAAATTCAGCCTTGTCTTTGGTGAGGCAGAGCATTATATGTTTCCCTCATAACCCTTTACCTTCCACTTGACCATGGCCACTAGTGTACACTTGGTATTTCATGGCCACACTCACTTTTGGCAGGAAGATGAACATGCCATGGAGCTTACAGTTGGCAGGTGTGTCTTGGACTTTCATAACTCCAAATTAATACTGGATTGCCTCATGTCATTCTTGCCCCTTGGCTCCCCTTGATAATGGTTCTGGCCATCTGCAACAGCAAGCTGTTCGCTCCCAAATCCTAGTCAACACTTCCCCTTGCTCAAAATGACAGCAAATATAATACCCTAATTTCTTCCTCACATATCCTCTTTTGTTGATTTACTACCTAGAACTATGACTAGGCTACTGTCAGCAAATTACACTGATTAACACCAAAGCCTTTAATATCTATTCATTAAGAATGACAAGGTCCACATCTAGTTGCTATATCAGAGATTCTGGCCTCCTCAGGCTCAGAAAGCTTGTCTAGCTGCAATAGTTATCCTTTCCAGTCTCACAGGGTCAGATGGGCAAGAAAAAGAGAAAAGGTATGGGTATTGCAGAAGCATTACAGCCTATGTAAGATAAATAAAATCTTCCATGGTTTCCGTCCTAAAATTCATTCCTGTATGGTGTTATATTCAAAGAAATGTGATTCATCAGCCAAACTCTATCTGCAATGGACGTTGAAGCTTTCCTGAAATCTTTCAAAAGTGGATCCCATTAGTTCATTTTAACTTTAAGGAAAACTTAAAGTCCCATTTCCTGCTATTTGTCCTTCTTAATATTTCACATCTAAAGTAACGGCCCAAATGTCTTTTCTCTCCTGCCTCTCTTAAAACTCTGCTAACTCTCCATCCAACCAGACCCACTGGACATCAACCCTTCATCACCAAATTTTCTCTCTCAGGTTTCATCCTGGCAAACTCCTATGACAATAGTTTCCCTCTCTTTCTCTCCCTCCAGTGATCAGCCCAACATGATCTGGCCCTGTCAGCCCTGTCACTCTGCCCAAGGGCCTGACTTGGTCCAGGATCTTGAGGCAGATCTAGAATTCTTTCACCTAGGAATCCCCCACCCAGGAGGAAGAGAGGGCAGGTGTACATTCCCTCACAGGGTCTGTGCTTGGTTTTGTCATTGCCACTTCATTAACCCAAGGAATTGATTCCTGTTACTTCAAGGAAAGGGACTAGTGCAGTTATTATTAACATTCTAGTCTTTGCTGATTAAGGAAATAGAAAACGGCAAAAAAGCTAGTGTGAAATAAGTAAACTTTGTATTTAACTGACTAGCATCTGCATTCAATAAAAAATACAAGTATACATACACAGTGTGTATGCAAATCTTTATGCACACACAAACACACACACACACACACACATATTCAGACTCCCTGTACTAAATGCCTCCCTTCTCCAACCCTGCCAAGAGTATGAGTCCTCCCATGTCCCTCCACCACAATCCTTTCTCCACAAACCACATGCTGGAATCCACAGATGCCTGTCACTTAACTAATTTAGGTAATACACATGTTACCGACATTTTTAAGCTTTACCTTAGCATGATGAAAGCATCATGACCTGTCCAAAGTGTTTGACGTTAGAAGCAAATACAAATACAAATGACTCTAAGTATGTCATATTTTTAGGAGTCTTGGAGGGATAGACTCTAATCAAGTGTTTTTGACGCATACCTGACTTTCTGCTGTATAGAAAACCCCACGAATCCTCACACTGGGAGTGAGCTCTGAGCCATTACTTGTTAATGTTAATTGTTTACAACATTGATGGAGAATGTGGATGACACTGGCTTCCTAAGCTGCAGCTTCGTTTCATAAGTCCTGGCTTGCCAGCTGGGGTTTTGATGGGGTATCTTACAGCACAGCCTCTGCTACCCTCGTGAAACATTACGATCACGTAAAATCTGCTACAGGATTGTAAGTAATATGGAGCCTGCTTTTGGCATCTGTGCCATAATCATCTCTTCTCATCACTTCACTGCCCATTCAGGAGTCTTTGGAAGGCTTCCTCTCATACGAATAGGGGTGTGGAGTTTAATCAGTCATGCCTGGCAAAGACACCCTCATTTCCAATTCCAGTTCCAATTCCAGTTCAACAACTCAGCAAAGGTGGTGTCAGGACGTTTTGTTAACTTCCCAGTTCTCTTATTTAATTGCTATTTCCTCTCCGTCTCCAGAGCAGTCATTTCCCTCTTTCAGGTATGGGATACTCTGGAAGGCCTGTCGTAGATGCTCAAAACAACTTATGCATACACCAATCAAAACTCAAGCCAAAGGCACATGGCAACCACTTAACCTGCTCTGAATTCTACCAAGCAGAACCTTGGCACCAGAAAAATAGTCCTAATTCCTGTCTTGATGAGATATTAGGAATATGTCTGAACCTAATATTGGAATCAATGACATGATTCTTGTCCCTTACCAGTTCCATAGTGCCTATAGACAAAATAAATTATCTAGTGCCTCCCTAAGTTTCCACGCTGCTTGTAACCCCAACGCAGGACACAAGGTAGACTTTCCCTCACTGCTTGGGGTCAATCACTTGCTGATTTCACCCAACTTTCTGGTAAATGGAAGAGCAAATTACAGCACAAGTGTGAACCAATCCATTAGTATGGGGAGCAAGAACCAGGGTCCACTTTGAGCATCAACACATGCAGAATATATAAAATGGCCTCTCTTGAAGCTAATGGGCCAGTATCATTGGATTCAGGGATTAGTTCAGCTGATCTGCTCCTGCTCCAGCAGAACTGGCCTCTGATGGCCTTTGTGGGGTGTTCTTCTGAGGTTAGGCAATAAGGTGTCTGTGTATCTCGCAGGGAGAAAGAGCTGGGTATGTGCTTTGGAAATGGTATCACTAGTGTGAGGAAGGTATTCTTGATTCAAGAGTAGACCATTTCTTCTTTATGTGGATGCTGTCAATTTTGGCAAATGCATAAATAGGCAAATGTGCACCAACAGGGGCCAGAGGGAGGGAATTCCACTCCTTCCCTTGTTTAAGCCTAAACATACTGGTGTTCTTTCAGGCTCTCAAACACTCTAATGCTTAATGCCATGGCACAATGCCCTTGGTCTCCAAATCATATGCACATCCCAATCATCTGGGAGCTTTTAAGAATCCCACTGTCCAACTCTCGGCGCATCCCAATTATATCCAAATGGCTGAGGGAGGGAGCCAGGCATCGACAGTTTTTAAAGATCCCTAAATGTTCCCATGTGTAGTAATTTGAAAACAACCAGCAAGGTGGTGAGGAGCACAGACCCTGGGGTCTGATCTGGGTTCAAATTCTTTTTCCACAACTTACCAGCCCTGTGAGTTAAAGGTACAGAGCTGCTTAAACTGTGTTTCAACACTTTCACTTGTAAAATGTAGTATTTTATAAATAAGACCAGAATTACCTCAGAGGGTTTCTATGAGAATTAAATGATGGACTATTTGCAAAATGCTTAAATCAATTCCTCACACGTGCTAAGAGCTATAAAAGTCTGTTAAAAAGAAAAACACGCTGGGGTGCCTGGTGGCTCAGTGGGTTAAAGCCTCTGCCTTCAGCTCAGGTCATGATTCCAGGGTCCTGGGAGCCTGCTTCCACCTTTCTCTCTGCCTGCCTCTCTGATTACTTGTGATCTCTGCCTGTCAAATAAATAAATAAAATCTTAAAAACAACAACAACAACAAACACACATGTGAGCTCATTGCTACCTCAGGGACTTTGCCTTTGTTGTTCTGTCTGGAGTCACTCTTCCTGACCCTCATGGCCAAAGGGTAGCCCACCTACCCTAGCTACACTTGATCTTGGTGCCTTTTTCTATTCTCATGTGCATACTTAGATGTATATTTATTGGATACATTTTGGTCATTTCCTCCACTAGAATGTAGATCCAGCAAGAGTAGGATCTGCCCTATCTCTAGAAAAATGCCTAAGACACCGGGATGGATCTAATTCGCTAGTAATGGGAAGAGCAGGCCTTCAAGGAAAGATGTCCAGGCCTTTTGACAGAGAACCTTCCACAGGCTCCAAAATGCTCATGGTCCAAATACAACCTTTGGTTTGTTGTGGGTGAGACTTCATAGCTCGAAAGAGGTACACACGTTAGCATCCCCAATTAAGCCTTGTGCAATAAGAACCTTGCCTGTAAACAAGCAAAGTGGCCTCTCCCTGAAAATCTAGAGCCCATGAAATTGCACTCCAGATAATTACCTCATTTCAATTCCCTCATTTCATTTCCGTAAATAGTTCATATCTATTTGATTTAGTCTACAGCTTGTCTATTTTCATTTTATAAATTGCTGCCCCTCCAGCCAGGTTCTCCAGTAATCACTATGTGGATATGACAGACTAACATCTGAGAATTTTGAACGGAATGAAACAGATGAGGACCATATCAAAAATGGGGAAGATACGTGTATCTTCTATAGCATGCATGAGGCAGATTAGCCATAAGATGTCATGGGTACCGGGGCCATCCCTGTGCATCTCATTAGGATTCGACATTTCCATTTAGGCTAATCATCCTACAGATGTGTTCCATTTCAAGGA
This sequence comes from Meles meles, assembly GCF_922984935.1. Classification (NCBI taxonomy): domain Eukaryota; kingdom Metazoa; phylum Chordata; class Mammalia; order Carnivora; family Mustelidae; genus Meles; species Meles meles. Next base: position 45,741,657 of record NC_060081.1, read on the forward strand.
AGAGGAGACATCCTAACCTGGGATGGCAAGCCATCCTGAGGGTACTGTGAATTCCAGAGTCTCCTCCCTGTATGGACACACGGGTAAATGCAGTGTGGGCTCCCCACAGATGTGTGCACTCCTCCCTGTGCATTTCAGATCCTAGCTGCAAAGTCACTGGCTGGGAAGCTGAGAACCGAAGTCAGCTAAAGGTCCACTGGGCATGATGAAGGGTCCTAAGTGTCTGAGTCTATGAGAGGTCATGGAAATTACTAAAATAGGATTGATAGTAATGTTTTGAGAACAAGGACATGATTTAATTTGAACTTTTGTCTCCATTTCATCATCATGAGAGAGGCAAGATGGGCCGTATAGACTTCCCAAGGTCAATGGTCTGCCTTATCAAGAGTTCATGGCAGTCTTGACTGGACTTAATCACAAGAAACTTCACAGAACGTCCGCAGGCCTCAGTATAGGCCCTAGCCTCCTAAACCTCCTCCACCTGTGGTACCTGGAACAGCGATCCTTCCTCAGCTTCAAGATCAAGACCCTGGAGACCTCCAGATCCTCACACAACAAGGGTAGGTTCTGGGACGCTTACAGGTTGACTCTACCTAAGGCAAGATCCTCAGGAACAATGTTACATAGGGGCTGCAAACCTAAATGTACTCTGGGTAGACAGCTGACAATTTGTCAGAACGCCAATGGCTGGAAGTTTTCTGTTAACCAGCACTTTGTTGTAAAAGATTACCTAGCAGGTGCCAGCCAGGCAATAGGATCCTTACCCTCACTGTTGTACACCGGAGATCCACAGTGCTGTCCCCACAGGACCACCGAAAGATGTTGCTATTGATCTAATAGTTGACTCACAGTCAGGGGTTGGATCTACATCATTCAGCTGCTTCTACTTCATGTACACTTTAAGGAATTTGCTACATTTCCAGAACATGTATATTTTGCTCATCAAGCTGACTGATCTTCTGGTCCCCCCTCTCCCCCCAACAACTGCTATGTGGCCCCACTTGAGTCTCAGACATCTAGATGAGTGCTTCTCAAATGCTAATACACACACAAATCACCTGGACATGTTCTAAAATGCAGATTCTGTAGGTGGCTCAGTCGGTTAAGCATCTGCCTTTGGCTCAGGTTGTGATCCCAGGGTCCTGGGATCGAGTCCTGCACCGGGCTTCTTGCTCAGTAGGAAGCCTGCTTCTCCCTCTGCCTGCCGCTCCCCATGCTTGTGTTCCCTCTCTCTCCCGCTCTCTCGGACAAATAAATAAATCAAATATATTTTTTAAAAAATCCAGATTCTAATTCAGGAAGTCTGAGACAGTGCCTGAGACTCTGCATTTCCACCAGGCACCCGGGCCATACAACTCTGCTGACCCAGAACCACCCATCAAACAGCAACCATCTAGAGCTTCGGTATTCTCCCGTTCAAATGCATCAAAATATAATCACTGTGAGTGACTTTGGACCATGAAGCTTCAGATGAGAGGGGAGGCTTGGTGTGTATTCATCCTCAGAATTATTTGCCATTTTAGAAAACTAAGAATACCTTGCCAAAGGAATAATGGTGCTCTCATGGAATTTTGGAGCTGGGGTGGTTTGAGTTAAGCCCGGAACCTCCTTCTCAAATCATCAGAAATCTGACTATTGCCTGTATCCTGAGGCCCCACTTGTAATGAACAGTGCCTGGCCATGAGGTCAGTACCAGCTGTGTGGCCAAAGTCAGTCAAAGAACCCAGTCTCTGAGTTATTTTTAAGATTTTATTTATTTATTTCAGAGAGAGAGAGAGAGGAGAGGTCACACACATAGGGGGAGGAAGAAGGAGAAGCAGGCTTCCCCCTGAGCAAGGAGCCCAACGTGGGGCTCCATCCCGGTATGCTGGGATCATGACAAAGAGGCAAAGAGGAGGTAAGGGCTCCAGCGTGACAGGACACAAGCCCTCTCTTCCTTCACACACCAATCTACCTAGATCTCTGCTGCCGTGTCTGCTGCATCAGGCAGGACCACTTCTTCTGCAGGCTCAGGTGACCACAAATTCTGCTTTAAGACCTGTTCCAGACACCCCGGGGGGGGGGGGGTAGCAGGTGGCAGGAAATGGTTAAAACCAACTCACTGCTTTATCATCCAGCGCAGCAGATGGGGGAAGAGCGTAAGTGAAGCTCCCCAATTGCTCTTCCCCAACCTTGTTTTTCTTAGGATTATTTTATTTATAGCTACGAAAAAATAATTACCTACAGCTGTGTCTCTCCGTTGCAGGGCCCTGAAGGCAGCACTTCCACCCACCAGGTCCCTGTTTGCTGAGCACACCCCCAGGGGGGAACTCCCGACCCCCTCTCCACAGCCCTGTGGCCTCCCAGCATTTTCTCCTCTTACTCAGGTTATAGCCACTGACCTTCCACCTGGGCCCTCTCTATGACTTCCCTGGGATCAATAGATTAATTTCTTTATTCCAATGCATTATCAGAGGAATGGATTTGAAAGACAAAGAGCTCCCTTCTAGGTCCTTCTTGGAGTTATGACAGACCCTATGTGGTGATTAGATGAGCAGAGTGCTTAGGAGCCAGAGCTCCAAACACATTCAGATGGGAATCCTAGTGTGCCAGTTCCTTAACTTCTCAGTGTCCCCATCTGTACGGTGGGGATCATAACAGCACCGACCCCACTAGTGCAAGGGTTAAATAAATGCATGCCAAGTTTTTACTCACATGTTTGAGCAGATGGGGTATTCAACACACGGCAGCAATTACTACATGGGTGGTGGGGAGGGATGGAGAATGGAACCATAGAATTAGAGCTGGAAGAGAGGTCATCTGGGCCACGGCATTGCAAACTTGATGGAGTGTGAGAATCACCGGGGAGCACTGGGCTCCACCCCAAGATGACAGGAGTCAGTAGGTCTGGACTGAGCCCATGAATTTGCATATCTAACAAGTCCCCAGGTGATGCTTTTGAACCAAGTAACTAGACTAATACTTTCTGATATAAGACATAGCCCCATGTTTCTGATTCCTGTAAGATCCCTTAGAAGCTCTGTTGGGCAACTCTTACAATGGTAGAAGAAAGGAAATGAATCTTCACTGGTGATCTTTAATGAATCATGAGCTTTAAATATATTACTTTATCCTCACAATAACTTACAGAATTGTTTTGTCTTCTTTGTTTTTTAAGATCATGAAGCTGACGTGAAGATGCCTTAGACACTTTCACAGGAAAAATCGAGGAGCCAGGATTTGAACCCAGTCTCTGAGTTATTTTTAAGATTTTATTTATTTATTTCAGAGAGAGAGGAGAGATCACAGGGGAAGGAAGAGGGAAAAGCAGGCTCCCCCCTGAGCAAGGAGCCTAACGTGGGGCTCCATCCCAGTATGCTGGGATCATGACCTGAGCCAAAACAGACACTTAACAGATGAGCCACCCAGACACCCTGAGTCCCTGAGTTCTTGTGTCAGTGACGGTTAGTTGTATTGGGGAAACTGTACCTTACACTGCACTTTATCAATGGGCAGCTCTTAAAAGTTAGACCGTATTTTTGTTTTCTTACTGAGCTACAATCTGCCTAGTCATGGTTTCTGGATCTTCAGTAGAATTGAAAAGGACTTAATATTTTTAATATTTGGGTAGAGAGAGGACAATCATAACATTTGGTACACATCTGATCATGTTTAGGTGTGTAGGTCCCAACAGTGGGTTTCTATGTTCAAATCCTAACTCTCCCACTTCTTTTCTGGGTGACTCTGGGCAAGGTTCTGGCTAATCTGTGCCTCCATTTTCTTAAATCTGTAACATGAGAATAGCATTAGTACCTTCATCAGGATAGTGAGTGGAGGAAACAGTTTAAGGCATATATAGTGACATGGCAATTTTAGCTTTCATTATTTCAATCCATAATGATTTTGTCAAGTCTTCATAGATTCCTTTGTGACTGAGGTCTTAAAAATTGGAGAGGTCAGAGTTTTTGCCCTCTTTATGATACAACTACAGTACATTTAGCAGTGTCTTTGAAGTCCTTGCTACTGATTAGAGGTGCTGGATAAAAAGAATATCGAGGGCAGCTGTGCATTTCATCAGCAAGAGATGTGAGTTAAACCAACCAAGCTGCTATGCAGTTACTATGTTTTCTGGCAGAGGTGATTGGGCGTCTTGTATTTTAAGGTAGAGGAAAGGAGTCTTTAAGGTGTTAAAGAAGACCACCCATGCATGTCCCAACCAGAGCCTCCAAAAACTCCAGGAAACCCAAAGGAAGATAAAAATACTTAATCATCAAAGGCAGGGGGATATTCTACTGCTTGGCAAATATCATTCTTTTAAGTTAAATAATATAAATGATGAGGCAAAGGAACACAAGTATTATTTATACCTCATGTTCCAGACTGATTGGTTAAAAAAAAAAAAGAAGAAGCCTGAATCCTCCTCCCCTCTCTGAATGCTTGCCCTTGGTGATGTGACTTTCAGTCCTTCTCTCCAAAATGTGGAGTTTATTTCCTGAATTTCAGATTCTGTGCTTGGCCAGAGAACTTGTTTCTGCTACAAGGATGCAGCAGAAGTGATGCTTTGCAAGGGCCACACCTGGGCCCAAGAGGCCAAGCGTTCTTATTAGAATGTTGCGATCACATCATGAATAAGCCCAGACTAGCTTGCTGGAGAATGAGACACATGGCCCAGTCATCCTCATTGCCCCAGACAAGTGAGTGAGGACATCCAAGACCAGCCAGCCACATCCGTTTTATTGGGTGATTATAGACTCATGAGCGAGTCCGGTCAAGATCAGTCAGGTCTGGTCCAGAACAGCAAAACCACCCAGCTGATCTAGAGGCTCATGAGACTCATGAGAAATAGGGTTCATATGGTTCATGGTTTCATCCCTCTGGGTTTTGAGCTGGTTTTTGCTGTTGATGTTGTTTATCACAGTAAGAGCTAACTCAACCCTGTAGAGTTGGTAGGAATAAAACCACAACCACCACCATATTAAGAGCAAGAATAGTACTACTGGTAGAGTTTGAATTGCAGAAAATTGTTAAGATTCATCCATTTTGAACTTATAAAAGTAGCAGTTTCATGTGGGCCAGTACTTCTCACACATCAAGCACTATTTTCTATGAATTATCTCATTTAATCCTTACAACAGTTCTATGAAGTAGATACTACTATCTCTATTTTATCAGTGAGGACTTCTAGGCTCAGTAAGTATCTGTCAGAAGAATGGATAAAATGAAGGGCAACATTTCTCAAGATCACATGACTAATACCTAGTGGGACAGGAATTCGAGTTTAGATTAGATTGAGTCTTCTGCCTGCCTACCTTCTACAACAGGTGTTAATGAAATTTATCAACCATTCACTAGGCATTGGCTGTCCTAAGACCTTTATGTGCCTTATCCCATTTAACCACATATAGCCTCGCGAAGTTGGTGTGATTTATGCACAGGGAAGCCAAGGCACTCCAGCGCTTAGTAATGTAACCAAGGTAATATACAAAGTAAATGACCAAGCCAGAATTTGAACCCAGGCAATGCTCCAGAAACTGTGGTCAACTAAACATGGCACCTTTCAAGGAACTGATGAAGGAGAAATGGAAGGAGAGAATGGGGTTTCTCATAAGAAGAACCCTAGTAAATGTTTTGCATCTCTGAACTTAAGCCTGTATTAACCCAGCTTCATTGTAATAAAACTCCCATTTTATAAAGGTTCTTCCTTTAGAAGAGGGCATGCATGATCTTTTCTCATCTATTGCCAAATGATTACACGGGAACTTTCCGGAAACCAGGTTCATCTTCTCCTGAAGATGTGCCAGGAGACTGCTCTGCCAGGTCCTCAGAGAAGCCCCCTAGTTCTTCACAAACCTGACCCCGGTAGCCTGAGATTTTCACCATCAGTAACACACTGCTGAATTAAGGCACTACTGCCAGAAAGCCCTTGCAAAAATGCAGTTTTGTTACCCATGAAGGTTAACATAAATTAGTTTGTATTATGCAAATTTAAGGGACACAAACTTAGGGACCAATAGAGACCAACCACATGAAGGAAATGATGGATCAAGCCCGGTGTCATATGAGCAGGGATGGGGAGGACTGTAGCAAATTGAGGAGTCTATGTCCCCTCTAAATGGAGATGCTGGTACTGACATCAAGGTCATTGACAGAGATCGATGTTTTTAGTTTACAGAAGAAGCCAAAACATTTAGATATTTTAGGGTAATTTCCCTTTAAAATATTATGAGGGAAACCTTGGTCTATTATGAGGGCTTGAACTTGGTCTGTAGGAGGCTAGTGTGACACTGTGCTTAGATCAATATATCATTTTCTTACGGGAGAACCACTCCAAGTGTTGTCCCTGCACCAGTGACACCAACAGTACCTATGAAGTGGCTGAGAATGCAAGTTCTGTGGCCCCACCCCTGATTCCGAAATCCAGATCCCTAAGAGTATGAGCTGGGTATTGGTTTAAGCCTCTAAAAGGCGCTTCCTTTATCAATCGAGATATGAGTGGTCCAGAAGCAGAAGTACCAGATGTGCAGGGTCTGTGCAGAGTCAAGGACAGGGTCTGGGGTTGACGGAGGGGAAGGGATCCAGCCCTCTAGGCCAGGAAGAAGAAAGGGAAAGGAGCAACAAGGCTAGAGAAGGCATTCTGGGAGCTCTGCAAACAGGACTGTCACCTGTGGACAGACAGGGTGCTCCTACTCCAATGCCAAGACACCAGGCTTTCTGAGGCTGGCACTCCCTGCTCTCCCAACTCCCGGGAAAGTGACACTGTGTTCCTGTATCTGCAGAGGAGTGTCAGTGCTAAATCTGTTCCAAAGCATGTCTCTGAAGTTGTCACCATTCTCAACTAATTAGTCAAAGCCTTCCATCTGCCTAGTGGCTCACCACAATTCTCATATTAATTTTTTATGCAAATGGAGTGATTTTGGGGAGGAATGATGTCAAGCAGAGTGATAGGTACTTCGCAGAACCAGAGTAAGATACAACCTTAAGGTGCAATCAGCAAAATCTCCAGAAAGGTCATACTGAACCAGGCTTTTGTATGTGGGCTCTTCTGATGCTTAGAAATAGCTTCAATTAAAGTCATGGGCGATGTCTGCAAAATATATACTGAACTAACCTCCCTACTGTAATCTTGACTGTTTAAGAAGCTGGACACCGAGCCAATCATTCAAAGCACAGTTCAATTAATTTCTCCTTCTTTCTTCTTTTATTCCCCCTCATTTTTTTTGCTTAGCCATGTAATCTTATTTTATTCTTTCCTTCTTTATGTTATTCGCTGCCTTCTTTTTAAAGAAGCTGACTTATCTTTGAAGAACAAATGCCATTGTAGCAGTGACCTCAAGGATGATAAGGCAGCAGATTAAAACCCAGTAGTAGCTTGAAATGCTGGGGATGATTTGAAAGAAAAGGTCAATTGTCTAGTATTAATTCAGTAATAACTGCAGAGACATTAGTCTCATTGCCTCCTTCCAAGCAGAACTATCTGGTGTCTCATGAAGTTCCGTGCCATTGCAAAAAAACTAAAATAAAAAATTGGATACAGGATAGTTACCCCACCTTTGGTTTATACTTACAGATGTTTGTTGGGATAGAAATTAGACTCTGGGTTCAGATCATTTTGTGCCCCCTGATCATTGCTTCAGAGAGCTATCGCTGCATACAAAGCGTGTCAATACTTAATGGCTTAAAACAACACCCATTTATTTAGCTAAGAATTCACAGTTCTGTTGATTTAGGCGGGGCACCACCCTGTGACTCCATCCCGTGGTCAGCTGGAAGATTGTCTAAGGGCTAACCGCTCTAAAATGGCTTCACTTTCTGCGGACCACTAGCTTTTGGGAAAATTCATAAAGATGGCATGAAAGACACTGTTGGTACCCTGCCCAAATTCCCTAGGATCCCTTCTGCTGGTTCCTTGTGCCTGTCTCAGGGCTTTGCTGCTAAGAAGTGGCCCCTGTAACCCCTTTCAGAGGGTTGTCCTTGGGTTTTGCAGCTTCCTCACTAGGACTGACAGCTGGGAGTTGCTGAGAATTAAATCCTCCCCGTGGCCTCCAGCCCAGGATGAAAACCCAGTTCCATTACTTCTATGGGGATAAACTCTGAGGCCTAAACGATGCTCTAGAACATTCCGCAGGATCCGGCAGAGGCTGGGAATTTGGCATCCTCTTCCCTGCCCTTCCCTACCCTCAATCCCCTCCAGGAAGCACTTCCTTAGGAGAACACTGGTTAGTTTCAGGATCTGTTTCCAGTGATCCCAACCTAAGAAAGTTGGTCTAACCCAACTGTCTTTAAAGAGAGCAGCACTGTTTGTCTGTAGGGTATGTGTGTGGTTTCTTCACAAAGGCTCACCTGGAGAGAGTTTCCTAGCCAAAGAACATTTAAAATAAAAACCACCTCCAACAGCTCAGCCTTCTCTGTAAGTGAAAAGACAAACACACAAAGAAGCAAACCCACTCACTGGCAGGCACACAGCCTGGGAGGATAGAACAAATTCAGGGGGCCTCAGGCCTGAGTCACATTCACTTGTGTCACTAGACTAGGAGATTCCCGTTGGATTCCCCTGAGAGCCAGGCCCCTGAGAGAGGGAATAGTTGTGCAGAGGGACAAGCCATGGGTGTGGCTTAGCGAGATGGGGTGCTGCCTTGTTCATGAATCCTTTAATAATGCCATTACATCTTTAATTTCAAAAGAGAGAGAGAGAGAGAAAGAGCCATGGTGGCTGCATCCTGGGGTACTGGGGTTTCAGAACTGGCCCTGCCCTTTTGATCTTTCCTCCCCATACCTTCTCCCCTCCATCTCTACTTTCCCCAAGTCCCCAACCTTGCTTTTTCCTCCTTCTCTCTCTTTCTCTTCACTTGCCTTCAGTCCTTCCTCCTGCCTCCTTTCCCTTCCTCCCCCTCCTCCCCACTCCCTTCCCACATTCTTTCTCTCTACCCAGCCTGGCTCCCCACTCCCTCCCCCCCCTTCTCTCCCTTGTCCTCCAGCTCATCATCTTTACCAACATCTTCATGAGTACCGCTAGCTTCTCCAGGATCCCTTCCCTCTGAAGATCTTCCTTTCCACTAAATTATTTTCACAAGTGAAGACTTGAGAGCCAACGACTGGGCACAATACACAAATCTGGGCAGCAGGTAGGTCCAAGGCCCAGCAGTCAGGGGCACGGCCGGCCGCCGGGACCCTCAGGGTGGGGAGCTGGGAAGCGCTCCCTCCCGCCGCAGCCTGTTTCACTGGAGGCATTTTATTGGCCTTTCAGTTCATGGATCCACAGGGCGTGATTTATCGAATGTGAGATCGATATGAAAATATTGTCAGGCTTCTGGAACGAGGAAGATATTTAGATCATTCCACTCACGTACATCATATTTATGAAAGGAAAAGGAAGTGGGTGGATTACAAATGAGAAAAACCTGGAAGAAAAAACTCTATCCTTTCCCAACTCAGTCTTTTTACCAACTTCTTTCCAAAAGGCGGAGCCTATCGGTAAATACTTTCCATTGGTCGAGTGTGACAATTTCTGGCTCCTTTGCAAAAGAGGCAGCCTTCAGGATTACCACAGGGGCTACTCCAGATCTGCCCACGCCCTGCTTTTGCCCCTCCCCAGCTCCCTACTTGGGGGCAACCACCAAGTCCAATTGGGGGAACTGTGAGCTCAGGGAAGTCAGAGATAACACCGTGCCTCTCCCTCTTTCTGGAGACACAGAAACCAAGGCCCACAAAGGTAAGGGCTACATGAAAGATTCCAAAAACCAAACTAGGGCCTGCAGTGTTCTGGGAGTCAAGAGTCCCAGGCCTGGGTCCCAGGCCCACTACAAGTTTCCTTTGTGACCTCAGGCCAGTCACTGTGCCCTTGGGGCCTCAATGTGGCTGATTTAAAAAAAAAAAAAAAAAAAAAAAAGACCATTATTTATGCTTCCCCATATCCGCGTTCTTTCCTTGTGACTCCCCTGTATCTCCTAGCAAGAGGAGTCTATTTCCTGGCCCCTTACTCTGGGTCAGCCATGTGACTGACGTTAGCCAACAGAATGCAGCAGATGTTCTGAGACTAAGCCTCAGGAGTCTTGAACCTTATGGTTCCCTTTCTTGGAACCCTGTGAGCCATCATGTGCAAAAGCCCAGGCTAGCCCAAGAGAGGATGAGAGACTACATTGAGCCTTAATGAGCCGTCCCACTGAGGCCATCCTAGTCCAGCCAGTTCTCAGCTAAGCAGGAGCTGCCAACAACGGCACAAATTTAGCCCTTGGAGACAATAAAAACTGTCCAGCTATGCCCGTCCCCAATTTGTATCCAAGGGTATCATGGAATAAATAAATGATTGTTATTGCAAGCAGCAGAAGTTAACTGACATACTTGATTTCTTCATCTGCACAAATGCACAAAAAGGCTGGAACCTAAAGATCTCTTTTTGCAGGTGCTTTTTGAAATACCAAATCCATAAAAGATTAGGGCCTCGAGTTAAGCTGTCTGTTACAGTAGCCGATAGCCCTATGTGGCTTTTGAAACTTCAGCAATTTGTTGAAATTAAGGAAAATTAACAGGTCAGTTCTTTAGTTGCACTAGCCACATTTCAAATTGACAGGCACGTGTGAGTCGTGGCCCCTGTCTTGGACGGCGCAGGTACAGGATGCAGCCATAATCCCAGAAGGTCTCGAGGGAGGGTACTGCCCTTGGGGCCCCCGTGGTAGCATGTGTCAAAGCTGAACACGCAGGAAAGTGGGACCTCCTCACCCACCACGTCTACACTCACTCCCCCAGCACACACTGCTCCACAGCAAATACTCCTCACGTGCCCTCTGAAAATTTCAGACCTATGTTTTGAGTCTTCTGTTTTACCTAAATTTTCGGAACCCTCAAAGAGTCCTTGGATTGACAGCAAGCAATTCCAGTGTTGTAGGGAGAGAGAAGGCAAGTGAGGCTCATAACAAGGTAGAAAAGTCTTCAGACGGATGCCAAGCTTTCCCTCCTTCAGGGGATTGCCCTAGTTTTTATTTTAAGTATTTTTTTCCATGTTGATAGGGTTGATAGCTGACTTTATCTGCATTCAATCCTTAAAGAAGATTGACGATTGATTTTTTTTTTTCTTCTGTGTGTATGTGGGAGGTTTCCTCCCAATTCCCTTTCTACTTTTTTCCCTCTCCAATGCCCAGGGCTTCTTCTGACTTCAAAGAACTAGAAAGACTCAGAGGAAAATGGGTATCTGACCTAATTAAGCATATAGATTAAGATTTTCTCTCGTGGTTGATAAAAAATTCCCTTTTCTTCATAAGCCTCATTCTGATTTGCTGGGTGAAGGAGAGATAGAAAAGCACCTTCCTTCTGCCCTTCAATGAGGTTTGTCCCAGCAAGGAGCCAGAGGCAGGGCGGGCAGGTGGGACCCATGGGACAGCAGCAGCAAGAGGGGGCCATTAGCAGAGATGTTTGGGGACCGCACTGCCTGGGTCTGAATCCCAGTTCAGCCACCTCCTACCTCTGGTGGATCCTTGGTCTAATTACTTAATCTTCCTAAGCCTCAGGTTACACATTTGTAAAATGAAGATGGCGGCCGGTAAGAGTTTGATGACTGAATACAAGGGAAGCCCGGAGAACAGTGTCCGGCCCAGACCAAGAGCTCAGGGTAACCTAAGTGGACAGGCCAGTGCCATGTTCAGGTTCTCAGAGACCCAGGCTACTGGTTCTGTGCCTCACGCCTCACAAGGTCCTGTAGGCTTTGCTGCAAATAGCTTGTACCTGACACCTTCTTCAGAGGCCTGGCCCTGGGCTACTGGAGCCATCTCACCTGCCCCAGCAGGGAGCCTGCCTGCCAGGGGTTACCCCAAGCAGAAGGTTATGTGGGAGCCTCAGTCAGAGAGCCCAGTTCCCTTGCCTTTGGGCAGCTGGACGAAGAGGTGTAACTCACACTCCAGACGGGCCCTCAGGATCAGGTGGAGCCTGGAGCTTTGCCTTGCTTGGCTTCTTTCCCTTTTCTCTCTGGCTTCCCGGACTCCTAGCTTCCTTCTAAGAGCACTTCCCCAGTAAATCGCTTGCACAGGAATCCCTTCAGGCTCTGCTTCCCAGGAATCAGACCTCAGATAGCAACTGTGATCATGATGGTGGTGATTTGATGAGGGAGCAGAAAGCAAGCTGAGGACAAAGCAAAAGCTTGACGTGCCACAATCCACCCCCCCCCCCCCCGCCCCCAAGCCCCACCCCCATTGTGAGTTATGTGTGACCTTCCTCAGGAACTCCAGGCTGCTGCCTTAAAACTAAGGGAAAGGGAAAACTAACAGAGAGCACAGTCCTGCAGGACGTGAGTCTCCATGCCAGCAATGTCTTCACGCTTTACAAGGAGAAAGCATTCTTATCAATAGCCTCACTTTCAGAGACCCATTAACTCAATTTCCTGGAGCCCTAACATCACCCTTCCCTCCATAGTGATGTGGGAAACAAAGGTAGAAGGGAATGTAAATAAAATAGAATTTCCTTATAACCTGTAGCCCCTTGACAAATACTTCAGGCAGGCACAGTCTAACACTCCTCCAGAAAACTCGCAACTCTCAGTGTTAATGCTTTGCTAGAGGGAAAAACGACCTCAGCTTGACAATAGCAAGGCCTCCAGTATCCTGAGAGTCTTTCTTAGCATTTGAAAGCTGAAAGCCCTTTGTCCTGACCTCTCAAGTGTATAATCAGTTCCCCCTCACAGTCCCAGTGCAACAGCTTTCTGCCCCCCCTTCCTGTCCCTGTGCTTTAATACAATCACCTTTTTGCACTAAAGACCTCTCAAGAATTCTTTCTTGTCCATCCCCTGTGGACCTCACCAACATTCCAAAACTACATCACTATTTATTTTTACTGTCATTGTTACTAGTTTTATTATCACATTCAAGCCCTAAAATATGATTTCTCTAAGTACATACAAATCAGCACTTTTCAAAGCACTTTGCTTTTTCCCTCTTTTGGTTCATTGTTATGACCAGATGCTCCTGAGAATAAGAGATTAAATGAGAACGCCAGTCTATTCCCTCTTCTCCTCCCTCCCCAGGCTACTTCCTACTTCCGGCAAAACCAGGACCTCCCCTGCACTCATACAGGTACCTCAGGCCATGAAACTCAGTCAGCCTCTCAACCCTCTTCCAGACTGCCATCTCCTGGGCCCCAGGAGGCATCTATTCTAGCATGGTTGACCCTGGGAAGGAGAGACCCTGGGAAAAGACCCCCCACCCGCAGCCCACCCAACACACACACCCTGGGTGACAATGGTCCTCAATCCTAAACCTGCTTCAGAATCGCTGAAGGGCTTGTTAAAACACAAATGGCTGGGCCTCACTCCCCGGGGGTTCTGCTCCAGTAAGTCTTGGGTAAGACTCATGAACTGGCGCACCTAACAGATGCCTCTGGGAAGCCGCCATTGCTGTTGTGAAGCCCCAGTTGGTATAGCGTGGGCCTGCAAGATGCCTGGCTCCATGGGGACGGGCACCACTGGAGGAGGGCCAGAGACCGGCTTTCTCTGAAGCACAAGGTCCACAGCAGGGCCTGGTTGTCTGGCTCTTGAGTGATAACGTTCTTGGCCATGCAAGAACATCCGCAGTCATCCGGGGACTTATGAAAGGCAGAGGCTACATTGTGGCAAAAGCATGGTGTCTCAGTTTGCTTTGCTGCTGTAACAAACACACACTTATATGACAGCTCTGGAAGTTCCGAGTCTGAAATGGGTGTTACCGGGCTAAAGGCAAAGGCTGTGTCCTTCCTGCAGGCTCAAAGGGAGAATCCGTTCCTTGCCTTTTCCAGATTCTAGAAGCCGCCCATATGCCTTGGTTCATGGCCGTATCAATCCAACCTCTGCTTCTGTCATCCCATCTCCTCTGAGTCGGGCCCTCCTGCCTTCCTCCCACTTCACTCATTCTCTTCAAACTCTGTCCAGCCACCATGTAAACAATCCTGGGCTAGCAAGTTGGGGAATGGGATGCCCCATGGAGAGGAGATAAGCTGATCCCACCCGACGTCACCCAGGACAAGTTAGCCTCCAGATGACAGTCCAGATGTCTGCACATGCTTGCGGGAGCCTAGCCAGACTTGTGAGAAATAACACATGTCTCTTGTGTTAAAGCAGTACATTTTGGGGCGGTCTGTTAGACCCAGTATGGATGCCCACACTGAGAGGAGGGAGGGTGTTTGGTGGTCTGGTAACTTTTAACCAGGTCCAGTCTGCACATGTCTCTTACATGGCCACCACACAATACATTAAAACTCAGAGGAAATTTTACTTTAAATTTCAGACTTCTGGGGCACCTGGGGGGCTCAGTCGGTTAAGCACCTGCTTCAACTCATGTCATGATCCCAGGGTCCTGGGAGGGAGTCCTGCATTGGGCTCCCTGCTCAGCGGGAAGCCTGCCTCTCCCTCTGCCTGCCGCTCCCCCTGCTTGTGCTCTCTTGCTCTCTCTGTCAAAGAAATAAATAAAATCTTCAAAAATAAATAAATAGATTTTAGACTTTGGGCTTATTTCGAAATAATAGAAGAGCAGACTGGAAGGGAGCATGAGGAGGCTTTCTGGGATGCTGAGGACGTTCTGTTTCTTGATGTGAGTGCTGGTCGCACTGTAGCTGTTTAGTTTATAAGAACGAATCGAGCTGTACACATAGATATTAGTCTTTTCTGTAGATATGCTATACTTTAATTGAAAGTCAAAACGAAGGGGCTCCTGGGTGGCACAGTTGGTTAAGTGACCAACCCTTGGTTTCTGCTCAGGTCATGATTTCAGGGTTGTGAGATCAAGTCGGGCTCTATGCTCAATGCAGGATCTGCTCGAGATTCTCTCTCTCCCTCTACCCCTTCCCCTGCTCATGTTCTCTCTCTCTGTCTCAAATAAATAAATAAAGTCTTTTTTTAAAAAAATCAAAATAAAGTGAAATAAGGTAAAATAGGGCTGTTGTTCAGTCCAGGCCTATGACAGCAGAAGATGAACTTAACTCCCAGCTTTGGAAGCCTGAGAGAGGTGAGAACTCCCCAATGAGCCACAGTTGCCCCTTTATCCTGTTGTCCTACGCTTGACTTGTCAGTTGCCTTTTTCCTATAGGCATCTGCCAATGTGGCCAATTATGATTAATATTATTTAAAAACTATTAAATTATTATCTCTTATAAATCATGTTATGGGAATACCTTTTACTTAAATTATTGTTATGTATTCACTCATCTCTAAGTTTCTGGATTTTTTTTTTTTTTTTTTTTTTTTTTTTTGCTATTTTGACAGTAACAATTGGCCCCCTCATACAGTGCATAGTTGAAAGACACACCATGCCTAATGAGGGATCTTACTTCCTGGCCTCCCTTGGGACCTAGTGTGGCCATATGACCAGTTTGTCCACTTGAATGTGAGTAGAAGGTGGTGAGTGTCCCTTCCTTTACACACCTGGGGTTAAGAAGCAGCTGGAGGTGGTCTATAGAGACTCCAAGGCCCAAGCCTGGATCCATGAGTCTGTATGTGCTAGAAAGCCAATTGCTGATTGGAACATGCAAATTGGAGTCTTAGGTGAGTAAGCAATAACATTCTATTCTGATAAGCCACTGAAATATATTTATTTCTGCTGTTAGAGTTACCCTGATTAATACACTATTTCATCCCATGGTTATTCATGCATTCACTCATTCAATAAATATTCATAAAATCTTCTCATACCTAAGGCACCGTGCCAGCATTCTGCCTTCAAGGATTTTATATGCTGGCTTAAAAATAAGGACAGGCTACTACCATTTGTTTGCCTTACTATGTGGCAGATCATGTATAAGTTATATTACACACATCATAGTATGTGATCCTCACACTTACTACAATATAGGTATGATAGTCCCTGACCTAGAACTGAGTTACCTGAGGTTTACATAGTCTGGGAACATAGAACTTTCTGGCTTAAACAACTGTGTTGTCCCCAAGATGTTATTCTGCTTCCTAGATGTTATACATCCTTCCAAGATAATCCTACCACTTTTCCTAGAAGGAACATAAGGCATGCACACTTTCCTTTTTAGGAAAGTGCTTGAGGATTAAATGTCACGAGAGAGCAATGCTGGAAGGCTGACCATATTCAGCGATCACTATTTTGATATTCACACTTTCTCCTCACAAGGCTGCCCACAGATTCATCTACTTCTGTCTGTGTTGAGACTGGGCCCCATCTTTGACTTCTCTGATGATGCTACTTAGGGGGACAGAAGGTCCAGCAAGGTCCATGTAGCCATCAAAGTGCAAGGTGGCAAAAAAGCAAACAAACAAAAAAACAAAAAAAGAACAAACAAAAAATACTCCACATGTAAGGACTCAGTGAGTCAGTAACTGATACATTGTTACTCTGCACCGAGTGACTACTCTTGCTATTGTTTGTTTGTTTTTTTAAACTCCCTTTATTATCTATGAAACTGTGGTGGTGAAGTCTAGCTGGATGAGACTGCACTGATGTGTGTAAAACCGTAGATAGCATAAAGCAATCTTACGAGTCATCCTCATTCGTTCATTCAACAAATAATAATTCAATATATCCTTTGTTCCTGGTGATATGCCCCAATTTTCTGCATCTCTTAATTAATTTCAGGCACATTGTACTCAGGAATATTCTCAGCATCCTAACTTGGCATAAAATCGAAGGCTTTGATTGCCTTGGATGTAAATACGAGGGGGAAAAAGAACCACATGTGTTAACAGCACACAAGATCTTCAGATCTGACACCTTTCCCTGCCATTGGATTGGAGTCTTACGGAAATGGACAACCCACAGATTTCAAGGCTTCCTGTCTTAGTTAAAAGAGATACAAATTGCTTCCCCAGTGCATCTTCTCAGGGAGCTCCTCAGGATAAAATGCCGAGATTGCATGAATCCAACTCCAAGCAGAAACTCAAAGCAGATGCCATTATTTCTTCATGTCATCTTAATAGACTTGCTTTAAGAAAACAGTGGTATGTTTGTGCCAGGGTCCTTGGTATTTTATTTTATTTTTTTAAGATTTTATTTATTTATTTGACAGAGAGAGAGAGAGATCACAAGTAGGCAGAGAGGCAGGCAGAGAGAGAGGAGGAAGCAGGCCCCCTGCGGAGCAGAGAGCCCGATGCGGGGCTTGATCCCAGGACCCTGATATCATGACCTGAGCCAAAGGCAGCGGCTTCATCCACTGAGCCACCCAGGTGCCCCTCTCAACGTGGTTTTGATTTGAATCTCCCTGATGGCTAATGATGATGAACATTTTTTCATGTGTCTGTCAGTCATTTGTATATCTTCTTTGGAGAAGTGTCTGTTCAGGTCTTCTGCCCATTTTTTGACCTGATTATCTGGTAAACAGACTCTTGATGGTGACCCCATATTTGCAGAATATCACATTGAAGGAAAGACATTAAGAGCTGTCCCCAGTGTCCACGTGTCTTGGTCCAGAGCTCGCTGTCCTCTGCCCAGGTCAAAATCATGAGATCCCCAGTTGCGTGCCTGAGAGCAAAGGCCTTGTAGATGAAAAACCCTGGATCCTATCAGTTCTGACCTGACCTACTTAGTGTCTTCAAGTTCAAGTCCCTCTATTACAAAAGAGAAGAAAAGCATAATGGCAGGCACTCAGTAAGTACTCAGTAAGTGATTGTATTTCCCATTATTATTATCTGGGAAGACAACACAAATATTTCTTAAGAGTGGATGATATGGGGGCACCTGGGTGGCTCAGTCGGTTAAGCATCTGCCTTCAGCTCGGGTCATGATCTCAGGGTCCTGGGATCGAGCCCTGCATTGGGTTCTCTGCTCAGCAGCAAGTCTGCTTCTCCCTCTCACTTTCGCTCTCTCACAAACAAATAAATAAAATCTTAAAAATTTAAAAAAAAAAAAGAGTGGATGGAATGAAAAAAAGAGTGTGACAGGAGACCTTATTAGCACTGACAAGTATTAATGGAGCAGATTCATTGACAGTGGGAAGAACTTGTTAACTATGTAAGCCAACAGTCTTTATTGGGATGAAGAGACACTTTCAGGGAGGAGAGGAATCACATGCATTTGGCTGATGGCAGCCTAGGGAAGGAATGGCTGACTGGTTGATCTGAGACAGATGCTGACCCTTCCCTTTTTATTGTCATGTCCCCAGGGGGAGGCTTGATGGAAAGAGACCTCAGGAATTGGGTCCTTAGGCTTGGAGGCAACTAAGGGGTAATGATATTCCAGGACCACTTTTTCCTTAATAAGGAAAGCTTACCCTAGAAGACTAAACAGCCTGAGAAAGTAGATACACAGCTTCTGAAATTGGATAGACCTTGTATCAACCCAATTAACAAATGACACAAGGGAATTAAGTGCAGGGATGCCACATATAAATGTGTATATTGTGCCTGGCCAGAGAAAGCCATTTATACCATAGACTATGTGATCAGTGATCTCTGATGTGCAGTTTACAAGCTACACAGCTGTACATGGTCAGCCTGCTTAGGCAGACACTTGTAAATTATTAAGCTAATGTGGAAATTATCAGAGATTCTTTGTTCTTAGTCCTTTGTCTTCTAAACATTGGAAACTTTCTCTTGACGGTGCTTAACACAAACTGAATGCAACATTTGGGATAGTTTTTTGATCAAACTAATTTTTCCTCCTGAGAAGTAGGGCCAATCAAGTTTCTATATGATTTCCCATGCTCTTTGAGAATATTTCCATCCACGTTTGATTTCCCATCACAGTGGAATGAAAATGACACCCTGCACCTTCGGAGTTGGATCACAGGATTTCACGCTTCTGTTGATACTAATCCTGTACTCTCAACCTCTTGCATCTTGAGTTCAAGTCAATCAAATATGCTCCTTCTTATTCTTCACTTGAACTTTGCTGAAGTCTGGATATGACCTGTAAATGAAGGTGAAGAGTGCTTCTGATTTAATCAACAAGGGATCTGTCCTAGGAAGTCCTTATGTGACTTGCCTAATGCTTCATGGCCATTCAGGAGCACAACTGGGTCCAGAAGCTATATCCCTGGGCTTCTTCTCAGGGTTCTTTCCCCTGAAACTCAAAATTATTAATACATCATCTAGCCAGTGGTGACCACACTAAGCTTTATATATCTACTTACTGTTTAAATGAATGGTAAATAGATATTCGACACTTGAGTGAGATATGTCCCAAGGCCCTTCCTGAATCTACCAATCTTCAAATGCTATTAAAACTATTAATTCTCACATTGGCTAAGGAGGATGTGAGTTCAATGCCCCTTAAAAATTTTTGTTGGGATCATGAAGGATTGTGTTTAAGAAAAGCATATTCAACATACCAATAGTATTTTTAACATAAGCCATAGAACACAAAGGTCAAGAAAACTGTGGCAGAAATAGAAAATAAACTGAGAGAGCATTTCAAAAGACATAATTTAAAAAAAAAAAAAACAGCCTGAGTAACTGTCTACTAAAACATGTAATTTTTTCCATGAGAGACAGTAAATTATAACTGAAAATTTTAAGTGACCCATTCAGACTCCTGAGTATTCCATAAATATAGGATTAAAGTTATAGATGTGAACTTCTGTTGAGTAAGATATTTTGCTCTTTAATTTATAGTTAACTTTGATTTTCTGACTAAGAACTGTCTCCTACATATCTATGCATTCTTTTTTTTTTTTTAAAGATTTTATTTATTTATTTGACAGCAAAGATCACAAGTAGGCAGAGAGGCAGGCAGAGAGAGAGAGGAGGAAGCAGGCTGTCCGCAGAGCAGAGAGCCCGATGTGGGGCTCGATCCCAGAACCCTGGGATCATGACCTGAGCCGAAGGCAGAGGCTTTAACCCACTGAGCCACCCAGGCGCCCTCTATGCATTTTTTTTTTTTTAAGATTTTATTTATTTATTTGACAGAGAGAGAGGTCACAAGTAGGCAGAGAGGCAGGCAGAGAGAGAGGAGGAAGCAGGCTCCCTGCAGAGCAGAGAGCCCGATGCGGGGCTCGATCCCAGGACCCTGAGATCATGACCTGAGCCGAAGGCAGTGGCTTAATCCACTGAGCCACCCAGGCGCCCCTATGCATTCTTTTAATCAAAGCACTAGCAGCTGAATTTTGGGGAGGAGGTATAATTTTAAAGGAGAAGCAAAGTACTATTCTGTTGAATTGCAGCTGAATTTCTCCAACAAGAAAATTCCAATCACACAGGCTGGAATGACATCAGCATTTACTGGCTTATGCATCTCTAAAGTTCAGGGGGTGGTGGATTGATCCAGATGTCCACAGGATCATGAGAGCTGGGACACATTTCTTCTGCAATTCTTTTGGTTCTGTCTTCCCTTGTATGTTGTCCTCATCCTCATGCTGGCTTCTCTCGGGATAACAAGAAGGCTACAAGTAGTTCTAGGGGCTTCCAACCATTCCTTGTTCATATCCAGAAGTGAGACAAAGAGAGTTTTGGTCTTGACATTTCACCCTGACCCTGGGAGATGGATGGTAAAAATGGCCCCAGTTCTCCACCTCCCAGAAACCATGCCTTTGTCAACTGTGAGCTTACAGTTCCCCTCAACATGGAATCTGTGTCTCCACCCCCGAACATGGGCTGGTCTCATGGCTCTTTTGCCCATAGAATAAGGTAGAAGTAACAAGGTGCCAGTTTCGGGCTTGGGCCTCAAAAGACAAGCACATTTTCACTCTCACTTGGAATCCTGCTCTACGAACAAACTTTGGCTATCCCGGCGGACGATGAAAGACCACATGGAGCAGGAACAAGCTATCTTGGTTGAGCCTGTCCTGCATTAATCTCAGCCAGCCTAACTCCACACACATGGGAGAGCCCACCCTGGAGTAGCAAAGCCATGTGCAGACCTGAAGCAGACCACAGACACAGAGAAAAGCCCAACTGAGATAGAGAAACCATACAGCTGACTCGTAGAGCTAAAAGCAACTCTGAATTTTGGGGGTGGGTGTTACATAGCAAGAACTAAACGGTACCCAGATTTTCTAATGTTGCCTTGATTACATTGTTTTAAGCCACCTGGTCATTCCCAAACCAATGACAATGGTTGGATCTAATCCAATCAATGCCCACATTGAGTTGTCATGGGGAAGCAGAAGGAGAAACCTGAAAGAACACATGAACTATTAGGAAGTGGAGAAGAAAAAGGTGAGTGAATGCATTATGAGCAAACAACATATCTGCTAGCATCACTGCAAAAGAATTCCCCGCTGGGTTATGGTGGAATGAGATGAGGATGATGAAGTGGCCCCCCTGGGCGGAGCCTCTTACCCTTCATAGCACATTCAGATTAAACGTCCTGCCACAACAAAATTACAAATCACTAACTTCCCTGAAATTTCCTTCAAATTCTTAAAACCACAATGTAAAATCCACCAAAGTCAATGTGTTAAGTACTAGTGGTCTCTCGCACTCCATATGAAATATATTAATAGATTAAAGCCCACGCTTTTAAGCTCAGAAAGCCTTCAAAGAAGAGAGCTGACAGCACGAAGTAGGGCACGTTTTCCCATGAGTATCCACTGCAGGCCCATAACTCGTACCGCTTTTTCTCCAGGTGCTTTCTACAACAAGGGATTCCTCCTACAATACTCACAGGGTATTGAAACCACTTTATAACTCTGTTTGGAGGTAAGTTAGTACACCAAGTTTTGCTTAAAATGCTTTTAAATTTTCATGATCTAGGGGGCACCTGGGTGGCTCAGTGGGTTAAAGCCTCTGCCTTTGGCTCAGGTCATGATCCCAGGGTCCTGCGATCCAGCCCCACATCGGACTCTCTTTTCCGCAGGGAGCCTGCTTCCTTCTCTCTCTCTGCCTGCCTCTCTGCCTACTTATGATCTCTCTCTGTCAAATAAATAAATAAAATCTTTAAAAAAAAATTTCATGATCTAAAGTCTTTTTGAAATGCAACCGGAAAGGGATGAAAATCATCCTTTAAAAAAAGAAATAAGAAAAACCATATGCCATAGAAACATATTAACCAACAGGTAGAAATATTGCAAAAGAACCATCAAATATAAAATCAGTAATGGCAGTTAGACTTCAAAGAGCAAAGTGCTACTACTAAGGGAAAGGGAGTATTCAGTCAGGGGTAAAGATAATCATGGGTTTCTGCTAACAAACATCCCATGATCTGCATTTTTTCTTTCTTGCTATTTTTTTTTTTAAGATTTTATTTATTTGACAGAGAACGCGAGTGGGGGTGGGGGGAAGAATAGAGGGAGAGGGAGAAGCAGGCTCCACTGAGTGCTGAACAGAGAGCCAGATGGGGAACTGAATCCCAGGGATCATAAGCTGAGCACCAAAGGCAGACACTTAACCAACAGAGCCATCCAGGCAACCCCCATGCTCTGCATTTTATTATTATTATTTATTTGAGAGAGGATGAATGAGAGAGAGAGAGAGCATAAGCGGGCTCAAGGGAGAGGAGAGAGAGAGAGAAGCAGACTCCCTGCCAAGCAGGAAGCCCAACTTGGGGCTCAATCCCAGGACCCTGGGATCATGACCAGAACCGAAGGCAGCTGCTTAGCTGACTGAGCCACCCAGGCGCCCCTGCATTTTTCATTTTTATTTTATTTTATTTTTTAAATCTCCCTTCTGCTTTTGTAAGGGAAAGATCACTTGGTGAAGTGATCCACAGTTCTTAAAAACCCCAATTTTAACAACACTTAAAAAATAGTATTTGTAGGGGCGCCTGGGTGGCTCAGTGGGTTAAACCGCTGCCTTCGGCTCAGGTCATGATCTCGGGGTCCTGGGATCGAGTCCCGCATCGGGCTCTCTGCTCAGCAGGGAGCCTGCTTCCCTCTCTCTCTCTGCCTGCCTCTCTGCCTACTTGTGATCTCTCTCTCTCTCTCTCTCTCTGTCAAATGAATAAATAAAATCTTTAAAAAAAATAGTATTTGTAAGCCATCAGGTTTTTATTATTAGATAACCTATCAAAGCTTAGGGGAAGCCTCTGGCAACCAATAAAAGAAAGTAACTGCAAACAAGAGATTTTTTTGTGTGAAAACCAGCCAGATACACTGGGGAGACGTTAACACTGAAAATTTTGTGTATATTTAAGAAACCATTCGTTAAAACTCAAGGAAAATTGGGTTAAAGAGCTGTGGAAAACAGGGGCATGTGACTAAGGGGCCCGTCATCTTGAAAATATTCCTATAACTTGACATACTTAAAGCAACCTTCGTGGATTGTTGTGGTACATTAACTGTATGAATAGCCCCAGTTTATCACAACTGCCTCACCCATGCCCTTGAGTATCAGCCTCCCAGGTGACTCTGTGCTTAGACATGTGATTCTCTTTGGCCAACAGGACAGGAGTAAATTTGACTCAAGTCCAGGCTTGAAAAATGCTTGTGTGTTTTTTCTTTCTCTCTTGGATTCTGGTCCCCCTCCTGTTTACAAGCCCGGGCCAGCCTTCGTCAGCCATGTGAAGCTTGGCTAAGTCAAGCAGTCTAGAGGGGACGGAACCCATGAGAATACTATAGCCGTAGAATCTATGAGAAGACACATTCTTAAAATCTTTAAACGACCTGTTGTCTGACTTCATTTCTGGTGCCAAATCTGTATTTGCTATCTCTCGGGGCATAACAAATTACCCTACAATGTGAAGGCTTAAAGAACTATGAGCATTTATTATCCTGTGCAGTTTTTGTGGGTCAGAAATCTCAGTGCAGCTTAACAGGGCAGTTCTGGTTTGGGGTCTCTAAACTGGTTGAAGTTAAGATGTGGACCGAGGCTGTAGTCAGCTAAAAGCCTGACGGGGGCTGGAGGATCTGCTTCAAGATGGCCCACTCACAAGGCTATTGTCAAGACCCTTTGATTCCACACCATTTGGGAATCTCCATGGGATGGCTCGGGTGTCATTATCACATGACCCATGGCTGGGCATAGTGTGAATGATCCAAAAAAGCATCCCAGAATCTATGATGTATTTTATGACCTAGCAGCTATTTTATGACCTAGCAGCTAAGATCATTACCTAGCAGCACCATTATCTGTGTAACAGCCTATTGGTTTCACAGGACAGACTATGCAATGTGTGCAGAACCCCACAGTGCAGTGAATAGCAGGACCTAGGGATCAATGGCAGCCATCTTGGAGGCTGACTGCCACAAATAATTTTGCAGATTTCAATCTACAAGTTAGTGCTCAGAGAACTGTTTTCTTCCAGATCAGTCTTTCATATCATCTGAATTTCCTCTTGCCCCCCAGCTTGCTGCTCCCAGGGAATGCTACTTCAGCGGTTTCTCCTAACGTCCATAGGTTCATTGACTACCACAGCCAAATGGCAAGATCTCAGCCGACCCCTTTCCTTGTATTTCTCTAGCAGTCACCAGGGTTGGAAGAAGCTGGTTTTATTTGTCTCATGTTTAATTCCTTGTAACCTCCATTTCCATTACCTACCGTTTTACCTCTCCTAGTTCACTAGTCCACACAGATATTTCTATGGAAACCTCTCCTGGGCACCTTTCCTATCTGAATCTACTGCTGTTGATGTTACTGCGTCTGAAACACTACCCCCAGATGCCTCCAGATGCCCTGGTGTTGAAGAGCCTTCCCAGAAGTACCACACACTCCATGAATTTGGGTGTTAACCTCTCCAGCTCATTGGAAGGAATTCTCCTTCTGCTCACGTGTGTGCACACATGCATGGGTGTATCTGTGCTACAAGTGGATGGAGATGCACAGTCCCTTAAGTGAAATGTATTTTACCATCTTAGGCTTAATCTCCCTCCTTACCATGGTGCAGAGGAACCCTCACCAGCTGGAACTTTCATACTAATGTAACACTTTTGGTCCCCTCTCCCAGCCCATTCCCACTGCTGAGAATGAGCACTAACTAAGTAACCAACTTACAGTGATTTTGTTTTCCCTCTTGACCCCAGTTCCACTTCCTGCAATCTGACTTCAAGCGTCCCACCCTTCAGGTCTATCAAATCTATCTCTGTATGTTTGAACTTGATTGTGGCTCATAAATTCTTATTCTCTTTCTAGTGCAGGTAGATCTATCTATTTGATAGAGAGATCTTAATACTGAAAGTTCTTTGGGGAATATTTTATAAAACTGTTTAAAGCAACTGAGTTTTGGAGTGTTTTTTTTGTTTGTTTTGTTTTTGTTGTTTGTTTGTTTTATTTTTACATAGCAATAACTGAACTAACACACAGATCTCCTAAGAATGAGTTTATATTCTAATGTCTTATTTTATTGTCCTTCTTAGCCTTGGATTATTTAGTGGATAGGGGACTTTCAGTTTACAGGCTTATTTAAAATGGGAGATTCTCCCTCAACACACACATTTTTTCCTTTCATGTGTAACTCTCACTGTCTACACTACAGTTGCCTCCACCTGGATCTCTCCTCCCACAAGTCAGAACTCGATCTCAAATGGTGGTGCAGAGCCAGTGGTGACTTGGCTTAGCTCTTGACCTCCAGGAGGTATCTGTGTCATCCTCTCCCATGTGACTTTATTTGTCAGGAGCTATAATCAGAGGCAGTAGTGGGGTGGTCCTTTTCCACCTCATTTTAGGACTTTGGAAGACCGCATCCAGCCTGTACTTCAAGCAGGGGTCTCCTTAGAAGAAATATGTCATGGAGCACATGTGCCTTTCCAGGACCTCCTGCTTGCTTTGAGACTTGAAGTCTGCAAGGCTGGAGCTCCCATCCCATTCACTGTGGGTGTGTATGTGTGTGATTGTGCATGTCATTCCATTTCCTTTTCCTGGACTTGTTTATTCTGTATTTAATCCTAGTTTTGTTGTTTCCATTTTTCACTTGGAATAGATAACATTCTCATTATTATCTGTTTAGAGAATTGAGTGATAGGGGTGAGGCGTGGTGGTTAGAAAGCACTGAGGTCATCACTCCCTGCACCATCCTGGCCTGGAAACCATAATTTATGTTTTTGAAGATCTCCTCAGCTGCTGTTTGGAAAACAGACTGGAACGGCTAGGTTTGGATGCTGGGAATGTGGTAGAAGGCTGTTTCAGGTGAGAGAAAATGGTGATCAGCGCTGGTGTACAGCAGCGGAGTTGAGGGGAAATAGAGAGATGAGAGATCTATTTTCAACATCGAAGCAGCAGGATTTGCTAACGGATTAGATGTGGGAAATGATGGAAAAAGAATCCAGGATGACCATGTCTTAAGCATTCGGATTGGAGGTCATGACTTTTACTGATTAGGAAGATGAATGAGTTGTTTTTGTTTGTTTGTTGTTGAGAGAGAGTCAGCAATGAAGACTTTCATTTTGGAAGTGGACATTTTCAGAAGCCCACTTAGAAACCCAAGTGGAGTTGTGAGAAGGCAGCTGAACATGCAAACCTGAAACTCAGGTCTGGGCTGGAGACATACATTCAGAAGTCACTGTACATCTTGACCCAAATCTTAGTGGAGTGAACAATAACCACTTTATTCTGTTCACAGATACCATGGATGAGTTTTGGAAAATGCACAGTGAGGACAGAACCTCCTTGTTCTCGAACAGGGTCTCAGTTGGGAGTGATGTAAATGGCTGAGACAGAAACAGCTGGGCTGGGAGGATCTACTTCCAAGGTAGCTTCCCTCTCCCGTCTCATGCCTGGGCTGAAGGACTGACTCAGCTGGGAATGTCGACCAGAATACCAACATGTGACCTCTCCAGCATGGTAGTCTCAGGGTAGTCTAATCCCTATGTGACCGTGCAGAGCTCCAGGGGTGAGCATTTCCAGTGACCAGTGGCAGGGCTTTGATGACCTAGCCTTGGAAGTCACACAGCATCATTTTACTAGGCTCTATGGCCCACCCAAGTTCAAAATAGTAGACTTTGACTCCACTTTGCGTTAGATGGAATACCAAAGAATTTAGGATCATGATTAAAACTGCTACATCTTCCTTATCATCACTCATTAGAAAGTGGGCTCTGTGACACAGATTTTTGTCTTCTGTTTTATATACTACCCTATCCCTAGTACCTAGAAATATGATGTTTGTTGGATGAATGAATGAAGGATATAAAGTCATGGAACCAATGAGATCACTCAGGAAGAAAGTATGAAAGGAAAGATTACTGAGCCCTGGGTGTGAGAGGAAAGATTACCGAGCCAACATTTAGGGCCTGATGGAGGAGAAGTAGACAAAGTTCTTTCCCATAGATTTCATTAACACTTGCAAATTAGTCAAAGGGACATGGTTATCTAGAGCCAATGCCTCAATCTCTGCATCATGCAGTATCTGGGATCCTGGAATTCTCTGTCCTCATGACCTTCATGGATATTTCCTCATGAGGACAGATATACCACCAGTGTGTGGTAGGCTCCAAGTGTGGCCAAGGCATAGCTCTTTGCTGCTGGATTGGGATGAAGAAAGTTGAATGTATGGGCTAAGGAGACATAAAATCAAGGAAAGGATATGAACTACAGATAGGGACCCACAAGTCAGAGTCCTCTCAATCACCAACATTCCCCAGTAGAAAACTCTAAGAAGCCAAGAGTTTGAAATCTGAACCTGGCCTTCCACGTTCCTTTGGAGTCATATTTGTCAAGATACAATGCTAGAGGGGTGCCTGGGTGGCTCATTTGTTTAAGTGTCGGACTCTTGATTTCAGCTCAGGTCATAATCTTAGGGTTGTGAGATTGACCCCATGTTAGGCTTCATGCTGGGCCCTGAACCTACTTAAGATTCTCTCTCTCCTTTTCCCTCTGTCCCACCCACCTTGCTCTCTCTTTAAAAAAAAAAAAAAGAATGCTATAACACATCTTATTTAGCATTTGTTAGCTTGATACATAACTTTAAAAATTTAGACACGTAATACATAGGTCACCATTTGTACCATTGCCCTGGGCCCTGTAACTGTTAGGGTCAGGCATGGCTAAATTAGAGGGTCTGAGATAGAGGGGATGGTGGTGTTACTTCCAGAAGCTAGAATATCTCAGACTCCACTCCAATCCACATAAACCCTTTCTGCACTTGCAATTAAAATTTGCTAAAATTAGATTATGTTGCCACCAGGGGAACTGTAAGAATGCCCTAATTAATTCATGACCTAAACTTCCAGGCTTCTCCCAGATATGATTAACAAAGATCAAAAATTTAGAATGCCTTTCCCATTTAATTAGGAATCTTACGAAGTAGGAGTCTTGATTTAAGCAACTAAGCATACCTGTCAATCCCTGCATTTAAGCAGATGCATAATTTAAATTCTAAAATTCAGACGTCCAGCATTTGTGAAAACCTTAGACTATGTTTATACAAATCCAGAGGTTGGTCGATCACAGAGAACCCTTTGTCCACATGTATGTCTCAAACAAAGTTTACTTTCAAACATGCTTTCCACTATAAGGTATGGGAATGGGCCCCACTAGCGCTGCAAATATAAAAATATAGGAGGAAATGGCCTCTGTCCAGGACCTACCTGACATGCATGAGCTCACTGATCCAATTCCTATCACAATTAAAATAATTTTTTATTGTGGGAATTTTTAAACCTACGCAAATATAGATTGTACAGTGAAACCCACGTATGCCTCAGTCAGGTCAATGATTATCACCATTCCCCTCAATTTTCAGTTTGGTGGTAATTCTACAATAGCCTCAAATCGAATGCTTCTCTTGACTGATGGCAATGGGTTTCTTCTTAGTTTGAACTTGCTTTTATTTTACTTTATTTTTCTTTACTTATCTTACTACCTGAATGAGATTCATCCTTCTTTGTGTCATCCCAAATGATGGGATGCACAGATAAATAAATGCATTCAACCCATATAGGGGTTTTCGCAGCATTCATGTTTGGCCACTTTTCTCCCTTGATTATTGCACAACTGTTTCCATTGTTAACCAGAAAGGAAAATGCTTCTTGGAAGAAATTGGAAAGATGACATCAATTTAACACTGCCTTTTGGGGTTAGCACAAAACGACAGGACAGCAGGAAGCAGTTAAAAAGCTTCCCTTGACAAGAGAAACTAAATGATTCTGAGAGCTGCTCCCAATCAGGCATGGTATTGACAGGAGACGCACTCTGATAATGACCTATGAATGACTGCATTCTGGACGCATGCAGCAATTTGTTTTTCCAACCAGGACATCTTAGGGGGAGTTTGGGAAGACTGCACAACCCGTGTGTAAATGGCAGACAAAATGCAAAACCTGACCACTGGCACATTTTATTTAGGAGGTAAGGAGCCACTTGTCTTTTCTTGTCCATGGGTCAGGGATCAGGTGTCTGGTGTGGTTCACCTCTTTGTTCCCACCCATTTTCATTACTGTGACAACATGGCACCTCGGGGCTCTTCCACCAGCCTCGTCCCTACCTACTCTCCCACCTCTTGTGAAGTGGTCTTTTAGCTGGGAGAGGTGAAGGCAGTTCTGGAAGAGAACATTCCCTTGCCTTTTAACATCTTCAGCAATGAATGTGGTGATGGTGGGCAGGAAACGGGATGGATTGTTCACATTCAAAAGCTATAGCTAGAATCCAGGGAGCAGCAAGGAATGAGGCCAGTGAGACAAGAAGGGTAGGAAAGGAAGGAGGAATGCATGCAAGCCTAGAGCACCTACCCACATGGGGCAGACTTCACCCAGCCTGTGTGTGCAGGCAGGGGGCATAGCATGCCACCATGTGACAGGACTCCCATTCACACTGAATGTTACCTCTTGCCCAAATTATGCCTACGGTCATGGAATTTTTATAAGGGGTAACAATACCCTTTATGGGTGGATATGAAAATATTTAAAGCTTATCACAATTGTCCTATTTCAGCAATTCTTTATAGAAGGTAAGTAAATGCTGGAAGCCTGAACAAATGGAATGGCATGAGCTGCTTCTCTCCTGCTTTCTGATAAACCTATTTGGCAAGTAAGTCTGAAATCTGGGGAGGGAGTGGACGGATTCAGCAAATCTTTCAGCAGTCAAGATTCTGAGTGGTCACTAGTGGTAACCAAGCATGCCGCCTCAGTATGGAAGGATCTGGGACACTCCGGTAGTTAAAACTTTCTGTACTGTGGAACAGACACAGAGACAAAGTGGCCAGGGCTTTCCTCCAGGAGCACTAGTGAGGAAGACATTCTTCAGAGAAGAAAGGAATGGAAGTGGCATCGGGGCATTGGTCATATTCCCCCGAAGACCAGTGGCAGCAAACAGCTGACTTACAAATGTGCACGTGAGGTGACAGGGCAGTGCTGGGAAGGTCACGTAAGCAACTTGTTCCATTGATGAGGCCTTGGCGATATGGTCACAATGTACAGAGAGATTAAGCAAGCCCTTGGCAAACAGATATTAGAGGAGTATAAATGATATGCCCAACCTTCTGGCTGGTGGACTCGCCCTCAACTGTCCTACCTGCTGAACGTTCCCAGATCAAACACTGCGGGTAGGTCCCAGGTCCGGAATTCCCAAAGAGATGAGAAATGGGGAGAGGGGCTCCAGGTAGAAAAGCGGGGTAGACTTCCTGCTTACCTGAGACCTCATCTTTTCTTCGTGTTCCATCTGAACCTCTTTCTCGTCCCTCCTGGCCCCAAGGGATGGCTAAACTGTTGTATCAACCTACAACTTCACTTTCCTTCCTGACCCTCTGACGGCCGACACAGTCTCTCCCCATCTTCCTGTACCTCGAAGAAGCCCATGGACCATGTGAAATTTCCTAAGAGTGCTGCAGTTAATGATAATGAAGAAACAC
Source organism: Meles meles (assembly GCF_922984935.1). NCBI lineage: Eukaryota > Metazoa > Chordata > Mammalia > Carnivora > Mustelidae > Meles > Meles meles. The sequence continues at coordinate 45,772,199 of NC_060081.1, forward strand.
ACAAGGGAAATGCTCCTTCCTATCCATCTCCACTGTCTACTCCTGCTTTACTAGGGCCTGGTGTTCTGAGTTAAATTGTACAGCAATGCTAATGGGGAGGTATATGAGAGTAGAAGTGACTTAGGAGACAATATCACATCTAACGAGTTGTCCAGTACTCCAAGTGAAGGCTCAGGTTTGAGGAGCTAAATCTAGGGGGTGAGAAGATATTGTTGTGCCTGGAGGATTGGGACCAAGAAGCAACTTGTTATCAGAACCAACCAACTATGTAGTAAGGACATTTGCCAAATGGATATTGGGAATTTTATGCTATGAGTATGAGAAAGATTCCTCCTCCTCTCCCCTATAAAATCTTCGTGTTAATTAATGCTTTGGGGGCTTGCAGATTCTTTGTGGGTAACTTCGAGGGGCACTGACTCTGGGGTCCAGGTTACAAAGGAGCAACAGTGTCTACACTACACATGGGCACCTCCAACACTGATGACATGACTGGCCCAATACAATACTCTTCTTTTTTTTTTTTTTTTTTCCATTTTATTTATTTTTTCAGCGTAACAGTATTCATTCTTTTTGCACAACACCCAGTGCTCCATGCAAAACGTGCCCTCCCCATTACCCACCACCTGTTCCCCCAACCTCCCACCCTTGACCCTTCAAAACCCTCAGGTTGCCCCAACCTCCCACCCCTGACCCTTCAAAACCCTCAGGTTGTTTTTCAGAGTCCATAGTCTCTTATGGTTCGCCTCCCCTCCCCAATGTCCATAGCCCGCTCCCCCTCTCCCAATCCCACCTCCCCCCAGGAACAAAAATATGGAACGCTTCACGAATTTGCGTGTCATCCTTGCGCAGGGGCCATGCTAATCTTCTCTGTATCGTTCCAATTTTAGTATATGTGCTGCCGAAGCGAGCACACAATACTCTTCTTTTTTATCCACGTCCCTTCCTATGTGACTTTGAAGCTCTTCTCAGTAAAGAGGTAGAATCTAATTGACCACCACTTGCTTCTGGGTGGTCTTGGGACCGCTTCTGGCCAACAGAATGCAGAAGTGATGGGGCACAAGTTCTGAGCCCAAACCTCAAGAGGCCAGGCATGGTTCTTCCCGTTGCAGGTGATTTTCTTGTGCCCTGGACACTGCCATGAAACTACACCCAGACTAGCTTGCTAGAGGATGAAAGACCATCAGATCAACATTGCCACAGTGAAAGGCAGCCAATAGCCACAAGTGAGTGAGCCCAATCCAGTATGCAGAGCTGCCAAGACAACCCACAGCTGTTCTTAGGCACCACTGCCTAAATGTATTGATGTGTGCTCCTGAGTTTTTGTATTTGTTAAGCATTACCGGAACAATGGGAACCTGCCACAAAGGTCAGAAAAGAACTGAGATTGGGGGCAATCAAAGAGCCTGGCTAGGAGTGTCCACCTGGGAGAGGAGACCCTGCAGGTTGAATGCATAGGCCAGCACATGTCTGAAGGAAGTGAAATGGTTACAGAGATGGGACTCAGAACTGGGATCCCAAACACATCCAGGCACCAAGACCGGTTAATAAAGGTGATCAGAACACTGGCAGGTGACATGGTCAACTGGATCGGAGTTGGGACCAGAACACCACTGAACAAAATGGATCTCTGGGCTTTCCAGGTGCAGACAGAGGGCTGGGGGGACACAGGGAGGCTGATGAGAACAAGAATAACAAACAGAGGTCAGGGTCAAGAAGTCAGAGAATCAGAATCCTTGGTTTAACTCATCCACTAATTCTGACCCTGGTTTTGCTTGGGGCCAGTTCCAAGCTTCATGGGTTCAGGCATAAGCATGAGACCGATTTCCGAGAATGCAAGTTGCCAGGATCGCCAGCAAGGACCAAGGTGCTGAAGCTAGGTATCCACGAGGGTGTGAGGAAAGGTTCCAGGAGGCGTGTCTATACCAGGGATTCCCAACCTATCATGTGAATCAGGGTCTCCACACACCTGCCTTGAGCTTCAGATAGAAGTGGCCCCAGAATGAGAATCTCGGGTGTGAGGATCCTAATGGCTTATTTTGCAAAACAGAGAATCCAGCCTTGAACAAGGGATGTGAAATTAGATGATGTCAAGGCCCTTGTCCATGGAGGCTGTAGCTTTGGCTCAGGAGGTGAGTCTGCAGAGGGGAAGGCAGTGGAAGGGAGCCGAAGAGCCAGCAAGAACAAGTAAACTCAGAGCTGCCAGGGCTTGGGGGACACCTGTGCTTACTTCAATAAAGACAATTAGCCCTTCAATTGCCCCCTGGGATGTTCACATCCCTCAAAACAAGGTCAAACCTCCTTTCAACATACAACAAATAATGTCAATACTTAAACTGATTTCAATTCCCAAACATCTGGAAAAGCGGTGATACCCAAAATTGTCTAAGACTGTCAGCCGAGAATAAAGAGCTTATTTTTGACTCTAGCAGAACCCGTACAGGGGTATTTTTTCTTTTACCTGCAGCTAGACTCCTATTGGAAAATGTCTTCAAAGGGTGTCAAACACATGTGTAATGTACTCACAGTCAGCTTTTACAGACGAGTTTTCTGAGGACTCCTATCCAAGGGGCTAGAATCCACCACATTATTTATCTTTCATTTTCATGACCAAACAGAAATACTTACAAGAAATCTGGTTAAACTAAGAGAGAATTCCTCAATAATACAACTCCTTGTAAACTCTATATGTTCCTTAGGTCTTGACTAGTGACTTAAAAGAGCAGTGACAATGTGATGCTTTTGAATTGTCTGCACTGGCGACTTGTTAAGTCTGTGTCAACTGCAAGTAAGCTTGTTCTCATAAGGGCATAGATGAGGAAGATGACATAAACTTAATTTGTGGCCTTTTGCATTTGGTTTTACTTAACACTTACATGGCACTTCCTGTTTGCCAGGTGCTGTTTTAAGTGCCTTCGAAATTTTAATTTCTTTCATCATCATAATAACCGTCTGAGGAAGGCTCTATTATTACTGCCCTCTTTCTTGAGCAAACTGAGGTTCAAAGAGGTTAAGTGACTCGCCTGGAGTCACACACAGCCAGAGCCCTGTAGCCTTGCTCAGCGGTATTCTTAACCAGTATATGATGTTTGCTGTTTTCCCCTTCTTCCTAAAATAATCTTAGAATCATCTATAGACCAATTCTCTACAGAGGAAGGTAGAGCAAAACAAAACAAAGCAAACTTTTGCTCTCCTTTAGGATAAATGCAAGGCAAGGCATTTCTTCTTCACCAAGCCCTCTTAACTGAATGCTACAACCAATGCACACTGGGGACCACCCTTCCACATTTCTAGAATCTTCGCCATTCCCCACTGTTGGTGGGAATGCAAGTTGGTGCAGCCACTTTGGAAAACAATGGGGAGGTTCCTCAAAAAATTAAGAATAGAGCTACCCTATGACCTGGCAATTGCACTACTGGTTATTTACCCCAAAGATACAGATGTAGTGAAAAGAAAGGCCATCTGTACCCCCATGTTCATAGCAGCAATGACCACAGTTGCCAAACTACGGAAAGAACCAAGATGCCCTTCAACAGAAGAATGGATAAAGAAGATATGGTCCATATACACAATGGAGTATTACTCAGCCTTCAGAAAGGATGAATACCCAACTTTTGTATCAACATGGACAGAACTGAAGATTATGCTAAGTGAAATAAGTCAAGCAGAGAAAGTCAATTATCATACAGTTTCACTTATTTGTGGAACATAAGGAATAGCATGGAGGACATTAGGAGAAGGAAGGGAATAAAGGGGGAGAAATTGGAGGGGAAGATGAACCATGAGAGACTGTGGACTCCAAGAAACAAACTGAGGGTTTCAAGGGGAGGGGGGTGGGGGGATGGATGAGCCTAGTGATGGGAATTAAGGAGGGTACGGATTGCACGGAGCACTGGGTGTTATACGCAAACAATAAAATCACGAAACACATCAAAAACTAATGATGTACTGTGTGGTAACTAACATAACATACTAAAAACAAAAACAAAGAAAACATTCCGTGGCCCCCTTTGGTCTTCATTTGCATTACTCACAGCCCAGCCCTAATTACTTCTGACCCAGTTTATACTTCCCAGAGTTCAGAAAGATGTTCCTGTAAGGCAAAGCTGTTTCCTGGTCTATCTCAAATCTCTTTAATGTCACTGGCTCATTCTGTGATAAAAGGCAGATAATTTAGCCTAGCAGATGATGTGCTTTGTGTACCGGTGATCCAGCTTGTTAGCTGGCTCCATAGTTAGCGCAGAGTAGGTGTCCTCGTTCCTCCACATGCCCCTTTGCTTAAGCCACATTGAGCTGTTTTTTGCTCTGCTGTTTCTCTTCTGGAATTCCCTTCACTCCTCCCTGCTCCCTCAATTGGCATCACCAACCTCTTCACTAGATAATTCTAATGCATCCTTCAAAACCCATCTCAACATTACTTCTTCTTCCCTGATCTGGATGCCCTCTGCCATGCTTGCACTAGGAGGAGCCAAGGTATTCCTCTCCTACCCTGTATGGGCCCCTCAAAATGGGAAGGACAGATGGCGGCAGCAGCCTATGGAAGACTGTTGATGTGCAGTTTCTCAGGCTCCACCTCAGACCCACCCAATCAGAATTTCTGGAGATAGAGCTTGGCCTATCATGACTCTTCTGCATGCTAAGGGCAGAACAGCACTGCCCTGGATCTTTTGAGAGCACATACCACGTTACTGGGTCTCTGACTCTCCAGGATCTCTCTTACTGACTGGGATAAAGCAAAGGATCAGTAAATGATCAATGGGTGAATAAACATTGGGTTAATCCATTGATTCATTAAACCTTAGGTCTTTCATCTAATAAACAGTGAGTCCACCAATGTCTCCAAGTATTCTTGGAATTTGACTTTAATTTTGAATTGGCTAGGGCTCAGGTGTACAGTTTGTTTTGGCACTATTCTAAGGGGCACTGAAATATTTAAAGTTTAAAATTTGAGGGGCGCCTGGGTGGCTCAGTGGATTAAGCCGCTGCCTTCGGCTCAGGTCATGATCTCAGGGTCCTGGGATCGAGCCCCGCGTCGGGCTCTCTGCTCTGCAGGGAGCCTGCTTCCTCCTCTCTCTCTGCCTGCCTCTCTGCCTACTTGTGATCTCTCTCTCTCTGTCAAATAAATAAATAAAATCTTTAAAAAAAAAAAAAAAAAAAAAAAAAAAAAAAAATTTGAAGTTTAGGGCTGATCAAGAGAAGCACAAAAATGAAGAGTATCTCTCAAAAGTACATTTTTACGTATTCTACTGTACAGCAGAAGGTGGTACCCTCTGCTTCAAGCTCTGAAAGATTATTTGTAGCTTTCCTTAAATTGTCCTCTTTGACTATTTTTTGAATATAGTAGTTTAGGAAGAAAAATGCAAATTGCACAGCTACGGTAAAGACTGCTACATATCAAAATATCTCAGATTCTCTGGTTTCTCGCAACAGTCTTTATGCTATCTGCTGCTTGGAAAGCTTTCTTGCAGTACTTCATGCTAAAATTAAGGCGGCTACTTGTAGGACTTGTTTTTCAACTTTTTTTCAGGTGTAATTTTACTCCTCTAAAACAAACTGATGTAAGACATAGCTTGTTAAATATAAACCGCTCACCATCATAAATAAACAACAAAAAAATTCCTGAATTTTGAAATAATTTTCAGTACTGTTGTTCCACAAAGGGGGGAAAAAAGGACACCGTTCTTGAAGTCTAACACATAGGCCCTCCTTCCTTCATAGCAGTTGGGACTCGTTACTACCAAAACCACCTTAAAGAGAAATCAGCTGGGATAAATGAACACTGAAGGGTTGGTAGTTGAATAATGTGAATTCCACCCAGTACACAGAATTGTTTAAAGTATAGGTTAAACAAAGTAAAGAGTAGGTGTTTTGTTTAACTATTTATCTTGAGGTTAAGGACTCTAGAGATGGCAGAGTATAAAATAGCATCTGCTAGTAAAACTGCCATCTGATGGACATCAGCATGAACGAGCAAATAGAAAACAAGGGTCATAAGAATTGTTAGGGTTGGCATTGGTGGCAATTATACCTCCCCTGCCACACTCGCTCCTTAAAAAGGCTTAAAAGAGGCAGCAGAGGAGAGATGCCCAAGTGAGAACTGTACCCAAAGGTGCAACTCATCTATGTGGCTTGGTCTGTGACAGGGTCAACCACAGTCTTCAACCTTTCCTCACAAATACTTCCATCTCACCCATAAGACGTATCTTGATAGAGAAGGTCTTTTCACCAGCACTTACAGTGGTTATAGAGATAGGTGAGGAAATTTTATTTTAGAAACATTTCCCCAGTTTTTAGTTTTGTTAGATGATATACTTTTAAAAATGGAGGATAACACTCAATGAAGTGTTGACCAAAGGGAGTAGTTGGTCAAAAAATGTAAATGGCTCAGAAAAAAATGTTGAAATGTATTAACTGGAAATTGAAAGTGTAGTCAACTTTCACTGACACATCTCAACGGTGCCCAGATTCCCATTCTAATAAACACTTAGGGTAAGCACAGGTTTTCAGGACGACTTGCTTGTTTTGGCCTCCACATTTCATATGATTTAGTTCCTCAGTTTCTGTTTTTTCCTAAGTTTAAGTTCATGGCTTTTGTAGGCAATGCAGAGTCCACAGGGAGAAGAATATAATTTCCATGACATGTTGATCCTGGATGCCAACAAAGGAAGAGTATCATCTCCAACTGTTTTGGGATATTGAAAACAAGCATATGGGGATTAAGTTTAACTAGCAACAGAGAAAACAGCTGACTTTCCTGGATTAAAGACCTTTGCAATTTAGGTTGTATCTGTAATTAAGCTGATTAGAAAGAAATTTCCAGTTTCTTTATTCTCTGGAATAATTCCAAAAATCCTCTGAGTAGGTATGCTACAGAAGCTGAGCAGATAAAGTGATTAAACAAATAGATAGGGTTTCATGATAAACTCTAGTATAAAACCAACAGAAAACTGCAGAGAAAAAAAATATGTACATGTATATGAATTATGTACAAGTGTGTGTGCATGTGTGTGTATATATTACTCAATATGGGCAAATATAATGGAAAACTCATTGAGCACATAAAAATTATATTCAAAATTCCCGTAAGATATTTATTTTCATTCAGAGACTTAAGCTATTATAACACAGCAGGAACAAGCAGCACGGTTACATCTAAAGCTGGATGTATCCACACCCCCTTAGTACAGCCAGATCCACAGACATGTGAGCAACTATAGCATCAGAATGCCAGCAAAGCACGGGTTCCATATAGGGAATATAAATGCACCCATTCACTTCCTCTCATTAACGTCACAGTCAGGCTTTGAACAATGCAATTGATTAACATATTCATTGTTCTCCTATGCTTTTGCCTCAAATTTTTACATCTTTAGGGATCAAAGATACGTGAATACTTAGCAAACAAATACTCCTGCAAAACCATCTCTGTAAAATGTAGTGGCACCAAAAGTGCCAGAATTGATTTTTTACTGTTTCAAGGGACCTACAAAAATGATAAAGAAAACAAATCTATGAACCAATTTTATTTTTATTTGCTTTTAACATGATTATACACATTCATGTGTCTAACAAGATCTGCACTGTTACATTAAAAATACAGTACAATAACATTCAACATGAGGTACTTCATATTTATATATTTTTCCTTCATAAATAATGTTGTAAGCTACTAAATTCAAGCACTCTGATGCACAAGTGGCCAGTGTCTTGAATTAGCCGAGCTTATTTAAACACCTTAAAAAAACAAAAAGACAGTTCAGTGCAATAATTATGTAGAAATTAGACCATTTACTTAAATACTATATTAAGATATGCTTAAAGAATGTTACATTAGAACCGCTAGCCTAGTTCCCCTTTATCCCCAGTATGAACAAGGACAAAGACTGCCAGATATATTGGGAAAAGCATCTACAGAATATTCTGTTTAATAAAGGTGTGTTTATACACTAGAGCTGCCTGCCTTGTCAGAACAATGGTTTCTAGTTTTAAAAGCTACAAAATTCGAGATTACCGAAGAAAATAAAGCAAGCACGTTAGCTTTCATTCCATGTTGTTGAAAATGCAAAAGGGAGAATAGGATTTAAAATACAAAATTTCTTATTCTAAATACAGTTTTCAAATTTAACCCACGGCGCTCAGCACCAGCCAATCAGGTGGTGGATCTGTCTTTTCTTTTTTAGCTAATGGTAATTAACATAAAACCAAGCTCTCATACCCCAAGTGTACAGGATCTCCCTCAGCAGTTCCCTACCCACATGGAGGGCATCTTGCTAACAAGAACACTGACAGTGAATGTTACCGAATGAACAATCTTCACTCTAAGGTTAGCACACCCACCTCAACAATCTGAGATGATGACATTAGTGCTAAAATCAAGTTTCTTCTCCTCTGGCTTAAAAATGAGTGCCTTCTAACCAGGTATACAGCCTACCAATTTGCATGGTAGCTATTAGTTACTGAAATGTTTAATCATAATTTAAAAGCAAAATCCTTTATAGAAGTATTTTTTAAACGGAAAACATAACCTTTATTTCATAGATACTTTGCCAAAACTACTCTCTGCCATCTTCCTAATAAGAAATAATTGTTAGGTAATTTTGGAAAGTTGTCCTGGGAGTACTCATCTATAATAACCAGTAACAGCTTTTGATCACCTATGCTAACAGCCATAGGTAATGGCAAACATGATTAAAACATTTCCCATAATCCAGTGTTCTCCTCCACCAGGGAAGCTGGCCAAAAGCAACAAGCCCACGTCAATGGGGGAAAAGGTGGCCCAGAACCACAGTGAATCAGATAAGGGTAGTCACTTCCCGGGGCCTTGCTAGGGCCAGCAGGGGGACCATTTCTGTCCCACCTCTTACTGGCCAGGCGGGGAGGAGACAATTCCTGAGTCGGCAAACACACTTGCATGCACATGGACGCGCACGGACGCCCACAACGCGCACACACCCGCCCACCCCTGGACTAACCCCTGGCTCCAGACAAGTCAGCTAGGGACCTGCAGAGCAGGAGAAGGAGGTGGCCAGGGACCACACTCTGGGTGGTGGGGGAAGCCATCTCAGGATCACACTGAGCAGAAAAACTGCCCAGTAACACATGGATACTTCAACTGGAAGTGAACAAATCGGACACTACCAGGGTCACAGGCACTAAACCATCACAAGCCATCACTGAAGGAGAATTTTGAGATGAGCTTTTCCCTTCTTTGTTTGCATTAACCATGTACAAATAAGAGGGCTGGATGTGATGCTGATGCAGTGAATATTAGGTACCATCAAGTGTATCGCTCCAGACCTTTTTTTTTTTTTTTTAAACCCTGCAGGCATATATTGGCACTTTACGATGGCCAAAGGCCAAATTCTAGCAGTCTTGGAAAAGGACATAACTATAATTAACGAAGAAGATAGTATGTGGTCAAAGCAGATCAGGTAAAGTGTATTTTGGAATAAAAAAAAGAAAAATCAATGAATAAAAGTATCTTATTATATTAACATGTAGTGCTACAAAACTAGTGGTTATTCCATACATCTGAAGAATTGTTTGGTCCTCTTTTCATGGGAAAAAGGGATTAAAAATTCCATACCGTATAACACAAAAACAAGCAAACAGTGGGGATCAGAAGCAAAGTGGGGAAAGACTGGCTTTTTCAAACGGTGTATTCTATTATGCCATTAAATAAACTATTGGTAGAATGGGACTTTTTTAGGTTTCCTTTATAAGCTGTTTTAGTTTAAATTAATATGCCTGTGATTTTTCCCTATTGACAATAAAAATGTGTAATTTAGTTAGTTCTAAAAGACGTGTCTGTACTGCAAGTTTGTCTTCTGAACTTAAAGAATAAAAACCTGGTTGTAGTAGAAGTCACGGCCTAAGCAAACATCCAATTTCCTGTTCTCCTATTTTACATGGATACTTTGCAGTGTTTAACATTTAACAACCTTATGAATTTAGGATTTAAGAAAAAATAATGCCCAGAGTAAAATATTTAAAATGAAGTAAAATAAGAGCTAAACATAACTATTGCCTACTTTCTAAATTATTACTTATTACGAAGGAAAACTTCTTTCAAAATTGTGCACTGAGGTTTACCTGTAATTTGGGGGGGGGGGTGATAGGGGTTCTTTTTAAAAATAACTCTTTTCATTATTATTTTAAAGTCTTTATTTCTATTTGTCAAAATAAAACCCTAAAGGAAATTCAAGGTGATCCAGAAAGTTTTAAGAGGGACAAAACTGGGAGGTCAGTGGGGCAGGTGGAAAAGAGCACAAATTCTCCCCAGGTGTATAGACGTAACTCTAAAAACCACAAAGCCTTGATAAGAACTTGGCTCTTTTAAGCATATAGTTAGAAGCTGAATGCTGCGTTTTTGCCTGTACATAATTAAAAGGTTGAAAGAAATGAGAAACTGCCTATAGCTTCATTCACTACGAATTACCTGCGCTGATCACATCTCTGCAGATGAGCTAAGCATCAAGCAAGTGGGAACCAGATGTGCACCTCAGAGCTCACACCACTTCGGGAGGGGTTTTCAAGCATAGAATATGAGTTCAGGGATCTGCCCGCCCTGCACCCCAGTGCCATTGGTGCTATCCGAGGAGCACTGGAACTGGACAGTCACCTTGCCACACTGAACTTCCGTCATGCCTTCCTGTCCGAAGTAGCTGAGTTCATTGCCGTCCAGTATCACGCTGGCTGTGTAGAAGGTGTCCGGCTCAATCTGCACCGGGTACTCGAACCACACGGGGAAGGTGTTGCTGGAGCCGTCTGAGAAGTACTTGCTCAAGTTCTGCCCCAGAACGACGCCCTGCCGCTTGAGTTCGATCTTGGCGCTGTACTCCGCAGAGCCGCAGCTGGAGCCGTAGAGCCCAAAGCCGGCGATGAACACTCTCTTATCAACCGCAAACTGGATGCTGTCACAGCGGCCCCGGTAACGCCACTGGTTGCTCCGATAGGCACAGGACTGGAAACGGTGACAGCGCTGGGGGACGAGGCCCTTGCGGGCTTTACTCACAAACTGCAGCTCGGGTTTTTTGGCTGCAGTGTACCAGAGGAAAATGTCGTTGGTCTCATTGAGAGTCAGAACTCCAGACTGGGCAGCACCATTTGCAAAATCATCCAGGGCCATCGTGGGGATGCGGATCAAGTAGAGTGCCTTTCCGAGGACCTTGCGCTTATTCTCAATGCTCAGAGCCAGATCTTGTCGCTGGCATTCCACTTCGGCCCAGTTGAGCGCTGCCTCAAAAACCACAATTTCTTTGGCATTCAGAGTTTCCCTGCGGAGGATACTTTCTAGAGTTTGGAAGTCAATATCGCAGAATCCCTCAGACTTGAGAGCTAACTCGGCCTGGGCATCGATCACCTCCCAGCAACGCTGGGTCAGGTCTGGCTCCTCAAACAGACAGCTCTGGGAGAGGAGCACACAGGCGTTCTTGGCGCTCAGGCTGGTCTCCAGGAAATTAACGCAGGCTCTGGCGAGGTGAGGGACAATGTACTTTTTGGCAGCGTAAAGAGTGGCCAGCACTGTGTCAGCAGCCAAGTCAATTTCATCACAATAGATATATCTGAAAGAGAGCACCCAGCATATAAATGGAACTTTCACAAAATGAGCGTGTCTAGCAAGAAAAGATGCAACTACTTTCAAGTTAGTTCCAAGAAAATCATCTTATGTGACAGTTACTACAAAAATGATTAGGGATTAAAGAAACATCTGAAGTATGTTCATAAATTATTAATATTTCAAGTCAGCAGTAAGTTTGTATAATTAAAGACATTAACTTTGTGTTACCATTCTAGCTTTTATTTTATAACCTGCATTCAATGTCTTCTCAAAAAAGAGAAGATACTAAAACTGTTTGAGGAAAAAAAAAAAACTATCAGTATTAGCAAACAACAAAAAAAGAGAGCAATATTTCTATTAAATACACCATATCATATGTAATCAAAGAATCATCTCTGGAGTGCCTGGGTGGCTCAGTCAGTTAAACATCTGTCTCTGGCTTGGGTTGTGATCCAGAGGTCCTGAGACTGAGCCTGGAGAGCCCCATGTCCTGGCTCCCTGCTGAGCGGGAAGTCTGTCTCTCCCTACCCCCCTCATGCTCTCTCATTCAAATAAAAAAATAAAATCTTTTAAAAAAGAATAATCTTATGTTTAAAAAGCTCTCTTTCTATATACATAAATGCATACACAAAGTTTTATTTTAAAATTTTTTGTACATTCATATAGAAACAAATGCCTTTAGGGGTACCTGGGTGGCTCAGTGGGTTAAAGCCTCTGCCTTCAGCTCAGGTCATGATCCCAGGTTCCTGGGATTGAGGCCTGCATTGGGCTCTCTGCTCAGCAGGGAGCCTGCTACCCCCTCCCCCCCCACCTGCCCCTCTGCCTCCTTGTGATCTCTGTCAAATAAATAAATAAAATCTTAAAAAAAAAAAAAAGGAACAAATGCCTTTAGTACTATGTTAGCAATGATTTACATTTTAATTCTTTTAACCAAGACCTGAATTTTTCCTAAACACAAAATAAAACCTGAGATTAAGGGAGATATTTCTCAAGTAGTTCTAAATAGACTATCATATATGGATTTCAACATTATCTTCCAGTTGCCTTTACATAGAATCCAACATAGGCTTTGTATCTGGATTTTTTTTAACTCTAAATTCTTTCTTCTCCCCTCCCCATACATTTCTTCTACCTTCAGAATTAAAGAATGTATTATTTCTGAATATATTTAATTAAAGGACAAAAGCAAGAAAGCCCTATGCACTATTTTTATGATTCTGTGAAGTATCTCTATGTCAGGAGTCAGGAGATAAAACACTCCTTGGTGATTTGGGGAGATGGTGGCAGTCTCCCAAGATGGTATATAAAAGCAAAAATCATCTGCTTCTTTTAGATAGCCACGGATGAGTACATGAGTTCAGTGAGAACTACATATGGGTGAAAAATACATAGTGATAAAGCTTAACTTTTAATTTTTTCCAGTTAAAGCTAAGGTGTTTAGCTACTTGCTGTGAAGTTTTACTTTAGTTACTATATTTTAACTCAGTGAAACACATGTAACAAAAGATAAGCAATGGCTTTTGCAAAGAAAGTTAAAAAGCCCACAGAGATGATAAGAAGAAAAAGTCCACAATCACAAAAGAAACCTTCATTTTTGCTCCCAGGAAGCTCTTTCTCTTCTGATAGGCTGAGCTATATACCACTGGCCAAGACGCACTCACAAAATACTGGAAGCTCAGTGCTGCTCTGACCCTGGAACTGTCAAGTGAGCGGTCTTCCCTTTCTCTTGATGACTCCCTTTCTAGGAATACCAGCTCCTCAGCCATACAACACAGCTGTCTGGAAAACCTAGCCTCCATCAGCCCTGGCAACAGTGTAGTCCTGATCAATTACGGCCCAACAGCAAACGGCACCTTACTACATTTCTGATTCTTACCACTGCTGGTGGGCTACATGTATAATTTTAAAAAGCTGTATTGAGATATATTCTAGGTGATACATTTGTAAGAAAAGATGCGAATCAAATGACGGGTGAAATGTAGTTCTGTAATTCTTACTCGTGTTTCCTCACCATGAATCTCACCGGCTGAAACAACACAATACTCCACTGGACTGCAGTGCAGTCCCAATGCTGAACTAGTGTTAGCGTTCTCCTCTGAGACAGACAATGTCAAGTACGCAAAGCTGATGTGATCGGGAAAGAAAACAAGACAAAACAAAACACAAAGCTAAAACTGGTTTCTGTACATTTATCTCTAAAAGATCAGAAAGGTCACTGAGTGTTGGTTGCTTAAAAGTGGTGAGTTAGTTTACCTTTTGGTACTTCACATGCTCACTTATCTTTAATTTCCCTATTTCCCACTGTGAAAGTTTCAGTCAGAAGCAATTAGATCTCAAAACTACAACATAAATAAAGAATTGAATACTTTTAAGTCCTACAGCTAAGTGCAGTACATATTTCTCAGTAGGAGCAGACAATAAACATCTTGCAACCTTTTAACCATTTGTGGGGTTATAGTCCAAATATCGTCCAACTTGTTGACACACAGAATGATTTTTTTTAAACAAAGATGTTTTTTCCAGGGAACCTAAATCCCCACAGCAGTAGACAACCTTGAACTCTGGATATACCTGGTGTGCTAGAAGAAGGCCTTAACAAAAACCACAAAACGTTATTTAAAATAATCACTGCAGGTTAATCACAGAGTAGACGATCACTGTCCAGCAGCAGTGCACATCAGAGGAGTGGACTCCATTTAGCTAGTCAACACGTAATGGAGTTTAAAAAAGACCCATGAGACAAAAAACTATTTTTTAAGTAAGCATATACCTTACAGCTTCACATTTGTATATTATTAATTAGAGTTTTCCTGTAAAAATACATATAAAACTATAGAAAACTATTCATCTCTCTCAAAAATGTCTTCTCTACTATCAAATGCAAATGCTTTATCCTTGAGAAATGGTATCTGATTTTATATAAGGGGATGCACATATGGGCAAAGATCAGATTATTTTAACACAGTAAGTTTTACATTCACTGAGAGGAAACAGGAACTCCTAAAAAACTGAGAAATCTCTTAACTAGTAGTACTTCAACGAGGTATATAATTGCTCAAATTGTGAAACAAAAATATAATTTATGTCTTTGGAGACTTCTTCATACACAATGCTGTCAGAGAGAACATGCACAATCAGATAATCCTACACGAGAAAGGGATTTTTCTTTGACTGTGAGTCGTTAAAAATCAAATCACTATCCATGTCACTGGCTCCCAAATCCCATGCCAAAGGTGCAGATGCCTGCACCGTTCCACATGCTTTCTCCCGAAAGATGCACGGGAGTTTTCTCCAAAAACATTTACAAGGTAAGCAGCACCCTCTTTCTTCATCGGTCTCCCTTTCTTATATTTAACTGAGACACCAGCAGAGTACAAACACAGCATAAACAAACTCTTTCTAAACAAATGAACGATGCTTACTTCAGCATAGCGAGAAAAGCAGCAGGTTCGACATCTGGTATACGGATTTCATCTTTGTCCTCAGCAAGTTCTCCGTAAAACATTGCATGGAACACAGAGCTCCCAACAGCTAAAACATACTGTGGAGAAAGGGAAATCTTATTTCATGCACTAAACTGAACGCATTTTCAGCAAATCAGTCCAGAAAAACAACTCTGAACAATCAGGTTTGGTGGACATGGAGCAACTACACCTGCTCTTTCTTCAAAGCCAAGGTACAGTGTGTATCTTGCTGTGAAAGCAGAAGACAGATGCTCATGCAAGCCAGTCTTTCTGCTGCTAATTACCTCAAGGCTTCAAGAGATTAACGTCTAAGTTCCCTCATTACAAAATAAATAAATCAAATAAAAGCTTACTGAACCAATTTCTAGGGGAAGAGTAAACATGACTTTCCTAACCTGTCGCAACAACTTCCCAGGACTGGAAAGTTGAGAGGGCATGTTTTTGTGTGGGATGTAAAGCAGGGTAGAAACAAAGAAAAAAAAAATTAAGCATGGCCAAGACCCTTTGGAGAGGCTGTGCCTTCTCTGTGATGGCTGGAACGTGCACTGCCTGCCATCGGCAAGCTGCCCACCCCAACCAAGTTTCAGGCTTATGGAGAGGGTCCCTCTTTGTAAAATCTCAGGACTAAACCAGTAATGCAGCTGTTGCTTACTTTGTGTCCTGGCAACCGCTGAGTCCCACCTGGTGGCCCAACCACAAAATGTACATCTGCCATCAAATCATTATTGAACATCACCGCATTTCTACAAACAGAGGCAATTCATTAATGCACAGCAGCCAGCATTTTTAATACCCCTCCCCAACATACAAAACCCATGAAAGAATCACAAGCTAAGCAACAGTTTAGTAACTTCAGGGTTAAACTACAAATAAAGATTCCAACTAAACAACTGTTTGTGATCATTGCAAACACATGAGAAGTAACTAGAGCTAAAACAAAACAAAAACCCAAAAAGTAATCCAAACTTTTCATTAGACTAAGGACAAATAAGAAGCTTCTATCTTCAAACCTTCCATGGTCCGTGGACACAAGCCTGTCACTTAAATGTTACAGCTTGCAAAAACATTTTTATCTAAGAGGAAAACAGCTGTACTGTTTTGGAAAAGATACAAGGCAGTTTTCCATTACCAATAAAGCTTCTGGGAAAAGAGGAAACACAGATTTATGTTAAAATACATTATAGGTTGTGCAAAAGCAGAAACTTCAACACAGGAAAACTTTTAAAGTAAATATGCTGGCTGGGAACTTACCTTTCTCTAATGGTGGGATAGAGACCCTGCCAGTTTGGGGCTGGAATAAGGTTGTTGTTACTGAGATTCTGCTGGTGGTACTGCTGGACAGTGGTGCTGCCGGAGTTGGCTGGTTTTTTACGAGGGAATATATCAGCAGCCATCTTCTTCTTCTTTTTAGTCTTCAAGGTAATTATTTCATAACAAACTGGGGGCAACTTGCTGTTGCTGCTGCTGCTGCTGCTGCTGCTGCTGCTGCCGCCACTGCCACCGCTATTTGTCTTCTTTGAGCTTTTCTTGGACCTATTCTTTACCGTCTCTGGAAGCATCAAGAAGAAGGTGAGACATTTCATGTTCTTTTCCTTGTCATCTACCATGAGTACAGTATGTCTCTCTTTATAGCTAGATATCCCAAACTGGTGCGAACGTCAAGGGAAAGAGGCTGGCACGAGCCAAGATGTTAACAGAAACCAACAAGCTGCTATTTTGCTTCTTTTCTCAGCCGGACAAGGTGACCTTTTCACTATGTTGAATAGAAACTGGCTTTAAGTTTTATCCAGTACTGGGTCTGCAAAATACATCTCCATCATGATTCCTATTTCTCTTATTTGCTCATAAAAATAACCCAGTTTCCTAGATCACCTGAAAAATGCTAGACCGAGCGAAGATGACAGGCAGAGAGCCGTAGCACTTGTTTTCTGAATTAGGTTAGCAAGATGTGCTGGAGCCGTGCGAGTCTGTTCAGCCGGCTGAAGTTGTGTGGTGAATGGATCGGAGGAGAGTAGGTATTACAGCCCTGCAGATGGAGTCAGACAGCCAGTGCTCGGAGCCAATAGCTGAAGTCACCAATCATGATTGGACCAAGCAAAACAGTGACACCTATTGTAACGTGCATAGCTCTGATATTAAAGGAACAGCAGTTGCATTCTGTTGTCTCCTGTATTATCGTAGATTTAAATAAAATAAACAACCTATGAAATAGATCTGCAAACAGGAAAGGAACAGTTTGTGCTCACTGACTTCTCTTCAGTAGATGTACATTTTTTATTTCCCCAGTTAAACAAGCAGGATCAATTAACAAAGAGTAGGGACTGATATCTACTCTGTATTTCTAGTAAAATCTTTATCCCGGCAGCATTTAGTTTCAAATACTTCAAACAAAATCCTCCTTTCTTCCCTCTAAAAGGGATTATTATGGCAAAACCATACTAAATAACACACTTATTACAGCTTAATGGAAAGGAATGTTGTTTTTCTTTTTGCAGTCTCTTTGAATGCAAGTTATAGTCCAGTGCAAAATAAGAGAGATGAGGTCATGTATTCGTTTTACCTCCCAACATTTTCTAGTTCCTATGATGATCTTTGACAGGAGTCCCAGACCGGAAAATACTTTTAAATTAGACTAAGATTATACCAGTAGGTTTAGCCACACTGAAACAGACAGATTTTAGACATAAAAAGTAAGATTCAAATTACACAAATCTGCTAATCGGATTTAAAATTATAATTCACTAAAAATGGGTCAGATGGGCCCTGCTCAGGATCTCAAAATCCAGCCTAAATGTTATGGCTACATTTAACTTGTCATAATTTTAAAGAATATAATCTACAACTTCTAACACAAAACCAGTAACAAGGCTATTCAAAATGATAAATGCTCTGACGCTGCTTAGTTAAAAATGCAAACAGGTTCTCCCTCCTTTGAATCAGAAGAATGCATACTACTACGTATGTGGTTTTCATGCATGTGAATCCCCCCAAAATTTCTAGCCTTTGATGAGCAAGAGAAAACAAAACACCTGCTACGGGTTCCACACATGCTTATTTATTTCTAAAGATGGACTAATTAGGAGACTGACTCTCACCCCTATCTCTCTGGATTACTCTCATTTGTCTCAAGTGCAGCAGCCATTTGCTCCCCGACCCCCAACCCTTCACCTAAGGCAGTCTTCATGGCCACAGTCCTGCTTGTAGCACAGGATGCATCAGGATAATCAGTGCCTGACCAAGCGAGGGCTCTATGAATGCACTGTGATGGTTATTATAACTAATAATCTGCTGAAGAGAACACACTGAAATCAAACTTTTAATCCCTGGACCCTAAATCATGACACTGAGCCAAGGAATATCCTCTTTATTGTCTTCATTACCACTCTTAAAACTGCAAAGCCAGGACAAGACTGACTGTGTAAGAGAACCAATGGTCTTTTCCACAAGGTTATTCATCCCCATTTTAGAAGGACCATGAAGTGCTGCTTATTTATTACAATTATTGTGTGTTCCCAACCACAGGACTACACATCCTTTCAAGTCACACAATGTTACAGAGAGAGAGATCTAGGGACCAGTTTTTAAAAAGCATGCAGTGAAAGGTATAAAGAAGGATCACACGTGTTCTATTTGAGCTAACTACCCAAGATATGGATAAAACCAAAAGATTTCTCTCCTACTCAACTGCTACTGAACTTCCAGACACCAACCTCTTTAGAAAGCCCCCACAACAGGGAGGTCCTTCTGACCACGATTAGTCCAAACATACCTGGCTTTCAGGTCAGATAGTGATCAATTAGATTGCGAAGGGAAATGAGCTGCTTTACTACTAATAATTGTCATCTGGACAGACAAAATAGTCAAAGCACAAAAAGCAGATGCAAGAATTTGAGAAGGCGTTGTGGCTTTTATTCATTTCACAAGCAGTTCAACACCTTTTTCCAAGAAAGTCTTGAACAACCACTGCTCTTATATCATTAGAACAACAAGTGCACACAATAGCTTAAGAAAATTATATAATATTTTAGAAAATGTTCTTCCTGAAATTCAAGGTTTGGGGTATTTGGAAAATTAAGTTCCGTGGAAAAGCTTGAACATTCTAGTTACATGAAGCACTGCTCATTCTGAATCCCCTAGAACAACGCTGCAAAGAGGGCCACTGTCACTAATGAAATGTGGGGGTTGATGAGTATGGCTCTTTTAAAGATATGTTCTTAAATACAAAAAGTAATACAATTAAAACTTAAATGACATTTTAATTTTTGTAGCCCATTTGAAAAGCATGAAAATGTTAATGAAAATCAAGACATGGAAAGCTTCTTGAAAGCTTTATTTTCCTGCCACGGTTTAAAAGGTATCATCAAGCCCTTGCTACTAGAAGCAGCAGCACCTCCAGACCATCTGTTAGAAATCCAGAAACTCCTCCAGATTCTGGATCAAAAGTGCATTTTTTAAAAAGATTTTATTTACTTATTTGACAGAGATCATAAGTAGGCAGAGAGAGAGAGGAAGAAGCAGTCTTCTTGCCAAGCGGAGAGCCCAACGCGGGGCTCGATCCCAGGACCCTAGGATCATGATCCGAGCTGGAGGCAGAGGTTTTAACCCACTGAACCATCCTGGCGCCCCCCAGAAGTGCATTTTAACAAGACCCTCTAGGCAATCTGTATGACATTCAAGTTTGAGAAAGCCTCCAGTCAGATTAAAATAAAGAAGGCTACAAGGTCTCCCAGTGATTCAGTATCAAAAGCTGGAGCCACATTTTGCATTTAGTTATCAACTGAATGTAGAAATAATTCAAAATGATGAATTTGGTTTGGTCATAAAACTTAACTTTGGTGTCTTATTCTAAAATTCTTCTGATTAGGCCCTAAGTGTCAAAATTCTAGGATTCAGGTGTGTGGACAGCCAACAGAAAGGCCTCGAAATATTTTTTCAAACTCTGGAAAAGCAGCTCATGCTCATGATTATTTTATAGGATAACGATAGAGGTCATTTTAGTCGGAAAAATAAAGGATTAAAGAATGCCAAGTGTGATGGGGCGCCTGGGTGGCTCAGTGGGTTAAAGCCTCTGCCTTCGGCTCAGGTCATGATCCCAGGGTCCTGGGATCGAGCCCCGCGTCAGGCTCTCTGCTCAGCAGGGAGCCTGCTTCCTCCTCTCTCTCTCTGCCTGCCTCTCTGCCTACTTGTAATTTCTGTCTTTCAAATAAATAAATAAAATCTTAAAAAAAAAAAAGAATGCCAAGTGTGAAATAGATGACCACTTAATATTTAATATTTAATATTTAATATTTTGAAATAACCTACTTCACAATTCTATTTCAAAAACTTAGTATTGTGGAACAGCAAAACTAGCAATCAAGTCATGTGGCTCAGTACTGGCTCAACCACCAAAAATTGATTATATGTGTGTGTTGAAGGGGTGGGGAGTCTGACAAATCATTTAGCCTTTAACGGCATCAAGTTCCTCAGCTACAATATGAACAAGTTCTCTAGAACAGCTGAGTGTTTCTCAATCTTTACCTTCAATCCTCAGTTAAGAAATGCATTTTATATCTGGACTCAGTACTAGCGCACATGCACACCATCATACGCGCCCATAAACGCAAAGATGGTTTAAAACAGAACTCTTAGCATGTTGATAGCACAGATATTTTCTATCTTATTCTTCTCTTTTCTTTTTAATGTTGGTCTTGATTCATCCCACTGATTTCACAAGCACAGTTTAAGTAGTACTAGTTTAGATGATTTCTAATAGCTTTCAAGGTTTAACATTCCAGGGTAACTTTTCTATCAAGAACTTGGGACTAAGGGGAAGAAGGCAATGGTTGCATCAACAAATGGCATACACAACTGGGGGTGTGCATTTATTTTTCTGGGAAGAAGAGCTACAGTTATCATCTGTCTTTCAGGGTAATCCATGACCGAGAACACAATGAAATACTATGAAAATTTATGACTGATTTGAATACACAAAGTATTTATATCACTTTCCTCTCTGCTTACATATCTATATTATCTATTTCATTAAACACAAATTATGGTTTCTTTCCCTCCCTGAAATTAAACATAGAGTTAAAATTCCATCTATTGAATCTGCAATGCAAAAATATCCCCCAATAGGTTGAAGGGTGGATAAATAAAGGATACTAACCCAAAATGTATTTTTGTATTTCATTCTAATAATTCTTTTCAACTAGCACTGTATCATTTTTTTCTTATGCCTCCTGAATTTTTTTTAAGATTTTATTTATTGCCTGAGAGAGAGCGAGCGAGACAGCACAAGCAGGGGAAGAAGGCAGAGGGACAGGCAGAAGCAGACTCCTCTCTGAGCAAGGAGGATGGATGAGGGACTCTATCTCAGGACCCTGGGATCATGACCTGAGCTGAAGGAGACGCCTGACTGACTGGGCCTCCCAGGCGTCCCATCCCAGACTTCCTGAATTTTAAAGCTGTTATGAGACATGGTTAATCCGCCCTAATGAAGTAAATTGGTCAAGAAGCCCATTGATCTTTTATGAAAGTACATATGTATCCCTCACTTTCTGAAAGTTCACGTTATGCACTTTGCTTTTATGAAAGACATACATTAATATTTGTTTTCACTAGCTAAAAGAAATCCAAAGAATTTTTGCTTTCATGAAAAAAAGGAAAAAGCAAAAATAGCATTCAGCATGTTTTGCAGTGAGCCATTAGAGGCAGCACACATCCCGAGAAAAGTGGCGCCACCAAGCTCCTTTCCCAGGAACTACACTCAGCATCAAGCCGCCATACCATTACCATAGATAGCATCTATGCTTTACCTTGGTTTACTTTGTGCATCCATTAGGAAGATTGGCTTTTCTGATACTTTAGGACCTAAGAGAGGCTGTTTTTCGGGTCTGGGAAAACTCAAAATTTTTCCCTAATAAACTAATGGTAATTGCTTCTTTATGCCATTTTGGCTTACAAAAGGTTTCACAGGTACACTGTACTTTGGATAGTAGGGGAAACCTGTACTTAAAATTCAACATGATGATCTTACAGCGTGCTGGTGACTGGCATACAATAGTGAGCAAGATCAAGAACCAAACTTAAGAGGTTAGCTAGTCACTGTGGGTTTCTGATGATTTCTACAATTGTCAGAAAGTTCAACCACCTTTATCTCTTTTCATTCGATTTCCAATAATAACAAGATTATCAGCTGAATTTAAGCTCACTTAGATCATCTTTTTCACCACTGGAAGGTCTGCCAGGAATCCCTCTTTATTTAGTATAATCCTGTATATTCAGTGCGGGGACTTGAATGAGGTTTGGAACAGAAAGGGAATCTAAAAATTATTTAATACAACTCTGTCAACAGATAAAGCAACTAGGTGTCCAGAAGGGATTTGTGAATGGTTAAGCAGTGGGGCAATGTCTGGACTAGAATGCAGATTTCCACACTGGCTGCCTAATTTTGTCTGTTCCACTGACTCTAATTTCCATCCACAGTTAATTACCCCACATTTTTACATAATGCTTTATCTTCATACTTCTGATCTACTTTAGAAGAAAAAAAATATATGCAAAATTTACAGATAAGAAAACCATGAACATATATACTCTGCACCCTGCAGGAAGAATTCTAGACACTTTCTGGAAAGACATGGAGAAGAACTATAACAGGAAGGAACGTAAATGTCTAACAGTCATGAGGAAGCTGCTCAAGAACAGAAGGGGCTTGCCAGGTAAAACCAAAGTTGGAAAAACCAGGCACTTGTGATTTATACCAAAAAATCCTATGTCAACAACTAACAATGCTGGCAAGTCTTGTTTAACTTGTTCTGATTTTGAAGTTCTTGCCTAGACTTGTATATGGTTTACCACAAGATACCTAAACAGCTACAGAGCGAGATTTAACTGAGGTTTAAACAAGTCAGGGTAGACTGTGGAAATGAGTATCACATCCAAAAATTACTAATAGACCATCAGAGAGGAGAGTAATTTTAATTTAACCTGGTAAATCACCATGGAATAGTGTTTTGTTTTTGTTTACTTTTCAATGCTGAGCAAAAATTATGTTTGTGATTAAGGAGGTAAAAAAGGTAAGCAACAAAATGTTGGCAGTCCTTAAGATAGCAAAAGCTGCTGGAAAATAGGCTATATGCTTTCTAAATTTAGAAATAAATTTGGAATCAAGCAGTGGCAGCACGGTATAGTGAAAAGACCAACAGCCAACAAAAAGTGACCTTAAGAGGTTACTTAATATCCATGAGCCTTGTTTTTTTTCATCTGCCAAATGGGATAATTATACCCATTCAACCGTCTCAGGTTTACTGTGAAGGCAAAGATTACATGTTTGTGAAAACATTTTGATAAAAGTTGAAAACACTTTGCAAAGGTAAGCTTTCACTATTAGTAACAATTGTACCCAAAGCAGGAAATATTTGTGATACAATCTTCCAAAACAACAAAACCCAAAGATTAAACTGGCTCCCTGCCTTTATAATCTTTCAGGCTTTGAAACTACTGACATTTCATCCCATTTGCAGGCTTGCTCTGGCCTTACTCACAGGCCAAGAGGTTGCTGAGGATCTTGCTGGAATTTTGCAGGTGAGGTCCAATCACTACGATGTGTGTCGCATACTGTGTTCAGGTCCCCACCTGATGCGCAAACCTGCACCTAAAACCCCCTACTCTAGGCTAGTTGTCTGCTTGACAGAAACTGAGAGCAGATGCTCTGCTGTACCCACTTTCTGAGAGCCCAAAGCTGCAAGCTGTCCATCTACGGAGCACGGAGTAATGTCTACACTATCAAGTCAACTTGGCCTCTCTCAACAATGACCTAATTTTAATTGTGGCACCAAGGGTGATAACCAACACAAGTAACTGGGCCTGGCATACCTCAGTGCTGGCTGGAAGGATGAGGCTCATGGACAGTTTGACTAAGTCATTTCCTTTTCATCACACAGAGTTCCCATTAACGTTAAACTGTACTTTAAACTTGGGAAATATGCCCAAAGGTAGAATGTGACTGTTCTTTGAAGGCAGGAAAAATGATTCTTTAAAAAAATCTTTATGGTATTTAACATGATATTTGATGCTTGTAAGTTGTGTCGTATGCACTTGTATGGGATACTAAACAAAAATTGCTAATTTTTATATACTCTAGTTGATCTCATCGTAAATGTCCTCTTATGTAAAAGTGTTGACTACATAATCTCTTCTTTTTTTCCAATTCTAGTTTTCTAGGATTAAAGAATCTGTGTGTGTGGCAGGAATACTGATTTATTTAACATAGTTTCCTTTAGATTTTCATATTACGATTATAACCAATACCCAACAAAAACTATGAATATACAAATGTGCCATATTTTATTGATTATTACCCTCTCCCCCATTTCAACATCTCTGAAATTGGGTTTATCTTATAATTGATGGGGGCGCCTGGGTGGCTCAGTGGGTTAAGCCGCTGCCTTCGGCTCGGGTCGTGATCTCAGGGTCCTGGGATCGAGTCCCGCATCGGGCTCTCTGCTCGGCAGGGAGCCTGCTTCCCTCTCTCTCTCTCTGCCTGCCTCTCTGCCTACTTGTGATCTCTCTCTCTCTCGCTGTCAAATAAATAAATAAAATCTTAAAAAAAAAAAGATTTATCTTATAATTGATGGCATCTCATGAGTATAAGTCCTAGGACCTTTTCTTCCCTTTCTTCTTGGTACATAAATAATAGCATGTCTTACAACTGATGGCTCCTTATGGTCAGTGACATAAGGTCGAAGATATATAATTCAACAGAAAAGAAAGGGCTCTCTTCTTTAGATTGGTTAATTATATTCCCTTAATCAGGCAAGATGGCAGCTCAGAATTCTGGCTCAACTACATTAGAATAATTGAACTTTTATCAAATAGTCATTTGATAAAGTATATAATCATAGTTCTCAATTGAGACGGCTACAACAACAACTGACGATACAGTAGAAAGTCTAGATGGAAATTCCAAAATGGGAATTTCCATTGTTAAGAGTTCCAGTATTAATACAATGCATTTCTAATATTTTCTCATGGCACACAACTATACATGTACATAAACTTGACTAACAGAAGTCTATTAATTCTCTGGGTAATATTCACTAAATATTTTATCAGTCAATCAAAGATTAACTTATAACAACACTATATATAGATTAAACCTGGAGCTAAATGACTCCTTAGAAATTATTTTCAAACAAATAGAATCTATATTAAAATGTCAGTTTAAGAGGCAGAAATATTATTACCATAATACAATGATCCCATCATATGTATGACTTTCACCTAGGTACCTAAAAAACAATTTTTCCAAAGAAAACTAAAATCAGGCTTCAGAAAGTCATTTCTAAGAAGGCAAGAAGGGAGACTGTACTGATCCAACAGGGGACATTAATTCCACTGGAAATGCTAGAATGGAGTAACTTTGCTGTTGCCTTCTCCAGGCTGGTTGTTGGCTTCAGGTGACAGAAGAAAATTGTGTGCTAGTCAAAGAAAAACATTTTTTTCACTGAATTTTTTTTTTTTTTACTTTAGCAGGTGCTGCTTTTTTCCCCGATATTAGGAATACCCAAAAACATTTCCACAATCAGATCATTAAGATAAAAGCCAAAGCCCTTCTTCATTAAGGGTTAACTAAACTTAACTAAAGAATCCCTTGCTCTATTTGGGAAAGTCATCCTTTTCCAATAAGCACATAGAATGGGACAATGGAAATGTGCTCAAACCACCAGACAGTGTATAAATGGCATAAATGTCACAGATCAATTTCTCCCAACATCCACAACACTGATTTAAAAAGCTCTATAAGATTAAAGAAAAAAAGTTTACCAAAGTCATCTAAATATATATGTTGTGCCCTTTATCACTACAGAATGCTTAGAAATGAATACTGTTCTCCTATCAATGCACCAACTACTTCCTAAAACATCTGAAGTAATGATATGCATTATCTTAGGTTAAAATTTTTTATCACTGTAAAGTGAACAGGTTAGGTTTGGTAAAGGCAAGGCCAGGGGAGGCAGGGGTGGGGGCTTTTATTTCTTATTTTAACAAAATCATGTAGGAAAAAAAATAGTTACCAATTTTACGATTTGGTCATCATAATAAACACATCCACAAGGATCTCTAATAATGAAATGCCTTCTTTCCCTTTTACAATGTATGTGACTAGCATGAAATATAGTTATATTAAGCAAACAGTGCAAGATCTAAAAATAAGAAATCCACTCCACTGAGAGAAATCATGCTATGGGAAAATACAAATACATGTGAAGTTATACAAGGCATCTTTACACCCAATCTCTAACCTAACTTTTCTGGAGTAGAGACCATCAAATGAAAATGAAAAAGGCACATACAGTTCTAAACTAAGTCACAAAAATGTTTCCTAACAAAAAACTCAATTAGAATTAGAAACCTGTGACAAAAGATTATTATAGCAACCAACTTCTGGCAAAAACTCAAAGTAAAATCTGTTCTAAATCCAAATTTAAAAAATAGGTTTTATGCTACTTTTAATTAGCTTTAAAGTATACAATGTCTCATGCCTGTTGTGAAGGACACAATATAAAGGCGCACTGTCCTATAAAGGTTGGCAAAACCTTAACTATATCAACACCAAGTAACATTCAGAGATGGCTTCCATTTGCTGCAGAAAATAATTATTTGGCACTGATAAAGTACTCCCTTGTTGTTTCCATCCCTCATGCTGCTGTCATCGGAATAAAAGTTGAGACAGTTCTGTACTTAGTTTCACTGCATATGCCAGAACTAAGAAAATAAGTATTTCAAACAAAAATTCTAATTCTAATATATATTCAGCAAGCATTTTTTTTTAATTAAGAGCTACTACGTAAGTAGGTCAGTACTTGAACTGCCCAGAGGTATAGAATAAGATAGTTTAATTGCTCATAAAATAATGCTCAAATGAGTCTCACTTAGAAAGTCAAAAGTATTCATAAAAATGTTTTTAAATTCGGGTTTCCCTAATTTCTGCATCATAAAACAACAGGCAGACAGTATTTATGTGTGTACCTTAACTATAAAGAGCAGATTAAAGATTAATAAATATCCAAATCTAAATATATCCTTAATGAGTGGCAATTCAACTGTTACTTTTTTTTTTTAAATAACAGAACCACCATTTCACCATAGTTGAGAGCTACATGGACCTATAAAAGGTCTACGGTAATGATTAAAACTGGAACCA
The DNA here is from genome assembly GCF_922984935.1 of Meles meles. Lineage (NCBI taxonomy): Eukaryota > Metazoa > Chordata > Mammalia > Carnivora > Mustelidae > Meles > Meles meles. Next base: position 45,799,413 of record NC_060081.1, read on the forward strand.
AAGGAAAAGCAGTCTCTGAAAATGGTGATCACAATTTACATGCATTAGAGCTCTGCATAAGCATTTTACTCGCTTGCCACACAGCAAGGCCATGGATCCACCAGGAATTCAGTACAGGAGACTTGGTTGATATCAGCATTTAAGGTAAAACTCTCTCATAAAATGTAAAAGATAGGGGTGCCTGGGTGGCTCAGTGGGTTAAAGCCTTTGCCTTCAGCTCAGGTCATGATCCCAGAGTCCTGGGATCCAGCCCCACATCGCACTGGGCTCTCTGCTCAGTGAGGAGCCTGCTTCTTACTCTCTCTCTGCCTGCCTCTCTGCCTGCTTGTGATCTTTGTCTGTCAAATAAATAAATAAAAATCCTTAAAAAAAATTTTTTAAATGTAAGAGATAGCATCAGAAGGGAAACAAAAAGGAATATATAGTAGGTGGTGTGTGACCAAGTTTTAACCAACTACTCTGTGCCACTCCTCCTGAAGAGGTACAATGTGAAACAAGGATGGGTTAGTCTCTCCTGCTCCACCAGCATGATAGGACTGCAGACCAAGAGTCCATTCAGAAAGAAAAGAAATTTTCTTGCCTTTCTCACGTGGTTTGCAATGCATTTTGAATTGCCATGGCCTGGCTGTGAGCTCTTTATCTTGTGCTCTTCATGAGCTCACCTAGCAAACAAGACTATTCCCATACTGTAAATGAGCCTGTTGCCTCTTGCCATCCTCACTGCTCCTTCTTCCTGGCAAATCTACCCACCAGAAGCCTACCCATCCTTCATAATGCACCCCACAACCCCTCAAAAAGGAAGATTTCCTGGTGCTTAGAGACTCTCCATGCAGCACTCTCTCACATTTCCTCCTGCCCTACATGGTCTAATGAGTCGGAGTTCTCTGAGGGCTCCATCTCCACATCTCCCAATAAGAGCTAACAGCAACACACCCACATCTGGCTTCCAATCACTGTCTAACAGGGAGGACCGTGTCCAACACATCCAAGTCCGTCTAGAACCCTACAGTGCGTTTATGGAGTGCAACTGTTTCTGGGTTTAAAATGGTCTGAAATTGAGGTCTATGGTGTTTTTAGCTGCCTGAGCTGTAGGTTTATGTGAGGTACAATGGTAAAGAACCTAGACATCTTTTAAATGTGTCCCGAGGCTCTCTTGAACATGTCTAAGCACAAATGTGGTTTTGTAATATTGCATTCATCTTGCAGCTAGGTCAACTGACAATGCTGAAGCTCTACTTAAAGCAAGTCCCCACATGTGTCTAAAGCAAGGCTTTGCTTCATCAGAAGTCTAAAACTTACTGTAGTACAGATAGTTACATATTCAAAGTTAGAATATGCAAGCAAGACCCAGTTACTAGGACAAAGCTGCCTTTATCAACTAGTCTCAATTCATGGTCTGGCATATTTATTTATAGCACCAGTAGAGAATTTTAGTGATTTAATGAACTGGAAGGGATAATAAATTCTCAGCAATTCACATGAAAGGAAGAAAGCAGTCATATGAATAATCTAAAAAAATAGATAATTACAGAGACTTGCTTTGAAATGCGTTTTGTCTGTACTTAACACTGAATGGATAAATTTCCACTACATTAGACACACCCAATCTTCAAACAAAGTAATAAAACTGGCTTGTGTGTACAGGGCGCAGTATATGAACAGTCTGGAAACTCACACCTACGTGGCAAACAAACCACAGTGCCAGGATGGGCAATGTCACAACAGGATTACTGCAGAGCATGAGGGCAAGTAGAAAAGTGCACTTTTTACACGTGTGTATTTCCACGTCATCCTTTACCAAGAAGAACTAAAATAGTGTTTGATTTTTTTCCACCAAAAATAAAGAATTCTCAACTTCTGTCTATATATTCTCTTACAACATTGGAGTGAGAATAAATGAAGACGGTAATATCAATAGTGGAAGAGCTGAGTACCTTCTCCATGGCTGCAAAGTCTCTGCATGTCAATAAAGGAAACTTTTACCACCAGCAATGATTTTAAAAATCATTAGTAGGGTTGATAATGTTAACAAACTGTTATAAAGCAATGGTTTGAATTGTGCGCTAGCAAAAAATAAAAATAAAAATAACTTGGATTTCCAAGTAACTTAAAATGGCTATAAAATGTATTTTTTTGGAAGGCGGGATAAGGTAAATATGTTGTTCTATGCCTGTTTTTGAAAGTATGCATGACTTTAAGGTATGAAGCATTTTAAGCAGTTTTGAAATGAACCGGTTAAGAAGTATCTGAAGTAGGCAGAAGTGACTGCAGCCCTCTGAAACCTCCTAATAACATCTGGTAGTGGTGATGCATAATCAAAAGCCCTCATGAGAGGAGCCATCTGCTCCAAACCAGAAGAGGGAGAGTTCGCTCCCGAAGCTCGAAAAGAACTGGTCCACAGCCTGGCTCTGCGACTCTTTTCACTGCTGATGCTGCTGGTTCCTAAGCCACCTGAGGTGAAGATCACTCGAGTGGGTCCTGAACAGCCAAAGGGAACATGCACTGAAGGACCAGTCAAATTGCCTTTCTCTCCCCATTCCTCCCTGGCCACACCTGGGGAACTGGAGGATTTAGCAACAGTGGTAAAACAGCTTTGATGAATGGAGATTAGCTACTGTTACTTCCTTTGCCATCATCAATGTACTGTTTTGTGGGGGAATCTCTGGGAGATGCAGCAGTTAAAAACTGTTGGATTGGGCGCCTGGGTGGCTCAGTGGATTAAGCCGCTGCCTTCGGCTCGGGTCAGGATCTCAGGGTCCTGGGATCGAGCCCCGCATCGGGCTCTTTGCTCCGCGGGGAGCCTGCTTCCTCCTCTCTCTCTGCCTGCCTCTCTGCCTACTTGTGATCTCTCTCTCTGTCAAATAAATAAATAAAATCTTAAAAAAAACAAAAAACTGTTGGATTTAATTAAACCCTGACCCTTGAGCACATATCTTTTTAATATTCTTTGTGATGAAATGGGAAGTACCCCTAAAGCATTTAGAGATAGAATGGTTGCCTTTAGAAAAAAATAACTCATGCAATTGTTTGTGTTAGAGCTGAACGAGCCACTTTCTTCATGGAATACCATTGTACTGGAGAAAATTTGCCAAATATGCTTTATGATACTTAAATATGTAGCTGACATCTTCTCAAAAATGAATAAAGTGAGAGTGTCACTTCAAACAAAACAATAAAAAAAAACTACTGCCAGTGATAAAATTCAAACATTTAAGGAAATTAAAATTTCAGAAATCTTGATTATACCACCATGAGTTTGAGTTTGATAGCTTCCCAACACTTACTTTAAGACTGTTTCTGATGAGATTGGTGATATTAAATGAATGTAATTTTAAAATACTGTATAGTGAAACATAACATTTGAGAGATTTGCATAGCTCACTGAACCAATGTTTTCTAATAACAGTGCAATTACATTACAAAATCATGCATGGGGAAAAAAATGGTCCATTTGAAGTACAAGACAGACCAATGGATTTCAGTGTAACAGAAGTACCACAAGTTCACTGATGGTTTCAGATTTCACATGGCAATTTACCTTTAAAAAAACTAACATTCAAATTTTGACAAGGCAGCAAAGAATATTCACAATAATCTGAAAAGGCTATTAAAATATCCTTCCTTTCCCAGCTACCTATCTGGGAGATGAGATTGCCGTCATACAATTCGACCCGAAACAAACATACATACATACATTTATTTATTTAAAAGATTTTATTTATTTGTCAGAGAGAGAGAGAGCACGCACAAGCAGGGGTAGTGGCTGTGGGAGAAGGAGGCTCCCCACTGAGCAGAGACCCGGATGGAGAACTTGATCCCAGGATTCTGGGATCATGATCTGAGCCGAAGGCAGACGCTTAATCGACTGAGACACCCAAGAGTCCCAAATCTATTTATTTATTTTTAAGATTTTATTTATTTGACAGACAGAGATCACAAGTAGGCAGAGAGGCAGGAAGAGAGAGAGGGGCAAGAAGGCTCCCTGCTGAGCAGAGAGCCTGATGCAGGGCTCGATCCCAGGACTCTGAGACCATGACCCAAGCAGAAGGCAGAGGCTTTAACCCACTGAGCCACCCAGGCGCCCTGCAAATTTATTTATTTTTAAACACATAAATAAATACATAAATTTTTTCTTTGCTTTCATTTCTACTCTAATAAATAACAAGAGATAAAACCCCTATAAACAAAACTTCTCTGTGTTTCTCAAAACAGGAGTGTAAGAATCCTGAGACCAGTAAGTATGAGAACCACTGACACCCGCCTAGCATCATAAGGATAAAGAGTTTGGATTTTATTATAAGCATGAATTGTGGTCAGCTCTTAAGCACTGTTTTGTTTTGTTTTAATTTTATTTATTTGACAGAAAGAGAGAGAGGTCACAAGTAGGCAGAGAGGCAGGCAGAGAGAGAGGAGGAAGTAGGCTCCCTGCTGAGCAGAGCCTGATTGGGGGGCTCAATCCCAGGACCCTGAGGGACCCTGAGATCATGACCTGAGCCGAAGGCAGAGGTTCAACCCACTGAGCCACCCAGGTGCCCAGCCCTTAAGGGTTTTTAACAAAGGTTCTTTTAACACAACAGCCTTTTGGTTTTATTCTTCTAGAGAACAATAATTCCCAGAGCATAATTCTCAACTACTCATTCCAAAAAAATTTTTTTTGCACATTAGGTAAGTAGAATAGAGAACACAAGAGAAACAAGACAAATTGCCACAAAAATTAACAGCAGTCAAAGAACTAATATTCTATTTGTTCTATGACCCTGTATGGCACCTTATTGGCTTTGCCCCAACCTCACAAAATTCACAGAGCATGAGGTACAAGATTTATCAGTTGCTACCTTCTCAGAAGACTTAAAAGAAAAATTTAAATGGATTTTGAGTTGACAACTGTCCTTAGAAATTTCACATAAATTTTAGCAGTAAGAAAGATGTAGATGTTTCTCCCTGATAATCTGCTTTCTCTTATACCACATTTCCTTAGAAGAATCAGAAGTAGCAGCCCCACGGTTCATCTTCCCCTCTGATTTCCAAACCATGAGAGACTACAGACTCTGGGGGAACAAACTGAGGGTTTTAGAGGGAGAGTAAGGGGATGGGTTAGCCTGGTGATGGGTATTAAGGAGGACACGTACTGCATGGAGCACTGGGTGTTATGCAAACAATGAATCATGGAATACTACATCAAAACCTAATGATATACTGCTTGGCGACTACATAGCATAAATAAATAAATAAATACATACATACATACAAAAAGAAAAAGTAGCAGCCTCTGTTGTCCCCCCAAGGTAAGCATGGCTGCCAAAGTAAAGAGAATTTGCTGTTCACTTTCTCCCTTCATTTAGAGAGACATACATTTGGTTAAACCTGGCTCTCTCACACTAAGTTAATACATTCCTAAGAACTATGTGTACACAGTACAATATATTTGGTTCTATATAATAACTAAAATCTTTCTAACATACTAAGTAGTAGAAAATAGTTTGCTGGAAATAAAGTTCAGGTTAGGACTTTGCTGAAGTCCAAAGGAAATACTTCATCTACAAGCAGTAATTTCTCATTTAAAAATAGCCTTTACTGGGACACTTGGCTGGCTCAGTTGGTGGAGCATGCAACTCCTGATGTCAGGGTTGTGAGTCTGAGCCACTTGTTGGGTATAGAGAGTACTTAAAAATAAAATCTTTAGAAAAGGAAAAAAAAAAAAAAAAAACTTTTACTGAAGACCTGGTATTCAAATACTTTCTTAGCTTCACTTATAAAAGGATTTTAGAGGTTGTGTATGTTGATACAATTGTAATCCGCATAATTACTTTATACCCAATAATTATATGTTATTATAGAAAGACAGTAAAATCAAAATACAGGTTGTCCCAAACTTGAGCATCTGACTCTCCTATTACCCAAGCCAGACACCATTATATATTGACATCCCTAACCAACACCCACTTCGTAGAATATATCAATGCCTTGTGATGATTTTGAGTACCTGTCAGCAGCTGTATGCTAGCAAGAGTTCAGGATCAAATTTGGCATTTTGAGGAGTCTTTCATGGCACTGACAAGAAAAAAATGGGTAATAAAGTAACCCAGAATCTCAGGTAAGCATGGGCTGAGGTCCCACAGAAATACTGTTGAGTAGTATTAAATTAACTAGAAAACCTACTAATTCACATAAATAATTCTACATATTGAAAGGTGTGCTGAAACCATCTGGGGGAGGGGTGGGGAGTCTGCTGAAGAATGACCAAAAGGGACCAGAAGTGACTGGACCACACACTTACCTCCACTGCTGACTGCCCACTCTCCAACAAACAGGTGTCAGTTTCTAGTACTTACTTACCCTATCTCCTAAGGCCCCAGGAAAGGGAGAGAGAAGAAACCATGGAAAGGGCAGGGATGCTCTGAGATGCACCCCTGCCAGAATGGGTGTCCGACATGGGGACATGGGGAGAGAGGGGACATGGGGGTGAGGGGACAGGGCCTGTGGGAAGAGGGGACAGGGCCTGGGGGAAGGGCTATATAAGAGAAAGCAACAGCTGACAACAGCTGTTTGGAGCTTGAACTTACATCTTAAGCAAAAGGTGCTTCTGAGTAGTTTTTCATGATTTTTAATGATGACAATAATATTATTTCGGGAAGAGAAGCCTGCTGTAACACTAATTAAAAATTTTACCATTTTCTAGACTTTCTAGGAATGTAGATCATTCCCCCAAAAGCCCCCCAGTAACACATCTAAATGTAGTTTGACTACTATACTTGACTTTTTAACTACATTTTTCATGAACAGAGATATGAAAATAAGTAGGACCTTGGTAATCCCTTGTCTATCCAGAGACCTAAAGTGTAATAATGCCTAAAGGCCAAAATTAGTCCCTCACTATAGAGCAAGTATGTTTGCTGGTGTTGGGTAGGCAAGATTACCACTTCCAAAAACACTGGATGAACACAAAAAGAGGTGGCAATTAAAAAAAAAAAAAAAACAAAAAAACAAAAAAAAAAAACAACTTTACAAAGCAAACAATTGCTACATATGTCTCCAAACCAAGTGTAGAACTATAAAAACAAGGTATATTCTCCAACTGAGCTATCAATTAACAAATAACCTAATCTAAGGGTTATTTTGTGATTCGGCAGCAGAAAGACAGATCAGTGCTTTCTGTTCTGACTTGGCCAATAACACTGTTTGGGGTTCAAAATAAAATAAATTATAACAGTGATATTTGCAAAAGAATGAATCTTCATAATAACAAAACCCAGATATAATGCTAATCTGAGTTTCACAGGCAAATAAAATTTTTCAGGCGGATGCATTCAGAACAGTGGTGCTTCAGAAATTCAACTCCAAATGTGTTTGGTATTATGTCTAAAACACTTACACCCTCTAACTGAATATGGGGATTGCTCTTGCTCATATACTACTACAGAAAAATTCAGGAGGTACAAAATAAGGAACTAGACATGCCTAGAGGAAAAGAAAGCACAAACTTAAGAAAAATTTCACAGATTTTGTGTTTAGGTAATAGCTGTTGAGTTTACTCATTTCTAGAATTACATACATTTTGGTTTATTGTCTATTCTTTGGTTGTTTATGAGATCTCTAAAAAAATCAACATTTTCTTGTATTTGACATCACTTATTTACACAGCAACTACAACAGAACAAACCATACGCGTAGCTCTTACTCTACCAAAAGAGAAGGGAAGGGAGTCTGATGTTTTTGCCATACTCTGCTTTTGAAGAACACAAAAGGAGACTCTAGAAACACTGCAAAACTCTAAAATGACTGCAGCAGACTGCAGTCTGGGAAGCTGAAGGTGCAGGACTGAGATGCCTGGATTTTGTGGATTTAGTACCATGATCAATTATGTGCTTCTCTGCGGCTCTGAGTGATTTCAAAATCACTTTATGAAAGAACTTACTGCAACCTCGGAGGAAAAAAGTTTAAAGGGGACTTAAGAGATGGAGGGATGTCCTTAACAGCAAGCAAACACAAAAAGAGAAAACAAATGGCTACATTCCACTTTGAGGGAGTGGTTAAAAATTTAGTAACAGTGTATCACTGATATTTACCAGGGAGCTCAGACATGATTTTGAAAGTTTCCAAAGTGAAGGAACTGTACCCTTGGTTAAAAGCTAAAATCCAGAGAGCAGGTTCTAGAACCTAGCTCACATCATTCAAATGCGAATAAAGGCGGAGGACTAGGCTTTTCTGACAGTTAAGCAACTTGTCCCCCCACACACTGGCACAATTCAGCACTTTAGTCTCTGACTTAATCCTCATAACCAGTCTATGTATTATTACATCCACTGTAAATCACATGTTCTAGAACTTCTCCCTTGCTGGTGGATGTTAAATAATTAATGTTGGACCTACTGATGCCAAGGTTTATATTACTTTATAAGAAATTTATTGGGAAAAAGAAAAAAGAAGGCAGACTACATTTATTCATTCAAAAATATTTACTGAACACCTACATACCAGACACGTGGGACAAATTAATGAACAGACATAAAATATTTGCCCACAAAGACCTTACAGTCTGGCAGGGGTGGGGAAGAGACAATTCACCATCAATCAATTAACCAGTCAGGTAGTATTTTAGAGCATTAATAGATGCTACAGAAAAAGAAAATAATGCAGAGCTCTGCTAGAGGGATACAGAGCTTAACATGCACTTACAAATGGGGCAGACCACACCGACAAAGTGACATTCTAGTGAAGTCTGGAAGGAGGTGAGGAAACTGGCCATGAATATACTTGGGGAGAAAATATTACAGGCTGAGGGAAAACCCAACACAAAGACCTCAAAGTGGGAATGAGTCTATTATATTTCTGGATCAACAAGGAGGTAAAGATGACTGGAATGGAGGGAAGGAGAGGGAGAGAAGTGGGGAAAAGGGCAGAGTTAGTGGTAGGCAAATTTGTATTGGGCTTTGTGAAGCATTATGAGAAAACGGACTTTAATCTGAGTAAGGTGGAAAGCCACAGCACCGTTTTAATTTAACCTGACTCCTGTTTTAAAAATATTACTCTGGTTATTACGCTGATAACATATTAAAAGGAAACCAAGGAAGGAAAAAAGAGGGGCCACTGTAATAATCCAGTCAAGAGGTGCTGGAAACTTGGACAAGGGGGTGAGGGGTAGAAAGAGGTGGGGAAAGGAGAGGAGATCCTGGATTTATGCGGACAACAGGATTGTGGATACATTTTGAAGATACAGAAACAGGATTTGCTGACAGCCTTGATGTGGAAAGAAGAGAGTAAGGATGATTCCAAGGGTTTTAGTTTTAATAACCTGAGAAATGAACCTGCCACCCACCAAAATGGGCCAGGCTGCAGGAAGAACAGGTTTGTAGAGAAAAATAAAAACTCAGCTTTAATCCTGTTAAAACTGAGGTATCTTTTATGTATTTAAGATTTCAAAAAAGTAGTTGACATGTGCTTCAGAAGTTTCAGAGCACTTTCTGGAAATACACATTTGGGAGTCTCATGCAGGTACATGTTTTTTTATTAAAGTCTTGTAACTGTTTGTGACAAGGGTCCTACAAGAACTGAGCCCTAAAGTATTCCAAATTAATAGGCTAGTGAGAAAAAACCAGTTCAAATTTTAAAAAATGACTGAAAAAGTGAAACCAGTGGCCTAATAGCATAGAAGGAAAAGCATGTGGTGTCCTTGAAATCAAGTGACTACGTAAAAAAAGAGAACGATCAATTGTATCAATGCTGCCGATAGGTGAAGATGAGAAACGAAGGTTTAGCAACTTGGAATCTCTTTAGAAAAAGTCCTAGTGACTGTATGGACTGAATATGATGTTATCATTTCAATGTGCATATGAACTGAATGTTTTTCTAAAGAATTACCCATAAGAAAGGATCTACTACAATTTAATATTTGGGACTCAAATCAGTTGATCTGTTAAGAAATACTGTTAAGGGGGCGCCTGGGTGGCTCAGTGGGTTAAGCCTCTGCCTTCAGCTCAGGTCATGATCTCGGGGTCCTGGGATCGAGCCCCGTATCGGGCTCTCTGCTTGGCAGGGAGCCTGCTTCCTCCCCTCTCTGGCTGCTGCTCTGCCTACTTGTAATCTCTCTCTCTCTCTCTCTCTCTCTCTGTAAAAAAAAGAAAAAAAAAAAAAAAAAAGAAATACTGTTAAGAAAGTGATAATCTAAATTCTATCAGTAATTTGTCAGTAATTGAATAATTGAATCAGTAATGTAATTCCTATCATTTAACAAAACAGAACAAAAAACCTCTAGGTAAATTGGAACTAAAAATATAGATTTTGTCCTAGTGAAGAATTATGACCAACCAAAAGCCACTATCACAGTACTGTTTTCCCTACTAAATAAAGAACAACACAAGTTTGCACATTACCACCAATACTATTTGATAATGTTCCAGAATCATTTTATAATGTTCTAGGAATGTTAACATTAGTGCAGCATGCCATAAAACCAAAATAAAAGGTATAATTACTAGAAAGAAGTAGAAACAAGTGTCATTATTGGCAACTGATTGTATAACTAGGAAACCCAAGACAATAAACTGCTCTTAGAGTAAAAGCCAGCTATAAAATATACAAAAATCAACGGCTATCTTATACTAGCAGTAACCAATTTTAAGAACCCATCACAACAGCAACAAAAACATAAATACCAAAGAAGAACCCTAACAAGACATGTTAGGACCTAAATGAAACAAAACAAAACAAAATACCAAAACCTCTTCTAGGAGAGCTAGAAGGTCTAGATAAACTTCTAGGTCTCTTAAGAGAGACAGTGACTACATGTAGATGACAGTCCTGGCCAAAGAACAAGAATGCTCGTTACTGTAGTGGAAAACTGCAACAAAACCAGGAAAGGGAAAAGCAGATAAGCAGCAACTTAGCCCACCTAAAATAATGAAATGCTACAACTTACTCACAAACTGGAGGAGAAAGGATGTCAGGCTAAAATAAGGTTAATAAAAGCTGTTTATGGAGCTCTACATCCCAGGATGCCCTTCCAAGTTAACTTGCTGCAAGGGTCTGGCTGACAGTCCCAGAGCTCAATAAGACTGGAGACTGATTCATAGGAGAGTAGATAAATCAGTTAAGTCTCTGGGCTGTGAGAGCCCAAGAACCTTCCCCCAAAGTGACTCTATACAAAGAATGTTGAGACTCCTGCCAGATGCCTCCGGGAACCTGGCAGCTAGATCCTTTCCACAGCTCAGGATGCTGGAAGACCACACTCTCTGAGAAGCCCAAGAGGAAAGACCCTACAAAAGGCCCCAGTGAACAATTCCGAAGAAACAGTAAACAGTCAAAAGACTGCTATTGGGGAGGGAGACTCAGGGGAATGGGGGAGAGGTAGGGGAGAGAGGGGCAAGGGACCATTTATTTTACAATAAGCCTTTTAGTACTCTTGGACGTAAATTACGTGCAAGTATAAGTTTAAGGATAGTAAAATAATTATCTTTATCTGCAAGGACAGATGAATGTAATTGTTTTTCTAAGGAGTATCCCGACTTGCTCTACCGGGTATTTCTAAGTATTCTAAATCTATAATTTAAAAGACTTGGCATTAAGTTTAGATCAACACATAGTTGAGTAAGACCTAAAACAGAAGCAAACCCAAGCTAGCCAATATCTTAATATGCAATAAAGGAAAGACCACAACCAACAAGGATAAGGATGGACTACTTAACAAATGCTGTTGGTGGAACTGACCAGCTGGTGAGGAGATGATATAAGACAATTCACATCCATACATTGATACAGAATTAAATGTAAAAATCTAATATATTTCCAAAATTTCTGTTACATTTACCTCACCTCTACACTTTTCAAACATAAATGTTTACAAGGAAAAATCATAAAGGACAAGACAGAGCTTGACTACATAAAACTATTTTGATGTTTGGAAAATAACATAAAGTAAATAAAAAAGACAATGAGCTGTGGGGGGAAAATCACTGCAAATATGATAAAGGCATAATACTCTTTATATGAAACAGGTATTTAAAATCATTTTTTAAAATCATCAGTTAAGAGTAAAGGGGGCAAAGTACCTGAACAAACACCTTTCAAAGGCAAAACAAGAAGCAAATCACTAATTTCACTAGTTACCAAAGAGTATAAGTTAAGACAAGACCGCATTTTTATAGAAAATTAGGAAAGATTAAACACTGGAATGCCGACACAGTGGGGAAACCATTAGGTGTGTAAGGGAATCAATGCTTCTTGGCATAAGCAGTTTGGCAACATGCCTCAAGAGTCCTAAAGAGTTCACCTCTGCCCTAGGAATTTTGCTATAAATCTAGCCCAATCAAGTCTGAGATACCAAGACTTTAAGGCATAGGCATTTATCCCAGTTCTGCCCGCGAGTCTGCTCTTAACTTTTTGAGCCTACTAACTCTCTTGCCAGATTCTGTTGAAGGCCTTCCTCTGTTTGGCTCATTCCATATTTCCAAAACTCTAAGTTATAGGCACCGTTATTACCCTGATTCCACAAGTAAAGGAAACCCAATAAAAGAATTGGGTTACTAATAAAGGCTACTTAGATCCAAAGTGGCTGAGGTAGGATTTACAACCAGCATTTAACACCATTTTTCAACCACTAAAAAAAGGCAATGTCAGACAACATAAAACTACTTAAATAAAGTTTGACATATCCATCATTAAAAATCTTACATCCAGGGGCACCTGGGTGGCTCAGTGGGTTGGGCCTCTGACTTTGGCTCGGGTCGTGGTCTCCAGGTCCTGGGATGGAGCCCTACATCCAGCTCTCCACGAGGTGGGGAGCCTGCTTCCCCCTCTCTCTGCCTGCCTCTGCCTACTTGTGATCTCTGTCGAATAAAGAAAGAAAAATCTTTAAAAAAAAAAAAGTCTTACATCCAAAGATTTGAAGGCATGGGAAATGTCTACTTACTGTATATTAAGAAAAGGGCAGTAGGGGCACCTGGGTGGCTCAGTGGGTTAAGGCCTCTGCCTTCGGCTTGGGTCATGTTCCCAGGGTCCTGGGATTGAGCCCCCTGCATTGGGCTCTGCTCAGTGGGGAGCCTGCTTCCCACCCCCCCCCCCACCTGCCTCTCTGCCTACTTGTGATCTCTGTCTGTCAAATAAATAAATAAAATCATTTGAAAAAAAGGGCAGTATTTAAAATTGCAGATGAAATTAAAATTGCCAATTTTAAAATATTCAGACAAATAAGGCACAAGTGGAAGCATACCATCTTATGAACAGTTTATTTCTGATGATGTGATTTTAATTTTAATTTGGGGAGGGGTAATTCCCTAAATGTCTACAACAGGGACAATTTCTTTTTATTTCAAAATGTTTAGAAGCCATAAAACCAACAGATTCTCTCAAATGTAGGTGCTTTGAAGGCCTCAATTTTGAAACATGATGAAAAAAGGAAAGAGTAGGTGAGAGTTTATGATCTTAGCAGCAAAGCATTACTGTTGAACTACAAAGTACATCAAATGAGAAAGATTTCCATCATTATTTTGAGTAAGATGGGGAAAAAAAATGATCCTTTCAGAATTTGCTTGATAATCCAGTCAATGGATATTTAATTAACACCTAGGACAGGAGATAGTTGCAAAAGAAAACCTCTTCAACTCCCAAAGCATGCTCTCAGAAACACTGGTCTACTCAAAACATTTTGAAATTGATGGACTGAATTCTGATTATTTACACAGTAAAGTTCGAAAGGTTTCAAAAAGCAAAAGCCTAAGACATGTAAACGACAGATTTCTGTACTACTTTGTTCAGAGCTACTTCAACAGTTCCTTGCAAGCCAGACTGGAATTAGAATACCTGTTTTGAGCCTAAGAGAGTGAACATTTTCAAAAATTATCTTTGGATTTGTGTATGTTGGGAAGGAAAGGAGTGGGCGAATTTGTAGATTAAAAAAAAAAACCTTTCCTTTATTAAAGTATATACTACAAGTCATTTAACTTTTTGGAAAGAATCAAAACAAAGCACTTTCTAGGAACAAAACAAGTTAAGGCTGATGATGACTTCTTTCTTCTTTTTTGGCCACAAATTACCAGAAGACTTTTTGGCTGTAGGATTGTATTTCACTTTTAAAATTTCTGAAATACCTTAGGACTTTGGAGGAATTAAATATACAATATTTAGGCTTCTGTGCCCCCAAAAGACAACTGTTTAAAAAAAGAACACCCTTTCCACTACATTCTAGAACTTTGTTAAACAAGTTCTCTGCGCAAAGACTTGGATAATGACTATTCCTCATAGCTGCGAGCTGTATCACCCCATACAACAGCATTAATAATTCTGTAATTACTTAGAAAGAAAAACTGGAACTGCATGAGCTCACCCTTACCTGAGCGGAGGCCAAGAACTGAAAAGGGTGATTCAAACTCTTCGGAAAAAGAAGAGTCCTATTCTGAAACCCAAAGGTAGGAGGACCCGCCCACTTCCCCTGGAGGACTCGTTGCTATAGGAACCCGCAGTAACCCTTCAGAGCCGGTACAGTCTGGGGGAGGGGGGATTCTCCCTGAGGTTGGGGGATGGTTGAAAGAAGGGAACGGGGAGAGGGTAAAGAAAGGGGAAAGGGGAGTTGAGAGCTTAAAAGACAATTAAACTCCTTGGCTGTGGCAGGGGTCAGAGAAGAAGGGCTGCGTAACCCCAAAGGAAATTCAAAACATCAGTGAGAACAATGACCTGGACGCTGGAGTCACAGTATAGTTAAAACTTAAGTTTGAACCATTAGACACTTCCCTCCCTAGCCGGTGGGAAACAAAATACCCTTTGTCAGTTCCTGTCTCTGGAAATTGAAGCTAGACTTTTATCTCAATTACAAACAGAATGCTACTTCGTAAAATTGAAATCCTGACTTTCTTTTATTAAACCAGCGTTTCCCAAACTCTGTTGCAAATTAGAAACACCTAGGGATCTTTAAAGTATACATTGTTCTAATTTGTCTGGGGTGCTATTTACGCTTAAGAGTTTTAAAACTCTCCAGTGATTCTCTTCTGCAGCCAATTTTGGAAACTACTATAGTCCGTGATATGGCGAGGTGGAAGAGTGTTTAAAAAGGAAAAGAAAAAAGAAGGCACAATTATCTCCCTTTGTCTTTTTAAGGCTAATAATAGAATTAGCTGGCTTTCTCCAAGCACACACAGGACAATAGGTTTCTTGACAAACAGGAATCCCCAGTATGCTCTAACAGTACTTTCTTTGAGATAAAAAGACTAGGTAGTATAACCTTTTTCTTCTCAAGATAGCAAACATCCTTCCGACCCAAACAGCAAACTTTTACACCGATTTTTCGAGCGAATGTGCCACGAATACCTCTCAGAACTTGGGAGGACGAGCTCTAGCACCAGAAGGAAACAGAACCCCCGTAAGACCACCATCATTCGACGAGGTCCTGAGGCGACCAGGTCTGGGAAAGGGGGATGTACGTCCCTGGAGCCCCCAATGCGGGCCCCGCTGGCAGCGCCTCAATAAAGTTACTCAGGGAAGTTTGCTCCGGTTTCCAACCATGCGCCTCCCCGGCCCAGGGGCGCGGCCCCCGCCACCTGCTCGGCGCCAATGCTCCCCAGCCGCGCCCCCTCCCTGGACCTCCGCCACCTCCGCGGGTCGCGCACTCTGCGGGCGGGCGTGCGGTCGGCTGGAGCCCGGGCGGGCTCGCTTCGCCCCTCCCCGGCGCCCCTTGGCTGCAGCTGGCCCTGCCCCTCGGGCCACGGCGCCGGGACCCCCCACGCGGGCCCCGCACCGTCCCGCCTGGAACCTCTCGGGAAGCCCGCTCGTGCAGCCAGCGTCTCTCCAGCCTAGGCTGGGGATCCAGGCGCCCCCACAAACCCCAGCCGGGCGCCTGCCCCGCGGCTCCGTCCGGGCCCAGAAGCGCTCCGCACCTTCGGCCCGGGGTCGGGAGCGCGCCCCTCGCCGGGCGGTCCGGTGCTGCGCACGCGCGGAGGCGCCCGCCAGCTCACCCGCGGCGCCCTCCACTCGCCGTCCGCGCTCTTCGTCACCTCCGGCGTAGCCGCCGCCTGCGCTGCTCGCCGCTCGACGCTCCGGCCCGGTGCCCACTCCTCAGGCCCCGGCCGGGGCACTCGGGGATCCAGCGCCCGGCGGGCTTTGGCGGGCACCCGCACGCAGGGCACGCTCCGCGGGGCCGCGCGCGCGCGCCCGAGCGCCGGGAGGGGGCGGGACCAAGCAGGCCGCGCGCCCGGAGGCTGCCCTGGATAAGGGGCATGCGCAATGCCTGTCCTTTCCTAGGGTCCAGTTGCGAAGAGGGCGGTGACCCTGGAACTGGGAATGGGAGCAAAGTGGATGAGGGGTAGGATGCCTCCTCCCGGAGAGGCAAGTTCACCCTTGTCCCATAGACTGCAGGTTTTTTCTCTGGTTCCTTCAAGTAATGTGTTCAGCATTTATTGAGCACCTGCTTTTGCAGAGCTTTTGTTCAGGATACAGGGCATTCTCCGATAATGGGGAACCATTGGCTTGAAATTCCTTTTTCCTGCACTGATTACGTCCTTCTTTTTGAACAGATACTACACTGTTAAGTGGTTTGGGGAAGGAGAGTTGCTGCTGGGTTGGGGTGATGCCGAAAACTTCATTGAGAAGCCTGGAAGAATAAGAACTGGCGTCAGAAGTTCACCTAGAAAGAAAGGTGAACACTAGGAAATACAGTTGCAAAAAAAATACACACACACACACACACACACACACACCCCATGGGGATAAGTTTAACCAGAGTGTATTGTTCATAATGAAAGGTAAACAGAATGGCTGAAAGGGCACTTGAAACTCTCCTTGAAATTATTTTTAATGCTTAACCTCAAACTTACCTTCTTTCAGTGGTGATTGAAAAATGCTAAAGATGGGGAGAGAAGAGATGAGGTCTGATTAAATGCAGAATTTAGAAGTACAAAGACTAGAGACTCAATGTGTATATTAGTAGGAAGTGGTAGGGTCCTAATTCCAGTGTTGGCACCAGGCATAGAAAGCATGGAGTAGTTTTCAAAGATTGTGAAGGACAGGAGAATTCCTAAGCTTTTGTCACTGCCTTTTTGCATATACAGGGCAGTTTATTAAAGATACCAACTTCATTAGATTAGATCATCATCCTTGGTAAGTATTTATTAGTGGATAAATTAGACTTCTTTTTTTTTTTTTTTTTTAAATGGTTTTTTTTTTTTTAAGTATGGAGTCTCTTTTTTTTTTTTTTTTTTTAAGATTTTTTTTATTTATTTATTTGACAGAGAGAGAGATCACAAGTAGGCAGAGAGGCAGGCAGAGAGAGAGGAGGAAGCAGTCTCCCTGCAGAGCAGAGAGCCCGATGCGGGGCTCGATCCCAGGACCCCGAGATCATGACCTGAGTCGAAGGCAGCGGCCCAATCCACTGAGCCACCCAGGCACCCCATATTAGTGGATAAATTAGACTTCTAAAATACATAGCTGCAGTCACTAAATGTTTCTTCTAACTGGAATTGGGTCCTGGTTGGGCCTTTACTTGCCCACAATTGAAAAACTTAAATTTGAGAGACTGTGTGTGTGTTTGTGTATAGACACATGGGCTTTGGGAAGCAAAAACCTCCTTTCTAAAGCCCAAATATTCCATAACAAACTGTCTGATGTTGTTCAAATGACTAATATCTCTGAGTCTTACTGTGCTCATCTGCAAAATGGAATCATGATGGTTAATTTTAATGTGTCAGTTTGGCTATGCCACAGCCCTGAGATATTTCATCAGACATGTCCTAGATGTTTCCAAGAAGGTATTTTTTCAAAGTAAGGAAAACATTTCAATCAGTGACCTTTGAGTGAAGTATATTGACCTCCTAATAGAAGGCCCTAATAGGAAAGTACTGACATCCCCAGAGTAAGAAGGAATTCTGCCAGCAGACTGCAGTTCTTCCTTTGGGTCTCCAGATTTTGTACTTGCCAGCCTCCACAATCATGTGAGTCAGTTCCTCAAAGTAAGTCTCTCAAGTTCTCTCTCTTTTGATAGGTAGGTAGGTAGGTAGACAGACAAATGTTTGTTCTGTTTTTCTGGAGGGCCCTGACTAGTATACTTTGCAAGTTTATGAAAATTACATAAGTCAATTACCATCTGAATCTGAAACATGGAGATTCTAATCTTTAACTTGAGAGGTTATGAAAAATTAAATGAAAGTAGGTAAACAGGCAGCATATGTTAGGGTCTGAATTAGTGGCAACTACTGTTGCTTGTGAATGAATAGCAAAGGCGAAACCAAAAGAGGAGAAAAGGTGGATATTGGCACTGAAAAGCATTTTCTCAGTTCACTGAGTAATAATATTAAATTTAATAAACAAATTTAAGAAGTAACAGAAAGGGGCACCTGGGTGGCTCAGTGGGTTAAGCCTCTGCCTTCGGCTCAGGTCATGATCCCAGGGTCCTGGGATCGAGCCCCATATCGGGCTCTCTGCCCAGCAAGGAGCCTGCTTCCATTCCTCTCTCTCTCTCTCTCTGCCTGCCTCTCTGCCTACTTGTGATCTCTGCCTGTCAAATAAATAAATAAAATCTTTAAAAAAAAAAAAAAAAAAGAAGTAACAGAAAATTTTCGTCCTCCTAACTCAGACGTGCTAAAAGGTGATACATATGAATATTTTAACTCTTTGCAAATAAACACCAAATGAGCTATTAAGTAAAGGTAGACTTTAGGTGTACTTGTACTTTATTTGAGAGAGGGAGAGCGCCCGTGCATCTGCACGCACATGTGCACACACGCACAAGTAGGGAAGGGAGGGGAAGCCAAAGAGAGAAAATCTTAAGCGGGCTCCGTGTCCAGCTCAGAGCCCAACCCAGGCTGTCTCTGGACCCTGAGATTGTGACCTGGGCCGAAATCAAGAGTAATGCTTCACTGACTGTGCCACCCAGGCACCCCTTATCTGTACTTTTTAAAACACCAAACATTCAAAGCAGAGATATGAATTCACATCTGAACTTTTTATTCCAATTCAAGCCTCAGTTCGATTCACTCTACTTGGTACTTGGAAGGAGAAACCAAAGAGGAGGTTACTTTTGAAATAATTCCCAATCTCAGAGTAGGTACATGATAAAGAACTCAGTCTATTTATTGAATTCCTTCTGGGGCAGGCCCATAGCTACTGGGAGCATGAAGAAATGGATAAAATATTCCATTTAATCTACAAATATTGCCACTTACTATGTACTAGGCAACATCCCTACCCTCAGGGAATTTATCAAAGAGCCTAGGAAAAAATGAATAATCATAACTGTAACTTAAGGTAGGGTGTGGCAAGTTCCTTTGGAAGAATGTGAATGATTGGGTCAATTACACTTTGTTCAGGAACTTGATGCTGGGGGCTCACTCTCCTAAACCTGTCTCCATTGTGGCCCCCAACTTTCATAGTTTGGTATGGTGCCAGCCAAAGGGGTAGAGAAGCAGGCATCTTTTAAAACTGTTTTGAGGGGCGCCTGGGTGGCTCAGTGGTTTAAGCCGCTGCCTTCGGCTCGGGTCATGATCTCGGGGTCCTGGGATCGAGTCCCACATCGGGCTCTCTGCTCGGCAGGGAGCCTGCTTCCTCCTCTCTCTCTGCCTGCCTCTCCGCCTACTTATGATCTCTCTCTGTCAAATAAATAAATAAAATCTTAAAACTGTTTTGAGCAAATCTGATAAATATCAAATAAAATAACATTCCACTGACTCACTTTTGAACTACCAGAGAAAGAGATGGCAGGGTAGGGGAAACATTTACCATTCATTCAGATGTAAAAGCTCCTGTTTTCTTTGTTTTCAATTGATTGTCATGCCTGTTACTTTTTTTTTTTTTTAAGTTATTCAGGAATCTTTTATGTCAATCTCTCAGTCAGAAATCAAGACTAGGTTATTTTTTTTTTTAAGATTTTATCTATTTATTTGACAGACAGAGATCACAAGCAGGCAGAGAGGCAGAGAGAGAGAGGAGGAAGCAGGCTCCCTGCTGAGCAGAGAGCCCGATGCGATGCGGGGCTCCATCCCAGGACCCTGGGATCATGACCTGAGCTGAAAGCAGAGGCCTTAACCCACTGAGCCACCCAGGCGCCCCGTCATGCCTGTTACCTTTAAAGGAGAATGTAACTTTAGAGTTAAAAAAAAAGACTGAGATAAATTTTCCCTGACCTAATGGAGATTTATTAGGAAAATACATCAAAACCAAAATGAAAATAACAAAAGGTAGGGGTTTGAGTTTATGAAAAGACAATGAATGATTGAGTTGGAAACCATTACACAGGTGGACAAAGATGACCATCATGTTTGTCCTATAACCAGTGCTGTCATAACGTGCCCTCCTTTTTCCTTTTGGCTGAGAACAAAATATTCCACCATGGGTGACAGTGAACCAATGCCAGCATTTACAAAAGCAAGTGATTTGGGGGAAATAACCTAGCATTTTAGTAACTGTTAATACTCAGGATATTTTATTTTGAGAATTTGTGAATATATTCATTTCAGGAACTTTGCCATGGTGAATGGGAAATAAATTAATCTGGGATTAAAGAAAACCCTATAGTAGAAAAGGAAGAGTTTTAATAAAAATCCAAAGGAATGGCCTCCAGCCATGGATGTTAATTATCATCTGATGAATAATAATGATAATAGGAGATGTGAAATAAGTTAAAATACATCCTGGGCCAGATTTTTTTTTTTTTTTCAATTACAAACCCTGGAATGTTGCCTTGAAAATTTAACCAGTGTGCTAGCATTAAATGGTTTAAAATTAGACTTAAAACACAATTAGCTCTACACTATTCATATGTAGAGTCTCCATGATGTTTTTAGTAATGCTATTCAAATGAATTCAGTTTGCTCAGTATCACAAGTAGAATGTTGATCACCCAGTAGAGAGAATGGTAATATAAATGTTTCTTCCTATAAGTATGTTTGATCATGAAAAATCAAAATTTAATAACATGGCACAATATTGGTTATTCTTTACAGGCTTTACCTCCTTCTAATATTTTTTCCACTGACAAAATGTGATTGATTGACACAACTTTCCAATTAGCTGACTTTTGCACATTTTAATTATACCTTTATTGTTGAGTATTAAACTTTATATCAGAGTGACATTTAAAATATCAAATAAAGTATAATCATAAAAATTAAATGCATATAAATTGTTTTGTTTAAGCAATGTATAAAAACAGTATGACAAATCCAGTATTGGGTTACAGAGGGGTTTTTTTCCTTTAAAAATGAACCTCCTACAGAGCATTATATCCAGTTTTGAAGGAAGTAAACACATACATTAAGCAAGGTTTTGTTAGGTCTTATGAATATTAAAATAATTATTTCTATACCTTATGTTCTACTTTAGTGGGACAGCCTAGGTCTCAGTGGCACTTCTGTATATGTTGTCTGGATTTTTTACATTGTGTTTATTTAAGTGAACGTCCTCATAGAGAAACCACCTCTGACAACCGGGTCTTAAAACTTTTCTACGACGCCTACATTTATTTGATATGTTTAACTCTTGTGTCCAGTATCCTAGTGCAAGTATAAGAGCTAACGCACATTCATGACAAGTATTTCCCATCTTGTTTTCTATTCCACCAATTATTGACCATCCGCACCTAATGTATTGGGTACATCTAACTTTTTTCAGTGACAAACCACTCTAAGACTTACTGGCTTTAAAACAGCAACCTTTGTTCTTTCCATCTGTCTGGGCTGTTCTGTGTCTGGGCCAGGCGTGGCTCATCTTATCTGCGCTCTCTCAAGCATCCACATTTAGTGGATGGGGTGCCTGAGGTTGGCTGGTCTTGGATGGTCTCAGCTAGAACAGATTTTCAAGCCTCTGATTGTATCAAGTTGGCATTGTTTGATTGGCCAGAGCAAGCCACCTGGGCAAGCCCAGAGTCAGTGCAGGAGGGCACTCCGGACATTAGTGCATTCAATCTGCCATGTTTAGTGTTTTGTTTGATTAGTCCTATCATATTTTATTCTCTTCATTTCAGTTCTTACTCTACAATGATTTTTTAATCTGTCTTGGCTGCGGGATTGAATATTTCTACCTGTTGTAAATGAAATCTTTCTTTCTCTAAGTTTTATTAGCATCTGTCTTTTAGAACTTTTCTTTGTGGTTTAGTCATTTTTACACTTTTTTGAAGCCTCTTTTCAAAATTTGATTGTATGGATAAATAATGTAAATAAATAGGATGTTTGATCAATTAATCAGTAAACAGATACAATGTGTTTAAAAGACTACACATTATCTTGAGTTCAAAAAAGTTTTTTTTCCCCCAAAAAGGTTTTAAATGCTCTATATTTTGTCTAAATTCTCAACCAGATTTCAGAAAGATTAAATACTTAGAAATGTTCATATGCATATAATATTGGTAAATACTTCCTTCTTGTCCAGTACCCATTTAACATTTGTACTTAACATGAGCATTATCCACTGCATTTCTTTACAATAGATACCTAAATTTATCACATAAAACCATTCCCCAGTTCATCATATAAAACCATTTCTGGTTGAATTTTGAGGAAAATATGCTGAAGGTTATGTATGGAGAGATTCATAAACCCAGACATGAGGTAAAAGCCATCGTTTTTCATCAATTGGGTATATGACTAAGCTATGTTTTAAGAACTAGAACAGCTATGTTTCCGTCTCTGGGGTTACTTCTTTGGTGGAGATTCAAAGTCCTATGGAAACCTTTTTTCTTTTTCCCTGTAAACAGGCATTATAAATTATTTGTTACTGGATTATAACCTTATAAGAGTAAATTACAGTTCATAGAGCTTTGAGAGCTTTGAATTGCCATGCAACATTTTGTACCTACATGAGTAAATGACAAAGAATAGCCTAAGAAAACACCACATACTTATGTTGTGCTGTTTGCCCTTTTAAAAACGGTTATTACTGTGTAACTCCTCATAAAGTTGGAGAACGTATACTTTCTAATAAAGTAACTTGGACCAGGGGAGGCCTTATAGATTCCGATTCTCCCAATGTTAGTTTTGTGGATTTTGAATATTCTGGAACTTAATATGACAGCATAAAGCTGTATCTCACCCCCCCCACCCCCGACCCCTTGCTCTGATTTTCCTTAGAAACAAACCTCCAAACAGGATTCAAGTGCAAGTAGTTTATTTGGAGGTGATCCAAGGAAACGCTGGTGGTGAAGTGGGAAAGTAAAAACAATGAAGCAGCCAAGTTACAGGCTAGAGTTCAATCATGCAAGGAAAACTCTGGGAGCCAGCACAGAGCACATGTCTCAGGCATATTCCAGTCTAGGGTCCAGGGAGCTGGGATAATTATCCACTAACTACCATTCATCAAGGGACACGAGAGCTGGAATCATTACCCACCCATCTAGTCTATCCAAGATGGAGGGCTGCTCCCAGGGAAACTATTCCCTACACTTTGATTTACCCTTGCTTATAAACTAAAGGTGTTTCTGTGACCAGAAAAAAAGTCAAAGACTATCAGTTGCTGGCAGTTGTAAGCCAGGCATCTTGAACCAGTACAGGTAAGGAAATAAGAGCTGGGTAGCATCAGTATGCACCAGGTACAGAGGGACACAAAATGGCATCATACAGTCCCTTCCCAGGCAGACCCGAGTTTTATCTTCATTTCCTTTAATGCCTCTTTCCCCATGTTTTCTATTTTCTTGTCCTCTCTGATACTCTCAGAATTCAAGACTCTGTCAATAAAGTTATATTCTAAAGATACACATACTACGGCCTCCTGGGTGGCCCAGTCAGTTGAGCATCTGATTCTTGGTTTTGGCTCAGGTCATGATCTCGGGGTCCTGAGAGGGAGCCCCAGGCCACCGGGCTCTGCACTCAGTGGGGAGTCTGCTGGAGAGTCTCTCCTTCCTCTTAAGTAAATAAATAGACCTTAAAAAAAAAATCTCCATACCAGACGGTGACCCACTATGCCGATGGGACAACATGGGTTTGCCAAACTACCAGGCTATTTACACACCCTTGGTGCAGGGCACTTTACTTCTAGATTGTTTCTAGAAAGGTTGGAAGAACTTGTACAAAGGTTTAGGCATCTTGGAGAAGACATGAAGACTACAGTGTTAGCTGATATCCATCAGAAGCACACTGAAGGAAAATTTGCCCCCACTTCCCTCCTTGGAGATATTTGGCAGCAGTGGAAGACGTTTTTGTCACCGATGTGGGGGAGGGAGAGAACTGTTGGCATCAGGTGGTTAGAGGTCAGGAATGCTGCTAAACATCTTACCACGTACAGAACAATACCCTTCCACCGCACAAAGAATTAGCCATCCTAAAAGTTCAGTTATGACCCTGTTCAGACATTCTGATCTAGAGAAACAACATCAGTGGGGAAAGAAGCTATAGGTCATTCCTTCCAATTTCGTTTTCTAATCTTTACTCCCAAGTTTTACACTGACAAAGTTTCCATTGATTTCTAAAGGTGTTGCTAAGCATGTTGGGAGGCATAGAAAGGAAGCTCATTTTGTTTTGTGAAACTTTACTAAATTGAATAAGGGAGTAGCAATCTGACCTTCTAAAATGTTGCCAGATGCTGAATGCAGGATTGAAATGCTAAATCCAGAGAACCAACTATTACTCATTAGTAGGGCTATGGCAAAAAGGGCAGTTTTCTTTTGACAAACCAAGTCATGAAGGACGGAAGGATACTGACATTCAGTGATTAATTTCTGGAAATGTAGTTGAACGAATCAAATTATGTATCATTTGATGCCATTAAATTTGAGTTCCTGCATTATATGTGGACCTTTCGCTTTTCAAACATTCTCAGTGTGTGAAATTGAATGTGCCATTTACAAGCTATCATGTAATTTTCTGTTTTCTGAAACAAAAGCAACAATCTGGGTACATTAAAGACCATTATATAATTGACAAACCTGCTTTTTAAAACTTGATCCAAAACACTTAAAATTACTATCATTTGTCAAAGGGAGTTATTCTTTAACAGTGTAAAATCATTTAAAAATTAGAATTAAAACCTCGTTTTGCTTTGTTCCAACAAGTGTTGCACAGTTTCACCATTTACAAAGTTTCTTTTCATGCCCATTAACTCTCTTGATTTTTAAATCAACCTTATGAACAAAACAGATACCATTTTCCCCGCTTTTTAAAAGGAGGAGGCTAAAACTCAGAGACGGTAATTTACTGATTCAGCTATGAAGACCGTTTCGACTATTCGTAAACAAACAAAACTAAATTTTTATCACATCATGTTACTTTGACTTGATGCTTAATATCAAGATGTAAAATTTTTGTCAAACTAGTACACGTAAAAAGGCATACAAATCATTAGTATGAAACGCAGGAAATTTTCCCAACTTCAAAATATCCATGTAACCATCACTCAAACCGTCATCCCAAAGGCCTACTTCAGACATCTTATGGGCACTACTGCCCATTTACCCCAGGATAACACTATCCTTTGTTTTGACACCATTCGTTTATTTTGCCTGTTTTGAACTTTACATCAGCGGAACCATATGGTATATATCTTTTGTGTCTTCTTTCGCTCAATATTAAGTTTGTGAGCTCCATCCAGATTATGAAGTATGGTGGTAGATTGTTCATCCTCATCATCGTATTGTATCCTGCGTATGAATATTTCAAAATTTAATCGTCCATATGATCGTTGATAGGCATTTGGTCACGTCTACTTTTTTCCTGTTAGAAGCAGTGGTGCTGTGAATTTCTTATCCACGTTTTCGATGAACATAGGTACCTGCTTCTGTTGAGCTTGCACCTGCATGTAGGCTTGCTGGGTCAGAGGATTGTATATATTCAACTCTGGTACACATCACCCAGCAGTGGTTGTACAAGTGTATACTCCCACCAGCATCATTTGAGAGTTCTCGTCATTTCATAATCTCGCCAAAACGTCACATTTTCTGTCTTTTTCATCGTATTCATTCCTTTAGGTGCAGTATCATCATGGAGATATGAATCGTTGGAACCTGAGCCTCTCATCACTAGCCTGTAGGTTAAACGCTGATTTTATTTTATTTATTTTTTTAAAAGATGTTATTTATTTATTTGACAGAGAGAGACATAGCAAGAGAGGGAATACAAGCAGGGGGAGTGGGAGAGGCAGAAGCAGGCTTCCTGCTGAGCAGGGAGCCCAATGCGGGACTCGATCCCAGGACCTGGAATCATGACCTGAGCCGAAAGCAGACACCTGACGACTGAGCCACCCAGGCGCCCCTAAACACTGATTTTAACACTGAAATATGCTTTGTTGTCCCTTGTCCCCAACTACATAAATGCAGGGCCTTAATACCCACTTCAGAGCCATGCAGTTATTTCCAACTGTCCATTTAGCTCAGAGGGAGTTTCTTCTGGACTTTGTCTCTGACCATTCTTTAGTGTTTGGTGTCCAAGAGGTGTGTGGTGGGTAGTTCGATTGGTACCACAAGCCTTTTAAGTAAGTACTATGTCTCTACCAAGAGGGATTTTGCCCAGTACTTCAGATGCTATCAAAATCCAGGGTGACTGAAGAGCGTCTGCTGTGTTTCATTGAGTTCTCCCTACACAAGAGTCCGAGTCTCTGTTCCACCATAAAAGTCTTTGTTATCTGGCCTTCAAAGCACTGTCTCTGCTTCCACTTCTATCCCCTCCTTGATCCAACTGGCCAAATCCCATAAGAGTCCATAAACGACCTCCAAATTCAGTGACTTAAAACAATAAGCATAGGGGCGCCTGGGTGGCTCAGTGGGTTAAAGCCTCTGCCTTCGGCTCAGGTCATGGCCCCGGGGTCCTGGGATCAAGCCCCGCATCAGGCTCTGCAGAGAGCCTGCTTCCACCTCTCTCTCTCTGCCTGCCTCTCTGCCTACTTGTGATCTCTGTCTGTCAAATAAATAAATAAAATCTTTAAAAAAAAAAAGAAAGAAAAGGCTACATCCTTAAAAAAAAAAAAACAATAAGCATGTAGTTATTTCATGAGTCTGAGGGTTGCAGTTTAGTCTGGGCTGAGCTGGGCAGTTTATCCTTGACTGGGTCCACTCATGTTCCTAACCCGTTAGCAGAATATGTAGCCATGTTCTGGATGACTGAAGTGACTATTGTCTCCTCTAGGTGTTTTTCCTCCTTTCTCTGGGACCAACAGGCTAGCCTAGGCAGGTGCTTTCCATGGAGATGGCAGAGGGGAAGAGGAAGAAAGCCCAATTATTCATACATTTTTCAAGTCTTGACCAGGATTATGCTTGCTGACATTCCATTGGCCAAAGCAAGTCACATGGCTAAGGCCAGAGTCTGTATGGAAGGTAATGCAAAGTTTCATAGCTGAACACTTGGGTACAGGAAAGAGTGAGGAACTGAGCTGTTTGCAGTCTATCACACAAAGTATACTTATATTTGACTTAATCTTTCCAAGCCTCAGTTCCGTTGTCAGTAAATTGAAGATGATCATCATCCAGAACCCAACCCTCCTCTCAGATATTTCTAATGATTTAAAATGTGATAAATAGTTTGCAAACACCCGGGTGCTTCATAAACTCTTCAGTGATGTCTACATATAAGATGCCATAATTATTGTGTACTTTGTGTATTATTATTCTCTTTATTGTATTTACATAGTGGCCCTAATAATTGGCATATGTTGGCCCTAAGCAGAATTCTGAGGTGGGTTAACTTGGCGTTCAAGGCCTCTGGCCCTGACAAATGAAGTGGCCTCGTTTTTATTAAGCTTCCCAGGGGCTTCCATTACAATAGTCTACTCGTTTATAGGAAACACCCAATGAATGGATGAATAAATGAATGAATGAATGAATGAATGAATGAAGTTTTCAAGGAAATGACTAGTCAGGCTTGTCTGTTCTTCCATTCAGTCAGAATGAATCGAATGCCTTCCTTGTGCACACCTCCCTTAACTTGTCAATAACAAGTACCAGGGATGCAAAGAAGAAAAGAGATAGCTGCCTCCCTTGGAGGAATTCACCGTCTAGGGGTGAGATACACTTCCAAACAAGTTTTACTACAATGTGAGGAATACTCTATTGGAGGTATGTACCAGATGAAGTGAGGTCTTTTTAGAGAAGTGAGGGTTGGTTTCAGAGAAGGCTCTTCGGAGCTGAGAGGAATGAGTGGGAGTTACCCAGGCCTACAGACAGAAGTACACATTCCAGGCCAAGAAAGCAGCCTATGTAAAGAAAGGGTCTGAAGAGATAGTATGTCTGGATTGTCCAGGGTGGAATGGTAAATGAAGTTAGACAGGTAGGCATGTGTTAGAGCATTCCTGAAGGTTATCATTTTGTAGGAAGGGGAGGGCACTGAAGAATTTAAAGGCGAGTGGTATGTTCAGAATTTGATATTAGAAAGACCACAGCAGCTGGGAGGACTATAAGGGTGATATTGTAAGAGTCCTAGTGAGAGATGAACAGTTCCTTATTGTGGGCCATAGAGGGAGGGGTGGAGAAGGATGGATATGACAGAAGGTCACTAATGCTAATGGAATATTGTGATTGACTTGACGGATGAAAGGGATATACCTACCCACAGTAGGAGCAGGAGCCTGACCCACAGTCAGGCTCTGTGTTAAGTCAGTGGATTGGCATTTACTGAGCCCTTACCTTGGGCAGAGGAAGGAACTATTCACTGTAGTATACCTATAAAGCTGAGAAAGATATAGACCTCTGAACAAGTAGCTATAGTAAGTCATAGAATTTAAAAAAATCTTTTATCAAGGATCAGTCAATATACTTTGATACCCTCAATATAGGGATGAATGACCCTGATTAGTCAGCTTTTCTTTTAAGGAGCTGGTAAGTATCATTCTGAGCTTGAATTGTTTGTGTCTCTATTCTTCACCAGAATAGATTCTATTCCTTTACTGGAAAACCAGCTAAATGCCTTTCATTCTTTCTTTCTAATGTTTGAAAATGAATTAGATTCTAAAGTACAGTTCTTCTAGAATCTTTACAGAAGCAGCTGAGCCAGCACTATGCTGTGCCCATCTTTGCTAGCCAATGGCTGTTTTGAAGGAGATGTAAGTAAGTAAACTTACTTATGTATCTAAAACATTTTGAGAATTTTATTGTTAGGCAAGTCAATTATGAAGCAAATCATTTACAGTTAGAGTGGAAGAATATAACCCTTCTCAGAAGGCATTGAAATTTGCCCACAAATACTAAGAGTGATTTCAGACAGATTATACAATTTTCTTAGAGAAAAGTAGACTAGAATTAGTGGGGATGATAAATGAAAGGGCTAGGTTTCTCAGCCACAAAGCAGATCACACTGGCACCAAGTCTGATAAGTGCTTCCATTAGAACTGTGGAAAATTCAGTGGAAATCTATGTAACCCCTCAGTGGTGCATTAACTCACATTGTTTTGGCATTAGGTTATCTATTTGGACAGGTAGTCCAAAAGAACGTAACAGAGCAATATTAAAGAAAAAAATCATTCCCTGAAATAAAATGTCTGAAAAGAGTGATAAAATTATTTGCTGTCCCTTTCAAGTATAATGGATATGCTAATTGGAATCCATAATAAGTTTTCATTTCTTTCCTCTAGTAATATAAATTTATAAGGAAATTCAAGATTGATTTACTTTCTTGAGCAAAAGGTAGGCAGGCAATATAAATGAATAAAAAAAGTGAGCTAGAGACTATGAAATTTGCCCCTTTGTAAAGGAACCTGCTACTTTTCAGCCCTTTTCTATAGCTGCCGTGTGGGAATGAGAAGTCTCATGTTATCAGGCCTTCTGAGGATTCAGAAAAAAAATGGGAAATTTGAACACTTCCAGTAGTCAAGTTTTGTCAATTATTAAAAACTAGTGTGCACATACCAAGCCTCATCTAGATAGCAAGGACATCATTTCCCAACAGAATAAACTATGAATGTACTGCTTAACTTTGCAGTTTTTATACTGAAGTTTATAATTTAATGTTTTGATACGGAAATAAACTTGAGGAGCCCCTGGCTGGCTCAGTTGGTGGAGTGTGTGACTCTTGATCTCGGGGTTGTGAGTTCAAGGAACACACTGGGTGTGGAGACACTTAAAGTCTTTTTTTTTTTTTTTTAAGCAGAAGTTTAATTTCTTGTTTAGTTTTAATTTATACTGATATTTTTCTCAGGTCTGTTCATTCTCAGTGTTATGTTTATATTCCTGATATAAAATCCATCCTCTAACCAATGTTTGTTAATCCCTGCTCTGTTTGAGGGGGATTCCAATGTTAGAAGCATCTCTAGCATACAAAGCTCTCCTTACAAAGACCACTATAAACATCTAAACACCTGTGGCCAAAAGCCAGTGAAAAGAGCAGTAAATGGACTCTAAAACTTGTATTCTGTCTGTACAATCTCTGTTTTCTGGTCCTTGAAGACAGAGGTAACATGATTGTTAATGCAACAGTTAAAGTCTTTGAAGAACTACATAAAAGCCTCTTTGAATATGGCTTTCTGTAAATTATCTGACCTAAAACGTTTAGGTCAAAAAAGTTCCTAATGTAAAATAGAAACTTGCTATGATCTCTTATTTTGCTCCAGTACAAATTTAATCCAGTTCAACAATTCAGTAATAAAAAAATGCAAAGGAGTATTTTACTTATTTGGATTAACAAAGATTAAAAAGATTAAAAATACCCACTTTTGATGTGGGGTCTGAGTGTGAGTTGTCTGCCACTCCAAGAGGAAGGATACATTGTATAACTTTCAGAAACTCAGTTCAATAATGTTACCAAATTAGAAAATACAAACACCTGGCCTTACCATGTTGCATTTATAAGGCTTATATTTCAATTATTGCTCTTTTCCACCTGAGTATCCTTTCTCTCCTGCATCATCAAATTTTCTCTCCTCACTTTATCATTCAAACTTCTTGTTTTCACCTATTAAAAATATATAGTTTTCACCTATTAAAAATAAGATAAAATAAACCCTCTACATCATATGTTCCCTCCAATTGCCATCTGGTTTCTCTTAACTTCTTTAAAGCAAAATTCTTGGAAGGAATAATCTCTACTTGCTGACTCTCCTAGGGAAGAAAAGAATTAATGTAGCAGGTCTGCTTTTAAAAAGCCTGCTTACAAGGGATGTTGAATTTTGGGACAGTTCTACCTTCACTAATTATAAGAGTGGCTGACTCCGGAACATAAAGATAAAATGTAATATTAGATCTGGAGTTAAGGGAGATGTTGACAAGAAAAAATTGAGATACTCCTTTAAAATTAAAAAAATGTGGGTTGTGATATATACACGGGTTGATTAATGATTAACTTTAATAAAAAAGAGTGGCTGACTGTGTCTAAACTGTTGGCATAAACAATGTGGCTTATGTTCAATAGCTGTTTTTACTCTGGGACTCTGGAATTTTGGTATATGGCAGGCAGAGGCTGCCTAAATGACCAGCCTTCAGTATAAACCTTGGATTTAAGTCGCTCATGAGCTTCTCTGGTTGGCAAAGCTTCACTCATGTTGTGGGTATTTAATGCATTCTTTGTAACTCTACTGGGAGAGGACCCTTGGAAGCTTCTCCCAGATTTCACTCCATGCACCTTTTCCCTTCGCTGATCCTATTTTGTTTCTTCACTGCAGTGACTCACAGATGCTAGTACAATTCTGTGCTGAGTCCTGTGAGTTCTCCCAGCATATTGTCAACCCCTGGGTGGTCTTGAGTACTCTCTGTCCTCACTTCTCATTCTCTTCTGAACCCCCTCCATTAAGGTTTTCCTTCCTGTCTCCATGGGATCCACTGGTTGCACAGTCCCAAGGTCATTGCTACCTCTCAGAGGCTTTTGGATCAAGCCATTTATTTTCTTCCTTTTGAATTACTTTCTTTCTTTGGTTTATAGGACAGCACATAGGCCTGATTCCCCTCCCACTTCACTAGCATATCCTTTTCATTCTTCTTTACTGGATATTGTTCTGCTTCCTAAATTTTGCCTTAGAGGGATGGTTCAAGTGATAAAGAAGTTGGAGACAGTGTAAAGAGTAGACAATTTTTCTGCAAAGTTTACTATAAAAGGGAGCAAAATGGAGGTGCTACCTGGAGGGAGAAATAGGGCTGAAAAAAGCTTTTAAAGTGGGAGAAATTACATGTTTGAATGCTGAAGAGAATGATTCAGTAGAGAGAGGGGGTGAAAGGATACACGGCAGAGAGTTAAAATTATGGGCACCCAGTGAACAAGCAGAGAGTTTACCTTGGATAGGAGCAAGAGAAACATCATCTGTAATTAACAGAAAGGAATACAGGCTACATGGGCTCTTTTGCTTCTAGGTTTGTTGATAAGATGGGAACTCAAAAGAGTGTTTCAGGGTCCTTCCACTTTGTTCTTTCAAGAAGTGAGTTTATGGGCTGGAGATTTGAGAAACAAGAAGCCAGTGGAAGTAGAACAAGCTCTAGAACTTGGTGATGGATAAAACATGGGGAGTGAGACTTGTGTAGATTCCCATTGTCCTTTCCTTGCTCCTTATAGAAATCTTTTCCAAACTTGATGTCACCGGGATCTGCTTTGTTACCAAATAATCTGCTAATGTTAATATATTAATCCCACTCATATCAGTTTAATTTTCTTTAGGATTGCTGGTGTGCCATCTGCCTGGCAGCATATGAAATGTTTTGTAGGTAAATTTTAATCCACTCTGAGAAGTCTTTGGCACCTCTACTTTTGCTATGTATAATTTGATTTATAACTGACTTGGCTAAGACAACATTCTCAAAGACTTTAGAGTTTGAAGGGATTTGGGGAGATCCAAGTAGTCACTACAGGGGAGGAAGTTGCTTGCATCTTCAGGTCTGGGGGTCAGAGAAATGGCCTGAGCTAGTGAGCTGCCTGTAGGTCTTCTGCATGTAGGTAGTCGTTAAAACTGTGAGTGTATGGCTTAAGTCCAAGGTAGAACTGGCCAGAGCCTTGTGGACCACCATATTTACTATAAATATGTAACTATAATTATAACCTTTAATTTTTTTCCCTCAAGTCTTAAAAGTAGAGGTTTTAGATTTCCAACTGGTTAAGATACATTTTAGTTATATTTTCCTTATTAAATTTTTGGTTTTATTATACTCTGTGAAAAAATGTAGATAGTATAATTTCCATAGTATAGAATTAATTAAGGTTGTATTTATCTCCTTATGTGTGATTAGATTTTTAATATTTATTTATTTGACAGAGAGAGAGAGATAACAAGTAGGCAGAAAGGCAGGCAGAGAAAGAGGGGGGGGAAGCAAGCTCCCCACCGAGCAGAGAGCCTGATGCCGGGCTGCATCCCAGGACCCTGAGATCATGACCTGAGCCGAAGGCAGAGGCTTTAACCCACTGAGCCACCCAGGCACCCCATGATTAGATTTTTTTAAAGACTAATTTTATTTGAGTGTTTGGGAGGGGCAGAGGGAGAGAGAAACTTAGCAGACTCCATGCTAAGTACAGAGCCGGAAGTGGGGCTCGATCTCATGACCCTGAGGCCATGACCCCAGCCAAAACCAAGAGTTGGACATTTAACCAACTGCAGGTGCCCCTTTACATGTGATTAAAATTTATAATAGTTCCACAGACTGACATTTGAAAACAATGTATATGGTTTATAGGGTAAAAAATTTGATAACCATTCCTTTTGATGGCAAGCACTTAATTAATTTCTAATATGTATAAGGGATCACATTAGTTATAGGGAATGTAGGGAGAACGAGAAAGTCAGGATCTCTGTCCTGATGGAACTTATGTTTTAGAACAAAACTGGGGAGAGGAGTACATATCAAATAGAAATATTTGTAAGTTGCCATATATGCTATGAAAGAAGCAAGAAGTTGAAATAGAGATAGCTGGCTGCACTCAGATCAGATAGGTGGGTCAGGAAAGGTCACCCAGAGGAGCCAATAGTCAGGTAGAATCCTAAAGAATTATAAGCTGCTGGCCAAGCAAAGATTTGGAGAGAAAACTTTC
The DNA here is from genome assembly GCF_922984935.1 of Meles meles. NCBI lineage: Eukaryota > Metazoa > Chordata > Mammalia > Carnivora > Mustelidae > Meles > Meles meles. The sequence goes on from NC_060081.1 coordinate 45,833,234, forward strand.
TCTGGAGAGAGAATGGGAGATAAACAAGGGAACAAGGGGTTCTTGGAAAGGCATGATTATAATGAGAAATCATGGACATAGGTTTGGACAAGGAAGGGAGGAATAAATAGGCTGTGAGATAGTAAGGGAGTCTGTATTTTGGGTCTCCAAAAAACTAAAGAAGTGGAGCAGTTAAAAGTGCAGCAGTGGGGGTTTGTGAGTTACTGAGAGAGATGGAACAAAGCTGGTAGACCCGATAGGATATTTAAACTCAAGATTTTAGAGAAAGTGCAGGTTTTGGTGATAACAATTTCTAAGATGTGGCCAGGGGAACAGGTGACTAATTTGGATTGGGAAGACCGCATTGGCGATAAAGGGGTAAGGATCTAGGGGTTTGGAGTGTTGTGAAGTTCATTGATGTGGATGCTACTGTAGGACTTTGGGCAGAGAAGATAGCTAGCAGCCAGCCAAAATAAGCTTATTGTATGGGTTATTTGGATTCTTTATATTTTAATTAAATTTAGTCTAATTGATCTGTTGAATTCTCAAGAGATATGTTCAGTTCTCCAAATGTGATTTTGTGCTCTATAAGAACAGTTGATTGTCCTTATCTGTGGTAGTTATATTTTCAAAATCAGCTTGAAGACCAAATTAGCAAATACTGAGACATTGATCCTGGGGGGCATGTTAAGTTAGGCTCCTTCAAGCCACCGGTCACAACATTTTAATCAACCAATCAAAATATCATTTTGTTTTATATGTGTTTCTGTTTAAAGACACCTTATTTAATACATATTATAGATTCATAAACATTGAGTTCATGGACAACAGTACAGTAACTCATGTCTGAATGAAACTTATCTAACACACGTTTTGTCCATAAAGGACACTTAGGAGCCCTAGTGGCACTTCTGCACTATGCTCTGGGGCCATTTTAAACCGTGAAATTACCAAGAAAAAGCATACAAAATTTGAAAAACATGCCCCTAAATAGGCCACGAAAAGGATACTTATTTACAGTATGAGAGCTGAAATAAGAAGGCAGAGCTTGCCTTATTTGTCCTCCACTGATAACTGCACATTAATAACTCTAATTTTTTGCCACTTGGTACATATCTCTAAATAGCAAAATTGCCATGGGTATTGATTTTAGGGTTACAAATAAAATTTAATAAGTAAGCAAACACAAATTTGGATTCTGTGAATAATAGAAAAGAATTGTATATTGTGAGATTATTAATTGATTGATTCATGACTATATTATTCTCAATGAGGTCTTCATAATTTTGGAAAATAGAATAAACCCCTTTTTCCAAATTAAAACTTTCTACTATATATTGTTATTCTTCTTTTGTTTTCAATTAACAATAATCACGCCTCAGATAAACCTCATTGGCTATGATACTGCCACTGTGCAAGGCTTCTTTTGTTTTGTTTGTATTGTTGTGGAATATACCTCTCCATATAATTGAATTTTGGTTTATTATGTTTCTTGAAACAATCTGAGAATCACTGCCTTATAATAAAATTTTATTAACAACAGTGATTATGATTATTTTGGTTAATTTTATTTGGGCCATAGGACAGGCAAGGCTAGGTATGAAGGACAAAGAGGGGGTGATGGGACTAGGCTAATGCAGAGGGCTACATAACCAGGCTCACAGAAATACCAGAGGTGGAGAAATAGACATGATATTTACAAGAGCACCTCCTTTGCGCTCCTGATATTTACAAGCGGCTCTGTTTGTTCTAAATATAGACATGATATTCACAAATCCACTCTGATATTGACAAGAAATTTACCAAGTTCCCTGATCAGTTTCCTATGCAAGACCAATGTAAAAGCCCTCAGTGGCAACCCATTCAGGACCACCAGCTTTTCTTTTCTATTCTAGTCTCCTCTTAAAAGATTTTCACTTTACTTAGTCCTTTTTCCACTAGATTCAATCGTCATCATTCTTTGACTCCATGAACAAGATCTCTCCCATCCTGCAACACCACTTTCTATTTTAAGAGTTTCTGGGTGTTTTTGGATTTCTCTATTTTCTTTTTCTTGCCCTTTGCTGTGTTGATCAACATTATTTGTTTCTTATTTCTTCCTGTGGTCACTTAAAAACCATACATCATAACTCTCTTCTACAAATGATTTTAGTATTTGATTGCTTTTTTAATCAAACGTTGAGTAGATACAAAAAGAAAATGGTATAGAACATGAGATACAGAATAATAATGCAATGATACCCTAATACCAGTCACCTGAAATGACAAAACATTTCTATTAAAATTGAAGTGCCTCTTGCGCCATTTTAATTCCATCCTTGCCATGTCTATCAGAGGTAACTAGTCTAAATGTTGTATTATATCATTTTCTGTTTTTTTTTATTTTACCACATTTGTTTACCTAAACAACATGTTTCATATTGCATGTTTTTACCTTTATATCAATGGATTCAAACTGAATGTATTTTTCTGTGACTTGCTTTTTTTGGCTCAAAAAAAATTGTATTTTTGAGATTTATCCAGGTTGATACACTTAACTGTCTGGTTTTACTAAAAATTGAATTACACAACTTACTTATCCACTTATTCCACTATGGGTGGAAATTTGTCTTTTGTTTTGTTTGGCAGTACTCCGAAAACATTATTATATAGATCTCCTGAACTGCAGGTATAATGGTTCCTCCAGGGTGTATTCCTAAGAGTGAGCTTACTGGGTTTTAAGTTAGGAGCATCTTCAGCTTTCCTCAACAATGACAAATCGACCTTAAAGTATTTGTTTCCTTCTGTGTGAAGTGCCTGTTATGTCCCTTGCTTACTGTCTTTTACGTTTGATTTGTGTGAAGAAGATAGAGAAGATGGATTGATGGATGGATCAATAGATAGATATTCTAACACTTTGGGTCAGTTGTATTTGTTGCAAATATATTCTCCCAATTTTCAAATTGAGTTTTCACTCTCACTGATTTCTTTTTATAAAATTTATTTTATGAACATTTACATAGTTACATGACGCTATTTTCTTGTAAGTCATTTAATCTTCTTAGCGACTCTCTGATGTAGGTACTATTATCAACCTAAACTTTTGAGGAAAGAGAGGTGGTGAGTATGAGTAATTTGCTCTGGTTCATACTGGTAGTAGGTAGCAGAGCCAGTATTCAAACCCTGGGCATTAGTCTCTAAAGTGTGAGATCCCAACCTCTATTCTGTGCTGCAACTCTTTGATCATCAGAGAATTTTAATTTTAATATATCCACGTTTATTACCTTTCTTCTTTGTTAATTGAAGTTTATCTTGTTTAGGAAATCCTTATCTCAATATCATAAATATGGTTTTTTGGACATTTCTTCAGCATTTTACTGTTTTGCTTTTCACTCTAAAGTTTTTAATCCGTGGATCTGATTTCATTTTTTTCATAAGGATAGCTAATTGCTAAAATGTTTATCTTTCTCTGCTAATATGTAATGTCATCTCTGTAATAAACATAGAACAAAAGCTACAAGGAATAAGTGAATTTAATGATGACTGGGAATGCCAGTGATGTACTGGAAAATTAAATGGAAAAGCCTATCATAAAAATAACATAAAAACATGAAAAACGTAACGGTGACTTTTATAAAATAATGTGTAATAGATCTCTATGATAAGATCTCCAAACCTTGCTGAGGGAAATTAGAGAAGACCTAAATAAAAGAAGGGATATACAATTTTTAAGGATCAGAGGACTCAATAATGAGGACCAATAATGATAAGATGTCAGTTCTTCCTAAATAGATGTTTAGATTCAAAATAAATCCTATCAATATTGCAGTTATCTATTTTGTAGAAAGTCATAAGCTACTATTAATTTTTATTTTAAATGGTTTTTTTGACTAATTATGATTTCTAACTATTTTTAATGGTTTACAGAAATACAATTAAATAGCCTGTATTTGTTTTGTTCCAGGAAACTTCTGTACTCCTTACTCATTATAATAACATGACTACAGATTTGTGGGGGTTTCTATAGACAATCACATCAGCTCTGAATTATGTCAGCTTTACTTATTTCTTTCCAATTCTTATGTTTTATAGTTCTCTTCCTTGTTTTGTTCTCTGGATAATATGCAACAAAAGTGGTGATGGCAGTCTGGTGTTTTTGTTTTCTTTTTCCTTTTTTCTGAGATGGAGAGGGCAAGCAGGGGAGGGGCAGAGGGAGAGACAGAATCTCAAACAGGCTCCACACCCAGCGTGGAGCTGGATGCAGGACTCCATCTCATGACCCTGAGATGATGACCTGACCCCAAATCAAGAGTTAGACACTTAACTGACTGAGCCACCCAGGTGCCTCTGCCCAGAAATTTTTAAACAAATATAATAAATATAAACATAATTTCATGCACCATCCTTTCCAGATCTATTGAGATTACTTCAGTATTTTTCTTTACTTACTTTTTTTTCCCATTACTTCTTTCTTTCCTGATGCTCTTCCTTTCTTTATGTAGATTTGAATTTCTGATCTATGTTATTTTCCTTCTCTATGACGAAATTTTTATCACCTTTCTTGCAGAGACTCTTCTATTAACAATCAGTTTCCTCAATATTTGTTTGCCTGAGAAAGTCTTTCTCTTTTATTTTTGAAGGACAATTTTACATAATATAGTATTGTAGGTTGATGGGGTCTTTCCTTTCACCACTTTAAAACTTTTGATCCAGTCTTTACTCACTTCTATGTTTTATCAGAAATTGGTATTATTCTTTTCTTTGTTCCTTTATAGGTAAGATGAGCTGTTTTTCCCTCTGGCTTCTGGCATGAACTTATCTTTGATTTTTCACAGTTTGAATATGATATTCCCAGTGTAGGGTTTTTGTTGTTGTTATTTGTTTATTTGTTTGGTTTTTGGCATTTTTCCTGTTCGATGTTCTCTGAGCTATGGTTTGATGTCTGACATGAATTTGGGGGAAATTCTCAGTCATTGTTACTTTAAATATTTCTCCTGTTCCTTTCTCTCTTCTCCTTCTGGTGTTTCCATCATGGGTATATTATTACTTTTGTGGTTGTTCCACCATTCTTGGGTATTCTGTTCTTTTTTGCACTTCTTTTTTTTTAATCTTTGTTTTTCAGTTTCTAGTCACATATCTTAAAGCTCAGAAATTATCTCAGTCATGTCCATTCTGCTAATAAGTCCATCAAAGGCATTCTTCATTTGTTACAGTATTTTCATCCCTAACATATTTTGATTCTTTCTTAGAATTTCCATCTTTCTGCCTGCATCACAATCTATTCATTCTTACATGTTGCCAGCCTTTTGCGTTAAAGCCATTTACATATTAATCATATTTATTTTAAATTGCTACTCTGGTAATTCCAACATCTTGCCACATCTGACTCTCGTTCTGATCTTGTCATTTTTGGTGAAGGCTGGACATGATGTACTGGGTGAAGGTACTGCAGTAGGCTGGGCTTTGTGATGTGATGGTAAGATGTGGGGGAGGAGAATGTTCTGTAATCCTATGATTGGTATGCCCTTTAATGAGCCTGTGCCCTGAGCTGTGAATTTCACAAGTGTCTCTCAGTACTTTTTCCCCCACTTTGATGGGACAGAATGGCCAGAGTGGATTGGGGATCAGGTATTTCCCTTCCTCCAGGTCAGTTAGACTCTGATGAAATCCAAAAGATTAGGCTCTGGTTGAATAGTTTTTCCTGGGGGTGAAACAGGATGATCTGGTATATTTCAAAATGGCTACTTTTCCCTTCCCCTACTGGAAGCCCCAGGGGATATTTCTCTTACCTTCACTATGAGAACCTGGCAGAGGTAAAACTCAAAAAGTGTGGTACCCCACCACACTTCCCAAAAAACACCTGTGTCCCTGGAGTTTTTAACTCTGAGTTTTATCCACATTGAGCCTCTAGCAGTTCATCAATTAGTTGACAGTTTTCCTACCCCTGAACTGGTTGCAGAAGAGGTTTCTGCTCCTGTATGTTGTGATTCTCTCCATCTGCCTTATCTCTTTCTTCAGTATTTAGGGCAGCAGTTTGCCCTGTGACCTCAGTTCTCTGAGGGATCTAAGAAGAGTTGTTGATTTTCAGTTTGTTCAACTTTTTACTTACTTTTAAGATAAAGTGATGACTTCCAAGTTCCTTATATGCCAATCTGGAAACTAGACTCTTTTACTCTGTCATATTTATTAGTAAAATAAATAAGAAAGTAAATAAGTAAATAATAAATACATATATTGTTTTCTTTTTTTAAAAAATATTTAATTTATTTATTTGACAGAGAGAGATCACAAGTAGGCAGAGGGGCAAGCGGAGAGAGGAGAGGAGGAAGCAGGCTCCCCGCTGAGCAGAGAACACAATGGGGGCTCGATCCCAGGACCCTGAGATCATGACCTGAGCTGAAGGCAGAGGCTTTAACCCACTGAGCCACCCAGGTGCTCCTATATATATATTTTTCCTTTAGAAAGAAAGAGAGAGCTTATTCTCCAGTGGGGGGGGGGGCATGAGGGGCATAGGGAGAGGGAGAGAGAATCTTTAATAGGCTCCACACCGAGTGCAGAGCCTGACACAAAGTTCTGGCTCACCACCCTGAGTTCATGATCTGAGCCAAAATCAAAAGTCAGATGCCTAACCAACTCAGCCACCCAGGTGCCCCAATAAATTTATTTTTTAAATCAACCTCACCTTCATAGGATAAATCCAACTTGGTCATGATATATTATCTTTTCTTTATTCGCCTCAGCAACTTGCTAAAATTTTCTTTAAGATTTTTATACATATGTTCATGAGTGAAATTGTGCTGTAAATTTCCATTCCCTGGGGCACCTGGGTGGCTCAGCTGGTTAAGCATCTGTTTTTGGCTCAGGTCATGATCCTAAGGTCCTGGGATTGAGCCCCACACTGGGCTTTCTGCTTGGTGGGAAACCTGCTTTTCCCTCTCCCTCTGCTTGCTGCTCCCCCTGCTTGTGTTCTCTCTCTCTCTCCCTCTGCCGAATAAATAAGTAAAATCTTTTTTTAAAAATTTCCATTCCCTGGACTTCTTGTTTGGTTTCTGTAACATGATTATACTTACCTCATGAAATGTTAGGGACTGTTCTTCCTTTTGCTGTTCTTTAGAAGAGTATGACTAATATTCAAATTATTTCTTCAAATGTTTGTTAGAACTTGCCCACTAATCTGTCAGGATTTGGGAATTTCTTTGTGGAAAAGACTTTAAGTGCTAATTCTTTCTCTTTGTTGGTTATAGGCCACTCACATTTCCTATTACACTTGAGTCAGTGTTGATATATCAGTATTTGGGGAAACATTTTCAAATTTTTGGGCATACCATTCTCTTATGTTCTGATTAAAAAGCTGTAATAGCCAGAGCTATGTCTCCTTCTTGTCTTTAGGCTTATTTTGAATTTTGTTCTAATTCTTTGAAGTCTAAAATAAAGGTAAATTCCTTCAGATACTGTTTCTGCCAATGCTAAGTGTTTGGGAACTATGGAACAGGGACTGTTTTCTATGGTAGAAGCAAGCTAGTTGTTCACAAAACATTTTCTTCCTCATCCTTGGTATGTAGTAAGATTCTACTTCCCAGCTGTCCTTGGAGTTGAGTATGGCCTTGAGCCTGTATTTTTGCCAGTGGAATGTGAGTGGAGTAATGCATCCATTTCCAAATGTGGCTGATAAACGTCTTGCCACTGAATGAACACCCATTTTAATTACCTCTTGCTATGTCACAAATAACTCCCAAGACCTAGTGCCATAAAACAACAAACACTTTATTATTTATTATGAGCTTGTCTGTTGATGAGGCAGTATTTTACTAGTCTTGGCTGGGCTCAGTTGTTTGGTTACATTAAGCTGTGAACTTGCTTGGGCTGGAAAGCCCAAAATGGTCTCTATCACATGTCAGAGGTCTGGTCACTCACTGTGAGCTGGGGTGCCATGATTCCACCCTCTGTTGTCTGTCTCTCCATGGGAAGTCCCAATTCTCATGGCCTTTATGTGGCCTTTCTTTGCAGCATGATTGTCCTTTCAACATGGCAGTTGGTCTGTCAAGAGGGGAAAATGTAGATACTGCCAGCTCTCTTAAGGTTTGAGCTCAGGCACTCAGAATGTTGCTTCCACCACATTGTGTTGGCTAACACGTCTTTTTTTTTTTTTTTTTTAAGATTTATTTATTTATTTATTTGACAGATAGAGATCATAAGTAGGCAGAGAGGCAGGCAGAGAGAGAGGAGGAAGTAAGCTCCCCACCGAGCAGAGAGCCTGATGTGGGGATCGATCCTAGGACCCTGAGATCATGACCTGAACCGAAGGCAGAGGCTTTAACCCACTGAGCCACCCAGGCACCCTGCTAACACATGTCTTAAGCCAACTCATGTTCAAGAATGAGAAAGTAGATTCCGGCTTTCCATGGGAGGAGCTCCAAAGTCACAATGTGAAAGGGGCAAGGGGAGACATGATTCACTGGGGACCATTTTCAGTATTCTACCCTGAACATCCCTTACAGAATCCTCTCCCTCTTCCCTGACAGGTAGCTGCAGATGCTCGGGGAGCCCTTATGAGCCATGTAGTGAAGACGGAGTCACCTCTGTTGGAGAGCTCTTCATCTCCAGCTCCCATACTTTGGCAATTGAATATAATGTAAATAAGAAATAAAGTGGGTTGTGGTAAGTCACTGATATTTCAGGGTTTATTTATTAAAGCAGTGAAGCTTGCCCTAAAAGTAAACTATAAGCTTTTAAATTCTCAGCTTGAGGTTTTTCAGACCATTCAGGTAATGTGAGTTGGACTGTAAACCTTTCAAAGGAATGTTTTGTGACTATAAGCTCTCAGTTGATGTCTTTTCTCTTCTACCCAATGCCAGGGTCTGAGATAATCAGCTTTCCTTGTTGATTCATGTGGTGTGAAGCATGGGAGGGTTTGGAGGGGGTAGGCAGCAAGGACAGTTTTTTCTCCATTTATCTTTACTCTGAGAGTAGTCCCTTTGTGGACCCCGTTTTATGTGGGTGAGCTCTGGCATCTCCTGATCTCAGCCAACCCTGTCCCAAAACAGGCTGTGAAAGCCGCCTACTCTCAAGTGCTATTGGACTTGCAAATGCCTTTAGCTTGAAGCTGGCCTTGACTCTCTGCTGGCCTGTCTGGATTTCTGCTCTCAATCAGTGTTTGGCCCCTGAGAATTCCACACTTTCTCTCCCACTCACGCTTATATTTAAAAATATTTTATTTATATTTTAGCTAGCGTTTTAAATTGTTTTCAGAAAGGTCAGTCTGGTTTTGTAAATTTCAAAACTGCCAGAAGAAGAATCAGGCAATTGTTTTTAGAGGAATTTAAATTCATGATAAATTTATGTGTTTTGCATGGCTTCCACATCATCTCCTTCTGCTTTTTTGAATTTCCTATTCACATCTGCTTTTTGGACGGTAGTACCAAGTGCTCCAAGCAAAGTCCTGATGATATTTCCACTCACTGTGATCTCTGGTGGCTAGTTTACATCTCAGAACCACTGGTAAAATCAAAATTGACACCACTCCTGCCTTTCTTTGCACACAGAGACTTACTGAACGAGACATTCTTGCTTTCAAGCCTTGCTTTTCAGAGTTAAGTAGTATTTGTTTCATTCCACTGGACTCTCCTCTATTTCCTAGGTAGTCTGCTGTGAATTTTAACTTTAGCATTCTCAGCATTAAGTATATGTCTTCATCTGAGAATTCCCAGAAACAGACCCTGAGACAAGGGTTCAAAGACAAGCAGTTGTTTGGGAGATGACCCCAGAAAGCTGGATCACCAACCAGACTCTTTTTGCATTATGAAAAGAAGGTAAATTTGAATGCCCCAGAGGTAGAGAACATAGTCAAGAAGAATTGGGTTCTACATGATAGTAAGTTTTATGCCAACAACACAGAAGATTGAATGAATAACACTCTAGTTTATAATCACCAAAGCAACAAAAATGATGGTAATGATGATGATTAATACTTTTTGAGCATTTGCCATACCTTTTCACTAAAATTAAATAATCCTTTAAAAAATCCAGCAAGGTGAGATGCTTATCTTATCCCCATTTTTCAGAGTGACAAACTCTAAGGCATGGGTAGATTACTTAGCTGCCTAATGTCACACAACTAGTAAACAGTGGAACAAAATTTGAACCTAGACACTCGGAAGAAGTCCACACTCCTAAGTCCTATGCTGTCTGTTCCCTCTCAAATTTATCCTAGAAATGTTTGTCCACCATAGAAAATTTGGACAATGTGTAAAAACAGAAAGGAAAAAGTAAGATTGCAGACAACTATTTCAGTCCAAACCATGATCCCAGCAGAACTTAGGAAATTTATTGAGATATGGGGCGCCTGGGTGGCTCAGTGGGTTAAAGCCTCTGCCTACGGCTCAGGTCATGATCCCAGGTTCCTGGCATCAAGCCCCACATTGGGCTCTCTACTCCGCGGGGAGCCTGCTTCCTCCTCTCTCTCTGCCTGCCTCTCTGCCTAGTTGTGATTTCTCTCTGTCAAATAAATAAAATTAAAAAAATAAATAAATAAAAATTTAAAAAAAAAGGAAATTTATTGAGATAGGAATTTTCAATCTCTGTTTTCAAGCTAAAAGAGCCATGACTCTAATAAATTAGCAAAGCTACTCAAGGAACTAGCAAAAAAGAAAGGAAGAAGGGAGGGAGGGAGGAAAGAAAGAAAGAAAGAAAGAAAGACAGTGATAGAACCAGGAAGTAAACCAGATTTTTCTCCATCCAAAGAATTTCTTTATTGTAATACTCCAGTTGGCATAGGGATTTATTTCAGGAACACATTTTGAGATCTAAGGACAATTCCATTGGAGTGTGTGGGTGTGTGTTTAGTTGTAAGAGCTCATAAATTTTGAATCTGCACATGGAGTGTGTGGGATTTTTGTTCCAGTCTTTCCTCTAAGCCCCACGTTACAGAAGCTAGCATTTACTTTTAACTTTATACCTTTGAACTGGACACCTAAGTGACTGTAAACTCTCCCATAGCCATTTAAGAATCTCTTGCTCTTTGAGGCTGATTCTATATTTAAAATAGACTCAAAATAATATTCAGGTCATTTTTCTACTAATAAAAGGAATATGGTCTTAGTGATCAAGATAAAATGAAAGTACATTATACAATTTTAAAAGGAAGTGATTTGCTCTTTTTATTTTAAGCACTGAAGTAGAAAGATGGGTAGAAGAAAGAAACCATTGAAGGAAATTAAATTAGGGATCAAGGAAGGGCAGGCTAATAACAACCAGCTTAATTATAATAATTTATAAAGGCTCATTGCAAGATGATTTTCAAATATCATTCACTGGATCACAACAGATCTGACCTGCTATATCTTAAGTAAGCTGCTTCGTTAGTGATCAGTCTGAACGCTTGAGAACTGCCAGAGGAGCATCAGCAATCTATTATTAGTGGGGAAAAATAGAAATTATTTTGAGCCGCAGAGTATGTAGTTGTCACCGAGCACACCATTATTAGATATTTTCGAGAGAATTGGACAAATGGCACAATTAGGAGGAGGAAACCTTCTAATTTAGGAGAACCTCAAGATGGATTTTTCATTTTGTACACAGGCTAGTAATTAAAGCCTAATATGTGTTCTTTATTTTTGTGCGTGTGTTTTGATTTCTGACTTTGGCTGGTGGTTACTGTCTTTGGCCCAGATTAACTTTTTCCTCCTGTGAATAAACATGAATTATCTGTATGGAAACTTGCACTTTAAATGGTTTGCAGGTGTAATTTGGTCAATACCTAAGGCACGGTTTTGAATTTTTGCGCAAAATGGGGGTTCAGTTTTTGTGTATGTTTTAAATTCATTAATACCTTGGCATATTAAGAATAAGGATTTAGCACAGTTAGGTTAGCTCAGATGGTTGGGGCAGTGCTGCGTGACGTGTGGTGCCGAAACAGGTAGCATCAGTTCCACTTGCGTGCTTGTTAGAAATGTACCTTCTCAGGTCTCAGCCAGATCTGTGGGTCAGAATTCCCAGCAGGTGGGACCCAAGAATCTGCGTATTTTTAATTTTAATTTTAATTTTTTTTAAAGGCAGATACTTAACCGACTGAGCTACCCAGGCATCCCAGTTTTCTAACCTTTTTTTTTCCCAAAGATTTTATTTATTTATTTTACAGAAGGAGACAGCAAGAGAGGGAACGCAAGCAGGGGGCGCTGGAGAGGGAGAAGCAGGCTCCCTGCTGAGCAGGGAGCCCAAGGCCAGGTCCAGTCCCGGAACCCTGGGATCCTGACCTGAGCCGAAGGCAGAAGCTTAACAACTGAGCCACCCAGGTGCCCCAAGAATCTGTGTTTTAAACACAAGTTCCAACTGCTTCTTATGTGCAATAAAAATTTGAGGTATAAAGAGGTTATTTCTAAGGGCCAGATCATAAATACTTGAGGCTTTGTGGGTTTTATGAGCTGTTAAAATTCCTCATCTCTGCCACTGCAAAATGGAAGCAGCCATAGATGTGGAGTGGGTATGTTCCAGTAAAATTTTATTTACGAAAAGACACAATGGGCCATATTTGGCCTATGGGCCATAGTTTGCTAACCCCGGGTTAGAACATCGAGTACCAGTTGTTTCAGGCTTTAATGTTATGTCTTGAAGTTAGGAGACAGAAGGAGGGAGAGCTAACCCTTAATAAATGCCTACTATGTATGTGTTAAACCCCCACCCCCCCCACCCCGCCCCACCCCGCCAAAAACCCATGGCTGCCATGTCCAGTCATGAATCTTATGTGCTGGAGAAAAACAGTTGGTAGTAGTTGGAATTGTGCAATACACAACCTGGACAGCTTTATGTGGAGGTCTGGGTTTGCATCATTATCTAAATTGTACAGATAAACTCACCTGAAGATATATTACTAGTCAGTATCATAACCAGCATTAAACGTCTGGCTGCAGAGGCTGTGCTCTGCTCATTGATTATGCTGGGAATAGGTAACATTGCTGACCCTAGCTTTAAGCTGTATTCTTTTTCAAAAAGCATGAAAACAAAAACTTGCCAGTGGGTATCAGAAAACTGAGAACAAAAGAGGGAGACTGTGTATAAATGAGTAACTCAAGGAAATATCTTTATACATTAAAATAACAACTAAAAGGATACTTTGGAACAACATAGAGATTAGTGTTATGACAGGTTGGTAGTAAGTTCTCTATCAGTTTGCTATTGATATATAGCAAACCACCTCAAAACTCAGTGGCGAAAAATAAGAATTTATTATTACACTTCTGGTCTCAGCATAGCTCACTCACGCGTCTGTGGTTAGCTGTGGGTTGGGCAGCATCTCTGCTAGTCTTTGCTGCAGTTTGAGAGTGGGCAGATGTAGATTCACCTAGGATGGTCTCAGTAGGATCAGCTGGAAAGCCAAAAGACAGTCTCTCGTGGTGGCAGGGTCTCGACAGAGATAGTGAGCAAGGGTGTTCAAGGCCTTTTGAGGCTAAGGCTTAGAGCTAGCACACCATAGTCAGGACTCAATCTCTTCCCACCAAAAGATGGGGTAATTTCCTCACTTCTTGAGTTTTGTTTACCCTTGTGATTTCCTTTGGACAAGAGATTGCAGCAGAAGTGAAAATGAACTGGTCCAGTAACCATGCCCAGTTTAGCCTGCTGGAGGAAGGTGCCATACAGAGCAGACACAAGCTATCCTAGACTACCTAGCCTCTCGTCCACCCAGAGCTGACCAGAGATCTGTGGGTGAGCCTAGTGAGACCAGAAGACCCACCCAGCTGAGCCCCATCAAAACTGTCAACCCACAGAATGCTGAGCTAACCCCAAAATTTACTAAGTTTTTTTTGTTTGTCTATCTGTTTATTTGTTTGTTTAACGGCACAAAAAGCAACTGATACCGATGTCATACATGTAAAGTGATGCCCCCATATATTCTGTATCCTTTTATTTTATCCTTTTATGCTTTTATGGTGAGCAGTATTTGAAGTTCTGGTTGGAACTTCAAAAAAGTTGTTTAAGTATTGTGGATTGTTGAGCTTGTCTGTGCTGCTATCAATTCAACAAACATCTCTGGAGGAGTGCTAAGAACTCTTCAAGACATAATTCTTACCTGCAAGAAATCTGAAGTCCTGTGGGTGAGACAGCTGTACATAGATGCCTGGTAATCCAGTGTGATCCACATTGACACAGGAGCTATGGAATCACAAGGCTGTAAAAGAAGACAACAATGCACTCAGGTTGGAGAAGTTCAGGGTAGCTTTCCAGAGCTGTTCCTACATAGGGGAAATGAAATTCCAAATACAGTAAATGACACATGCAGGGGTGACCAGGTTCTAAAAAAAAACCTGATGGGTTTAGGGAATATTAGGGCTGGAACTTAGGATATTTAGGAGCCTCTCCAAGCTCCTAGGTTGTGGGGTACTCCCTTTTCCCTCTGTGTATCCCAGCCTTCAGGATAGCAATTGCATTTTTCAGATATGAATGCTCTAAATTGCTCCAACCCTAGAAATGACAATGTCCCCTTTGTGATCTGAGTAAAAATTTGTCTTTATTAAATCCTCTCTGATGATACTTAGTGTGGATTCTTTTTTTCCTAACCATACCTCGACTGATCCAAATTTTAAGGGAAATGATTCTGAGATTTGCAGGATAACACAGAGGATGTTTTGAAGAGGATTAGGTGGGCAGATTGGGACACTGGGTAAAAAACGGAGACCAGGACACTACTGCAATTTTGTCCAGGCTTGAGTTAGAATCTGAACTAAAGCAAGAGCCATGGTGGGGGGCGGGGGAGGAGTGAGAACATTTATTCACTCACACCCCAAATGAAGACGTCATCCTCAATTCTCCCTTTTCTCTGTCTGTCCCTCTACCTACCTAACCGAGCACACACATAGAGAGCAATTCCATTATCAAGTTCTCTATGCAGAAATGTTCCAAATCAAGCAACGTTTTACTACACCTACTGCAGAAATCCTAGGCTAAGCCAATTCTGTTCCTAGCCTTAATGATGGGAATAGGTGCTAACTTTCTCCTGTTCTCACATTTATTTCCCAGGTAAGGTAAATCCCTGGAAATAATATACAGAGAGCAGCCAGAGTCATACTTGAAAAAACATAATTCAAGCCATATTGCACCCTGCGTAAAGCTTTCTAACAGATTCCCCCAGTGATAGTGTTAAAACGGAAGGCTGTCCATGTGCTGCTGACTCTGCCTACCTCCCTTGGTGCCCTTCTACACTCCTGTCCCTCCTAGTCATTGTCATTCATCTACACTGGTTTCCTGTTTTCTGAACGCACCAAAAAATGTCCTCCTCTGAGCTTTGTACTGACTGTTCCCTCTGCCCAGATCTCTTTTACTGGGTGCCCCAGGGCTCTCTTTCTTCCATCCTCTGGTCTCAGTCCAGACACCCATCTGTTCAGAGAAGCCTTTCTTCTCTTTCCTTCCCAAGGTAGCACCTACCTTACTCATCATGTTCCATCATATGACTATTTCATTTCCTTCATAGCATTTATTTTCTCTCTCTCTCTCTCTCTTTCTCTCTCTGTCTTTCTGGCTCTTTCCTCTGCTCTAGTTTACTTTCTGACTTCCCTTACTACAATGTAATCTGCACATAATACTAGAGTAGGGACCTAGTAGACATTCAATGAGCAATTTTTGCAGGGATGAATGAGACATTTACAGAGACATTTCTAAGGTCAATTCTATAGACTGTGACAACAGTTTCAGTGTGAGAGGGTGGAGAAATGGAGGGGTGGAAGGGAACCCCTAGATTTCTTCTTAAACGTAGGCTATGAGGTAGATGACAGGCCTATCAGCCAGATCAGGACTGTCCTCAGAAGAGTGCATTTTGGGGAGAAAATCATGAAGTTGTTTTTGGGCTATTAGAGTCTTATATACCAATATACTTGGGGAGACGCCTACTGCACAGTCAAAATTTGGGTCTGAAATTCAAAGAAGAGGGGAAGACTAGAGGCAGAACATTCATCATCATCATTACAGATAAACATATATTTGTGCAAGTATTTATAATTTGGCAACCTGTGATAACATTACAAACATATATGTTACAACAAACATATACGTTACAAACGTATATGTTTGTAAACATTTAAAATGTAAATACATTTATAGATATAAGCATGTGTTTATATGAAAACCTGCATTTCATGAATGTACATGGAAGAGGGCTTTCCATTCTAGGATGGGCGAAGGCCAGATAGTTGGGAGAACAGATGGGATTTATGAAGTTCAGAGGTCTTAGAATCATTTTGAAGCATTTTAGAAGCATATTACTTTGAGGCCCCTTCCAGGATATATTTATGCCAGACTTCTGACACTTGGTATTGTAACAAGCAGTTTGTATTTTTTTCCTTTCGTTTGAAGTCCACTGTGAGTCCTTCTGTGAGTCTGTTGTGTTAAGCAGGGGGATTAGAGTGGGATTAGTTCAGTCCTCTCCCTCTTCTCCGCTAGTTTTCCTGTGACATGAATAGCATCAGATTATATGTAAATTGCTGGAAAGTCCAAAGTGAAATGTGTATAAATGGTTTATTTGAATGCTCTCCTGGTGGAGAGAAAAGGGCTCTACCTTATGCCCTTGAGTATTAGGGAAAGAGGCCTTCTTTATTTTGCTGCTTGGAGAAGACCCTGAATTTGTAACACATAACCACATCTATCATTAAGTAAAACATTTTACCGCAGGTCTTTACTGTATTTGGATATTTCTTTCTTTTTTTTCAAGGCATTTTAAAACAACTTTATTGACAAAAATAAATTATACGTATTTAAGGTGCACAAAATTATGAGTTTCGACCTGTGTATACACTCATGAAACCGTCATTAAAATCAAGATAGCAAACCTATTCATTGCCCCAAAATGCTTTGCGCCTTTCCTCCCTTCTCCCACCCCTGCCTTGTTTTCCTAGACAACTCTTGTTCTGCTTTGTGTATAGATTAGCTTGTGGGATTTTGAGAGTGTTTTATAAATAGAACTGTACAGTTTTTACTCCCTTTGTCTGGCTTCTTTCTCTCAGAATAATCATTTTGAGATTCATACAAGTTATCGTATCAATAGTTCATTCCTTTTTATTGCTGAGTAATATTTCGTTGTATGACTTGCAGCATGTTTGTCCATTCACCTGTTGATGAACATTTGGGTTATTTCCAGGTTTGGGCTATTATATGTAAAGCTGCCATGAACATTTGTGTATAAGTCTTGGTATGGACACATGTTTCCTTCCCTATTGGCTAAATACCTAGGAGTGGAATTATTCAGTCATGCACTAGGTACTTATAAGCAACTGCTAAACTGATTTCCAAAGAATTTGCACAATTTTACATTCCCTCATGAGTGTCTAAGAGTTGTACTTCTACATACTTGCTAACACATGGCATGGTCAGTCTTTTAAACTTCAGGCATTAAAATAAATATAAGTGGTATCCAGTTATGGTTTTAATTTGCACTTTCCTAATGATTAATGGTGGTAAGCATCCTTTCTTGTATTTACTTGCCATCTGTGTATCTTTTATGGTGAAGTGTCTGTTCAAATCTTTGGCCCATTTAAAAAAAAATAAGTATTTAAGTTGAGTATTGAGAATTCTTTAAATGTTCTGGATACAATTCCTTTATCATCTTTGGGATTAACAAATATTTTCTTCCCATTTGTGGCTTTTAATTATTTTAGAAGTGTCTTTGAAGAACAGAGGTTCTTCATTCTAATGAAATGCTCTATGTCAATCATTTCTTTTTGTGGGAGGTGCTTTAGTATTGTGTTTAAGAAGTCTTTGCCAACCTGAAGTTACAAAGCTTTTCTTCCATGTTTTCTTCCAGAAGTTTAATAATTGTAAACTTTGCTTTTAAGTCTATGATCCATTTTGAGTCAATTTTTTAAATGTAGCTTAAGGTATAGGTTGAAGTTCTTTCATATGCCTGTGGATATCCAGTTGTTTCATTACAATTTGTGGAAAAGACTATCCTTCTCCACTGAATTGTCTTTTTCAAAAATTACTTGTCCTTGTGTGGTAAGTCTATTTGTTGCGTTGTTCTTTTTGTCTATCTTTGACCAATACCACCATAACTTGATTTGTGTCCTAAAATCAGGTTCTGTAAGCCCTCCAACTTCATTCTTCTTTTTAAGGTGTTTTTGTTTGTTTCAAATGATTTTTTTTAATTTTTAATTTTTTTAATTTTTTAATCTTTTTTTTCCCTTTATTTTTTTCAGCGTAACAGTATTCATTGTTTTTGCAAAACACCCAGTGCTCCATGCAATACGTGTCCTCCCTATTACCCACCACCTGTTCCCCCAAACTCCCACCTCCGACCCTTCAAAACCCTCTGGTTGTTTTTCAGAGTCCATAGTCTCTTATGGGTTCGCCTCCCCTTCCAATTTTTTTTTTTTAATAAACATATAATGTATTTTTATCCCCAGGGGTACAGGTCTGTGAATCGCCAGGTTTACACACTTCACAGCACTCACGATAGCACATACCCTCCCCAATGTCCATAATCCCCTCCCCCTCTCCCAACCCCAACTCCCCCCAACAACTCCCAGTTTGTTTTGTGAGATTAAGAGTCATTTATGGTTTGTCTCCCTCCCAATCCCATCTTGTTTCTTTTATTCTCCTCCTATCCCCATAACCCCCATGTTGCATCTCCACGTCCTCATATCAGGGAGATCATATGATAGTTGTCTTTCTCCGATTGACTTATTTCACTAAGCATGATACCCCTCTAGTTCCATCCACGTCGTCGCAAATGGCAAGATTTCATTTCTTTTGATGGCTGCATAGTATTCCATTGTGTGTATATATACCACATCCTCTTTATCCATTCATCTGTTGATGGACATCTAGGTTCTTTCCATAGTTTGGCTATTGTAGACATTGCTGCTATAAACATTCGGGTACATGTGCCCCTTCGGATCACTGCGTTTGTATCTTTAGGGTAAATACCCAGTAGTGCAATTGCTGGGTCATAGGGTAGTTCTATTTTCAACATTTTGAGGAACCTCCATGCTGTTTTCCAGAGTGGTTGCACCAGCTTGCATTCCCACCAACAGTGTAGGAGGGTTCCCCTTTCGCATCCTCGCCAGCATCTGTCATTTCCTGACTTGCTAATTTTAGCCATTCTGACTGGTGTGAGGTGATATCTCATGGTGGTTTTGATTTGTATTTCCCTGATGCCGAGTGACGTGGAGCACTTTTTCATGTGTCTGTTGGCCATCTGGATGTCTTCTTTGCAGAAATGTCTGTTCATGTCCTCTGCCCATTTCTTAATTGGATTGTTTGTTCTTTGGGTGTTGAGTTTGCTAAGTTCCTTATAGATTTTGGATACTAGCCCTTTATCTGATGTGTCGTTTGCAAATATCTTCTCCCATTCTGTCAGTTGTCTTTTGGTTTTGTTAACTGTTTCCTTTGCTGTGCAAAAGCTTTTGATCTTGATGAAATCCCAATAGTTCATTTTGCCCTTGCTTCCCTTGCCTTTGCCGTTGTTCCTAGGAAGATGTTGCTACGGCTGAGGTCGAAGAGGTTGCTGCCTGCATTCTCCTCATGCATTTTGATGGATTCCTTTCCCACATTGAGGTCCTTCATCCATTTGGAGTCTATTTTCGTGTGTGGTGTAAGGAAGTGGTCCAATTTCATTTTTCTGCATGTGGCTGTCCAATTTTCCCAGCACCATTTATTGAAGAGGCTGTCTTTTTTCCATTGGACATTCTTTCCTGCTTTGTCGAAGATTAGTTGACCATAGAGTTGAGGGTCTATTTCTGGGCTCTCTATTCTGTTCCATTGATCTATGTGTCTGTTTTTGTGCCAGTACCATGCTGTCTTGATGACGACAGCTTTGTAATAGAGCTTGAAGTCCGGAATTGTGATGCCACCAATGTTGGCTTTCTTTTTCAATATTCCTTTGGCTATTCGAGGACTTTTCTGGTTCCATATAAATTTTAAGATTATTTGTTCCATTTCTTTGAAAAAAATGGATGGTATTTTGATAGGGATTGCATTAAATGTGTAGATTGCTTTAGGTAGCATAGACATTTTCACAATATTTATTCTTCCAATCCCGGAGCATGGAACATTTTTCCATTTCTTTGTGTCTTCTTCAATTTCTTTCATGAGTACTTTATAGTTTTCTGCATATAGATTCTTAGCCTCTTTGGTTAGGTTTATTCCTAAGTATCTTATAGTTTTGGGTGCAATTGTAAATGGGATTGACTCCTTAATTTCTCTTTCTTCTCTCTTGTTGTTGGTGTACAGAAATGCAACTGATTTCTGTGCATTGATTTTATATCCTGACACTTTACTGAATTCCTGTACAAGTTCTAGAAGTTTTGGAGTGGAGTCTTTTGGGTTTTCCACATATAGTATCATATGATCTGCGAAGAGTGATAGTTTGACCTCTTCTTTGCCGATTTGGATGCCTTTAATTTCTTTTTGTTGTCTGATTGCTGAGGCTAAGACTTCTAGTACTATGTTGAATAGCAGTGGTGATAATGGACATCCCTGCCGTGTTCCTGACCTTAGCAGAAAAGCTTTCAGTTTTTCTCCATTGAGAATGATATTTGTGATTTTTCATAGATGGCTTTGATAATATTGAGGTATGTGCCCTCTATTCCTACACTTTGAAGAGTTTTGATCAGGAAGGGATGCTGTACTTTGTCAAATGCTTTTTCAGCATCTATTGAGAATATCATATGGTTCTTGTTCTTTCTTTTATTAATGTGTTCTATCACATTGATTGATTTGCGGATGTTGAACCAACCCTGCAGCCCTGGAATAAATCCCACTTGATCGTGGTGAATAATCCTTTTAATGTACTGTTGAATCCTATTGGCTAGTATTTTGGCGAGAATTTTTGCGTCTGTGTTCATCAAGGATATTGGTCTGTAGTTCTCCTTTTTGGTGGGATCCTTGTCTGGTTTTGGGATCAAGGTGATGCTGGCCTCAAAAAATGAGTTTGGAAGTTTTCCTTCCATTTCTATTTTTTGGAACAGTTTCAGGAGAATAGGAATTAGTTCTTCTTTAAATGTTTGGTAGAATTCCCCTGGGAAGCCGTCTGGCCCTGGGCTTTTGTTTGTTTGGAGATTTTTGATGACTGTTTCAATTTCCTTACTGGTTATGGGCCTGTTCAGGTTTTCTATTTCTTCCTGGTTCAGCTGTGGTAGTTTATATGTCTCTAGGAATGCATCCCTTTCTTCCAGATTGTCAAATTTTTTGGCGTAGAGTTGCTCATAGTATGTTCTTATAACTGTCTGTATTTCTTTGATGTTAGTTGTGATCTCTCCTCTTTCATTCATGATTTTATTGGTTTGGGTCCTTTCTCTTTTCTTTTTGATGAGTCTGGCCAGGGGTTTATCAATCTTATTGATTCTTTCAAAGAACCAGCTCCTAGTTTCATTGATTTTTTCTATTGTTTTTTTGGTTTCTATTTCATTGATTTCTGCTCTGATCTTTATGATTTCTCTTCTCCTGCTGGGTTTAGGGTTTCTTTCTTGTTCTTTCTCCAGCTCCTTCAGGTGTAGGGTTAGGTTGTATAGTTGAGACCTTTCTTGTTTCTTGAGAAAGGCTTGTACTGCTATATATTTTCCTCTCAGGACTGCCTTTGCTGTGTCCCACAGATTTTGAACCGTTGTGTTTTCATTATCATTTGTTTCCATGAATTTTTTCAATTCTTCTTTAATTTCCTGGTTGACCCATTCATTCTTTAGAAGGATGCTGTTTAGTCTCCATGTATTTGGGTTCTTTCCAGCTTTCCTCTTGTGATTGAATTCTAGCTTCAGAGCATTGTGGTCTGCAAATATGCAGGGAATGATCCCAATCTTTTGATACCGGTTGAGACCTGATTTGTGACCCAGGATGTGATCTATTCTGGAGAAGGTTCCATGTGAACTAGCGAACAATGTGTATTCTGTTGCTTTGGGATGAAATGTTCTGAATATATCTGTGATGTCCATCTGGTCCAGTGTGTCATTTAAGGCTTTTATTTCCTTGTTGATTTTTTGCTTGGATGATCTGTCCATTTCAGTGAGGGGAGTGTTAAAGTCCCCTACTATTATTGTATTATTATTGATGTATTTCTTTGATTTTGTTATTAATTGGTTGATATAGTTGGCTGCTCCCACGTTAGGGGCATAGATATTGAAAATTGTTAGATCTTCTTGTTGGACAGACCCTTTGAGTAGGATATAGTGTCCTTCCTCATCTCTTATTATAGTCTTTGGCTTAAAATCTAATTGATCTGATATAAGGATTGCCACCCCAGCTTTCTTCTGATGCCCATGAGCATGGTAAACTGTTTTCCACCCCCTCACTTTAAATCTGGAGGTGTCTTCGCGTCTAAAATGAGTTTCTTGTTGGCAACATACTGATGGGTTTTGTTTTTTATCCATTCTGATACCCTGTGTTTTTTGATTGGGGCATTTAGCCCATTAACATTCAGGGTAACTATTGAGAGATATGAATTTAGTGCCATTATTAGCCTGTAAGGTGACTGTTACTGTATATTGTCTCTGTACCTTTCTGATCTACTACTTTTAGGCTCTCTCTTTGCTTAGAGAACCCCTTTCAATATTTCCTGGAGAGCTGGTTTGGTGTTTGCAAATTCTTTCAGTTTTCGTTTGTCCTGGAAGGTTTTTATCTCTCCTTCTATTTTCAATGATAGCCTAGCTGGATAGAGTATTCTTGGCTGCATGTTTTTCGCATTTAATATATCATGCCAGCTCTTTCTGGCCTGCCAGGTCTCTGTGGATAAGTCTGCTGCCAATCTAATATTTTTACCATTGTATGTTACAGACTTCTTTTCCCGGGCTGCTTTCAGGATTTTCTCTTTGTCACTAAGACTTGCCAATTTTACTATTAGGTGACGGGGTGTGGACCTATTCTTGTTGCCTTTGAGGGGGGTTCTCTGCACCTCCTGGATTTTGATGCTTGTTCCCTTTGCCATATTAGGGAAATTCTCTCCAATAATTCTCTCCAGTAGACCTTCTGCTCCCCTCTCTCTTTTTTCTTCTTCTGGAATCCCAATTATTCTAATGTTGTTTCATCTTATGGTGTCACTTATCCCTAGAATTCTCCCCTCGTGGTCCAGTAGCTGTTTGTCCCTCTTTTGCTCGGCTTCTTTATTCTCTGTCATTTGGTCTTCTATATCACTAATTCTTTCTTCTGCCTCATTTATCCTAGCAGTGAGAGCCTCCATTTTTTATTGCACCTCATTAATAGCTTTTTTGATTTCTACTTGGTTAGATTTTAGTTCTTTAATTTCTCCAGAAAGGGCATTTATATCTCCAGAGAGGGTTTCTCTAATATCTTCCATGCCTTTTTCGAGCCCGGCTAGAACATTCAGAATCGTCATTCTGAACTTTTGATCTGACATACTACCAATGTCTGTGTTGATTAGGTCCCTAGCCTTCAGTACTGCCTCTTGTTCTTTTGTTTGTGGTGATTTTTTCCGCCTTATCATTTTGTCCAGATAAGAGGATATGAAGGATCAAATAAAATACTAAAAGGGTGGCAAAGACCCCAGAAAAATGCGCTGTAACCAAATCAGAAGAGACCCCAAATTGTGGGCGGGAGAAAGGGGATTAAAAGAGGTTCAGAAAAAAAAAGAAAAAAATTCAAAAAATAAAACAAATAAAGAAAAAATATAAAAAAGAAAGAAAAAAATATATATTTTAGATAAACTAGTCAAAAAAACGTTAAAAAAGAAAAGGGTAAAAGTTTTTAAAAATGTAGCAGAAGAAGAAAAAAGAAAGAAAAAAAATTGAAAAAAGAAAAAAAAAATTGAATTAACCGCAAGACTAAAGAATCATGGGGAGAAAGCCATGAGTTCTGTGCTTTGCTTTCTCCTCCTCTGGAATTCCACTGCTGTGTTAGGAATTGAACCTGCTTTCCTTGATAGATGAACTTCATCCTGGCTGGATATTTTGTTGATCTTCTGGGGGAGGGGCCTGTTGTAGTGACTCTCAAGTGTCTTTGCCCGAGGCGGGACTGCACTGCCCTTACTGGCGGCCGGACTAAGTAATCGGCTCGGGTTCGCTTTTGGGAGCTTCTATTCCCTGAACGCTTTCCGTAGAGTTCCAGAGGACGGGAATGAAAATGGCGGCCTCCTAGTCTCCAGCCTAGAGGAGCCGAGAGCCCGGGGCCCCACTTCTCAGTGCACCCACAGAGGACAGCACCCAATCACTCCCGTATCCCCAGCCTCCAGCCGCGATCCGAGTTCACCCAGCCCGCAACCAGTTCAAGGTAACCCTGAGCTGAGAGTTCAGTCCTCGGCTCTGTCTCTGTAGCCAGCTTCTCCGTTCTAACACCTGCGAGCTTTGCGACACTCCGGCACCCCGATCCTTCTGTGACCCTGCGGGACCTGGGGCCACGCTGACCCCGGGTGGGCTTCACCCTGGTTTAGCCTCTGGAGCAGTGTCCCTCAGTGGAACAGACTTTTAAAAGTCCTGATTTTGTGCTCCGTTGCTCCGCCGCTTGCCGGGAGCCGGCCCCTCCCCCCGCGTTCTATCTTCCCGTCATTTTAGATTCACTTCTCTGCCAGTCCTACCTTTCAGAAAGTGGTTGATTTTCTGTTTCTAGAATTGCTGTTCTTCTTCTCTTCGATCTCCCGTTGGATTTGTAGGTGTTTGCAATGTTTAGATAAGCTATTGAGCTGATCTCCTGCTACCTGATGTAGTCTCAGGCTGCTACTTCTCCGCCATCTTGATTCTCCACCTGGGTATTTCTAATGTAACGTAAGTTTCTTCCTGATAAACTTGTTAGGAGAAGGTCCCACCTGGCAGGTGTAAACAAACAGGTAAGAGTGCTTTAACTTACAGATTCTGTGTCAGCAGGATGCTTTCTTAATGTTTGAAAGTGACTTTCGAAGTGCACTGAACATTTTCTCTAAAGTACATTTTATAAAAATAATTTACTTAGAAAGCCTCATTTTCTACATTTAGTTCAGCAAATCTATTGTCTGTATGTTAGACAGTACATAAGTATGGCAGGGGTAGAAAGGGAAGTGACATCAGAGTGCAGAATCCCAGATAGAAATGTTCAGGTTACCACATTATAAGATATGCTATGACTCTATTAAACCTCACTTAAGTTATCTCCATGAATTTTAGATTTACCCAAGAGTCTTATAAATATTGTTATTCAGAAAAAGAAGGAAGAAAGGATAACAGTGCAGTTAAGGCCACAGACTCCAGAGTCAGATTTCCTAGGTTTTAAATTTACAGTATTCATCAAAGTAAGTGGTGCTAGCTGCTGTAACAAAGATCCCTGCAATCCTGGTGATTTAACACAATGTCACTTAACTCACATGCCCCTGTCCAGTGTGAGTCAGGAGGACCTTCTGGCCTTCACTCCTACAAGAGGTGACTCAGAGGTCCAGGTTCTTTTTATGGTATGGTTTCTGCCATCTTGACACCATTTGCTTCTAGCCAAAGAGAGAGAATGAGCATGGAAAACCATGTCATACCTTGCAGGGAGCCAGACAGGAAATGTGAGCATCATCACTTTGCTCACTCTCTATAGGCTAGGGTCTGTCACGTGGCCCTTGGTGCGGTCCTGTGGCACTGGAAGGAAAAATCAAGCCAGTTAAGAAACACACAGCATCATCTTCTCATATCTGGTTTTATAATTTATCTGTGTGTGGTGTGTGTGTGTGTATTTCTGGCTCTATATAATATATTTTCTATATTTTTATATTTTATATATATATAGTTTATAATTTATTAGTCTATAATTTATCTCAGTTTCCTCATTTGTAAGATGGAGATAGTACTAGATAGTACTGACCTCAAAGTGTTGTTAGGAGATTAATGAGTCAATATATGTTAAGTGCTTAGGAGAATGCCTGGCACGTAGCTAGCACAGCTGAAGTAAGTTAGCTACTCCCAACTTTAGATGTGAGGAAAATTGCTATAAGGGAGATATAAAGGGCTACAGGAGTTCAGAATAGGAAGAAACCATTTTATTGGGGGGGGGCGGTACTGTGGTTATGTTACATGGCCAAAACAGAATGCAAACATAATTAAGGTTATGGACTTTGAGTTGGGGAGTTAAACTGGAATATCTGGGTGGGCTGAATCTAATCCTGTGATTCCATAAGAGTGGAGAACTTCCTCTTGTTGGACACAGTGAAGATGTGGTGGAAGGGGAAGTCCAAGAGAATCAAAGGTCTAGAAGAACTGCCTTTGACAATAGAAGGGACCAGGGAACTCAGTACTCCAACCTTAAAAGAATTGAATTCTGCCAACAACCCAGAGGAGCTTTAAAGTAGATTTTTCCCAAGCTTCCTGGTAAAAGCCCAACACCTTGAATTTATCCTTGTGAATCCTCAGCAGAGGACCCAAGCAAGGCCGCCTAGATTTCTAACCTACAGAATTGTGAGATAAACTATGTGTTGTTTAAAGCCATTAGGTTGTGGTGGTCATTTGTTATGGCAGCAATAGGAAACTAATAAAAAGAGGGTCGATAAGGTATTCATAACAGAAAAGACACTTGACGCAGACCTGATTGATAGTCAGGACTTTGTTACTTGGATTAAATGGGAGGACATTTAAGATGGAAGGAGCAGCTCTTAGCAAAGGAGGGAGCTGGGAAAGTGGGTAGGGGTTTGTCAGAGAAGAGTTCGTATGATTTCAGGGTTCTATGACTGGTAGATTGGAGTCACAATGTGGAGGGTTTTAAATTTCATGTCAAGGAGTTTATCCTTAATCCCACAGCAAACGAGGAATGACTGCTGGGTTTTGATCAGGGAAATGATGTGAGTGAGGACATACATTGAGAGGTCATCTGACCATAGGCTAACTGGGACGAGTCACAGGCCAAGATGGTGACTGGAAGTGCTTACTGTCAGCAGTGAACTCAAGCAATAGCTCCGGGAATGGACAAGTGGCCACCCAGGTGAGACTCTCTTGGGTCAGGTTGTCTAGAAGCAGACTTGGAGGCAAAGGGGTTTCAAGGGATGTGATTTCCCAAGGCATGGCCCTTAGGAGAAACCATTTAGGAGATAAGGGAAGCAGGACAGGGAAGGAGAAAAGACTAAGCAAGAGTGAGCTTTCAGGGTGAGACCCAGACTCAGTCTGATTCCACAAGGAGCTCTGAAGCATAAACTCCATCTCAGAGATTGTTATATGTGAAAGCCAAGGGACTGGGCTTTCATATTTCTGCACTAGTCCTTCACTGGCCGTCGATCACCCTCGGGTGATACAAATTCCCAAGCACCAAGATTACAGAGTTCCAGGGCAGGGCAGTTCTCCAACGAAGGCCTAAGGTATAAACCATTGGGAGCAAAGCAGCACAAACCAGTACAGAGAACTGACAAAATGGGCACAGAGAGATGGTAAAAGAAAGCCAGTGGATCCTGGAGCTCACCAACAGCATTTTCTATGGCTGCAGTGAAGCTCGAGGCAGGGTGGTTGAGGAGATGGCTGGTGAGCAAGATGCAAGGGGAGTGAGGGTGGCCCCCTCAGCCCTTTGCCTTGGGAGAATGTGGCACCTGGAATAGGAGTGGAAATATCTGGAAGGAAAATGAGGTCAAGTGAGAAAAGCAGAATGTGGTGGAATCAGTTTTGGACATAGAATTTACAAAATTGTAATTTCCATAAATCCATTACTTAGAACGCCAGAGGCTCATCTCAGTTTCCAAGTTATGCCACGACACAAGAACTTTGTAAACTGTATGAACTCAAGGCTCCTGTAATGGTTTCCTACCTTGATGCATTGATTTCATTTTCCAAAAATGTCTACTTAATTTTCACCAATGAGGGTGATCAAAACAAAGCATTATTAAATGCTTATACTTACTCTCAGGATATGTATAATAGAATGCCAATGTTTTGTTGCTACTGATGAGGAAAGTCGAACTAGATATTGATCACCTTAGTATATTGTTCAAGTTAAACAGGAATGAACAAGAAGCCATTTCACATTTTTCTCTGGCCTCCAGGATTAGTCTACATGAAATAAAAACAACTGTTGTCGCTTAAAATATACACGAGAGCGGGGCGCCTGGGTGGCTCAGTGGGTTAAGCCGCTGCCTTCGGCTCGGGTCGTGATCTCGGGGTCCTGGGATCGAGTCCCGCATCGGGCTCTCTCTTCAGCGGAGAGCCTGCTTCCCTTCCTCTCTCTCTGCCTGCCTCTCTTGTGATTTCTCTCTGTCAAAAAAAAAAAAAATATATATATATATATACACGAGAGCAAACTGTAGCAAGCAAACCAAATTGTGATAGATGAGGGAAACCTGAAGGCACTTGAAGAAAACAACAAACAACTACTTCCTAATCTAACATAACTACTGAAATCTGTACTCCAGGGAGAAATGTGGAGGAGAGACCCATGTTCTAACTGCAGCACAATTTAGCAAATGTTTCCTGGGTGCTTTTTCTATGTAGGAAGCTGTGCTAGATGTTGTGGGAGATGGAGAATATGTATGGTTTGGTTCTCTGGATGGCCTGCTGGTTTAGTATATATATAAAGGGTAAATTCTTAAAAAGCAAACTGGAATGTCCTTACAAGCTCTGTCTGTGAAATCAAACAGAGTAAATGTAAATGCCTTTAAACTATGTGATCTTGGGCAGGTAATTTCATTGCTGTGTTCAAAACCTGTATGTCGAACGCCACAGATAATGTAACTTTGAGCCTCTCTTTAAAACAGGGAGGTGAGGGTGCCTGGGTGGCTCAGTGGGTTAAAGCCTCTGCCTTCAGCTCAGGTCATGATCCCAGGGTCCTGGGATGGAGCCCTGTGTTGGGCTCTCTGCTCAGCGGGGAGGCTGCTTCCTCCTCTCTCTCTCCCTCTCTCTGCCTGCTTCTCTGCCTACTTGTGATCTGTCTGTCAAATGGATAAATATAATCTTTAAAAAATAAAAATTAAAACAAAACAAAACAGGGAAGTGATGGGTTCTTTCTCAGGGGGAGTCCTTCAAGGATAAAATGACTATCCTTCAAAGTGTGATCCCTGGACAGGTGACATCTGCAAAGCCTGGGTGCTTGGTATGAATTCAGAGCCTTGACTCTATTCCAGACTTGCAGAAGCAGAAGCTCCATGGATGGGGTCCTCAGATCTGTTCACTGGGCCCTTCACATGATTCCCATGCAGG
This sequence comes from Meles meles, assembly GCF_922984935.1. Taxonomy (NCBI): domain Eukaryota; kingdom Metazoa; phylum Chordata; class Mammalia; order Carnivora; family Mustelidae; genus Meles; species Meles meles. The sequence goes on from NC_060081.1 coordinate 45,862,231, forward strand.
CTCATGTTCAAGAAGCAACAGATGGAATGTTACAGCATTTCAGAGGTGGCAGAGTGTGGTGATTAGGAATGTAGGTGCTGGAGCCCGGCTGTCTCCCCATCTGCAATTTGGGCAATGTTGGATTATTCCCTGAGACTTAGTATCTCTGTTTCCTCATCTGTGCAATGGTGAATAGTGACATAGAAGGATCTGGCACCTTGTACATGCTCAAGAAATACTGCCTGTCATCATTACTAAAATACTTAGCTTGGTAAATACTAGCTATTTCTAATGCATGGGGATGCTCTGTATGTTAAGACCTTTGGGTTCAAAGGCAGACTCCAATCCATGTTAGCTCTCAGGCCAGAGGAAAATGACTTCAGCTGCATCATCTTTAAAGTGGGAATGATAGTAGCAACTATCTGCTGGGGCTTTTATGAAGATGTGAAAGGTTTAACATGATGCCTGGGGCACAAATGCCCCAGAATATTACCATTATACAAATGCTATTTAAAATTATTCTCACTAAATACCGCCAATGCTATAGAGCTCTATGCAGACACCCAAGGGCATACTTATTTTGGGGGGGACAGGCGGCAGTGTGGAGAGATATCCAATTCATTTGGCTTGAGCCCCTCATTCAGAAATCTGATAATAACCTGGCCAGTCCATGTTTCTTTATCTGAGAGGTCAATGACCACAAAATACCAACATAAAAGTTACCATTGGAAAAAATAATAAATTCTCCATGAAAAATTCATGGGCAGGATGGTGGAAATAGATGGTGTAAACTGCCTCCTCTCCCCTGGGGAAACTGGATTTTTTTCTCTCTTCCCTTTTCCTCCCTCCCTCCCTTCCTCTAAAAAAAAAAAAAAAAAAAAAAAAAAAAAAAAAAGGGGCGCCTGGGTGGCTCAGTGGTTTAAGCCTCTGCCTTCGGCTCAGGTCATGATCTCAGGGTCCTGGAATCGAGCCCCGCATCAGGCTCTCTGCTCAGTGGCGAGCCTGTTTCTCCCTCTCTCTCTGCCTGCCTCTCTGCCTGCTTGTGACCTCTCTCTCTGTCAAATAAATAAATAAAAAAATATTAAAAAAAAAAAAAAAATCTGAGGACCGACTATGTTCCAGGAATTTTTCCAGACATGTTTTATTGGTGAGCAAAACCAGACACAATCCTTAACTTATATTGTTATGAGAACTTAGACATTTATTCATTCATTCACCCATTTATTCACTTAAAAATATTTATTGAACATCCAGTATGTTCCAGGCACTGTCCTTGGCATGTACAAGGTTAACACATAAATGAATATAAAACTTTAGCTGGAACAAGTACAACAAAGGAAAGTCAACAATACTAGGAGGCTTTATAATAGGGTTATGTGGGAAGATCATAGGATATGACCAAGAGAAACAACAAAAAAATATTGGCAGTAATTTTTGTTTTCTTTCTTGCCTTTTTCCCCTCTTAACTTCCTAGTGAAAGATAATACACATACAGAGGAGTGCACAAAACTTGAGTACAACTTGAAGAATTTTCACTAGTGAACACACATGGGTTATCAACACACAGATCCGAAACAGAACATTACCAGCATCACAGAAGCTCTCCCCCCACACACCCTCCAACTCACCATCCTCTACAAATGACAGTGGCTTCTAACACCATAGATTGGTTCTGCTTCTGTTTAAACTTCATAAAGATGGACTCATAATGGTATATACTCCTTTGCATTTGAGGGTTTTTTTTTCCCCCTTAGTATTATATCTGTGAGATTAATTCAGGATGTTGTGCATGTAGTTGTAGGTTTTTGGTGTCCACTGCTGGGTAGTATTCTGCTGTATGAATATACTGTAGTTTATCTTTTTCCATTTAACATCTGTTGGGAATTTGGGTAATTTCCAACTTGGAAAGGTTAGGAATAATGTTGATATAAATGTTCTGTTACATGTCTTTTGGTAAAGGATTTATATTTTCTATTGAGTATATACCTAGGTATAAGGTTATTGAGTCCCAGGGTGCAAAGTTTGGACCTCCATGGATAGTGCAAGTTTTCCAAAGTCGTTGTAGCAATTCCCATTCCCACCAGCATGGGAGTTTTAGTCAGCAGTGGGTTCTAACCAGATGCACGTTGTGTTTGTTCTTGGCTTTCTTCTCAGCAGTAGGGCTTATCTGGTAACTGCATCTTATCTCCCCCTTGAGCTTGGAAAGTTGAGGTGGGAGAGCTCAGGAGAGGCAGACTGATTTCTACAGTTGGTGAGGAAAATGTTAACAAAAACCATCAACAAAACCAAAAGGCAATCTACTGAATGGAAGAAGATATTTGCAAATGATATTTGCAAAAATATGCAAGGCATATTTTCTGAGAAAATAATGATACTTCACGTTAATAAATATAGCAGTGTGACAATTCTTTAAAACTCTCTATTACTTTTTATAGACTGAATGTAAGCATATAAATAAAGAATTATACAGTGCTCTGATGGTACCAATATTTTATTAGAGAAGATGAATGGGTTCTTTTGAATTTAGCTCAGTAGCTATTTGAAATATCATACTAGGGTTCAGCAGTTTTCCAGCAACTCAAAAAGAAGAAAAGTCATGCTTTGCTGGTTTTTTGGTGCTATGCCTTAAATGCTCTTGTGAATAAAAATGAAAGTGAATGACTAGTAAAGTTAATTTACAGATGACCTCTGAAAGCATGACCTTGGCTTTGTCTTGCAAAGACTTATCACTAAACAAAGTGCACAAATTTCTAATTTGGTAAAACCCAGTCTGGTGACCCAGAGATCTTGGACTACAAGGGCAAAGCATGAATCTTAAGGCCCCAAATCAGGAAAATTCAGGATAAATACTAAAGAAAGAAGCACCTGAATGTTCATATCCACAGGGGATATGGAGATATGTAAAAAAAAAAAACAAACAAACTCAATTTCTAAGGAATGGAAAGCTTAGATATAAACCAGTGGAAAAAAATAAATCAGAAGCCAAAGAACCAAGTACAGTTAAGAATGTGTATCAGTCAGCACGGGGGTAGGATGTACTGAGTAACAAATGGACCCCATATATCAGTGACATACAATAAAAAATGGTTTCTTTCTTGTTAATACTTGATGTCCTTTGCATTCTGGCTGTAGCTGTGTTTTACTTCTTCTAATCATGAGGTACAGACTGACCAGGCATCCTCAATCTGTATATTATTTATCCCTTGACGCACTAGTGCTACAATTTCAAACCACCATGAAAACTGAAGCAGTACTGAGGAATAAACATTAAGGTTTTCTGCTGAGTCTCCATGCCTGCTGAACAATTCTGCTGATCTGGGTTAGGTTCAGTTGATCTAAGGTGGTCTCACTCATATGTGTTGTGGTTGACTTGTAGTAGGCTGGTCTGAGATGGTCTCAGCTATGACAGCTCATCTGTGGCCCCCTCGTTTTTCATTCTCATCCTTCGTTTTTATTCATCCTTTATTCTTATTCTTCAACAGGCTAACTTAGGCTTGTTCACATGACAGTATAAGAACCCCAGTGAGTGGAAGCCCTCCTGCAAATTAGATTATGAATTAGCATATCATTGCTTCTACCGCATTCTGTTGGCCAAATCATGTCATAGGCAGCTCAGATTCTAAGGAAGAGAAGCTCTCCCTTAGATGGGAGTTACTACAAAACCATATTACAAAGGGAGAGGTGAAGAGTTGCAGTCATTTTTACAATCAATTTCCTACATCTAGAATATTGCTGGTCAAAAAAATTAAAGTGAACATAGGAAATATTCCCTTATAAGTGACATACATCATTTATCTCACATTTCTTTGTCAGAGCAAGTTGGATGGCCAAGCCAGATGTCAATGGTGTAGGGAAATAGATTTCTCTCTCACGGGAGAGCAATAAATATTTGTAAAAGTAATAGTCTTCCAAATGAAGAAAGGAGGACAAATACAGGTATCTTCAAGTGTTTTGATGCCTCAGATATACGTCTCAGTATGAGAATGTTTCCCAGGTGTTAGGACATGAGAAAGTTAATAACACCCCCCTCCTTTTTTTTTTTTTAAGATTTTATTTATTTATTTGACAGACAGAGATCACAAGTAGGCAGAGAGGCAGGCAGAGAGAGAGAGAAGGAAACAGGCTCCCCGCGGAGCAGAGAGCCAAACGCGGGGCTCGATCCCAGGACTCTGGGATCATGACCTGAGCCGAAGGCAGAGGCTTTAACCCACTGAGCCACAGAGGCGCCCCACCCCCCTCCTTTTTAAAAAGATTTACTTATTTATTTGACAGAGAGATAGTGAGAGAGGGAACAGAAGCTGGGGGAGTGGGAGAGGGAGAAGTAGGCTTCCGGCTAAGCAAGGAGCCTGATGTGGGGCTTGATCACAGGACACTGGGATCATGACCTGAGCCGAAGGCAGATGCTTAATGACTGGGCCACCCAATAACTCCTAATAGCACCCTTATATGTTTCTAAAGGGTTATCTCTTAAAAGTCCCTGGAACATTTAGGGACCCCAATTGTCATAATCTCTACTTCAATCAATACAACCTATTATCAATCTGACCCTTAGAAGTAACTGTATACTCTTTGTGCTTGATGTGGTAAATAGCACAACAACCTGAAAAATCCCCTGAGAATAAGTATGTTTTCAAGACTTGGTTTCTCATCCCATCAACATGCAGGCAGGTACCAATCCAAGTTCACAAACTAAGGTATATAAGAAAGTCAACTATTTTTTTTTATTTTATAACTCAAGTTTAAATTTCTATTATGAGACTCTACATCACAATACAGCATAAATTTTGTTTTAGTTCAATTCAGGTTTCCACATGTTTGCCCAGGGTTGTTTTCAGCTCTGTCGCTTTCATTGTGCCATGGTGGAAGTGGTGTGGGATCAGAGCTACGGCGTCCCCTATCATGTTAACATCTGTTGAGCCATCCTTCACTGTGGTTCTCAGTCTTTGGTTCTATAGACAACGGCAGCACAGTCCTAAGGTTCTTTCTGCAAGATCCCAGATGGGCTTTCTCTCTCCCCGGATGTCAGGCATGCTAGAAACATGGGCTCCTGTGCCACATTAGCCATGGGCCGCTTGGATGCGAGACCTGAATCTTTTCATTATTGCCATCCATCGTGAGTCTGCAGAAGACGTTCTACAACCCCATACCATGATGGGTCAATCAGGCCCAATTGTCTAGACATAATCTGCTTTTATTCCTATCTTGGGGTCTTGTTGACTACCTGTGATTTCACTAAAGGATGTCTACCTGCTTCCTTCCTCCCTTCCTCCAAATCTATCCTATTTGTTTGTTTTTGTTTTTATTAACCCTGTCCCAAAGAGTTGAGCCCAAGAGCTCATGGTTTTCCTTTCTTGGATAACCACCTTCCCCTCCTCCTTCCCCTCAAATCCCTTGTTTGGTTTGAGGAGTGGGTAAACTGTAAGCTTTGCTTTTGTACATTTTATCTTCTCCTGAATCTATTTTACTGTCTGTGCATATAAGCTCTTTTTTTTTTCACCCTTATAAGGGCTAACCTTTTAAAGCTCAAAAGTCTGGGAAACACTTGTTTCTTTCTTTTTATTGTGTCTTGCATTCCTTGAGGCAATGAACATAAACATGATGTGGCTGGAATGGGGGTGAGGGGAGGCAATAGGAGTCAACAGGAAGTAGCAGGAATGAAAACAAAAGCAAAAAATGATTGATTGTTGGGGTACTGGTAAATGTTTAACAATCTGGGTTTTTTTTTTGTTGTTTGTTTGTTTGTTTTTAAAGACAAAGCCTTGATTTATAGTGTTTGTTGGTTGTGGTGTAAGTAGTCCTGCCATGGCTGATTTCAAGTTGGCGGTGGGACATTACTGAACACAGCATTGGGAAGAGATGGGCAGTAGTTCACCGTTAGGTAGTATTTTCGCCATATAGACAGAAAAGACAATCTCAAGAGTATATGTAAGAGAAAAGGAGTCAACTAATTAGAAAGTGATGAATTATGAGTGGTTATTAACTTTTTTTTAAAATAACTTATTTAATTGTAAGTTTATATAATTTAAAATTTAATAATGGTTTTAACTGTCTCACAAGATTCCTTAGAATTTAGCAATTAGCCTCTCAGCACACCACACTTATACACACACACACACACACACACACACACACACACACACACACATATTTTTTAAGTTATCTCTACACCCAGTGTGGGGCTAGAACTTACAACTCCAGGATCAAAAATCACAAGCTCTACCAACTAAGCCAGCCAGGTGCCCCACATTTGTTAATATTTTAATACCATTTTTAATATTTTATAACTATTTTCCTGACACAAAAGAAAGCAGTCTTTTGTTGCTCAAGTGTTGAATGAGTTGTTTAGCATTTTTAAGTGTTTTAGATGCCTGGGGGCCCTACCTCACGTCCTTTAGAATCACTTATGATGCAGCTGTTGCTATCAAGCTCATGACATTTGTTTTGTGTGTGTTTTTAAAAATTTTTTTAAATTGAGCATAGTTGACATAAAATGTTACATTAATTACAGATGTACAACATAGTGATTCTATGTATCTATATATTCAGAGCTCACCACAAGTGTATCTACCATCTGTCACCATACAGTGCTATTATAATATTGACTATATTCCCTGTTTTGTAACTTTTATTCCCATGACTTATTCATTCCATAAGTGGAAACCTGTATCTCCCACTCCCCCTCACTCATTTTGCCTATCCCCCGAACCCTCTTTCAGTCTGCATGTTGTTCTCTGTATTTATAGATCTGATTCTGCTTTTTGTTTGCCCGTTTATGTATTTGTTTTGCTTTTCAGATTCCACATATAAATGAAGTCATATGTTATTTGTTTTTCTCTGTCTCACTTATTTCACTTAGTATATTAACCTCTAAGTTCACCCACATTGTCACAAATGACAAGATCTCATCTTTTTTTATGGCTGTGTAATATCTATCTATCTATAGATATATACCCAAAGAAAATATCCATTGATTGATGAATGGATAAAGAAGATGTGAGATATATATATCATATGTATATATCTCACATCTTCTTTATCCATTCATCAATCAGTGGATATTTGGGGTGCTTTGAAAGCTTGGCTATTATAAATAATGCTGCAATAAACATAGGGATGCATAATTAGTGTTTTCATTTTCTTTGGGTAAATACCCAAGAGTGGAATTATTGAATCATATGGTATTTCTATTTTTAATTTTTTGAGGAACGTCCTCCACTCTGTTTTCCACAGTGGCTGTACCAGTGTACAATCCCACCAGCAGTGCACAAGTGTTCCTTTTTCTCCACATCCTCACCAACCCGTGTTATTTCTTGTATTTTTGATTATTCTGACAGGTGTAAGGTGAATCTCATTGTGGTTTTGATTTGCATTTCCCCGATGATAAGTGATGTTGAGCATTTTTTCATGTGTTTGTTGGCCATCTGTATGTTTTCTTTGGAAAAATGTCTATTTAGTTCCTCTGCCCATTTTTTAACCAGATCATTTGTGTTTTTAGTGTTTTGCACAGTGAAGGAAACCATCAGCAAAGCCAAAAGGTGATCTACTGAATGGAAGAAGATATTTGCAAATGATGTATTTGTTAAGGAGTTAATATCCAAAATATGTAAAGAACTTATACAACTTGTGACATTTGTTTTGTCTTTTGATATAGGCTCAGCACCTTTTCTGAACTAATTAGAAGTGTAGGGGTTATCTATACCCACTGGAACAACCCTTAGCTGATGGGGAAGGAAGGTGATGAATCATTATTTCTCTCTACTTATACTCATTTAGAAAAAGCTCCAATTTCCCACAACTGTGGCCAGTTTTATAATGGACCGAATCCTCCTATCCATATATTAACCTTCTCTGTTCCTCTCACTCCTGATATCTGAGAAAAACCTCCCAATAAACTGCCTGTTCCCTATTCCCAAGCTCCTGCCTCAGGCTCTGCTTCCAGGAGAACCCTTGATTAAGTCATTGACCTTCTTACCTTCTTGTATTGTTCTACTAAAAGAGCTTATGTGATTCAAGGGTATCGTTTTCACTTTTAAACAGAATGACTATGACATTTGGACTAGAAATTTAGAACTCGTAAAACAAAACACACTGAAAAGCAGGGGTTTAGGCACTCTGCTAGAAAGACCGATAACTGTCTCTCTGTGGACGCTGGGACTTCAGATGATCTAGGCATAGGTCATAATTTTCTGGTTCTCTTCTAAGAGAAACAGTGTTATGAGCTCATCTGTACTCATGTGATTTCACAAGTGTGTGTGTTAAAAGAGATGTGACGGAGTGTAGTTTTCAAGATGGCCGTAATAAAATCTCTCTTCCCACATCCTCTTCTTACAATGGGAGCTTGACATTCCCAACATCAAAAAGGGAGGTCTGTGTTTCCTCTCCTTAATCGGGGCACGCTTGTGACTATGTCAGAAGGAAAGCACGCTCATGGATTTCTCAGGCTTTAAAAAAAGTGATGCAGCTTCCACTTGGTTCTCTTAGGACAGTTTCTTAGAATTCTGAACTACTGTGTAAGGTGTCCAGCTGCCTGGAGGCTGCCTTGTTGTGAGGAAGCCCAGTCTAGCCATTGTGGAGAGATCACATCACATGGAGAGGCCCTGAAACAACACTTGGAGGGGGTGGTCCATGAAGTCCCCAGCTGCTCCAGTCACTTGATGTTACAGAGATCCCAAATCAAAAACACCCAGGTTGGGGCACCTAGGTGGCTCAGTGCGTTAACTGTCTGCCTTTGGCTCAGGTCAGGAAAGTAGGGTCCTGGGATCAAACCCTGTGTCTGGCTCTCTGCTCAGCAGGGAGCCTGCTTCTCTCTCTCTCTCTCTCTCTCTCTTTTTCTGCCTGGCTCTCTGCCTACTTGTGATCTCTCTCTCTGTCAAATAAATAAAATCTTAAACAAACAAACAAAAAACACCCAGGTGAATCCTTCCTCAATTCCTGGCCACAGAAACCATGAGAGATGATAAATTTATTGGTGTTTTTTTAAAACAATTTACATTTTAAACTGATTTGTTATGAATAGTAGTAACTAGAACAAAAGAGATGCTCAATTCGCATACCTCCTTTCCCTTTGGTGGAAAGCCTGTCTTATGTCCTCCTGTGAGGGTAAAGGTCAGGCTTACCCCTCAGCTGGGGAGCAGTTAATTACTATGCATAGGTGGATTCTATGTATTTATTTATTTTTTTAGTTTGGATCTAATAATTGCTGCTCTTGACAACTGGAACAACTAAATAGTCAATGAGCATATAATATGGATGGTGCTTTGAGTTATAGCCGTTTAAAAGTTAGAGGTATTCTTTTTTTAATGTTATCATTTTTATAGAATTACAAACTCACGGAAAGTTCCAAGAATTGTACAAGAAATGCCATGTACCTTTCATTCAGATTTACCAATTATTAATATTTGCCACATTTGCTTTATCTCTGTCTCTCTCTCATTATCTCCCCCAGCATGTGCGCAAACACACACACATGCTTTTTTTCTGAACAGCCAAGGACAAGATATGCCCACTTGCCTCTAGACTTTAAGCGTACGTTTCCTAAGAATGAGGACATTCACATCAGTAACCACAGTATATTATCAAATTCAGGAAGTTTAATATTGATAGAATACTAATCTCCAATCAAGAGATTTTACCCAAATATCTTCAATCATATCAATAATGCCCTTTATACCATTATTTTTCTTGGTCTGAGATCTAATCCTGATTCACAGATTGTATTTAGTTTTTGTGTTATTCTTCTTTTCAGCTTTCTAGAAAAAAATCACTCTCTTTGTCTTTGCTGCTAAAGAGATACAAGAGATAATCAATCTGACCTTCTGCTTTTGTAAGACTGTTTCTCTGAGACTGCTTTCCAATATGGTGTGTGTCTCTGGCTTTAAAAAGTTAGTGTGTATAAAAGCCTTCCCTCAGCCAGGAAAGGTCTAGGTGTAGCTGCTGCACAGTCAACGTCTACCCAAGTAAACACGGTTTGTCTACAAATCGAAAGCCACTTCTGACTTGACATTTAAGAATCTGAAGAATGAACCAGTAGTCTGACGATCTGCATTTCTTATGAATAAGTAATTAGTAATTACTGCTGCTCCTTGGAATCAAAAATATTTGTGCTCTCAGGCTCTGAGAGAGCTATGTAACTTGCTGGGGTTTGGAAACAAAGAAGTAATGGATCCCCCCCTTCTCTTTTCTTCTGACTGAGGTCTCAGCATGTTTTTGTTTTGTTTCGTTTTGTTTTTCCTGACTTGGGAACTGAGAATGGTATAAGGTCACTTGTTTTTTCTTTTCTTTTCTTTTTTTAAATTTTATTGAAGAATAATTGGCACATATAATTATACATATTACACATATATATCATGTGTACAACATGATTGTTTAATAAACATATACATTGTGGAAAGGCTACCAACATCAAGATAATTATCACATTCATTACCTCACATAGTTAATTCTTTGTGTGTGTGTGGTCAGAATGCTTAGTCCACTTTCAGCGACTTCCAAGTGTATAAAACTGTATGATTAACTATTGTCACCATGCTGTGCATCAGGTCCTCAGGACTTATTCCTTTTATAACCGAAAATTCGTACCCTTTGACCTACATGACCCTGTTTCCCTCCTCCCCCCAGGCCCTGGCAACCACCATTCTACATTTCTATACAAATGAGTTTTTTTCTTTTTTTCTTTTTCTTTTTTTTTTTTAAGATTCAACATACAGTGGATGCCAAACAGTATTTTTCTTTTTCTGTCTAGCTTATTTCACTTAGCATAGTGCCCTCCAGGTTCACCTGTGTTATCACAAATGGCAGGATTTCCTCAAGGTTAGTTAATATTTCAGTGTGTATGTGTGTATTGCATTTTTTTAAACCCTTCATTCATCAAAGGACATTTAGGTTGTCTCTATAACTTGACTACTGTGAACTGTGCTGCCTTGAACATGGGGGGGGGAGGGCGGGGTACAGGTATCTCTTCAAGATACTGATTTCGGTTCCTTCAGATATATACCCAGAAGTAGAATTGCTAGATCATATGGTTGTTCTATTCTTAATCTCTTGTTTCTTCTTAACTTAGTAGCTTATTACATTTTTAATGTGTCTCTATCTAGAGTAACATATCAGAGTGATACCCTGGGATGAATCCTAGACAAATGGGAGAAGAAAAATTTGAATGTGTTTGCAGAAGTTGAGTACTTGAGTACCATAAACATTATTTGTGAAATGATTGAATAATACTGCTTGCAAGTTAGGTTTCTAAATCATGCTTCTGTGATCAGCAAACAAATTATTTTTGTTCAGTTTATTGAATGATACCTATTAGTCACCTTCAGTTCTATCAATCAATAAATGTTAAAGGATAACACTGTTATGGACAAGATATACCATTCATTGATTTTTCTTTAAAAGGAGGTCCTTATGAACAAAGAATTATTGGCATTATTAAGTAGTTAATGAACTATCTCCGTTAATGAGTCATAGTCAATATTCCACTTTCCAACTACTTCAACAAAAATAATTTATTTTTAATGTTCAGTTAGCCACCATGTAGTACATCATTAGTTTTTGATGTAGTGTGCAATGATTTGATAGTTGTGTATAACATCCAGTGCTCATCACAACGCGTGCCCTCCTTAATATCCATCACCCGGCTGCCGCATCCCCCAACCCCCTCCCCTCTGAAACCCTCAGTTGGTTTCCTGGAATCCATGGTTTTTCTCCACCTCTGATTCCCACCCCCCGTTCAGTTTTCCTTTCTTTCCCTGTGGCCCTCCGTGCTATTCCTTATGTTCCCCATATGAATGAAGCGCTGTGATAATTGTCTTTCTCTGTTTGACCTACTTCACTTAGCATAATCTGCAGAATATTTCTTGAGTTTGAACATTTTAGTTCTATGGAAAGAAATAATAAAAAAAAATTCTGACGTAAGTTTTGGTGATAAACTTAGTGATGGAATATAATCATATCCCCCAAAATAAGTACAGAGTATGTAATGTTTTTTTTCCTGCTTCTTGTTACTTTATTTATTTTTATTTTTTATTTTATATTAACATATAATATATTATTAGCCCCAGGGGGGTATGTAATTTTTTTTAATGTTAAGAACACTAGTATAGTATAATAAAAGGCTGGGGCATAAAGTCTTGATTTGAGTTCAGTTTCACATAATCATGTACGGTCCTAACGTAACTTCAGGAAAAAAGACTGAATATCCAGTGTCAAACAGAGAGGAGCAAGAATGTTTGCGAAACCTTGTCAAAAACAAGATAAACCTGTATATACAGTTTAAAAGTGGAAGAGCTATTTTAAGCTAAGCTGTGTATTGAAAGCTCACGGCTTCAGTCTCCTTTCATGTCACTAAACAGAATAGTCCAATAAGAAAGAGTGAAATGCAGGGAAAAGGGAAAGGAAAGTTGAAAAGTCACTGAAACATGAATAATGCTTTCGAGAAACCTCAAAATGCAGCCGTTTTGTATAAAGCCCAGTAGTCTCTCGGGGCTGTGTGGGAGGGTTGTGGCTCTTTTCTTTGTACACAAGAAGAGCCGTCCCTGGATCCAGCTATTTTTATTGTGGTTCTTTTGTTCTCATAGCTCTGCAGAAGGAAGAAAAAATGTTCTTAAGGAGTGTAAATAAGCTGTGAGATCTAATGGATTAAAATAAAGCGTTCGAAACCGTAATTCTTTGAGAGGGAGCCCTGAAGCCTAACTCTGACATTATCTAAAAATACCCTAGTTTTCACTGATAAAAAATTTCCGTACATATAAATTCGTTCTCTCTCACTCTCTGCTTCTGTCTCTCTCTGTCTCTGTCTCTCTGTCTCTGTCTCTCTTTGTTTTTCTCCCACAAACACACATTTCAGCAATGGCTAGGTTAAAATAAAACTCTTCCTCCGGATGTTTATAAAAATGCAAACTTTCAGAAAGGTCATTTGAACTCAGATTTTAAGCAGAGACTTAATGAAACAAAAAAATCAGCCAAATGTGTTGTAAAGTGCACTAATTGAATCTGAAATGAAATCCAAACGCATTTAATAGGGCTGAAAATGTTGGAACAAAGTATATATTCTCCAAAATCTGATGGACAGAAACAAAACTAAACCATCAACATCTTTATTGGTCCAAATCAGTCATGCATTTGGAATTTCTATTGCTGCATTCAATTGAAAATTTATCCTGAAAATGCCTTGGATGTTGTGTCGCTGTCTGACCAGGTTGCTTACTCCTTATAGGGGCCCCAGTTTTCCTTAGAGCTCTGTTACAGGAAAGCACCTGTGAGAAATCTGGAGAAGGTTTTTTTTTTTTTTTTTTTCCTACAAAGCAATGATTAAACATATAATAATCATAAAAAGATAATGACTACCAGTGTTTTCTCAATTATTACTCAGTTTTCTTGATTGGAAAACCTTTTGAATCACAAATCTCATCCCATTGACTATCAGCTTTTATTGGAATTTGGAAGGTGGCTCATATTATACACAGTAATACTTTGGAATGAAATCAATGGTCCTGAAAGGCCAACTTGTCTTTGCCATTGCTCCAATTAAAGTGCAGAAGTAAAAAGCAGAACTGACATTGATTTTCTTTTTTTGAAAATGGATTTTTTTTCCTGGTAAGTGGTGAAAAAAAAATGTATTCTACAAGACTGTTTTTCTTTGTGCTATAAACTGTTGTTCCTAATGTGCTCTTGGTTATCTACCTGATAATGAGGAAAGTACCAGTTAATCCACTGCTATGGGATTTCCTTTTGCTCGTGTTCATTCAACTTATTTCAAAACATCAAGGAAGAAAAATAAGGAAAAAGCAAAGATGGGAATCTAGGCTTATCAATTGCATATAGTATGTCACTCAGAGGCCATAGCGATTTTTCACATGGTGGGTTGGGGGGGCAGCTGTGTGCAAAATTACATTCAGAACAAGCTAAGCTGTTCTGATCTTTAACTAATCTTTAACTAATCTTTAACTAAGCTGTTAAAGATTTTGAAAGAGGCTATAAATTACAAATGGTAATTACTAACTTATATTAGTATATGACACCGAAGTGATAACCTAAAAATTAAAATCAGAGTATAAATTTGACATTGGGGTGCTACTTTCCAACACTATTATATACAAACGTATCTATTTATAACATGAGTACAGTGGAGGCAGGGAGAGGAAGTGAATCATCCAAGATGTTTTGATTTCATGACTAAGATTCAATTGGAAGCTTATCTCCCTGATGCACTTACTATACCATATGGGTGTATACCTCGAGTTACAATTTCCTGTTATTCCCTATTCTTGTAAAACAAATGCAGGCCAAACATGGAAAAGAGTTATAGTGGGTGTATCTCTCATTTACAGGCTATGGCAGAAAAAGCTATCAAAACCTTCATCTTGTTTCACTAATAGCTATTTGCATACATCAACAAAAACCTCTCATGTATTTGGAACTGTTTTATGGTCATAAAGTCACATCTTCCTGATTTAATATTAGCTTCAAGGGGAAGGATTTTTTTTTTTTTTTTTTTTTTGCTGAATAGCAGCAGCCTTTAGGACAAAAAGGATCCTTGGAGGGTGCTTCATTTCAAGGTGAGTTGTACCTGAACTCGGGGTGGGGGGGGTGGGCGCCTAACCAAGAGGGTTTATAACACCAGGGCAGTAGGTCAGACAAGGGACTATATCATTAGCCTCCATTTCCCTTTGACAGATACGTTCCCTCCTGTCAGACTGGAGAACTTCCGTTACCTGTCAGTTCTCAAAAAGGAACTCTGTCTTCGTCTAGCATACACGTATTACCAAGATGAGCTTGAAATTGGATCTTGTTTAGGCAATCAAAACATCTTTGGTGATTCACTTCCTGTCACTGAACTGAAAAAGTGAAGGCACAAATAACCACACTTCACACTTAATTATCTCGAAAAGCAGCATTTCACTGAGTTGAATGTCATTTCTAAAACCGCTTCATAGAATTCTCCCTCTCCTTCATCTCACCATGTCCTGATCCTCTATCCATCTTCCCCTCACTGCCCACATGGGAAATATATTGGTTGCATTTGACATGCATTTGGGGTGAAAATCACTTTTACATCATTAAGTGCAATTGAATGCCTTAATACCTAATCCTAGAGTAGGCATCTTGGTTCTTTTCTTAAAATATGTGTTTAGGGCAAGGAGGAAGATTTACTGTGGTATGCAAATATGGAATCAGTACATTGAAAAGAATTGGGGTTCTCAGAAACAAAATAAATTGGTCCATTTATGCAAAATGCAAAAATACTCAAAACTTAATTATGCTGTTAGAAGTAAGGACAATGGTGTCTCTTGTGGGGATGGGGATAGTGGCAGGAAGGGGATAGATAACATTCTGTTTCTTGACCTGAGTGCTGTTTCCAGGGCTGTGCTTTGTGAAGATTTAGCAAGACCTACAGGTCTGGTACACATTTGGAAACTATTCCATAACAAGACTAGAGAATTTATAGGCATGTTTAAACAATGCTGTTCATTTTTAGATCCTATTGTATGAAGTGGCTGATGACTCTTGGTATTGTCTTTTTAAAAACCGTTTATTTTGAGATAATTATAAATTCACAGGAAGTTGCAAAAGATAGTACAGCCAGGTTCCATGTAACCTTCCCCCTGTTTCCTTGTGTGGTTATATTTTGTATGGCTACGTTATAATATCCAAAACCAGGAAATGGACCCGAGTACGCGTGTATGTATAGTTCTACTTCATTTTAATCAAATGTGTGGATTCCTGTAATGACCACCACACAGAGACAGAACCGTTTCACTACCACAGAGTTCTCTCATGCTATCCAGTCCTAGTCACACACAACCTCCTCCTCCCCGTCATGCCTAACCCCTAGTAATCCCGATCTGTTTCCCATCTCTATCAATTTGCCTTTTTGAATGTTAGAAATGGAATCATGCAGTATGGGACGCTTTCAGATTTTTTTTTTTTAACTTAGCAGAAGAGACCCATCCAAGTTGTTGTGTCTATCAGTAGTTTACTCCTTTTTATCGCTAAGAGGTATTCCACAGTATGGTGTAACTATCCACTTATTGAGGGACATTTTGGTTGTTTCTGGGTTTTGGATATGCCAAATAAAGCTACTCTGAACACTCACATATTGGTTTTTGTGTAAACATCCATTTTCATTTCTGTGGGACAAATTCCCAGGAGTGCAATTGCTGGGTTGTATGGTACATACACGTTTCATTTTTTGTTAAGAAACTGCCGAACTGTTTTACTCAGTGCCTCTGCCATTTTACATTTCCACCAACAATGCATGAACACATCCAGTTTCTCCACATCCTTGCCAGCATTTAATATTTATCACCATTTTTCAGTTTTAGCTCTTCTAATAGGTGTGTAATGATATCCCATTATGGTCTTAATTTCTATTTCCACAACGGCCAGTGATGTTGAACAGCTTTGCATGTACTTATTTGCCATTTGTACAGCCTCTTCAGTGAAATGTCTTTCCTGTTTTTCTCCTTCATTTTGTTCCCTTTATGTTTGCTTTTTGCCTAATCAATTCATTTAATATTTTTAGCTTCTTCTTCAAATAACTAAAAATGTTTCCCCATTTCGGTATCTATAGATTTGATTTCTGCTAGAGATGAACAGTTCTTCCCACTTGTGTCCAGAGTCCCTCTGCGTTCTCGCCTCCTTTATGTTACTCATCTTCTTTGTTCTGTCTGGAAAGCCACTTCCTGGACTCTTGGCCTCCATTTTGCAATGGTTACTGACGTAACTTCAAAGCCCTAATGGACTCAGATCATCAAATGACAGATCTTCCAAGAAGCCTTGACTTCTCCTACCAAATATACACAACCACTAGTCCTTTAAATGGGCACAGTACACTTAAAAATAATTGCCAGCAGCACCCTGGTAGGTGCTATTGGTGCCCTGTCCATATGGCACTTGGCATTTCTTTGCACAGTGGCTTCTGTTCCAGCAATCACTCCCCACTGTCTGAGGCTTTGTCTGACTTCCAGAGACTGCTTTTACTGGGCAAAAGTGTTGCTTAAGCAATGGTGAATAAGCACTTTAGCTTTCTCACTCCTTACTTGGGATTGTTGGTTGATCGCCCAGAGTTCCCAAGTGGGATTAATCCCCAGTTACCTATAGTGGTAACTAGCTTGATAACTCCTTTCATTAGCTACCGTCTTTGTCTCACTTTCCTACTGATTTTTTCTGAGGTCCCCTCCTGAACAAACTCAAATAATTGCCTCAGGTTCTGCTTTAGCGGAACCCAAAATTAGGCACAAGTATTACCTTCTACTATGATTACTAGTACCTCCCACATCCATGGTCTTTCCTCCTAAAGTGAGAACTTTGTGCAGGCAGGCAACTGAAGAGAGAGCAAATCAAGAGGATATCCCGGCAGAGAAAACAGCTAGTGCCATGGCCATGAAGCCAACATCTTATTGGTATGTATAAGGAAAAATAAGATCTCAGGAAGACTGGGATAAATCAGGCAAGGGTAAAAATGACTGGAACTTGAGACGAGCTCATGTAAGATGGTTCCAACTTTCCTCTTCTCCAAATAAGGAATGAGAGTGAAGATGAGAACAAATGGGCTGAAGAGAATTTTTATGGCCTAATGACTATAGAAATGTCATATTTCTCATTAATATCACCAGTGTCTAATGGATCTTAAATATATTATCAATGCACACAGGCCATTTCTCCTGGTGTTTTAATGTTATTAATACACAGTCAAACTAATTAGAAACCTTAGGATCTTCTTGTCAAATAGAAAATTGGATACATGAACAAGGTTCCAGGTTATATATTTATTCATTAAACAGATATGAAGTCAGCATGTATTTTGGGTTAGGTATTATGGAGGAGTCAAAATGACAGTCTGTGTATTGTGTGAGATACTAGCCATTTTCAGACCAGGATGTACTCGTCACTGGATTTTGGTTAGACTTGACTTATGCTGCATTCTCATGTTATTCATGTCAAAATGAAACAACCTAAATTTTGACATACATCTTCTCCAAACCAGGGGACAAGGCCATTAACCCCAACCAGCTGTATCTGAGACCAGAGGCCATGAACCTTTTCTGCAGAGCTAAAAAGTAAATTTAATTCTTGACCCGAGACACTGTATCTCAGAATTGATCAAAGTCTGTAAGACTCAGTGACTTTAAGGGAGAGAACATTCCCTGGGGACCAAGTTGAGAGGTCTCTAAATCCATTTCACTTCTGACTAAAGGTACACTTTCAGGCTCTAAGTTATGCCATGAATGTGAAAAGGGGGTCAACCTTACTAATGCAGGGAAATGCAAATGAAAACCACAATGTGATATGACCTCACACCTGATCAAGCATTTCCACTTCTGGGTATATATCCAGAGGCAATGAAAGCAGGATATTGAAAAGATAGCTGTTCTCCCATTTTCATTGCAGCATTATTCCCAAAAGCCAAGACATGGAAACAACCTATGTGTCCATTAATAGATAAATGGATCAAGAGGATGTGAGATGCACACACACACACACGTGCACGCACGCACACACACACTGGAGAGTTATTCAGCCGTAAAAATGGAATGAAATTCTGTCATTGCAACAACAATATAGATGGATCTTGAAGGCAATATGTTAAATGAAATACCAGAAACATAAAGAGAAATACTATATGTCATCACTTATATGTGAAATTCAAAAACACTGAACTCTTAGAAACAGAATGTAGCATGGTGGTTGCCATGTGTTGGGGGTAGGGAAAGTGGGGAGGTGTTGGTCAAAAGCTACAAATTTCGAGTGATAAGAAGAATTCAAGTTCTAAGGATCTAATGTACAGCATGATGACTTTATACTGTTAATAATACTATATTTTATATTTGAAAGTTTCTATGAGAGTAAAGCTTCAATGTTCTAACAGCAACAACAACAACACAACACAACATAGTGATTATGTGATGTGAAGGAGGTGTTAAATAACCATATTGTGGCAAATGCTTTGCAATATATACATGTATCAAGTCGTCACATGGTACACCTTAAATTCACACAATGTTATATGTCAATTATATCTCAATTAAATGAGAAAAAGAGTTATTCCATGAACAGAGAAAAGAAATAAATATAGCAAGCTCATCTTGGTGCCTTCCTTATATGCATTTTCAGAAATAAAATATTTACGAAGGGATAATTCATTTGCGTTAGACTAGCTTTCTCCCAGTTACATACCTGTGTTTTGTGTTACTGTTATCATGTGTCCATAACAAATTACCTCCAAAGCATAATGGTGTAAAACAATGGAAGTGTTAATTTTGCTTACAGATCATTAATTTGGGGAGGGCTCAATGGGGAAAAGCTATCTTGGCTTGGCTTCTGCTGGAATGGCAACCGGATGCTGGATTCATCTTTACGTCCACTCCTTCACATGTCTAGTCTTTGATGCTGGGAAGATGCAAATAACTGGGGCTGGCAGGGCCAGGGCTCCTCTGGCATGGCCCTCTCTCTCTACAGGAGATCTCCCTATGGTCTCCCCTTCTTTGCCTCTTCAGTGCAGCAAACTTCTTACTTACTGGTTCAGGATTATCAAAGTGCATATCCCAAAGGACTGTGTCAAGTAAAGCCATTTTGCCTCTTATTGGTTGGCTCAGAAATCATATAACAAGTCTGCCAAGGTCTACTGCTCACCCTGGTTCAAGGGAGGTGACCTAGATCCCAACTTTCAATGGAGTGTCAACGTTACACAGTAGGAAGGGCATGTGGGACATGATATACACTGTTTTGGCCATCTTTAAAAACTACTCTCTGCCATATTTTGCTTTCTCTAACATGTGCTAAACTACCAACCTATGAATTCTTTCTCACTGTCTGATGGGCAAAATAATTCACAGCATTCAAGGCCTGACTCCAGCTCCTTAAACACAACTTGAAATCATAAAAAGATTAAGAAAACACTCATATCACATACTAGCCCCAACATTTTGCACATGGCTTTACATTGGAATCAGAACTGAGTCTGAAACTCAGCTTTGCCATTTTTAACTCAGGTTTCTTCATCTGTCAAAAAGCATGGAATTCTTGTCTCAAGGTAGTTATCGTGTCAAAATGAGATAGTTCGTGGAAATCTTGAGCAGAATACCTGTCTGTATAACTACTGGGTGATAGAGATAGAAATTATAGTAGTAGTAATGGCAGTGAAGTACTTTTACAATGTCTATTTTGAATCCTTTCCATAGATTTTCCTCTTCCACAATAAGTAGGCTTCTTTTATACTTCCCAAGCTCATAAACATTAGTGCTTAGAAACTCGTGTGTATCTAACTGATGAATGAACATTGGTTTGAATTAAACAGAATCAAATCAAGTTCTTTCTAAAACTAATACCTCAGTTCTGTTCTTGGTTCAGCCAATGAATCACTTGTGGAACTTGGCATTGGAGAGACTTGTGCATTTTGTCCAAAAATACCATTGCCTTGGGGCGCCTGGGTGGCTCAGTGGGTTAAAGCCTCTGCCTTCGGCTCAGGTCATGATCCCAGGGTTCTGGGATCGAGCCCCGCATCGGGCTCTCTGCTCTGCGGACAGCCTGCTTCCTCCCCTCTCTCTCTCTCTGCCTGCCTCTCTGCCTACTTGTGATCTCTGTCTGTCAAATAAATAAATAAAATCTTTAAAAAAAAAAATACCATTGCCTTAGGGTTGGCCTCTTCCATTGCAGAAGAACTGTTGTTAGGCTTGTTGGCAGACGTCTCCTTCAGTAATAGTGAGTGTATGGCATGTGACCTTTAACTGGAAACCTTTGTTCTTCACTGAAACCTGTGAGTCCCCTGCGGGCCCCTTGCTCTCTCCTTCCATTCATTGTCCTGATCGAGCTCGCTTTCCGTGCTTCTCGTTTATCACGAAAGCTCAAACTCTCCAACGGCCTCTCTTGCACTGCTGTCTTTCAACTGTTCATCTGCTTTTACTCTCAACATTTGACTGCATTTCATTGAAAACTTGTTAAATCTTTTTTTTTTTTAGTGGAAAAACATGTTCCTTGATTATTTTTATTTTTTAAAATTATTTTTTTATTAACATATAATGTATTATTAGCCCCAGGGGTACAAGTCTGTGAATTGCAAGGTTTACACACTTCACAGCACTCGAAAACTTGTTAAATCTTTGAGTGCAAATGATATGTGTTCTACTTGACTAATTCTTTTATCCACAAATATATATTTCACCAACTATACTGGCCAGACACTGTTCTCAGGAATTTGCAGTGAGATAGAGAAACTCCCTCTCTTAGGGTGGGCTCCCCCAGAAACAGATCAGGAGACATGGATTCACATGCAAGAAGTTTATTTGGGAGTTGATGTCATGAATCACCAGTAGAAGAGGGGAGAGTGGCATCACAAAGGGAAGAGACAACAAGGGTATTTTTCCCAGTGAGTTAAACGCTGTGGACAACCAGAGCTTGACTCCACTGGGAAACCATGGGAGACCGTGCAAAATACG
The DNA here is from genome assembly GCF_922984935.1 of Meles meles. Lineage (NCBI taxonomy): Eukaryota > Metazoa > Chordata > Mammalia > Carnivora > Mustelidae > Meles > Meles meles. Next base: position 45,883,641 of record NC_060081.1, read on the forward strand.
TTCCTCAGAGTTACCCCCTGAAGAGGTAAACAAACTGGGGTGTTAGCAAAGGAAACAGTCAACAAAACCAAAAGACAACTGACAGAATGGGAGAAGATATTTGCAAACAACATATCAGATAAAGGGCTAGTATCCAAAATCTATAAAGAACTTATCAAACTCAACACCCAAAGAACAAACAATCCAATCAAGAAATGGGCAGAAGACATGAACAGACATTTCTGTGAAGAAGACATCTATATGGCCAACAGAGACACGAAAAAGTGCTCAACATCACTCGGCATCAGGGAAATACAAATCAAAACCACAATGAGATACTACCTCACACCAGTCAGAATGGCTAAAATTAACAAGTCAGGAAACGACAGATGTTGGCGAGGATGTGGAGAAAGGGGAACCCTCCTGCAGTGTTGGTGGGAATGCAAGCTGGTGTAGCCACTCTGGAAAACAGCATGGAGGTTCCTCAAAAAGTTGAAAATAGAACTACCCTATGACCCAGCAATTGCACTACTTGGTATTTACCCTAAAGATAAAAATACTGTGATCCAAAGGGACACCTGCACCCCAATGTTTATAGCAGCAATGTCCACAATAGCCAAACTATGGAAAGAAACTAGATGTCCATCAACAGCTGAATGGATAAAGATGTGATACACACACACACTGGAATACTATGCAGCCATCAAAAGAAATGAAATCTTGCCATTTGTGATGACGTGGATGGAACTAGAGGGTATTATCCTGAGTGAAATAAGTCGATCAAAGAAAGACAATTATCATATGATCTCCCTGATATGAGGAATTTGAAAGGCAACGTGGAGGGTTTGGGAGGTAGGGAAGGAAAAAATAAAACAAGATGAAACCAGAGAGGGAGAGAAACCATAAGAGACTCTTAATCTCACACAAAAAACTGAGGGTTGCCGGCAGGGGGGTAGGGGGGTAGGGAGAGGGTGGTTGGGTTATGGACATTGGGGAAGGTGTGTGCTATGGTGAGTGCTGTGAAGTGTGTAAACCTGGTGATTCACAGACCTGTACCCCTGGGGATAAAAATACATTATATGTTAATAAAAAATTTAAAAAAAAATTAAAAAAAGAAGCTAGGGTGTTAATACTCTCATCACTTCCCATCAGAGATGCTCACAGGAAGGAGACCACACTAGTTCCTGGGCGCCTCTGCAAAAGCAGATCCCAACAGAAAGCTCTTGGGCAAATAATTATGATAAAAGTTAGGCCAGCATGAATTGAAATAGAGAGTTGAGGGATGTTGTACTTATTTCAGAGCTGCTGTAATAAAGTACCACAAACTAGATGGCTTAGAACAACAGAAATTTATCATCTCACATTTCTGGAGGCTTGAAGTCTGAAATCAAGGTGTAGCTATGCCGTGTTACCTCTGAAACCTGCGGGGAATCCTTCATTGCCTCTTCCTAATTTCTGGTGGTTTGCTGGCAATCACTGATGTTCCTTGGCTTCTAGACACATCCCTTCAATCTTCTGTCTACACATACATTTCACCCCGTGTACTCATTCTGTTTGTCTTCTGTGCGTGTCTGCCTCCATGCCCAGATTGCACTTTTTTTTAAGGCCTATAGTCATATTGGTTTATGGCCTATGCAAATGACCTTATTTTCCTTGATTATCTTGTTAAAGACTATTTCCAAGTAGAGACATATTCTGAGGTAGTAGGAGTTAGGACTTCAATGTAACCTTTTTTTTGAGACACAATTTAACCCATAATTAGTGATAAAAGAGGGGTACTAGCAGCATCTGATGCAACCTCTGCTTTAAATTTCCTGTGCTCTTGTGGGGGAAAACTAACAAGAAGGAAAATAAATAAATGCAATATGTAGTATATATGATGGTCATACATACAATGGAGATAAATAAACAAGGGAAGTAGGATATTTCTTTGTAGTCCCCAAAAGCCTCAGCACAGTTCTGTACACAAAGTAAGGGGCCAATAAGTATTTGTTAGTGTCATGACTAAATGTGGAAGTAGAGAAAGCATTACTACCCACATGATTATTCACTGGTTGTTTAATATCCATCAATGACCATCAAATTAGTGTACCAGGTCTCTGTAGAGCATTTGTGTCCCTTGTTATTGTAATGGTTTGTTTATTTACTCACTGAGGACTTTTAGAAGCTCCGTATGTTGACTGTTGCCATCAGTAAAGTGATCCGTTAGAAGTAAATTGTAGTCCCTCTAGAGAGCTGTTTTGAGGAAAAGGAGTTAACGTTTTGATATATATGTCTAGATAAGGTACCTCCCCCCAAGAAAGCAATTTTGTAAAACATTAGCTTGCAAATGGAATATCCGAGCAGAAAGAATCTCCTAGTTTACTTAAGGTAGACACAGTGATATCTCTTTCTATCCTTCCTATGAGGCTTTTATGTGGTGTGTTTAATTTTATTTTTAATGTGTAACATTTCTTTAGCAACTCAGAAATGGACATGCCAAGCATTGAAAGTATAATTATATAAAAATGCACTGGCTTTGTTTCAGTCTTCATAGCGATAGAAATTATAGCAATAAAAACCTTCTAACTCTGTGTATTATGGAGAGAAAAATGACATTAATCCTAAACAATGGGTAATAATTGAGAGCTGTTGTCAAGCAGTACAGTGACAGAAAAATCACCTTGCTGATCTTCTTTGTTCCTTTGACTAATGACCAGTTATTTAAAAAAATAATTATAAAAAGGAACAGTTCAGTGCTATAATCCGTTTCTGTTATTAATTGGAAGAGAGACTATTTTAATCTTATTTTGGCAGTCCCTTACCTAAACTGTTAACAGTTTCTCTACTCTGTATTATTAGATTAAGTCACCAATTGTAATTGTTGATGACTGGGCATCCTCTCTCAGCCCTTTCAAATTTTGCTCCCTGGGCTCTGTGCCCTGAGACCCATGGGGTTCCACTCAAAACTGGATACATAGTTTTGTTTTTTTCCCCCCTCCTGAAAGCTACTAAGCACAGTTTGAATGCCAGTGCTTTCAATTAAACTTTCTGGATTTTGTACTGGTGTTAAATAGGCCACCATTGGGGTTGGTTGCTTCCAATAAATGTAGAACTAAGAGAAACTGTAGGGTGTAGAGAGGGAATGATCTTTTAAACCAATATAATGGAGATAAAAGATGAAGCAAACTGCTCTTTTTCTTGCTTGAGATAGAATAGAAACATGTTAAATGATACTGTTAAACAAGTGAACCATGGTAAAAATATCCACTGAAAAAGGAAAGAGTAAGAAAAAAGACCTTCAGTTAACTGTGCCACGTATATCAAAACAGAAAGGACAAGTAATCCAGTCTTCGGAGTTGATTTCATAGTCAATGACATCACGTCGTGAGGAGTCATTTAAACGATTGTCTTTCCCTTTCTTTTTATTGTTCTCTTTGTGGCCCGTGTGGAAGGCCAAGCAGCTTTCTCTAGTTCATAGCATCATACATGCTCGAAGAGCAAGAGAACTATAGCAAGGATTGTGCTTCCCTGCCCATATTCCCGGGTCCTCAACATCCCCTGCCTGATGATGGCTTCTCTGTGTAAGCACCCATGACCCTGTTCTTGAGCACTTTCTCTGGCAATGTAAACCAGGCTCTGCCCATTCATAAGGCAGTTAAGGAGTACAGGGAAGCCACCGTCCATAGGAGCAGTCCTCAGTCCTTCAGATGAAACAACTCCAAGTGAAACTGTCTACACTCTCTCCCAGACGTCCTCAGCTGGGTGGAGTTCCAGGTGCTCACAATGATAACCTGCCTGTTATGCACCCAGCATTGGCTTCCTTCCTTGGCTTCCTATCCGCACTTCCACTCGTACTGACGTTTCCTGGAATTTGTTCCCCACCCTCAGTAAACTACTGGTAATCATATACCAGTATTATCATTACTGGGAAGACTTCAGTGTTTTAGATTTAAAGGAGCTCTTTGGCCTTTGTAACTGTCCTTATCTTCTTCTTCAAAGCAGTATTCACGGGGCGCCTGGGTGGCTCAGTGGGTTAAAGCCTCTGCCTTCAGCTCAGGTCATGATCCCAGAGTCCTGGGATCGAGCCCCACATCAGGCTCTCTGCTCTGCAGGGAGCCTGCTTCCTCCTCTCTCTCTGCCTGCCTCTCTGCCTAGTTGTGATTTCTCTCTGTCAAATAAATAAAAAGTATTAAAAAAAAAAAAAAAAAAAAAAAGCAGTATTCACAGCCAGTTCCAGTTTCTCCCGGAAGCATTTCAATATTGCTTAACATTCTCATTTTTTTTTTCCCTGAACCACAGATTGGTCAGCATAGTCTGTCTTCTAACCCCACGTGGTCTACTCAAACTCTCCTTTCTATGGGATTAACTAAACCACTTGCTTCACAATGTGAAGGTTAAATAAAGTAGCCCAGGTCACACTGGTAGGATTGAAGTTCAGGTTGTCCTGACCAAAATTTCCTTCCCAGTTCTCAGTACACACAACTCCAGCAGTTTAGGGTGCCAAGTAGCCCAGTGGCAATTGGTTTAGTTTGAGCTGGTTAGGTTCTTCTTTCCCCTCAAGCAGCACAGGGAAAAAGGGAAACCAGCGTCAGGGTTAAGGTTGTTGCCTAAAACTGTCATGCTTGAACTTCCCATGGGCCAAAGGGTCAGTCCTTTACTTTGTGTGGTTAATAATCTTTCTGTAGGGCTTACTCAAAAGAGGGCAACAGTGCTTAAAATTGTGCCTTTATTATTTATTGTGAGATCCTACTACATAACGTGTTTTGGAAACTTGTCCCTAGTGCCTGATGGGGTTCCCACCGAAACTTTTAATTGGGGGTGTTTACCTGGAGAAATGTATATTCCTTCTGCTGTACGTTTTCTTGCACTTTGGAATTTGCAAAGGTGATTAACATACTCCAAGTAAGAAGCTAGTAGGATGAAAGCAAGGATTAATAAGGAGGCTAAGCTCTTACCCAAATGCTGCTCACTTTTAGTTCTTCTCTTATGGGCCACCATCCCAAACGGGGACCCAAGGAGCAATCCAAAAATGAATCTGGGTGATTAGCTGCCATACAGAACAAAAAGTAAGATGATTAATCTGCCCATTGTAGAAATGCCTTAACAATAAAGCTAGGATTTATAGGTCCTACAAAATCCAAATAAAAATCTACTAAGTTATCAGTGGTCACCAAGGTTGGAGAGATGGGATCATCAAGGATTAAAGATAGGCATCCACAGAAATCATTTCTTTAATTTGTCCCTTCAGGAGTGGCTTCTATGGGATTTAAAAAAAAAAATACATAGGTAAATACTTTTGGTCAGTACCAGAATAGCATATTCCTGTGATGGAGAATGCTGCGGGCTAGACAGAAGTGTGATATTGTCAGGGCAGACATGTAGAAACAGAACCCTCATATAGGATATATCTTACATGCTTCTACAAGTATCTAGAATATAAAATTTGTTTAGGAAGGGGTGCGTGACTCAGTAAAACATGCAGCTCTTAATCTCAGGGTTATCAGATTGAACCCCATGCTGGGTGTAGAGATTACTTAAAATAAAATCTTTTAAAAAAAGAGAGAGAGAGAGAATTAGTTCAAGAAGTAACAGATTTTGCTCTAGAGCCTTAAGGCTCAAAGTGTACAACAAGCAGTATTAGAATCACCTGAGTCCCTCCCCAAATCTACTGAAACATCATCTGAATTTTAACAAGATACCCTATGCATCCCAAAGTTTGAAAAGCCTTATCCTAAAGTCTAGACCTATATTGTCCAACATAGTAGCTACTAGTCACCCATGACTATCAGCACTTGAAATGTGGCTGGTCTAATTAGAAAAGGGCTGTAAGTGAAAAATAAATACTGAATTTCAAAGACAGTATAAGAAAAACAATGTAAAAATATTTCAGTTATTTTTATATTGATGACGTATTGAAAATATAATATTCTGAATGTATTGGGTCAAATGAAATAAATTTTGTACAAATTTGCCTCTTCCTTTTTAGTTGTGTAATGTGGTTACTAGAAAATTTATAGTTACATATGTTGGCTGGCCAAGATGAATAATGTTACTATAGCCAATCTCTCCTACTGATTACAACTAAAACTCTGGGCAGAATATGAGAAACAACTATTTGAGATCTGTGAAAAGTAACCATGTGAAATGAATTGGGCATTGAAACCAAAGCACGAGTAATGGCCCATATAGGGGCAGAGCTAAGGATGGGATGTGGCACTTGAGCTTCCTGTTTCCTTTTTACTCCTTTGCCTCCCAGCTGTGACCTGAGGGAAGGCAGATTCTGAAAGCAAAACTTCAAGGAAAAGCCTCTTTTTTTCTTTTCTCGGCTGAAGGACTAATAAAAGGGACCCCTACATGCTAGAGATTGTGGGGTGAATCCCGTCTTCTTTTTTCTTCCCTTTCTCTCCCAGCCTTGCCCAGAGCCAGCCTGGTGAGTGAGCTATAATTATGTGGTGGTGGTATAGGGACTGAAACCTTGAGAGACACATTGTATTTCTAGCCAGAAGTACCAGAAAAGGATTTCTTGTCCAAAAAGTATGCACAATGTTATTTTTCTTTTTCTCTTTTCTTTTATCATTTATCTCCAAAGTAGCCCTATTTACACAGAAATACACAACATTGAGGGGGAACTAAATATCTGAGAAGGCTCTATCTTTTTGGTTCGATGAACCAAAAAAAGAAGCCTCTGGGAATCAGAGAGTGTGGGAGAAGACCCAGAGAGAGAAAGCTACAGAAATGGATCTCAGAATAATGGGTATGTAATCACATAATAACTCTTGGAATCACCCTGGGGATGGGTATGTGTGGAATTTTCCAGCACAGCATACCAAAGACTTTGAGGACCAAACTACAATATAAATCATAACCCAAATGTCAGGCTATCCTCAGAGTAGAGCATACACTAGGCAGACTCAAATAACAGCAGACTTCGGAAACAGAAATGAAATTGGGACCATCGCCACTGAAGGTGAAACTTCTTAGCAGTCTGATGCTTATCATGTTGAGTACCAATTTTTTTTTAAAGATCGGCATTCTTGGGGTGCCTTGGTGGTCCCTCAGTTGGTTAGACGTCTGCCTTTGGCTCGGATCATGATCCCAGGACCCTGAGATCAAGCTCCCCTCCACTCCCCCACTCCCCCATCCCCCCAACCCCCTCACCCTCGCCCAGGCTCCCTGCTCAGTTGGGAGCTTGCTTCTCCCTCTCCCTCTGCCTCCTGCTCTGCCTGCTTGTGTGCATGCGCTCCCTCTCTCTTGCTCGCTCTCTCAGTCGAATAAAAAAAAATCTTAAAAAAAAAAATCAGCATTTTCTAGAGGATTTTAACAGGACCTAGAAACTTGCAAGATAAAAAATGTCCTGGATATGATACAAAATCATGTGACACACTAAGAATCTCAAAAATCTAACAAATACTCAAGGGAAAAGACCAAAAGTAGATGCCAAACATAACATGACCTAAGTCTTGGAATTGTCAGTAAAAGACTTCAAAGTAGCCATTATAACCATTTTCAATGAGATAAAGTTAACACTCTGGAAAGATGAAATTTCTCAGTAGAGTAGAAGAAATAATAAAAAAAAGTACCAACTGGAAATTTGAGGACTGAAAAATGGAATATCTGAAATGAAGAAATATACTGGACTGGCTAAATAACAGAATGGAATTGTAAGAGCAGAGTCCAGAAGAAATTAAATAATATGAAGAACACAGAAAAAGGTGTTTAAAAAAAAAATGAGCAGAGTCTCAGAGTCTTGAAGACAATAAACAGGTATAGCCATTGGAGTCCAATGGAGAGAGTTTGAACCAGCATAAATTGGTTATTAACAAATAACCAATTTGTTATTTGGAGAAATAACAAATAAGTACTTCCCAAACTTGTCAAAAGTCATAAATTTAGAATAAATGAAACAAGATGGGATTGGGAGGGAGGCAAACCATAAATGACTCTTAATCTCACAAAACAAACTGAGGGTTGATGGGGGGAGGAGGGGATTGGGGGGGGTTATGGACATTGGGGAAGGTATGTGCTATGGTGAGTTCTGTGAAGTGTGTAAACCTGGTGATTCACAGACCTGTACCCCTGGGGATAAAAATACATTATATGTTTATAAAAAAATAAGAAATAAAAAAAATTAAACCTGAAAAGTCATACATTTAAAATCCAAGAAGCTCTTTGAATCCAAAAAAAGGTAAGCTCCAAGAAAGCAGTCTCAGATGCATGATAATCAAACCATTGAAAACCAAAGTAAGAAAAACCTTGACTTAGCTTGAGTAAAGTAGCACAGAGCATAAGCGATGATGATTCAGATAACTACAGATTTCTCATCAGAAACCATAGAAGGGGCGCCTGGCTGGCTCAGTTGTTTAAACACCTGCCTTCTGCTCAGGTAGTGATCCCAGGATCCTGGGGTGCAGTCCTGCATTGGACTCCCTGCTCAGTGGGGTGAGGGATGTGGCCCTGCTTCTCCCTCTCCCTCTGCCTGCTGCTCCCCATGCTTGTGCTCTCTCTTTCTATCTCTCAAATAAATAAATAAAATCTTAGAAAGAAAGAAAGAAAGAAACCATTGAAGCCAGTAAACGGGAGTAACATTTTGCAAGAACTGGAAGGATTAAAACAAAAAAATACAACCCAAACCAGCCAACAAACAAAAACCTGCATGCCCAGAAAGTCTATATCTAACTCCAGAAAATATCCTTCAGCAATGAAGACAAAATGAGTACATTCTCAAATGAAGGAAGACTAAGACAATTTAATACTAGTAGACTTACCATGATGGGAATTCTGAAGGAGATTTTTCAGGCTGAAAGGAAATGGTACCAGAAAGGAACTTGAAACAATAGGATTAAAGGAAGAGGGAAAGAAATGTAAATATTTGGGCGAATATAAAAGACTGTATTTATCCTCTTAAAACTCTTTAAAACCTGTATGACTATTGAAAGCAATTATAACATTGCCTGGAGGTGTGTAAATGTAATCAGATGTAAGATATATGAAAATTATTTTAAAAGGGGGGTATGGTAAAGAGTCCTATGAGTTGTAAGGTTTCTATATACTATTGAAGTGATAAAACATTAACTCTATTGGGACTTTGAAAATTATGTAATTATATATATAAATATAATATTTATCATTACTTAATATTATGTATGTGTATATGTATATATAAAATGTATATTGTAATATACATGTATATTTACATATACATGTAAATGTGTGTGTGTATATACACACACACACATATCTATCTATCTATATATATATATAGGGATATATATATCCCTAGAGGAACCATTTAAAAATGATACAATAAAAAAAAAAAGTCAATAGATAATTGTCAAATTGTTCAAATAATCCAAAATAAGACAAGAAAGGGAGAGCTGCAGAATCAAAAACAAATGATAAAATGGTAGAACTAATCCAATCAAATATAGTCAGATCAGATAAAAAATTAAGACTCAACTAAATGCTGGCACAAGAAAACCACTTTAAGTCTTATGATAAAGTTAGGCTAAGAAAAAATGGAAAAAAGATGTACCATGCGAATCCTGCTCAAAAGAAAACTGGAAGGCTTATTTTAATATCAGGCAAAGTATTTTTGGGAGGTGAGAAAAATTACCATGAATAAGCAGGTCAGAAGGCATCCTAAATATGTTTGTACCTAGCAAGGAAGCTCTGAAATACTGAAGAAATACTGAAGAAAAACCGATAAAACTGAACTGAGAAAAACGCAGATTTACAAGAATTCTTAGCAAATTTAACACCTTATTCTCAGGATTTGATAACGCTATTAGACCAAAAAAAAAAAAAAAAAAAAAAAAAGAAGAAGAAAGAAAAAGAAAAATCAGCAAGGTTAAAGAAAACTGAAAAGTACTATGGATCAAACTGACCTTACTGGCCTATACAGAATATTCCACCTAACAGAAGAATATACATTCTTTCGAAGTGCTTATGGGACACTCACCAGGATGGATCATATTCTGGGTCATAAAACAAATCTTAACAAATTTGAAAGAATTGAAATATTATTCATTTTATTTATTCTTTCACTATTCAGAATTAAATTATAAATCAATAACAGGGAGATATCAGGGAAATCTCAAGCATTTTGAAATTAAACAACACACTTCTTAAAAATGCATGGGTTAAAGGCAGAAAAAGCAGAAAAAGGAAACACAGATTTAATGGACCAAATGAGAAGATGATAGATTTAAACTTAGCCGTTATCAGTAGCTACATTAAATGTAGATGGTATAACTGCCCCCTCATTAAAAGGCACAGGTACTCAAGTTGTTGAAAAAGTCAAGTCCCAATTACAAGAAACACATTGTAATACAAGACAGAAATTGGATTAAGGTCAAAGGAGAAAAGGAGAAAAGGGAATACTTGTGCCCTGTTGGTGGAAATGTAACTTGGCTCAACCACTATGGAAATCAGTATAGAGCTACCTCAAAAAATTATAAATAGAACTATCATATGATCCAGCAATTCCATTTATGACTATTTATCCAAAAAAATGAAAACGCTAGCTAAAAATGATGTAGGTAACTTCATGTTCGTTGCAGCATAGTTTACAATAGCCAAGATATGGAAACAACCTAAGTGTCAATCAATAAATAAATGGATAGGAGAGGAGTCAAGATGGCGGAGAAGTAGCAGCCTGAGACTACATCAGGTAGCAGGAGATCAGCTCGATAGCTTATCTAAACATTGCAAACACCTACAAATCCAACGGGAGAGCGAAGAGAAGAAGAACAGCAACTCTAGAAACAGAAAATCAACCACTTTCTGAAAGGTAGGACTGGCAGAGAAGTGAATCTAAAACGACGGGAAGATAGACCGCGGGGGGAGGGGCCGGCTCCCGGCAAGCGGCGGAGCAACGGAGCACAAAATCAGGACTTTTAAAAGTCTGTTCCACTGAGGGACATTGCTCCAGGGGCTAAACCGGGGTGAAGCCCACGCGGGGCCAGCGTGGCCCCAGGCCCCGCAGGGTCACAGAAGGATCGGGGGTGTCGGAGTGTCGGAGAGCTCGCAGGTATTAGAACGGAGAAGCCGGCTGGAGAGACAGAGCCGAGGACTAAACTCTCAGCTCGGGGTTACCTTGAACTGGTCGCGGGCTGGGTGAGCTCGGAGCGCGGCTGGAGGCTGGGGATACGGGAGTGATTGGGTGCTGTCCTCTGGGGGCGCACTGAGGAGTGGGGCCCTGGGCTCTCGGCTCCTCCGGGCTGGAGACTGGGAGGCCACCGTTTTCATTCCCGTCCTCCGGAACTCTGCGGAGAGCGTTCGGGGAGCGGAAGCTCCCAGAGGCGAACCCGAGCCGATTGCTTGGTCCGGCCGCCGGTAAGGGCGGTGCAATCCCGCCTCGGGCAAAGACACTTGAGAGTCACTACAACAGGCCCCTCCCCCAGAAGATCAACAAAATATCCAGCCAGGACGAAGTTCATCTATCAAGGAGAAAGCAGATTCAATTCCTAAGACAGCAGAGCAATTCCAGAGGAGGAGAAAGCAAAGCACGGAACTCATGGCTTTCTCCCCATGATTCTCTAGTCTTGCAGCTACTTCAATTTTTTTTTCTTTTTTCAATTTTTTTTTCTTTTTTCTTTTTTCTTCTTCTGCTAAATTTTTTTTAAACTTTTACCCTTTTCTTTTTTAACATGTTTTGACTAGTTCATCTAAATATATACATTTTTTCTTTCTTTTTTATATTTTTTATTTGTTTTATTTTTTAAATTGTTTTCTTTCTTTTTTTTTTTTTCTTTTTTTTTCAGAAGCTGTTTTTATCCCCTTTCTCCCCCCCACATTTTGGGGTCTCTTCTGATTTGGTTACAGCGCATTTTTCCGGAGTCTTTGCCACCCTTTTAGTAGTTTATTTGCTCCTTCATATTCTCTTATCTGGACAAAATGACAAGGCGGAAAAAATCACCACAAACAAAAGAACAAGAGACAGTACCGAAGGCTAGGGACCTAATCAACACAGACATGGGTAATATGTCAGATCAAGAGTTCAGAATGACGATTCTGAACATTCTAGCCGAGCTCGAAAAAGGCATGGAAGATATTAGAGAAACCCTCTCTGGAGATATTAAAGCCCTTTCTGGAGAAATTAAAGAACTAAAATCTAACCAAGTTGAAATCAAAAAAGCTATTAATGAGGTGCAATCAAAAATGGAGGCTCTCACTGCTAGGATAAATGAGGCAGAAGAAAGAATTAGTGATATAGAAGACCAAATGACAGAGAATAAGGAAGCCGAGCAAAAGAGGGACAAACAGCTACTGGACCATGAGGGGAGAATTCGAGAGATAAGTGACACCATAAGACGAAACAACATTAGAATAATTGGGATTCCAGAAGAAGAAGAAACAGAGAGGGGAGCAGAAGGTCTATTGGAGAGAATCATTGGAGAGAATTTCCCTAATATGGCAAAGGGAACAAGCATCAAAATCCAGGAGATGCAGAGAACCCCCCTCAAAGTCAACAAGAATAGGTCCACACCCCGTCACCTAATAGTAAAATTTACAAGTCTTAGTGACAAAGAGAAAATCCTGAAAGCAACCCGAGAAAAGAAGTCTGTAACATACAATGGTAAAAATATTAGATTGGCGGCAGACTTATCCACAGAGACCTGGCAGGCCAGAAAGAGCTGGCATGATATATTCAGAGCACTCAACGAGAAAAACATGCAGCCAAGAATACTCTATCCAGCTAGGCTATCATTGAAAATAGAAGGAGAGATCAAAACCTTCCAGGACAAACGAAAACTGAAAGAATTTGCAAACACCAAACCAGCTCTACAGGAAATATTGAAAGGGGTCCTCTAAGCAAAGAGAGAGCCTAAAAGTAGTAGATCAGAAAGGTACAGAGACAATATACAGTAACAGTCACCTTACAGGCTAATAATGGCACTAAATTCATATCTCTCAAGAGTTACCCTGAATGTTAATGGGCTAAATGCCCCAATCAAAAGACACAGGGTATCAGAATGGATAAAAAAACAAAACCCATCAGTATGTTGCCTACAAGAAACTCATTTTAGACGCGAAGACACCTCCAGATTTAAAGTGAGGGGGTGGAAAACAATTTACCATGCTAATGGGCATCAGAAGAAAGCTGGGGTGGCAATCCTTATATCAGATCAATTAGATTTTAAGCCAAAGACTATAATAAGAGATGAGGAAGGACACTATATCCTACTCAAAGGGTCTGGCCAACAAGAAGATCTAACAATTTTAAATATCTATGCCCCTAACGTGGGAGCAGCCAGCTATATCAACCAATTAATAACAAAATCAAAGAAACACATCAATAATAATACAATAATAGTAGGGGACTTTAACACTCCCCTCACTGAAATGGACAGATCATCCAAGCAAAAGATCAACAAGGAAATAAAGGCCTTAAATGACACACTGGACCAGATGGACATCACAGATATATTCAGAACATTTCATCCCAAAGCAACAGAATACACATTGTTCGCTAGTTCACATGGAACCTTCTCCAGAATAGATCACATCCTGGGTCACAAATCAGGTCTCAACCGGTATCAAAAGATTAGGATTATTTCCTGCATATTTTCAGACCACAATGCTCTGAAGCTAGAACTCAATCACAAGAGGAAAGCTGGAAAGAACCCAAATACGTGGAGACTAAACAGCATCCTTCTAAAGAATGAATTGGTTAACCAGGAAATTAAAGAAGAATTGAAAAAATTCATGGAAACAAATGATAATGAAAACACAACGGTTCAAAATCTGTGGGACACAGCAAAGGCAGTCCTGAGAGGAAAATATATAGCAGTACAAGCCTTTCTCAAGAAACAAGAAAGGTCTCAAGTACACAACCTAACCCTACACGTAAAGGAGCTGGAGAAAGAACAAGAAAGAACCCCTAAACCCAGCAGGAGAAGAGAAATCATAAAGATCAGAGCAGAAATCAATGAAATAGAAACCAAAAAAACAATAGAAAAAATCAATGAAACTAGGAGCTGGTTCTTTGAAAGAATCAATAAGATTGATAAACCCCTGGCCAGACTCATCAAAAAGAAAAGAGAAAGGACCCAAATCAATAAAATCATGAATGAAAGAGGAGAGATCACAACTAACACCAAAGAAATACAGACAATTCTAAGAACATACTATGAGCAACTCTATGCCAACAAATTGGACAATCTGGAAGAAATGGATGCATTCCTAGAGACATATAAACTACCACAACTGAACCAGGAAGAAATAGAAAACCTGAACAGGCCCATAACCAGTAAGGAGATTGAAACAGTCATCCAAAATCTCCAAACAAACAAAAGCCCAGGGCCAGACGGCTTCCCAGGGGAATTCTACCAAACATTTAAAGAAGAACTCATTCCTATTCTCTTGAAACTGTTCCAAAAAATAGAAACGGAAGGAAAACTTCCAAACTCATTTTATGAGGCCAGCATCACCTTGATCCCAAAACCAGACAAGGATCCTACCAAAAAAGAGAACTACAGACCAATATCCTTGATGAACACAGACGCAAAAATTCTCGCCAAAATACTAGCCAATAGGATTCAACAGTACATTAAAAGGATTATTCACCACGATCAAGTGGGATTTATTCCAGGGCTGCAGGGTTGGTTCAACATCCGCAAATCAATCAATGTGATAGAACACATTAAGAAAAGAAAGCACAAGAACCATATGATACTCTCAATAGATGCTGAAAAAGCATTTGACAAAGTACAGCATCCCCTCCTGATCAAAACTCTTCAAAGTGTGGGGATAGAGGGCACATACCTCAATATTATCAAAGCCATCTATGAAAACCCCACCGCAAATATCATTCTCAATGGAGAAAAACTGAAAGCTTTTCCGTTAAGGTCAGGAACACGGCAGGGATGTCCATTATCACCACTGCTATTCAACATAGTACTAGAAGTCCTAGCCTCAGCAATCAGACAACAAAAAGAAATTAAAGGCATCCAAATTGGTAAAGAAGAAGTCAAACTATCACTCTTCGCAGATGATATGATACTATATGTGGAAAACCCAAAAGACTCCACTCCAACACTGCTAGAACTTGTACAGGAATTCAGTAAAGTGTCAGGATATAAAATCAATGCACAGAAATCAGTTGCATTTCTGTACACCAACAACAAGACTGAAGAAAGAGAAATTAAGGAGTCAATCCCATTTACAATTGTACCCAAAACTATAAGATACCTAGGAATAAACCTAACCAAAGAGACTAAGAATCTATACACAGAAAATTATAAAGTACTCATGAAAGAAATTGAGGAAGACACAAAAAAATGGAAAAATGTTCCATGCTCCTGGATTGGAAGAATAAATATTGTGAAAATGTCTATGCTACCTAAAGCAATCTACACATTTAATGCAATCCCTATCAAAATACCATCCATTTTTTTCAAAGAAATGGAACAAATGATCCTAAAATTTATATGGAACCAGAAAAGACCTCGAATAGCCAAAGGAATATTGAAGAACAAAGCCAAAGTTGGTGGCATCACAATTCCAGACTTCAAGCTCTATTACAAAGCTGTCATCATCAAGACAGCATGGTACTGGCACAAAAACAGACACATAGACCAGTGGAACAGAATAGAGAGCCCAGAAATCGACCCTCAACTCTATGGTCAACTAATCTTCGACAAAGCAGGAAAGAATGTCCAATGGAAAAAAGACAGCCTCTTCAATAAATGGTGCTGGGAAAATTGGACAGCCACATGCAGAAAAATGAAATTGGACCACTTCCTTACACCACACACGAAAATAGACTCCAAATGGATGAAGGACCTCAATGTGAGAAAGGAATCCATCCAAATCCTTGAGGAGAATGCAGGCAGCAACCTCTTCGACCTCAGCCGTAGCAACATCTTCCTAGGCACCACGGAAAGGCAAGGGAAGCAAGGGCAAAAATGAACTATTGGGATTTCATCAAGATCAAAAGCTTTTGCACAGCAAAGGAAACAGTTAACAAAACCAAAAGACAACTGACAGAATGGGAGAAGATATTTGCAAACGACATATCAAATAAAGGGCTAGTATCCAAGATCTATAAGGAACTTAGCAAACTCAACACCCAAAGAACAAACAATCCAATCAAGAAATGGGCAGAGGACATGAACAGACATTTCTGCAAAGAAGACATCCAGATGGCCAACAGACACATGAGAAAGTGCTCCACGTCACTCGGCATCAGGGAAATACAAATCAAAACCACAATGAGATATCACCTCACACCAGTCAGAATGGCTAAAATTAACAAGTCAGGAAATGACAGATGCTGGCGAGGATGTGGAGAAAGGGGAACCCTCCTCCACTGTTGGTGGGAATGCAAGCTGGTGCAACCACTCTGGAAAACAGCATGGAGGTTCCTCAAAATGTTGAAAATAGAACTACCCTATGACCCAGCAATTGCACTACTGGGTATTTACCCTAAAAATACAAACATAGTGATCCGAAGGGGCACGTGTACCCGAATGTTTATAGCAGCAATGTCTACAATAGCCAGACTATGGAAAGAACCTAGATGTCCATCAACAGATGAATGGATCAAGAAGATGTGGTATATATACACAATGGAATACTATGCAGCCATCAAAAGAAATGAAATCATGCCATTTGCGATGACGTGGATGGAACTAGAGCGTATCATGCTTAGTGAAATAAGTCAATCGGAGAAAGACAACTATCATATGATCTCCCTGATATGAGGACATGGAGAAGCAACATGGGCGGGTAGGGGGATAGGAGAAGAGTAAATGAAACAAGATGGGATTGGGAGGGAGACAAACCATAAATGACTCTTAATCTCACAAAACAAACTGGGGGTTGCTGGGGGGAGGTGGGATTGGGAGAGGGGGAGCAGGCTATGGACATTGGGGAGGGGAGGCGAACCATAAGAGACTATGTACTCTGAAAAACAACCTGAGGGTTTTGAAGGGTCAGGGGTGGGAGGTTGGGGGAACAGGTCGTGGGTAATGGGGAGGGCACGTTTTGCATGGAGCACTGGGTGTTGTGCAAAAAGAATGAATACTGTTACACTGAAAAAATAAATAAAATGAAAAAATAAATAAATAAATAAATGGATAAAGAAATTATGTGTGTATATATTACATATATATTACATATATATTACATATATATACACACATATGTTTACAAATACACACAATGAATATATATGCAATGTGTATATATATATACACACACTCATATCAAATCACGTCATATGCTCGAGGCTAATATAACGTTACATATTAACTATATCTAAAAAAAAGTAAATATAAGAATAAAAAGTAATACCTCATGACCATGAGGAGTGTATTTCAGGAACACAATTAATTAAACACTTAAAAGTTAGCAAATTTAATTCACCATATTAAAAAGCAAATCAACAAATCAAGAAAATTTCTGTGACTTTTGGGTAAGCAAAGAGTTCTCAGATATATCAACAAAAACACAATCCATAAATACTTCTTCAAAATTGAACTTCTGGTCTTTTAAAATATTTATTTATTTATTTGTTTGTTTTTTTATTTGAGAGAGAGTGAATGGGGGTGGGCAGAGGGAGAGAGTCTTCAAGCAAACTCCCTGCTGAGCTAGGAGTCCTACCCTGGCCTGGTTCCCACTACCCATGAGAACATGACTTGAGCTGAAATCAGGAATTGGATGTTTAATTGACTGAGCCATTCAGGTGCCCCTAAACTTTTAGTCTTTGAAAGACCCCGATAGATATGAAAAGTTATGGACTAGGAGAAAATATTTGCAAATTGAGTAGCCAACAATGAACATTTATCCATGATATAAAAAGAACACTGAATTCTCATTAATAAGAATCAAAATAGTAAAATTTGCAACAATATTGGAAGATACTTCACTAAAAAAGATATGTAAGTGGAACATAAGCTCATGAAAAGGTGTTCAACATCATTAGCCATAAGGGATATGCAAATTAAAACCACAATTGGATACCACTGCATACCTGCATACCTGTTAGAATGGCTACAATGAATAAAATAATACTAAATCCTGATGGAGATTTCCCAAAACATTACTTGTGGGAATGTAAAATGGTACAGCCACTTTGAAAAACAGCCTGGCAGTTTCTTACAAAGTTAAACCATGTGTTTACTGTATAAGTATATAGACCCATCTGTGTCACAACTGGGTATTTACTCAAGAGAAATAAATTTATGTTCACAACATAAACCTGTACACAAATGTTGATAAGCAGCTTTATTCATAATCTCCAAAATTGGACACGACCAAATGTCCTTCCACTGGTGAAAGGATAAAAGGTAAATCCCTAAAAGAAAGACAACTCAGTAACAAAAGGGGAACAGAATATGGATACTTGCCACAAGATAGATAATTATTTTCTAATTTAAAGAAGCCAGACTTGTAAGGCTACTACTGTATGATTCCATGTATATGACATCTGGAAAAGGCAAACAGAAAGGATGGCTAACACATTGTATTTTGCCAGGGGTTAGAGTGGAAGGAGTGTATGAGGACAAAGGAAGAGAAATAGGGAGTTGTTTTGAGGGGGCTGGGACTGTTCAGTGTCTTGGCAATGGTGAATGGTGATGGTTATATGCATTTGTGATATGCAGAATATTAGCGCTCAGAGACATTCCCAGAACCAATAAACAGGTTAGGTTATATGGCCTAGGGCCATTAGAGTAGTAGACAGAATTAACAGTTCTAATCAGTTGATCTTAAAATAGGGACATTATCCTGGTAATCCAGGATAAGTTATCCTCCAACCCACGAGAAACAGGAGGATCCCTCAGCGTTTCTTCTGATAAACTCTCCTCTTCTTGACTTATTCTTATTCCTCATCTGAATCAAGGAAGATGCATGTAGGTTCATCCTTTGTTTTAAAATGAATGGGAGCACAGGGACTCTATTTTACAAACCAGAGTTCATTCAGCACATATGGACAAATGCCAGAATATCTGAAATGAAGATAGTCGCAGAAAATCTAAGGCTTTAGTTATCGTCAGGGAGTATTGTGCATCTTGGATGAAAGGTGCTACAGATTCCCAATGTAATTACTCTGCATTGTTTTCTGAGCTCAGACACTTTAGTACTATTGTGAGTGTTATTTTTGATCATCAAGTAAATTTCAGTGTTTCATATTCTTTAGAAGAGACTTAGTAATTTCATATTTTCTGTTTTCAAGAGAAGAGACAAAGGCTGCTCTTACTCAGATAGCAACACTGCGTGTAAAACACTTTCATCCTTCATGTCTGGAAAACAGAAAATTGGAAGGAACTGTGAAGATTGTTAATTTCCATGGCAAAAGTTAGCCCACATGGTTCATGAAGATTCTTCATTTTTTGGAAGAATTTAAACCAACTATTGTCCGTTAGAAAGGGGCTATAGGCATCCGGAAACTGCAGGTAAAATTTATGTGCTTTTTTTTTTTTTTTTTTTTCCTGGAGAGAAGGATCATACCTTTCATCAGCATCACAAAGAACAAACAGCTACTGCCTTTGCAAATGGCATAAAAGTCCACTTGAGGAGAAGAAAAGAAGAGTGATTTCATGTATATTGCTCACATACCAGTTTCCAAAAATGTGTTCTGAGAACAATAGTCCCAAAAGCATCTTTAAGAAGAAAGGGATTCCATGGTGAAATCATGGGAAACCATATTCTACTAGATGTACTTTGGAGAGTCTTAATACACTTTGCTCTATTTTTTACATCATAGGGCTTGACCAAATTTACTTGATAGTTAAAAATTACGAAACTCCAACTCTGACTGTGGATATATTGTTGGTGCATTTGCACAGATACATTGGGAATATGGAACAGTGTATTTCTTTGTTTTAAATCTTTGTTGAAATCCCAGGTGTCACTAAAATTTACAACTGTAAATTCTTAAAGAACCCTGTTAATCTTCCAGCTGTTTGTATGAATGAGGAGCAATATTTTAGCCTGTGAATGATTTTGGCTAAATATCAGTCTTTCATATCTACTGAAGGAAGATATTTTCCCAGTGATGATGGAACTATGACTTTATTCTGATTAGATCCAACAGTAAAAAACAAAACCCAACATACCCACTGTATTACCATTTCTTCCTTTTACATTTCATAGGAAACTGGTAGAAAATTTGCTGGTCTAAATCCCTTGAAATATCCTGGGCTGTTTTAGGCACTTTATTCATAATTTCATTTAATCTTCACTATATAGAATCCCTAGGTTCAAAGAAGTTAAGTAACAAATTTTTAACCAGCTTCATTGAGATAAAATTCACATGCCACAAAACTCCCCCACTTAAAGCATACATACAATTCAGCAGTTTCTGTGTTCACAGAGTTGTACAACTATTGCCAGGATGAAACTTGAGAACACTTGTCATCGCAAGAAGAAACCCATGCCCATCGGCAGTAAAACCCATCGCCCCTACTCTCCAGCCCTCAGCAACCAGTAATCTACTTTCTGTCTCTGGATTTGCTTATTCTGGGCATTTCTTTTTTCTTTCTTTCTTTCTTTTTAAAAGATTTTATTAATTTATTTGACAGAGAGACACACAGTGAGAGAGGAAACACAAACAGGGCGAGTTGGAGAAGGAGAAGCAGGCTTCCTGCTAAGTAGAGAGCCTGATGCAGGGCTTGATCCCAGGATCCGGGGATCATGATCTGCTGCTTAATGACAGAACCACCCAGGTGCCCCATATTCTGGGCATTTCACAGACCCACACAATATGTGGGGACTGGCTTCTTAGTATAGGGGTTTCAAGGTTCACCCACGTTGTGAGTAACTCATTCTTCTTTGTGGCTAAATAATAGTCCACTGTACAGGGGCCCCTGGGTGGCTCAGTGGGTTAAAGCCTCTGCTTTCGGCTCAGGTCATGATCCCAGGGTCCTGGGATCGAGCCCAGTGTCATGCTTTCTGCTCGGCGGGGAGCCTGCTTCCCTTTCTCTCTCTCTTTGCCTGCTTCTCTGCCTATTTGTGATCTCTATCAAATAAAGAAATAAAATCTTTATTAAAATCTTTATTTAATTTATTTAATTTATTTAATAAATTTATTTAATTTAATTTATAAAATCTTTATTAAAAAAATAGTCCACTGTACAAATATGCCACCTTCTCTTTACCTGTTCATCAGTTGATGGACATTAGGTCTGTTTCTACTTTTTGGCTATTATGAGTAATATCACAATGAACATACATGTGCACATTTTTGTGGGATCGTTGGGTCATATTGTAAGTGTACGTTTGACTTTTGAGGAAATGCCAGGCTGTTTTTCTCAACCTAGATATTCTCCATGGAGCCCCTATCTGTTGTTGAGCCTCTTTAGCGAATTTTTCATTTCATTAATTTAACTTTTCAACTCCAAAATTTCTATTTGGTTCCTTTTTATAATCCTTTCTCTTTATTGATATATTCTACTTGGAAAGACACTATTGTCACGCTTTCCTTTAATTCTTTAGACATGATTTCCTTTTAGTTCTTTGAGTATATTTTTAGTAGTTGATGAGTAATCCTTATCTGCCAAGCCCACATCTGTGCTGTTTCAGACATTTGCCACTGGCTTTTTTCTTCATGTGTATAGGCAGTATCTTCCTGTTTCTTTCCCTGTCTCAGAATTTGTTGTTGAAATCTGGACAATGCAGACAATAGATAATAACAACTCTGCTATCACATTTCTCCCCTACCCTTCCACTCCGATTTGTTATTGTTGTTGTTTTCCTCATGACTGCCTATTTGTTCCGCAGCTTTTCTACACTAAATTTGTAGATTCTGTATTCCCTGTAGTGTATTCTCGGAATTCTCTGCTAGCATAAAAACAAAACAAAACAACCCCCCCCCAAAAAAAAACCTTGTTTTTATTTTTAAGACTGGGATGGAGTGGTTAACCCTGGGTCAGTGTATTTTAGTGGACAGATGGGTCACAGATGGGTCAGATTTTCTTAATTTCCTCGAGCCAGTATGTGTCCTTTCTACTGTTTGCCAAGGGGATTTGTTTGAAGCATTTCGAACCTCAGGCCATCTAGGAGTTAGCCCTAGTTTTCCTTCCGGCTTGTTTAGGGCTTCAAGGTCAGTCAGAGGTGAAGGATCAGGCTTCCTCTTTCCTCAGGTTTTTCCTGGGCCCAGGGACATCCCCTGTTATGGGCATATAGCCCTGTACCTGTACGCAATCTTCTAGATCCTCAGGAATAGGTCAGAGATTTTTCAAAGGTCCCTATGGACCTTTTAAGTTGTTGTTCAAGCCCGTGTTTGCCTCCCTTGAAATCATAGCCTTAGGCAGCTTTGATGTTAGAGTGTCATTGAGTAATGTGATCCCTGGGAGGGGCAACACCTGTGGGGAGGTGGGCAGAAGTGCCCTTTGGAGAGGGACATGGAAACAGATTGTTTTAATTTTTAAGATGATCTTAAAAGTTTGCTATTGTTTTCACTAATGTCCTGAAATTAGGACTTGTTTCGCCTGATCTGAGCTTCAAGTCAAATCAGGTAGAAACACCTGCCTGGGCGCAGGGTTATTCTAGAGAGCTGCTAATTTGATAAAAAGATTGAGTGTCCTTTGGAGATAGAACTTCTACTGGAGCTCCAAGGAGGTCAGTGTTTTCTGCTGGCTGTGAGGCTTCAGGCATTTCTGTAACACCTCACCTCTGATCTGGGGAGTGATGGGGATAGGGATATTCCTAAGTGAAAATGACATGGACTCCACTGTTTTTAAATGAGATTCAGCAGTTTTTCTTGAATAGATTTGTTTGTTTGTTCTGTGACTTTGGTTAAATTGCAGAGCTCTGAAATGGTTGAATCTGATTGTTTTGCTTATATTTTCATTATTCCTGGGAGAGTGGGTTCGCCAAGGTTCAGGCTTCCCCATTTCAGTTTGATCAAACCCAAGTATCTCAAAAGTAAAACACCCAAGCTGCTAATCTCCATGCTTAGTCAATAGACTTAAGGAATATAAAATGCTTGGAGGAGTTTTGCGCATACACTGTAAAGTATTATGAGCATGTAAGCATAGGAGTGTTAGCTATTATTAATGCTATTTCCTTTCCTCCCCAAGAGTGGCTTCTCTTTTTGGCTTCAATGTTTGGAGCAGGGTGAACTGTAGACTGAAACTGCAACTCTGTAAAGCCACTGATAACTGAGGAGAATATTTAAAGTGTATTTTCCAAGATTTA
The DNA here is from genome assembly GCF_922984935.1 of Meles meles. Classification (NCBI taxonomy): domain Eukaryota; kingdom Metazoa; phylum Chordata; class Mammalia; order Carnivora; family Mustelidae; genus Meles; species Meles meles. The sequence continues at coordinate 45,906,747 of NC_060081.1, forward strand.
ACAAAGTAACAATACCCAGTGCGAGTTTCAGACCTCAGGCTAGCAAGGGGCAGATGGATAGCTTCTATTCAAGCCTAGGAGTAAAACTGGGGTTAGCTTATTATAAACAGTGGCGGGAAAGAATTTTATTGTTAAAACATAGGTACGGGGGGCACCTGAGTGGCTCAGTGGGTTAAGCCTCTGCCTTCGGCTCAGGTCAATATCTCAGGATCCTGGGATCGAGCCCCACATCAGGCTCTCTGCTTAGCGGGGAGCCTGTTTCCTCCTCTTTCTGCCTGCTTCTCTGCCTACTTGTTAACTCTCTCTCTGTCAAATAAATAAATAAAATATTTTTTAAAAATGCAGGTTCTTTAAAAAAAAAAAAAACCATAGGTATGGTGTCATACTAAGGGTGTCTCCATTCTTCTGTTTAACCTTTTTCAAATGGTTATATTATTTTTAAAACCTAGTTGAGTAGAAAAATGCTGTTTTTCTTTTTCTCTCTAAACCCTGTTTCTGGAGATTGTGGCTGTCTATAGTCGTTGCTAACAGGAGCTTATCTTGATTAGCAGTGAACTAGGAGGAACTAAGAAGCCTCCTGAATTATGTCATTTTATGTACACCTTATAATGGAAAACAACTGGCCACTCTATGGCGACTAGAAAATTTTGAACATGATCTCTGGGAGGGGAAACACCTGTAGGGAGGTGATGGAAATGTCCTTTGGAGCAGGATATAGAAACAATGTTTTAATTTTTAAAAGAATAAAAAGTTACCTGAAATAACAAAAGCTCTTGATAAGGCATAACATATTGACCTAAAAATCTATGGGTGATAGATTCAGTAGACTTAAGGACTAAGACAAAGCTTGCTGTCTATATTTATCTGTGAAATGGAAGTTCCACCTTTGGCTGACACTGAAATTTAGACTGGAGAGGCCAATCTAAGAAAATGGTGGGCAGTGCTGCCAAGAACTAATCTGCATAATGGGTTTTTATTTTATTTTTGTTTGGAGAGCCGGGGAAAAAAAGGGGGGGGGGTGGCCTAGACCAAGGAGGCTGCTGCCAGGGCCCATCCATCAGGTGGCCTTGTATACTGATGTCTAGACTAGTCATGCAGGTGCCCTGCATAGGTTCCCTGAATAGGTTCCCATGTGGCAAGATTGTGGGAGAGAAGCATTCCCTTCCTTCTGCAGCCTATGGGGGCTCCAGGAAATGGCGAGTGGCTGACCCTGCAGTTTGGAGCTTTGGAAGCTCAAGAGGCAGCTCAGCTGGTAGTCGTCACTGCCCTACAGAGAATAATGAAGACTGCTGCTTGTCAGAGGCCATCAACCCAGGGGGATTACCGGGGAAAACTGAAAGGAGTCAGGAGTGGAATGTGAATTCAAGTGAGACCCACCCTAGGGAAGACTGTAAAGAACTATTTGAGGCTCCAGGGAGGGACTTAAGACCTATGCTATGCCATGATGCTTCAGCCAGGGAAATCTGAATTATTGCTAAATATGACTGCTTTCTTACCTACGCACTGGTGAGGATTGGAGACGCGGTAATAGTTGCCATTTATTGATCCCCTCTTACACACCCAACAATGCAGTATATTTTTTAATCTATGGAATTTACATCAGTTCTTCCAGGATGCTTTTATTCTCTACATTTAGTAGATGAGAAAAGTAAAACACCGCTATCCCAAGGGCACCCTCCTAGCATTTGGCAGAACCAGAATCGGAACTTGGATCTTCTTTACCCAAAATGGGACTGTCCTTCCAGTGCACCATCTCTCGTGCATCTGTAGAAGCACACTTCTTACTTGCACTTTCAAAATGTCTGCATAACAATTTACTGTAAGCAGAGAAGGCGCATAGACATCAACAACAACAAACATCAAAGGAAAAAGTATGTTAGTGTGCTGTCAGGTCCTACAAAATCACACTGAGAAAACTCGGTGGATGGAAATTTTTCTGCAGGAAAAGGGCAGAAAGCAGTACAAAAGAAAACTGACTCAAGAGGGTGATTAATGTGATTATTTAGTGCACAGTGTATACTAATATTAATGAGCAGGATTATAAATAATTTCGTGTATAACAGAAGTAATAATTGCTTCCTATTTATGTACCCAAATTGGGAAAAGAAAGTTACTTTGAAAAGCTGAGATGCTGATAATTGTTTACGTGAGCTTCCATTTTAAAGAAAAAAGCACTGCTGAAGCTGGAATTGTTCCAATGAAAGGAAACAATTTGGATGAGTTTTATGAATTGGATGATGACGAGGAAGAAAACCAATGATGTCTAAATATAAATTTAACCAATTAATGGGTACAATAAGTACAGAATTACCCAACAGATTAGCCCCCAGGATGTTACCATTCCATTCGAAATCATGCCGGTATGCAAGAGAGGCTAAACTTCCTGTGCTAACAATTTTTATTGAAACTTTTCTTTCTCAAGGCTCTGAGCCCAGGGACCTTGACTAAGTTGATTTTCTAAGATGTTAGAGATTTCAGTACTGAGACTGTGGGTGAATCCCACTTTTATGGACTGAGTTGTGTCCTTTAAAGTCCCTGCATTGAGGCCCCACCCCCAGTGTGACTGTATTTGGAGACGGGGTCTTTAAGTAATTAAGTTTAAATGCAATCATAAGAGTGGGGCCCTAATCCAATAGAACTGGTGACCTCTTCTTTTAAGAAGAGAAAGAGACACTAGGAACGCACATACACACAGGAAAGGCAACAGAATGACATAGTGAGAAGGCAGCCATCCGTGAAATGGGAAGAGAGGCTCACAAGAACCCAGTTCCCTGGCACCTTGATCTTAGACTTCCTGCCTCCAGAACTATAAGAAAATAAATGTTTTTTTAAGTCTGTGGCATTTTGTCATGGCAGTCTAAGAAGAATAATATACTCCTACTGCGACAATTCTCAAATTTAAGTGTGGTTAGTTCATGTGCCTTATCATATGTTAGTATCACCTAGCGTTCTTTTGTCAATCAGTAGAAAATGTTTCAAGATAAGGGAGCAATGGCAGGGACTCCCAAACTCTAACTACGCTTGGGTGAATTTCAAAATAAATGATGTGAATTATGCCTGACAAATGTTTTTCTCCTCTTAATTGTATTGCATATCATTTATGTTGATCTATATGAATTTCCTATCTGCCTCACTTTTCTTTAAGCTGAAGATAATTTTGTTGCCTCTTAGAGCTGCTAGTTAAATAACACTTAAAAGTATTTTTACAAGGACTTTGCAATATCACAGGAAAAGCTTTGGTCTTTTAATTCCGCAATGCCTTTGACAGTCATCCAAGAAGAAGAGATGATCTGAGGACAGTGCAGATGAGACATACATAATTTTTAGGTTTTCTAGAACTCACTAAAGCATAGATGAAATAAACATGTCTCCAGGTATCTATCACGAGGGCGTCTAGTCTTTCAACACTATTTTTTTTTTAAAGCAGTGATATTGAACTGAGTTTACAGAACCATGGTAGGCAATTTATGCAGTTTCCAAGGTACTCATTAATCAGCCCTAAGCCAACCCCTTCTTGACCCTTCAGTGTCCCTAACTAGCTTTCAAAAAACAACCCAGCTCCTTTGTGAGCGCTTTAAGGGAAGAGACTTATTCTTTTTAAGATTCTACATTCCCCCCCCCCCCCCCCCGAGAGAGAGTGGTGAGTGCACACATGCAGGGGTGCATGAAGAAGAAGCAGACTCCCTGCTGAGCAGGGAGCCCCACATGGTACTGGATCCTAGGATCATGATCTCAGCTGAAGGCAGACCCTTAACTGGCTGAGCCACCCAGGTGCCCCCAGACCTTTTTTTTTTTTTTAAATCTTATTTCTGTGTCTCCAGAGCTTCATATTTATTACACACTCCAAAATATAGATCTTGAGTGGTATTGAAATCTGCCTGAAGTAATTAATATCTTTTGTCCCTTAAAAATTGGATTCAATAATAAGACTACAACAGAATTATAGCGATTTTATCCTAAGTGCTTTTAAAAGTCACATTTCTTCTATTCTTTGAGACCCAAAGAGTATACATATTTCCTTGGAAAATGGGGCAACTGTGCAAATCCACGATAGCTCCTTCAAACAAAGGAAGAAGAGAAAAGTGGATCAATTTAGCCAGACAATAAAAATTAAGTTGCTTCTATTTTGACTAAAGAAAACATCTTCTTTTATGGGAGAATTTCAAAACTGCAAATTACAATTTAAAATTATAGCCGAAGGGCATAATCTACAGGAAGGCAATTTTTGTAAGATATATTAAACGTGAACTTTTCTATTATATTTGATGAGATGTAGAATCACAGCATTTTAAAACTTAAAATAAGGAAGGGGCCTTAGAGAGCTCCCATTGAAAAGCAAATCATAAAAAAGAACCCTTGTCCATGTGTAAAAATGCAAATTTGCCTTTGAAAGATGGAGTGGCATTTCCCCAGAGGTCTATATGCAGAGTGATTTTCAAATAAAGACACCAATGATAAAAAAAATTTTGTTCTCTTAATATCTGGTTAAAAAAAAACCCCACACACCAAAAAACAGGCATTTGTCATATAAGGTGCCTCTGTTAAAGATACTGGCTGTTGCCATGGCACCACAATAGGGTTGCTAGCTGGCTTGTTCACCTGGGAGAAACCCTGCATTGCATTCTCTATCCCTTCTCAGTGTCAAGTCCCAATATTTTGTTATGCTTTGTTTTTCCCTAATTCTCTATCCGGACACTAAATAAATAACTGTGGGGCATTATACTATAACAGAAATAGCAAATGGTTTGGAACCAAACAGACACAGGTTTGCATTCAACTCTATTTATTTACTAGCTAGGTGGTCTTGGACAACCACTTCTTCACTCTCATTTTAAGTTGAATAGTGGAGGATAATGATTCCTGGGTGGGGCATTGTTCTAAGAGTTAGAGATGGTGTATCAAGTCTAGATACTGTATCTAACACACAGTGGGTACTAATTTATTATTGCTATTATTATTATTATTATTTAAAGATTTTATTTATTTATTTGACAGAGATCACAAGTAGGCAGAGAGGCAGGCAGAGAGAGAGGTGGGGGAAGCAGGATCCCTTCCGAGCAGAGAGCCCGATGTGGGGCTCCATCCCAGGACCCTGGGATCATGATCTGAGCCGAAGACAGAGGCTTTAACCCACTGAGCCACCCACGTGCCCCACTTATTTGTTATTATTTAGTTTGTTCATGGAATTGGCCAGTTTGTCATTCAGCTGTAGCTCCTCAGTTTTAGTCCGGATTCAGTTGTGACCTTGGTGGTTTTAGTTATGCCCTATGTAGATCCAAACTGGTTTGGATCAAGTCACATGAAAAATAATACCAGACATATTCACCTTTATTCTAATTCAGAATTAGTGAAAGCCATGATGTCATGAGGGCAAGATTGTCCATCAGAATAGTCACACACACACACACACACACACCCCTACTTCTTTGAGCAATTTATCCATCCCTAAAAACCATCTGCTAAACGTACAGGAGTTATTTACTCTGATAACTATCATAAGCAGTTAAGCCTAAAAATGGTCACAGAAAACTACTCTGTGTCAGGCAGTTCACAAGATGTCTGGATAGCTGCACGAACCGGATAGTCCTTGTACTGGATTTCATGGTATCAAAGAGAAAATTGGAATTAAAGAAATACTTACAAGCCCTCTTTCACGGGACTTTTTTTTTTTTTTACTCTTCTTTCTTCTCATGAAAATTTAATAATCAATTTCCTCCAAGGCCCATTCTCAATTATAGGACACTAACTATTTCCTGCTAACATAATAAGGCTCCAAGATACCATACATATACTTGTATGAGTACGTAGTACTCCACTGCCAAAAAAATGGTTTGATAACTGGAGTGAAGATTTTTGAACGAAGGAGAAAAAGTGAAGGGGAATAGATATTGACATCACCAGGTTGACCCAGGGAAAAGGTATGTAGTAAATAATCTGTCATAAGATGTGTTCTTGTCCTTCTTACTGATCAGTTTAGTGATAGAGAGTGAATGAACCAAGCCATAACCATTATGTCTCTAACACATCTTATACACTTGGCCATAGGCTGGGTCTATTAGCAAGAATGCACTGGCCAATCTGTACAAGGAAATTCTGGATTTTAAACATGCAGGTTTGAAAAGAGATCAGATGGATAGTTATCAGAGATGGGGAATGGGGGAAGAAATTGGAGGAAGGTGGTCAAAATGTACAAACTTCCAGTTATGATAAGTTAAGTACTAGGGATATGATATATAACATGATGACTATAGCTAACATGGCTGTGTGATATATAAGAAAGTTAAGAAAGTAGATTTTAGGAATTCTCATCCCATGAAGAAATTATTTTTTTACTTTCTCTTTGTTTTATCTATATGGGAAGATGGGTGTTAGCTGAACCTATTGTCCTCTTTCACAATATATATTAATCACACCACATGCTTATACTTTAAACTTATACAGTGATCTGTACCAATTATTTCTAATATGTCTAATAATAATGGGGCGAAATGCAGATTCAAATTGGTATTGCCAACAAAAAATGAAGAAACATTTTAGAATTTCTAAAAAAATAGTTTTATTTGAGTCCAAGTTAGGACCTCTGCTGCGGATACACAATCTTCAAGAGAATGCTCCCCTCCAATAAGGGAACATTTGCCATAGGGTTAAATACATTTTTAACATAAAAAAGTTACAAACTGGGGCACCTGGGTGGCTTAGTGGGTTAAGCCTCAGCTTTCGGCTCAGGTCATGATCTCAGAGTCCTGGGATCGAGCCCTGCATCGGGCTCTCTGCTTGGCAGGGAGCCTGCTTCCCTTCCTCTCTCTCTGCCCGCCTCTCTGCCTACTTGTGATCTCTCTCTCTGTGTCAAATAAATAAATAAAATCTTAAAAAAAAAAAAGTTACATTTTGGCTATTCGAGGTCTTTCTGGTTCCATATAAATTTTAGGATTATTTGTTCCATTTCTTTGAAAAAAATGGATGGTATGACCTCGAATAGCCAAAGGAATATTGAAGAACAAAGCCAAAGTTGGTGGCATTACAATTCCGGACTTCAAGCTCTATTACAAAGCTGTCATCATCAAGACAGCATGGTACTGGCACAAAAACAGACACATAGATCAGTGGAACAGAATAGAGAGCCCAGAAATCGACCCTCAACTCTATGGTCAACTAATCTTCGACAAAGCAGGAAAGAATGTCCAATGGAAAAAAGACAGCCTCTTCAATAAATGGTGCTGGGAAAATTGGACAGCCACATGCAGAAAAATGAAATTGGACCACTTCCTTACACCACACACGAAAATAGACTCCAAATGGTTGAAGGACCTCAATGTGAGAAAGGAATCCATCAAAATCCTTGAGGAGAATGCAGGCAGCAACCTCTTCGACCTCAGCCGTAGCAACATCTTCCTAGGAACAACGGCAAAGGCAAGGGAAGCAAGGGCAAAAATGAACTGTTGGGATTTCATCAAGATCAAAAGCTTTTGCACAGCAAAGGAAACAGTTAACAAAACCAAAAGACAACTGACAGAATGGGAGAAGATATTTGCAAACGACATATCAGATAAAGGGCTAGTATCCAAAATCTATAAGGAACTTAGCAAACTCAACACCCAAAGAACAAACAATCCAATCAAGAAATGGGCAGAGGACATGAACAGACATTTCTGCAAAGAAGACATCCAGATGGCCAACAGACACATGAAAAAGTGCTCCACGTCACTCGCCATCAGGGAAATACAAATCAAAACCACAATGAGATATCACCTCACACCAGTCAGAATGGCTAAAATGAACAAGTCAGGAAATGACAGATGCTGGAGAGGATGTGGAGAAAGGGGAACCCTCCTCCACTGTTGGTGGGAATGCAAGCTGGTGCAACCACTCTGGAAAACAGCATGGAGGTTCCTCAAAATGTTGAAAATAGAACTACCCTATGACCCAGCAATTGCACTACTGGGTATTTACCCTAAAGATACAAACATAGTGATCCGAAGGGGCACGTGTACCCGAATGTTTATAGCAGCAATGTCTACAATAGCCAGACTATGGAAAGAACCTAGATGTCCATCAACAGATGAATGGATCAAGAAGATGTGGTATATATACACAATGGAATACTATGCAGCCATCAAAAGAAATGAAATCTTGCCATTTGCGACGATGTGGATGGAACTAGAGCGTATCATGCTTAGTGAAATAAGTCAATCGGAGAAAGACAACTATCATATGATCTCCCTGATATGAGGACATGGAGAAGCAACATGGGGGGGTAGGAGATAGGAGAAGAATAAATGAAACAAGATGGGATTGGGAGGGAGACAAACCATAAATGACTCTTAATCTCACAAAACAAACTGGGGGTTGCTGCGGGGAGGTGGGATTGGGGGAGGGGGAGCGGGCTATGGACATTGGGGAGGGGAAGCGAACCATAAGAGACTATGGACTCTGAAAAACAACCTGAGGGTTTTGAAGGGTCAGGGGTGGGAGGTTGGGGCAACCTGAGGGTTTTGAAGGGTCAGGGGTGGGAGGTTGGGGGAACAGGTGGTGGGTAATGGAGAGGGCACGTTTTGCATGGAGCACTGGGTGTTGTGCAAAAAGAATGAATACTGTTACGCTGAAAAAATAAATAAAATGAGAAAAAAAAAAAAAAAAGTTACAAACTATTAGACAAAGAACATTTCAGAAAGTTGCAAACCTTAAGTTTCTAGTATATGCGGGGCTATATCACTTAAATCTTAAGGGAGCCAGGGAAGTTTATTCCTTTTTCTTAGTTTTTATATTCAGAATGTTACTTTTTTTTGGTTATTTTCTTTAACGAAGCAGATGTACAAAGTGTGCCTGGGGCAGAAATAGAGCTTTGAGGTTTTGCCGCGTCATTCTGACCTTGGTAAGTGTTAAAGTATAGCTTTCCTGGGACCTCAAGAGCAGGGCCCACAAACAGTAAAAGTGGAAAATTTCTTTTATCAGTTTTACTACTTTAGAAAACTCTGGCTTTATCTACAAAAGATAGATAATCATGTACCCTCTGATCTGGTAATTTTATTCCTAGATATGAATTCAATAGAAATGCATACAATGTTGCTTTTTTCCCCCCTCCCCTTGTTTTTTTAGATTATTATGTTTGGTACTAGTTAAATTACTTTCTTTAGTCCCAAATGGGAATGAATTTTATATCTACTTGGGGTTATTTGTTGATATTTTCTAATGAGTACATTAAAGGATGTGTTTTAAACTTTAATTTGAGAAATAAATCAAATATGCAAAAAATTACAGCATATGCTTATTGCTCTGAATCATTTTCCCCCCCCAAAATTTGGTTATATTGGATTCATGCATTCAGTATTTCTTCTATTTTGGATAATGTCATTTATTTATTTATCTATTCATGTGGGTGGCTTTATTTTCTACCTAACACTTTAGTAATTTGGTAGAGAAAGATGAGTATCAGACAGAAATACATTTATGCTGCATTCACTGTAATGAATTCAACAGAAATGCACATAAGAATTTTCATGGCACCACTACATTTAAAAACCCTATACCAGTACATTTAACAATCCATTTGCTAGTCAGTAAATAGTAAAGTGGCAAATCATTTGTGACATATTCATGCTGAGTAACAGAAGCCAGATCCAAAAGTGTCCTCTGAATGATTTTCCTTATTCTTTAGCAGGCTGGACTAATAAGCCTGGGAAGGGTGGTCACTGGAAGTTTCTGGGCTGCTGGTGGTGGTCTATTTCTTGATCTGAGTGCAGGTTTTATAGATGTGCCCACTTTATAAAAATCAATTTATAATTATTATTACAAATTAATTGTGATTTTTACCCTTTTTGGTATATATATATCATATATCTATAGAAAGTTCCAAAAAAAAAAAAAAAGAAAGTAATATCCAATTAAACGTTAGGACTCTGTCATAACACATGGAAGTGGGGAGAACTGGCCAGAAAAATCTATCAGAAAATCAAGTTCAGTACCGTCGTTGTATCAAGAAAGATCCACGATTTTCGACTTTTCTTTTTGGAGATAATTGAATCCAGTGGCTAATGCTCGGGGGCCCCAGTAATTGAATCAACATTTGCTTGAACAAAGTTCTGTCATTGTCCTCTTTTAATTGTTTGCACACCCTATGTCAGTGAAATGGACAATGCAATGTTGTAGCTAAAAGCCTCCCAGATTATGAATAAACTACAGCTCACCAGGGATTGTGTAGTTTAAAAAGAAAGCAGAATCTAACTTGGAATGTGAATTGGAGGACAATTCCTCTGCTTTATTTTTAATCTAAAAAATACTACTTTTAAACACTGTTTGGATATAACTTCTTGATAGCCGATTTCAGGAGGGTTGTATATGTATGTGTGTGATGATAATGCCGTGAGGAGGATGTGATTATGTGATTGCATCTGGGAAAAGTGGAAAGGGAATTTTCTCTCCGTGTTTATTATTTTATTGTAATTGCATTCCAGAATTTTCTGCTTTATTTAATTGTTTGCTGATAGTGGTTTTATTATGCTTTTTGTAGCAGTAATTACTTCTCATTTCCATGTACGTTGTTTGAAAATCATTCTTATTCTATAGTTCATTATTTCACCATATTATTAGAATTAGAGCTTTAATAATTGATCATGGGAGAGAAGGGTGACCAGTTCTCATTGGTGACTTGTGAGGGGTCACTTGAATATGTTATAAGGTTTCTTTCTTTTTTCTCTTTTTTTCCTTCACCCTTCTTTCCTCCTTTTCTCTCTCCCTCCCTCCCTCCCTTCCTCCCTTCCTTCATTGGATAACTCAACACATTAAATGTATAACAGAATAATTGCCTTTTAAATTGTGTTTTATAAAAATTCACTCCTGCTAATTAGTTGACCTTTATGAATAAAATATGCACGTTTTTATTCAACAAGAGCTGGGGTGATGTAGGTGTTTGCTGTAGAGTGCTTCTCGATTCACTGGAAATATAATTACTTTTCCAAAACTGTAAGTCTAGTCTTGATTCTTGCCATGTGAGGAGGAGAAATTTATGTATCTATATAATTTCTTCTTAGTCATGGAGGAAGGGAATAAACCTTTTTTTAAAGATATTAAATACATAAGAAAGCCATTGAATACTTCACACGAAGAATTACTTATTAAAATAAAGATGTATGATCTTTTTTTATCTTTACCTGAGAAAATCCTATTTAACCTCAAGGCTAAGAAAGAATATTACTTCCTCTGTGAGAGAGGGGCTGAAGGAGATAACATTTATTCCTCTTTTTCTAATCCAGAAGCCAACTCTTCCCTTGAAATCCCATAATATTTAGTTTCAGCGCTCTTTAACTGCCCTTGAATGCCCTTTGGGATTATAAGTACATAAATTTCAATTAGCTATTACTGCATAACAGGCTTCTAATGCTCAATGGCTTAAAATCATAAAAATGATCATTCCTAAGATGATGGGTTGGCTGGGTTGTGCTGGTCTCATCTGGGCTTGTAGATGTGTTCGCGGTAAGCTCTAGCTGGGAAGTAGTTCTGCTCTTCACTGGGATCTTCCGAGTCTGGGGCTCAGCAGGTTTTAGGTGGCCCAGGACAGCCTTGGCTCAGACAACCAGGCTATCTTCCCCGTGGTCTCTTTTGATTTGTTCAACCAGGTTAGTCCAGGCCTGTTCACATGGCAGGTGGACAGGTTCTGAGAGAGAGTCAACATGTACAAAATCCCTTTGAGGTCTAGGCTTGGAACTGGCATATCATCACTTCTGCTAGATCTTATTACTTAAGTAAATCGCAAGGTAGACCAGGTTTAAGGACTAAGAACTGGCCCTACTTCTTGAAGGAAGACGTTGCAAAACCACATTACAAAGAATATGGTTCAGAGGAAGGTGAAGAATTGAGGACCTTTTTCTGTGGAAGCATCACAGAGACATATGTTTGTATATATATTTTTTCTCTATCGGTCTAAAATCTTGAAAATGAGCCAATATTTTATCATCTTGTATTCTAGTATTAATGGTGTTTCTTAGAATATACTTCTTTTGGTTTTAAGTTTACAACATCTCTCCTTTTCTTTCTTTTTTTTTTTTTTAAAAGATTTTATTTATTTATTTGACAGAGATCACAAGTAGGCAGAGAGGCAGGCAGAGAGAGAGGAGGAAGCAGGCTCCCTGCCGAGCAGAGAACCCGATGCGGGGCTCGACCCCAGGACACCGAGACCATGACCTGAGCCGAAGGCAGCGGCTTAATCCACTGAGCCACCCAGGCGCCCCTCTCCTTTTCTACTGAGAATATTTGTTTGCTCATCCTTTGGTGCTTTCCTCCACTCCCATCCAAGCTAGTCCTAGGGAGTTTATGGGGTTTTGAGTTGGGTCCCCTAGCCAACTGTTCAGGAGATCAGAATAAAACTAAGGCCAGGACAGTAAGAGTCTTCTCTCAGAAATTTGATCTGGCAGATTCATTTAAGAAGAGAATTTGGGGGAGACCTGGGTGGCTCTGTTGGTTAAGCATCTGTCTTCCACTCAGGTCATGATCCCAGAGTCCTGGGATAGAGCCCCACATCGGGCTCTCTGCTCAATTGGGAGTCTGCTTCTCCCCCTCCCTCTGTGCTCTCTCTAAGTCTCAAATACATAAATAAAATATTTCTTTAAAAAAAAGGAAAAAAAAAGAATTTGGTTGAAGCAAAGGTTTCTTGCCTTCTTGAAGCCTGATTCTTTAAATCTGTCCTCCATTTTGAAGCATCCCAGTAAATAGCCTTTATCTCTCATCCTAAGGCAAAACATCTAGCTGTCATAGGGACCTTATATGCTCCCAACTCTCAAAAGTTTGTTGAGTAACTGAATGAAGGCAAGGATCCTATAATTACTAACTGTCTTTATCCTGTAAGAGTGTTTAGTATGTGCTCTCCTAGGTCACGGACAACCCTCTTTTGGTCTGCCCCACAGCCCTTTCTCCAGGAACTGTTCCTTCCCTCATCCATGTGGTTGGGGAGGAGCCAACAAGTTACCGCAAGGGCACTTTACCTGGTGGCCAAAGTATATTTGATTTGGGTGGCCAGTGAGTCTCCAAAATTTGTGAACGGGGAATAAGAAAGTCAGGCAATCTAAAAATGTAAGTTGTCATGCTGTGAAACATATTCCCAGCTACATACAGACATCTTTCCTGTGAATGTATGAATTTAGGCAAGTCACTTGAACTCTCTACAACTTTAGCTTCCACAGCTGTAACATGGAGACCGTAATTATCTACCCACCCCCACCCCCAGGGCTGATTAAAATATTAAATGTGACAGTGAGTGTGAAGAACCTTGTCTAATTCCTCAGAGGGTCCAGATTAGTTTACTCTTATTGTTCTGTGTGGATCTCCTTTCATAAAACACCTGATTTGGGGGTATCATTTTTATCACAGATCCCATACACAACTCCTCTTATGTGCCAAGTATTTTCTTTTCTTTTTAAGATTTTATTTATTTATTTGAGAGAGAGAGAGACAGAATGAGAGAGCATGAGAGGGGAGGTCAGAGAGAAGCAGACTCTCCATGGAGCTGGGAGCCCGATGTGGGACTCGATCCCAGGACTCCAGGATCATGATCTGAGCCAAAGGCAGTCGCTTAACCAACTGAGCCCCCCAGGCACCCATGCCAAGTATTTTCTTAATATTCTTCTTCAGTAAGAATAATACTGAGTTCTGATGTGCCACCATACTATGTAATTTGAATAAATTGACTGATTGAGTTCTCCTAGCAATATCCTGGGTAGATACTCTTACCAATCTACACACGAGGAAACCACCTGAAGACTGCGTTAAGTTGCATTCATGTCAGTGTCTTACATCTCCTTCATCTACCGTGCTTGCTCAGAGCTTTCTCCATCTTGTGCGCTTGGCTGACAGCAAAAGTGATGACATCTCTATGGCCCACAGAGGAAAATGATTGAGGCTGCTCCCAGCTGGGATGCCTGGACTTCGGTTCCGTTTGGTCTACACCCCACCTAGCACCCTCTTGTGGCAAAAGTATAAATATTTCAATTGTCCATTTGCAGATGTGCAAAGGTATAGTGTAGGGTGATTTTAGAGAGGCAGGCAGAGAGAGAGGAGGAAGCAGGCTCGCCACTGAGCAGAGAGCCCGATGTGGGGCTCCATCCCAGGACCCCGGGATCATGACCTGAGCTGAAGGCAGAGGCTTTAACCCACTGAGCCACCCAGGTGCCCATTTTTTGATAATAAAGTTTGCAGGAGGAAAATAGTTTTCTGATGAAGATTCCCAGGTAACCAGAACATATAGCCTCCCACCGTTGCCATAGAAAATGGATGGAGGCAAGGTGCAAAGCCAATCTCCAGCATCATGACAGTTCACAAAGAAAGGCTGATTCTACTCGTTAGATTATTTCTTCCTGCTGTCAGTATGTTCCATTGTGTTCTTTCCTAATGTAGTGATCAAATACCCAAGTTTCTAGGTCTCTAGATTAGCAATAAACATAAAATTGTTTTAGAATCTATCCCACTTCCTTAACTGATCTCTCTCTCTCTCTCTCTTTTTTTCCTGCCACGAGTCAAGAATCTCATAAGAAAACAAAATGTTTTTGATAGGCAGCAGATGTTTGATTCTGGAACTAAAGTGTTCTGCCCAGCATTGGTGAGGAAAGCATTTTGCCTGGCTTTGTTTTTGCAGTGCCTGTGAAGCTAGAAACATGCTTTGTTTTGTTACATGCTCAGCTTTGTTACTGAGGAGAGGGGCTACTTAAAAATATGTGAATAGGGTGCCTGGGTGGCTCAGTGGGTTAAAGCCTCTGCCTTCGGCTCAGGTCATGATCTCAGGGTCCTGGGATGGAGCCCTGCGTTGGGCTCTCTGCTCAGCAGGAAGCCTGCTTCCCTTCTTCTCTCTCTCTGCCTGCCTCTCTGCCTACTTGGGATCTCTGTCAAATAAATAAAATCTTAAAAAAAAAAAAATGTGAATAATTAGCTCTATAAGGAAACTTGAATGGAAGGGAACAGCAGTAGATTTGTATGTAATGAGAAGGACATCCAGCAAATCATTGACTGACTAAGAGAGGAAGCAAAACACCTGTCAGTAAATACTTAGAATTGACATGAATCATTAATAATGAGAGGAGACAGGAAACTTTCACAGTCACTATGTTCTCCTAATTTTACAATAAACTTCACTGGTGTTTTTTATGACCCCCATGTAAGAGATGTTGGGGCGCCTGGGTGGCTCAGCGGGTTAAAGCCTCTGCCTTCAGCTCAGGTCATGATCCCAGGGTGCTGGGATCGAGCCCCGCATCGGGCTTTCTGCTTAGCTGGGAGCCTGCTTCCTCCTCTCTCTCTGCCTGCCTCTCTGCCTACTTGTAATCTCTATCTGTCAATAAATAAATCTTTAAAAAAAAAAAAAAGGGATGTTGCTGGTTCCCGGCCTCAAGGTGGGTCAGACTTTGGTATAATTCTGGCACCAAAAAACTCAACTTTCTTAGCTCTTTCCCCTGCCCGATCTTTCTTACCCCACTTTCTTTCTCCTGAGAGCACACTCAGTACAGTGCTTGCACAGAATCATCCCCCTCTGAGGTTCTGCTCCTTGGGCCCCTGACTCAAGACACTCCGATTTATTGATGGGATATGGACCCTCATATGGGTCAGAAACTGGGTGAGGTCAACACGGCTCTTCTACGGAGAACTGGAATTCAAATCTCAGCTTTTCTAACTTGAGAGTCAGCTATTTCTTAATGTAATTTTTATGCAGAGTTGGTGGCTGAGACAATTAAAATACTCTTCTGTCTCTGTGCGTTTCGGTACCGACACCATACTGATTGATAACCACACGCTGGTAACCATGGGTCAAGTCTTAGATCCGAATTACTGGTTCCAGGTTGATATTTCTACTTGGGGGTCCAAGATGTCTCTAACTCAGGATACAAAACTGAGCATCTTACTACCCACCAAGGCTGCCTGCCCTTTGTGCAGCCTCTTACAACTCAGCTGATGGCAACTGCATTCTCCTCCCTGTCCAGCCCCAAATCCTGGAAGGCACTCCTGATTGCTATTGTTCTCTTAGCTCCAATCAATCAGAAAACCTGTCCTGTTTTAATCCACATTCAAAATACATTCAGAGTGTGATCATTTCTCTCAACCTGCACCCTTGCTACCGTGATCTGGGCTGCCATTATCTTTTGTCTAAATTGGTACAAAAGCCTGTTAACTGGCCTGCCTATCCCCTTGCCTCCAAACAGCTAATTCTTAGCACAACAGCCAGAGAATTCTTTCAATGTGTAAATTACTCAGAAACTCTGCTGACTCTCATTTCCTCTGGAGCAAAAGGCAAGGCTTAAATCCGTCTACAATACCTGATCTGATTTGCCCGCCCACTTCCAAAACGTCCGATTCGATTCGTACTACTCTTGCCCCTCCCTCAGTCACTCCTGGAACACTGGCCTCCCTGCCTTTCCTCAGATGGCACTGACGTGCTTCTACATGAGGGCCTTTGCACTAGTTCTTCCTTCTGCCTGGGACACTATTCCTCAATATATTTTCATGGTTCCCTCTCTCACCTTATTTGAGTTTTTGCTCAACCTTTTTATTTAAAATTGCACCTTAACCCTAACTAACAATTTCCTTTAGCCTACTTTACTTTTTACTTTTTATTTATTTATTTAAAGATTTTATTTATTTATTTGACAGACAGAGATCACAAGTAGACAGAGAGGCAGGCAGAGAGAGAGGAAAGGAAGCAGGCTTCCGGCTGAGCTGAGAGCCCGATGCGGGGCTCGATCCCAGGACCTGATCATGACCTGAGCCTAAGGCTTTAACCCACTGAGCCACCCAGGCACCCCTAGCATACTTTACTTTTTTAAAAAATATTTTATTTATTGATTTATCTAAGAGAGAGATAACAGGAGAGAGCATGAGCATGGGGAAGGGAAGAGGAGAGGGAGAGAAGCAGGTTCCCTGCTACTGAGCAGGGAGCCTGATGTAGGGCTTAATCTCAAGACCCTGGGATCATGAACTGAGCCAAAGGCAGATACTTAAATGACTGAGCCAAGCAGGCACCACCCCCCCCCACACTTTACTTTTCCAATAGCATTTATGTTCTTACAATATACAATGGTATTGATTATTAATCTGTTTATTCATTTGTGGGTTTTTTTTTTTTCCTCCCCTCTCCTCTTATAACCATAAGAGGAGAGGGATCTTTGTCTGTTTTTTTTTTTTTTTTCTTTGTCTGGTTTTAATCACTGATATATTCCATATGACTAGTAGCCCTCAGTAAATCTCTGTTGAATGAATGAAGGAAACTTAGCTGTTTCAGTTTGAGTATCTGTCTTTTGATCAGAATGGGAGCTGGACGGGATGACAGGTTGGAGTTAAAGGATTGGTGGAATAACTTAAGCAGAAGTTGTCCAAGTATTTGATTTCATGATGCAATTCGTAGAAGTAAGGATGATACACATGCAAACACACATGTACACAGCCATGATTTTCATTCCTGTTGACTAAGTTGTTCTCTGTCCCTTTTATGTGGGATTTTCTCTTTAAGATAGGTGGTTCCTCACTGAGGCATTGAAGGATGGTATCACTTATCCATCAAGGACTTTGGTAAATTCTCTTTTGTTTAATTAGCAACTGACCAAGAATGCAGTTAAAAAAAAATCAGTTATTTATGAAATTTCAAATGAAACAATTCAGACAGTCTGTTTGAAAATCAGCTAACCATCAGCTCTTTCTCTGCCCTCCCCCCAAGATAGCATTTTTCACTCTGTCAAAGGACATATTATATTTCCTCTATCAAATGGGGATTCTTCATGGGGTACTACAAAATCCATGCCCACAGGACTGAAATGTTTAGTCTACTTATACTTAGCTTGTTCCTTCGTCTAGTCCCCAGCTGCTAAAGAAGGAATTATATCATAATAAGCCTCTTTGACCTTATAAGAATACATGTAAGCATATATATGCATAAGAGAGGACTGAAGAGAAATGTCAAAATACTACAGGTTTCCCTCTGAGGGAATTGATATCTGTTTCCCATTCATACATCTTCTGAGGATTGCCATAGGCCCTGGAACATTTTGTGTTTGGTTGGAAAAAGTCTTAATTCCCTTCACAAGTCCTTCCTCAGTTTTAAAAATTAGGATGCTTCGTCCAGACATTAATATTCTTTCATCTGAAAGAATGAAGTAACACAAATATTCTTAAAATATTTTAAAGAAAGTTTTATTCTTCTGGACACTCATTCTCTTTCAGTTTTCTTCAACAACTCATACTGCTATGAAGTTTGGTCTTTCATACATTTCTGAAAGGCCATGTTTTTACAAGTGACACAACTGTTCCTTGGATGGTCCAAGCTCTGATTGTTGTTGGAGGGTTAGACGGTTTTGATATCCTCAACACTTTGTGATAAATTCTGAGTTGCCCATTGGTGATCAACAGTGATGCCTACTCCATGAAGATGAAGTCTCTGACTAGGGCCAGTACAGTGTTGAATCTGGAGTTTAATATGTTCTCGGCTCCTCAGGCAATCAGCATTTGCCCCAAAATACCTTTGTGGAAAGTAAGTAATCACTGACAGTTAGAGGTCGTGCCCCATAAATATTAGAAGTTCTGGGCCGCAGGCATGTTTCAGAGTAGAGTCTGGAACTCCTCAATTATTGCTAACATCTTTTAAACTAATCAAAGTTTAAGACGAATAAGGTAGTTTCTTTGTTGACACCACTTCTGTGTGTGGATGCAGCGTTTTGCAAATTCAAAGAGCTTTCAGTCTGTATCGCTGAGGAACATAGGATAATTTTGAAAATATTATTGAATTTGTCCTTAAGCAAAGGGAGGATCTCTCTGCATCCCACCCCCCTACCCCCGCCATGTCCCCACAACACTGTAATAACCAAAGTCTTCAACGAGATTTAATATGAACTAGACAGGGTTAATGATAGCAGGGGGGGAGAGAGTTCACTATAATTGTTAATAATGAAACTTTTAAGATGTACGTACACATGTTCTGAAGAGGCAGTAATTGTATGGGCAAATCAAAACCGGTTGGGATTTTCGTGTTTTGTTGAAAGAAAAGCCAACTGTTATGTTGAGCTAGATTTAGAAACAATCAACTTGAAAAGAGAAGTTTATTTCTTGTATATGACCTGGAATTCTTCCCATCTGAAAACAGGTGCAGGCAGAGATGGCTACATCTTATGTGAGAGGCATAAACAAAAAATGTTTCTTGAGGGTATTTTCTTCCCTCTCAGATGCTTGTTTTTATTTGAGATGTTACATTGTCATTTAAATGCTAACTTCAGTTCCATTCTTTGCTGCAAGGAAGCACTTTTTCATTAATTGGAAAGAAAAGGAAAGAACCTACAGCTGCCCAAGTTGTTAAACTAAACACTTTCTGTTTTCAACATCATCTGCCAAAAATAATGTCTGACATTATGAGAGGAAAAAAGATAAATACATTTGGAGATTTGAGTAAAATCACTTCATTTTAATATTACATTATTTTTTTTATGAGGGGAAAAAAACCAAAGAAATGCTGGCATTATGTGTGTGAATCGCAAACGTGTATTAAAATATAAAATGTTTCGTTATCTCAGTTCCTGAGTTCTGCCTAGCTAAAGGTAGTTTCTCTTAGAAGATGTGTAAAGACCCTTGAGTTTCTAGAAAAGCTCCTCAGTGTATGTGTCAGTACCTTTAATAGGACTCTGATGGCTCTCTAAAAGTTACAACTACCTCCCTAAATCACTAATTTTTACTTTAGCAAGAAAATCGTTTATCTGTTAAAAAAAGACCTGGTTTCAAATTCTTAATCAATAAGCTTTCTTCTTTTTGCTTTGTAACTTAACTAAAGAACAAAGGAAAAACAATTTTGAAATTCTATTAAAACAAATTTTTAGTATATATTAAAGCTACAGCTACTTAATATTGATTTAATTAACTAATAAATACTGATCGCACAGTTCTACCTAAAAATAAAAATAGAAACTATAGAAGTCCTCCATTTGTATTTAATTGGTCAGCAGTTTGTTCAATGATAGAATATTTCACCTCCTCAGAAGTAAAATTGCCAATTCTGTCTTCTTCCCCAGCTGTTTCAGCAGCGAGCAATTATTTCTTACAATTCAACTTCATTTCCCTCCTCGTTGGTCCTCAGAACATAGAACTGATTTAGTCACAATCTCTGTAGGATAACACTAATAAAATGGTTCCTAGGACAGAAGTTGATTAATTTTTTATTTATCTTCTTTCATGGCTTTTTAAAAACTTCTTCCGTTTTCCTAGAATGATGTATTCCGATGTCATATTTCCAAATTGTTCTCATCCTCCAGTTTTAGCTCAAAAGCCATTTTCTTTCAGCAGCTTCTCGTGGCCACCTGTTCCTTCCCCCATGCCAGAGTGACTTCTCTCTCATTCATTATTACAACATGAACTTTAAAAATGCTTGTTGCATAGCTCTTTCTCTTACAATTTTTGGCTCTGTTTCATGATGTGGATATTTGTAATATATCACACACTTTGGGAGAGGCAGAGCACCTGTTTCATATGTTTCATATGTATTCCCCTTTCTATTCAGCAAAAGTCTTCGTGTAAAGGATGCCCTCCATATATGGATGAAGGACAAACATATTTGCAGCACTCACGATGCATTTTTATTTTATGTATACCAATACACTGGGCATAAGAGCAGTATAGATGTCAATGTTTTCAGTGAAATATATCACACACTTTGATATAATCAAAGTGTAATATATCACACACTTTGGGAGAGGCAGAGCACCTGTTTCATATGTTTCATATGTATTCCCCTTTCTATTCAGCAAAAGTCTTCGTGTAAAGGATGCCCTCCATATATGGATGAAGGACAAACATATTTGCAGCACTCACGATGCATTTTTATTTTATGTATACCAATACACTGGGCATAAGAGCAGTATAGATGTCAATGTTTTCAGTGAAAACTGTAACATTTCATGTAGTCTTAGTACCCTGTATTTCTCAGGTTAAAATAAAAGGACATAAAATTTACAGTGACAAAAGAAAAGTAAGTTCAGGATACACAAAGAAAAAAGGAAACTCCTCAATGCTGTAAATATCAATCATGTTTTGTTTGTTTGAAATTTCCTACTCCATAATAACAGGAAAAGGACTAGAACCCAGAGTCCTTTAGAGATAGAATCACTTCCTGGTAAATATAAGAACATACCCACAACTTCTTTAGAATAGTTTTTAATGAGTAATGAATGTCCTTGAAAGAGTACACTGTAGCTTGTTTTAGGCAAAACTGAAACATAAAGAAAAACAAATGTGTTGTATTCCCTCTGTACTTCTGCCTTTTTTTTGGGGGGGGGGGGTCATATTAAGAGAAAGGGAGATGTGGAATGTCGGGAATTGTTTATAAAATTAGCACACATCATTCCCATGAACATGGAAAATATCTGACCCACAGCTGCCCCAGTTTGTTCAACATCGTGGATATGCTGCGGATGGTCGCTCGTCCACAGCCTCTGACAAAACTCTGGGTAAGCAAAGTTGGATGGTTTTCAAAACTGTCATCCTTAGTAGATTTACAGACACAAAGAGCTGTCACTAAATTTAGTCAGTGACCCTGAACTTGGAATAATCTGGAACTGGTACTCTCAGCCAGGGCTGTGTTAAAGTCTAAGGAGCAATTAGGGGCAAATAACAAGATTGGATTCTGACAGGCGGGGTGAAAGGTGGGCAGAAAAGAATTGAAATGCTGATTGGGTAATGTTAGGGAATTTATATCCAACTAAAGAATGATTTCTTCTTTGCTGAACAATCATAGAGCTACTGGGCAGGGTCAGCTGCCAGCAACGTCATTATAATCAGCGCTTCTCAACTTGGGTGTGCATAAGAATTCCCCGCGGATCAAGCGTATGACCGTGATTCAACTCTATGCATGGTGCTATGCTCACACGTGTGCTACCATCTGTCACCACACAGTATCACTATCTGTATTCCCTTCACTGTACCCTTTATTCCTGTGACTTAGTCATTCCATCACTGGAAGCTCTTGTAACACTGTGTGTCAACTATATTCAAAATAAAATGAAAATGTAAAATGAAAATGTAAAATGGTGGGAATAAAATAAAATAAAATAAAAGGGAATAAGATACATACATTTAAAGGGGGAAAAAAAGGACCTATCTTGTGTTGATGTACTTCCTCACTCAGCATCTGTTTGGGAGGATCTTTCTTTACATTTTTATTTCTCAAATAGAACTTCACAAGATTAAGAAAAATTAACCTGAGGATCTCATTAAAATGCAGATTCTGGCCCAGGGCCTGAGATTCCACATCTCTGACTGGCTCCTGGGTGATAATGATGCGACTGGTCCTCAAAACACACTCTGATCAGCTACAGAATTACCCCATTTAAAGTGTACTACAATGCAGAGGTTTTTAGTATATTCACATGGTTGCGTAACCATCACCACTACCTAGTTCCAGAACATTTCATCACCCCAAAAGGAAACTGTAATTTTGGCTATCACCCTCTCTCACTCCCACTTCCTCCCAGTCCCTGGCAACGTACTTTTTAGGTTTTCTTTCTAAAGCAAAAGTCTAGTTACTTTCTTTATGGATTTGCCTATTCTGTATATTTCATACAAATGGAATAATACAATACATAATATTTTGTTTCTAGCTTCTTTGCGTTAGCATACTGTTTTCAGGGTTCATCCTGTGTTGTAGCATAAATCAGTGCTTCCTTCTTTTTTATGGCTAGATAATATTCTGTTGTAAGGATCTACCAAATTTCATGTATCTACTCATCTGTTGAGGAACATTTGGATTGTTTCTACTTTTTTGGCAATTATGTATTATGCTGCCATTCATATTCTCATACAAGTTCTTACATGAATGTATGTTTTCAGTTGAGTATATACCTTGGAATGCAATTGTTGTATCATATGGTAACTCTTTGTTTCAATTTTTAAGGAATTGTCAAACTGTTTTCTAAAGTGGCTAAACCATTTTACCTTCCACTGAGAAATTCATGAAGGTACCAATTTCTCTTTGTCCTTGTTAACACTTGAATCAATATTAATACATTATAATTAATTAAAGTCTGTACTTCATTCACATTTCCTTGGTTTCCAGCCAATGTCTTTTTTTGTGTTCTCAAATCTTATTCTGGATACCACATTACATTGGTCATATCTCCTCAGGCTTCTTTTTGCTGTTTCTCAGACATCCTTGATTTTGAAAAGTACTGGTCAGTGATATTGTAAGATGACCTTTTATTGGGATTTGTGTAATAATTTTCTGATGATAAGGATGAAGTTATGGGTTTCAGGAGGTAGATCACAGAGATAGATCATCACGTCATATCAAGGATGCATACAATGAGCATAATTATCACTGTTCATGTTGACCTTGATCATTTGGTTAAAGCAGAGCTTTTCAGGTTTCTCTACAGTAAGATTATTCCTCTTTTTAACCATTATATTGGTAAGGACTCATGGATATTTATTGTATACTTTGGGTTATAATCTAGCACCATTTTATTTTGTTTTGTTCAAATTATTTCAAGTTTAACTATTGAGGACTCTTTCAGGGTGGCACAACCCTCAATGTGAAGTTTGTTTTTTGTTTCAAGCACATTGTTACTCTCTAGCACTACAATATGTCTAGGCTCATCTCGTATATTCCCGTCCCTAGTTGTAGAATCAGACAAGTCTCCAGGGAGCCCTCGCTACTTTTATTGTATACTGATGTTTGAAAACAAGATCTGGGCATTATGTTGTTTATTTGGGATTTTTTCTGTTTATTAATGTAGGCTTTTATTGCTATGACCTTCCTTCTTAGAACAGCATTTGTTGCGTTCTGTAATTTTTGTGAGTTTTATTCCCATTTTCATTTGTTTCTAGACATTTTCTTCTTTCTCTTTTGATTTCTTCTGTGACCCATTGTTTGTTCAGTAGCATGTTTAAGTCCCCCCCTATTATTGTATCCCTGTCTTTCTCCGCTAAGGTCTATTAATATCATATATTATATATTTAGGTGCTCCTGTGTCGGGTGCATACATATTTACAAAATTATGTCCTCTTGCTTGACCTCTTTAGTACTATGGATTTGATTCCAAGTGTGACGGGAAGCTGATAGCAGATTATTTTCTAAAGCTGGCAGTATATATATCACCTGTACCATGTGCGCTTCCAACATGTGACCGTGCCCCTCCCCCATCAGGAGGGGGAATCAAATTTCCCATCCCTGGATTCTGGGCTGCTTTTGACTGCTTCAGTGAATAGAGTACGGAGGAAGTGATGCTGTGTGATTTCAGTGGCTGAGTAATAAAAGGCAATCCACATTCTGTCTGGCTTGTGGGAGGGCTTATACAATCATCCCCAAGTCTACAGCACTATGCAAGGAAGCCAAGCTCCATGGAGAGACTATGAGCAGGTGCTTTGTTCATACCAGCTAGTAGTCTAATCTTCATGTCAAACCAGCTCAAATGAGTGTTCCTATAATTCCAGCCACCAGACATTGAATCACTCCAGCCTTTGGGTTTTTCCAGTTGAAGCTCAAGACAACATGAAACAAACAGTCCATTCTCTTGGTACCACATCTGATTTTCTGACTCACAGAATCTTAGAGCCTAAAAAGTGGTTGTTTCAAACTATTAGGTTTGAGAATAATTTACCATATAACAATAGTAACTGGAACAGAGCCACTGGAGGCTTTTGACTTAGAAAGTGATATGATGGTACTTATTTTAAGATGACCACACTGATTGTTCTATGATTGAGACCAGGCTATAACAAAGCAAAATGGACATGGGGAGACATGTCAGGAGCCTGTTGTAGTTGCTCAGAAGAGAAATGAGGGTAGCTTGGATAGGATATGATTGGTACAAGGGAGAAGCTATGGTGAGTTTCTGTATGCAGCCTAAAGATGAGGTCCACAGGCCTTGCAGATGGATCAGGCAAGAGGCACAAGAGAAACGAGTAATGGATAACTCTAGGGGTTCTGTTCTGAGCAGCTGGGAAATAATAGGCATTTCAGTAAAGTTAGTAGGTTTGAGAGATACTTATATGTGCCTGTAGGGCACAGGCGGAACTGGAAAAATAAAGTTGAGACCTCAAAACATAAATTATATTTAAAACCATACCTTTTGGGGTTCCTGGGTGGCTCAGCAGGTTAAGCCTCTGCCTTCGGTTCAGGTCATGATCTTAGGGTCCTGGGATCGAGCCCCGCACCGGGCTCTCTGCTCGTCAGGGAGCCTGCTTCCTCCTCTCTCTCTCTCTGCCTGCCTCTCTGTGTACTTGTGATTTCTGTCTGTCAAATAAATAAATGAAATATTAGAAAAAAACATATCTTTTGAATAACATAGCTTAAGAACTAATTATAGTTAGGAAAAAAAGATGTTTTTAGACTGAGCCCTCACGTGCTCTCAACATGAAGATGAGGAGCAGCCATCGAAGGAGATAACAAAGTAGGAGGAAAACCAGGAGACTGCAGTGTCTGTCTCAGAAGCCATGTGAAGAAAATGATCTCCAGAGCCCTGAGTCATGGAATGATTCAACTGCTGCTCATAGATCCAGTAAGTGAGGAATGAGAATTGACCATCATACTTGACAACCTAGAAGTAGTGGACGATGTTGACAAGAGTGATTCAGTGGATCGGCAGGGATCAGTTCTTGAATAAGAGCAAGGAAGTAGAGATGAAAAGAGCAGGTAACTTTTAGAGGGCAAAAAGAAAATGGTAGTTCCATTGAAGAGAGAGAGAGGCTTACAGAAGCTTTCACCGAAAGCTTCACTGAAAGATGGTACAGCATGTTGGAGAATGTTTGTACACTGCTAAAAATGATTTAATAGAAAGGAAGGAAAATGGTGATTCAGGACAGAGACAAATGCCTGAAAGAGCGAGATCCTTAGGTGGGCAAGTAGTAATTAGTTTAGGTATCCATATGGAGCCTAGACAGGGAAAACAACTTCCACTAGAGGAGCCAGAGCCCCTAGGCTGTGAGCAAAAACATTGTAAATTGGATATTGTAGAAGATGGAAGTTCTCTTTAATTGTTTGTTTGTTTTCTGTTTTTCTCATGAAATAAGAAATCACCTGGGTGCTGGGCATGAGAGAACTGAGGAGGTGTGAATAGTTAACTCAAGAAAAGAAAAACAACTTTACTAGGGAATTGTAGAATTTGGGGGCATCACTTAAGTAGTACTCAAGGTCAGTGGTGGTGAATGTAAGGTGAGATCATTATAAAGTGAGTAGACTGTGGGATTTTTATCTGTTCATCTTCAAGTTTTCTGAGAGTGGGTTCAGTGAATTCAGGCAGGTTTTATTTATTTATTTATTTTTTGTTTGTTTGTTTTAAAGTGATTTCAGTAGAGGAAGAGAGAGATTAGAGTTGAGATGGGATGGATTATATTATTGTTCCTGATTTTCACTTTATCCAGCAAATAGGATTATACATCTACACTCTTTGCAGTCCCTGCCACTAACCATTGTCTCATTGACCTTGGGTCTGACCGTGTGACTTGCTTTAGCCAATAGAATGGGAGTAGATGGCAGGCGAGCAGAGACTTGAAAGGTGGCTTGCACGATTTGGCTGGTTCTGTTGAGTTGTTGCCAACACCCTGAGGAAATCCCATTCTATGCAACTGCTGTCCCAGAATGAGGACATGTGGAGTGAATGAATCAAGATTGTGACTTAATACAGAGCTGCCTCAGCTGCCCTACAGATGCATGATCCAGAAATCTGCATCTACAGACTACTCTTATCAGCCATAGGGACTTGCATCATTTGTAGGATTATTTCAGCAGAATCCTGATTAATACATGAGAATGTGATTATGCATATGATAATATGAAGGTGTCATCATAATGATGAATGGAATCTAAGCCAGAGGAGGAGGAAAGTGAAGCATGAAGGAGGGTATAAACAATGACAAGGGGGTAGAGTAAGTGGACCAGAAGTCACATTAGAGAGGGAGTTAGACTTTTAAAAAGAGAGGTAGAAAGATAAGGGGTAGTGGTGAAAGAATGGGATTCTTATACTTGGTATTTAGAGGAGGTGGAGTTGTTGGTAATGTCAGGAAAATGGCAAGGTCCAGAGATGATTGGTAATATGTGGCTGAGGGAGGGTGAGGGCAAGATGTGGCTTATGGTGGAGGAAGGGAACAAAGTTGTGGGAGGTCAGGCAGATTGGATAAATCAGCCATATGGCTATTTAAGTGACCAAGAATGATGACTGGAATCCTGGTGGGGCTCTGGAAGTAAAGAGATTTAAAAAAAAAAAATCTTTAATAAATGAGAAAATTTCCAATGGACCTGTCCATGACAGTGAGAAGAAATAGACAGCTGGTGTAGCCTAATGTGAGAGATTCTAGGAGATAGAGTTGTTTAGGGAGAAGGAAAGACCAATTATTTGGAAGCAGTGATAAGGAGTAAGTTTCTTCTAAATTTAGTAGTAAATGGAGTGAGAATCAAATAATTATAGCTAGTACTTGGGATGGCTGAAGGGAGTCTTATCCTTAGAGGAAGACTAGTTCTAATTAGAGCCAGGTGGGAAAGAGTTCATTTTAGAAAGAAGATGAGGATATTGGGGGTTCTGCTGACCGTGTACCATATGAGTTCAAGATGATGAAGAAGATGGGTTTGAAGGGTCAAGAAAGGGTTATATTGGGTTAGATCAGAGGATAAACAGGGTTAGTTAAATATGAGAGCTGTGAACATGTAGGGTAACTGGTATACCTTTGATGACTAGAAGAAAAGAGGAAACAAGGGATGATGGGATTATTTCTGACATCTTTAGGGGCTGGTCTCCCAGGCAGTTTTTAGTGGGGAGGGAAGATTAACTTGTCGGGCATTAAGGAGGATCTGCAGGGTCTCCTTAAGTCCTTTTGTATATGTTACTGAGGCAGGGGGCAGGTGGACTTACCAGGACCTCTTGGCTTTCTTGCAATACACCTGAAATTATTCAAAACGTGACTTCATTGATCCTCATGTAAGCTCTGTGTTCACTTCTCTGTTTTGCCTCTTATTTCCATCTTGACTCTCACTTCTGCTATCATTGAGAATTTACTTTTTTTTTTTTTTTAATACTCCGGTCAAAGAAATGTCCTCAGGGCAGAATCCAAAGATCAGATATTATTAGTTGCTGTTGTTATTCTATAATTGTCAAATACTTACTAACATTTAGTGACCGTTTACTGTAGGTCAAGCATGGCGCTTACTGCTTCACTTAAACCATCTCATTTCCCTCAGTACTCTGTGAGGTGGGAAACAAGTATTACTCACATTTTACAACAGAGGAAATTGAAGCTTTGAAGACTGAAATCACTTATCTGGGGTCACTCATGGGGCATGAGGCTGAATGATGATTCACATCTGGGATTTGGGCTCTGAATCCTGAGTGATTCATTTGTCCAGTGTGTGACTGATTGCTCAGTGGAAGTCTGTGGGTCAGAGTGAACAAGTTTGGGCCTTAGTAGCTATGAAGGGCTAGCCCTCCTCTTTATCGTCCTAGCATGCTATTGATCTAGATTTGTCTTTAGATGGCTCAATTTGTGGTGGCTTCATCTGCATAGGCATCTTTCTTCTTTGGACCAAATGGTCCATTCCTCTTGGTTACAGCATTGGCAAAATGCTTTGCACACCACAGATGCTTAAAACAATATATTAGTCGCATGATTTAAGAATTACCCATGTGTCTGGTTAAGTCCTCAAATTAGGCATAGATTAAAACTAACTGGGGGAGTTAAAAAAAAAAAAAGTCCCAGTGTTCAGGGCATACCCTGACATCATTGAACCTAGACATATACATAGGTCTAGAACCTAGACCTAAGACATACCCTAACATCATTGAACCTAGGGCCAGATGTCAGTATTTTCAAAGCTCACTAGAGGATTTTGTTGGGTCCACAAAGTTATGAATTACTGCTCTGAGGGAGGCAGGTCCCAATATTTGTTGGTTCTGCTTAAGATACACATATATTTCTGTGATATGGGATTCAGGATGCAGGAAGGAAGCATTGGTATCAGAAGACCTGGGATGTCAATGATGGTCTTTTTCTCTCTCTGTACTGCTTCCTAGAGCAAGGCTGTCATGTAAATGACTATTTATTCCATTTGATTTTTCTTCTCTCTTCTCACTTGTGTTTGCTGCTTTCCTCTCGTTTCTGCACCTAGCTTTCACTCGATTTGCATCTGGTTCTGCCTCTGCTGAAATGAGCTTATTTGGCTGCTTAGTAGACACAGCAATCACTCCCAAGAATTGCTTTTGAAAGCAGAATGAAATCTTCATAATTTGCACGATACCAAGATGCATTCATCCTAATGGAGGTGACTGGGTCACTTAGGCTGAATTTGAGAAGCATTCTTGGCTTTGTGTTCTGAGTCCTTCTAAGCCACCTGGCAGTTAGTGACTCTCTTCTGGCAGGGCTAGCTGATAAAAGCTGACATGGAGCCTTGAACAGAAAAGGGACCAAGCCAACCTTTACCATTAGTATTCTCAGGTGTTTGTCCAAGGGACAGGAGAAAAAAGAATCTGTATTTATAACTTGTGAAAAGAGATCTTAGGCATGGGTGGTAGAAAAACACTCAACCAAATATTGGGGAATTTGTTTCTTTGCTACCTTGAGCTTTGTTTAACTCTTTATGGGCCTTTGATAGGTGGATTGCAAAAACTTGCCATAACGATACCCTCTTCCCTGTATCCACATCATAGGACAACCCCCATCAGAAATAGAGTCCGTTTCCGCACTCCTTGGGTTTCGGCTGGCTGTGTGGCCTGCTGAAACCAATAGAATTCAGAGGATGTGACCGTGTGTCAGTTCTGAACTTCCTTTCAGGAGGCCTTATACACTTCGGCTCTCCTTTCTTAGAATCTTGAGCTGCCTGCTTGATGAGAAATCACATAGCAGAGACCACAGTTTTCCCAACTCAGGCCATTCTAGAGCAACCCGCCTTGGACCCAGCTGGTTAGAGAGGGAGCCCAGCTATGACACACAAGAGAGCCCAGCTCTGAGAGCAGAGTACCTGTGTGACCCTGTTCAAATGTGTGGATCCAGGCAAGATGTCCAGAATCAACATTTCTTATTATTTTAAGCCGTTGGGTTTTGGGGTTGTTCACTGTTAATTGATAATAGCCTCAACAATTTTATCTTTAAAGGAAGAATTGATGGGTTGATTTCCTAGGCACTGTAATTTTAACTGAGGCGGTGCACAAAAAATCACCTGTGAATGTCAGTCTAGCTGCTCTGTCCCCATTCCAGATCCACTGAGTCAGGGTGGCTGGGCCCTAACTTCCGAGTTCTCATGAATTTTACAAGTGGCTCCCATGTACAGCTACAGTTAAAGAACTCCTTGAAAGTTCTTTTCTGGCAGTAAATGAGTCCGATTCTCCCACAGGAGGCCCCACTTTCGGGTTGCAATTCACCATAAGAAGTAAATGCCCAGATAAAGTCAGACTCACATCAGGCCATCCTAAGAACAAAAGGACCCAGACTCTATAGTGAAACTCTGAAAAGGTGAAAAGCAAAAATCCCTGGGCCTTGAAGTGGTTTACTGGCCTCTGCTTTTCTCTTGAATATCTCTATCCTGGCCAGAAATTATTTTCCGGTAAGAAACAGGCACTCTGAATGAGTAAGGGGATTTATTACAGAGATTGAAGGAATCCTCTCGGAATACGTGACAGGAAACACAGCCCAGCTTCCCCAGGCATGGACTTGGAAATAGATGGCATCAGGCACCAAGAATGCCTTGGCTGCTCTTGCATACTGTCTCCTTCTCCTTGCCTGTCCCACCACAAGAAATCCCCGATTCTCCTGTGAATGTCCTTTATTCTCCTTTCTTCCTTTTCATACACTGTACTGAGTAGCTCCCTAAAAGGAAGAGTCCTGGAATTTACCTGACCTTCCAGTTGCATGCATCTTAATGTCTTTGTGTCCTAATTACAAACACTTAGGAGAAGGACTCTGGTCCAGTTTCAATCAGAGGTCCAAACCAGGTCAAACCACTCACGTATGACAGGGGGAGGGAGGTACCACATTCAATGGGGCTGTCCTTTCTTTTCTTTTTCTTTTTTTTTTTTAAGATTTATTTATTTATTTGTTTGACAGAGATCACAAGTAGGCAGAGAGGCAGGCAGAGAGAGAGGAGGAAGCAGGCTCCCTGCTGAGCAAAGAGCCCGATGCGGGGACTCAATCCCAGCACCCTGGGGTCACGACCTGAGCGAAAGGCAGATGCTCAACCCACTGAGCCACCCAGGTGCCCGGGGCTGTCCTTTCTGGGGCTGTCTGAGTAGAGGTTCACAAAAAAGGGAAAGTGTGGAATTAGGGATAAATGATTCCTGAATATAATAAGTGTCTTTTCTGAAACAGTCTATCATGTTTACATTAGCTCATCAGGTCAACACATGTAAAAACGCACTGACCAAGTTTCTGAGATACTTACGTTACTTTATACCAAATCACTGTTAAATACTATTACATGCATATGTTTTTACAGCTTTCATTATGATTTAGGTTTTTGTAAAAGAGGGAAATACTATTTATGTCGAATGTGTAGGTAGTGCTTCTCAGTTGTCAGAATACAAATTTAACACTTTGCTTTACTCATTTTTTGGTGCAGACTTGAATTTATGCTTCCCTCTACAGAGGACATAGGGAATAATTTTTAAAATGACCCAAAAATAAACAGAAACCTTCAAGAATAATTTTGCCAGCAATCTGGTTAATCTGTTTCATGGTTTTATTCCCAGGGGCAAGGCGTATGTGCTCCAATTAAAGACAGGATTTGGCTGATGGGTTTGGAAAGCAGAGAAATGATTGCTGTTTTGCTACATTTATTTGAAATGCCTTTTTAAAAATGAATCCAGGTACACAGCACCATGTGCTCATTTCATTTAAGTTCAAGATACAAGAAATCTTGTATTCAATATCAAGTAAAATGGAATTTATTTTTCTTTTCTAGTTTGGTAAATGTTTTAGGAAACCCCATTGAACTTACAGACATGACCTCTGACATCATTATAGTTTAGTGAGAGGTGGATGTTAATCAATTAATGACACAGGTAATTGTTAGTTAACTTGTAAGGGCAGTGATGGGAAATTACAAGCAGCTTTGAAAGCATAAAACTAGGACACCCTGTTACAGTGCCAGGGGATTGAGAGAGGTGAGGAAGTGATGTTTGAATGGTGATCTGATGGATACAAAGAATTGAACTAGGCAAAGATTATTTGACACAGAAGGACCCACAGGTGTACCGGCCTTATGTGAAGAAGCACAGCACTGCAGAAAGTGATGGAAAGTCAGTGTGGTTGGAGCCCAGAGTGTACAGGGGAGCTAGGTAAGGTTGAAGAGAGAGGCAAGCTCCACGTCCACATGGCTCAGAGACCTACAAACCATATTCAGGATGTCCACCTTTGTCCCGAGAGCAACAGGACACCATGGAGTAGATTTGAGCAAGTGAGTGGCAAGAGTAGGTTTTCTTTTCTTTTTATTTATTTTATTTTATTTTTTTAAAGATTTTATTTATTTATTTGACAGACAGAGATCACAAGTAGGCAGAGAGGCAGGCAGAGAGAGAGAGGAAGGGAAGCAGGCTCCTTGCTGAGCAGAGAGCCTGACGCAGGGCTCGATCCCAGGACCCTGAGATCATGACCTGAGCCGAAGGCAGAGGCTTTAACCCACTGAGCCACCCAGGGGCCCCAAGGTTTTCTTTTTAAAAGGATTCTTCTGACTGCTGTTTTGAGAATAGTCTAAGGAGCAATGAACAAGAAATATGTAGGCAAGACAGTCAGGAGGCTAAAGTGAAGAGGTCATAGTGACCTGAAGTGGTGGTAGGAGTAAGAGAGATAAAATTGGACGGATGTGAAAAATATTTCTAAGGTGAACCTGACAGGTCTTGTTGATGGGTTGGATGAGGAGACATGGTAGATTGATCGTAAACGTGACCCTGATCCTTCGTCCTCCTTGCATCCACCCACTGCCATGTAACTGTGAAGTGCCCTCTGCCTGTCTCTGGACTTGACCATGTACCTATTGGCTTTGGCCAATAGAACAGAAGTGCGAGTACTATGGTTCCAAGTTTATGGCTCAAGAGGCCTTGCTCTTCCTTGTGTCTCCATCTCCATCTCCATGAGAAGACACCTGAAGTAGCCTCCTGGAATGTGACTGATGCACACAGCAGACCAGAAATGCCCAGTCATCCCAGTTGATTATGGTCTATGCCAATGGACAGCCAGTGGGCACAGCCAAGTGAGCAAGCCAATTGCCCAGCCAAAAGACACAGAGAAGATCTCCTGACCTGTGACACGTGAACAATAAATGCTGATTAAATTATGCCACTAAGGTTTTGTGATTTTTTTGTTTGTTTGTTATATAGCATTATTGTGGTATTAGAAACCTGAAATAGGAGCAAGGAGAAAAATATGTGGAACACAGTCATCCATATACACTACTATCATAGCAGAGTTTCATATATTATTGTAATACAGCATTTGAGAGAATAGAAAACAGGATAAGTACATTTTTATGGGAGGAAATTGTTACCCTGAATCTTCCTAACACAATGGTAAAGAATTAGTCAACATTTTTCAAAAAGATGGATTGATAAAAGTGTTGGTTCTTAGTGGCGAGTGATACTAAAAAAGAAGATTCCAAAGGCATAGTTTAGATTTTTTCACTTATTTTTTACAGCCTATCACATGCTTATTGTCAAAACTTTTTTATGTGTTCAATCAATCATAATTCTGAAAAGGAAGGTAGAAAATCATTTATCATGGCAGTGCGTAGGGAAAAAAAAACTAAATTAAACTGGCCAACTCCTCTGGTTAGAGTGTTTCCTGTTTCCTTGAATTTTTTGTTGGTTTCGACCCTATTTTTGCCCTGGCTTACCAGAAAGTCATGGAGAGAAAGACACAATTTATGGCAGGCACAAAACAGTTCCCGGCGGCGACACTGTTAGTTCAAAGTTGCGTCTCTTCAAAGAGGATGAAAGAAGAAATTGAACAAAAGGTCCATTCCTGGGGTCTGACTGTAGAAGGGAAGCAGTTATGGACCAGCTTGCTTAAATGCAGCCATGACCTCTGTTTATTGACGGACATGGAGTTCTCACACTTAATTGTGGCTACTAAGGTGAGGGCTTATAGGAAGCTTTTCTTTCATATGAGAGAACAATTCAGATATTCAGAGGAATAAACGGTCTTCTTTTCTTTTCTATTTGAACTGCGATTGCTTTGTATTACTTTTGGATGTTCTCAAGTGGTTTTGAAATATTAGTGCGTATAAGAATCATTAGGGAAGTCGTTACACCATACGTCCCTGGAGATTCTTTTTTTTTTTTTTTTAAGATCTTATTTATTTATTTGACAGAGATCACAAATAGGCAGAGCAGCAGGCAGAGAGAGAGGGAAGCAGACTCCCCGCTGAGTGGAGAGCCCAATGCGGGGCTCGATCCCAGGATCCTGAGATCACGACCTGAGCCGAAGGCAGAGGCTTTAATCCACTGAGCCACCCAGGTGCCCCAGACCCCTGGAGATTCTAATTCAGGTACAGGGTGGAGACTAAGCACCTGCATTGCCATCAGGCCCTCTGTGGGATGCTGATGCTGTTTGTCTCTGTACCACATTTGAAGAGCACGACCATAGAGATTGGAGTACCTGTACTCACGGTTGCAAAGAGAAAATCACAAAAGCACTCTTGTAGGCAAATTATTTCCATCTTTTTTTATTATCTTTTTGTCATGTCCTAAAAGTGGTCTTAAACAACAGGTCCTGCTTTCTAATGAGTGCCCAAAGAGCACGAGCATGGGTCAACCATGGTAGATTGGAAAAAGGGCACAGTTCTTCCTAACAATTTATTTGCAAATAATACAAATGGATAAAAAGGTACTATTGCTTTTCCCTCCTTTCTGGAATCCTTTGCCTCCCAGGATTCCACAAAGTCAATCAAGCTGAGAAACCAAAAAAAATCATGAGTCTTCAATGAAAGGTTATGAAAAGTTTTGTTATATCCCTTCTATGCCTGCAGTGTGCTGTTTGGAGGCAGGCAGCTTAATGTTACAACATAAAGGAAAGCCCACGGGTGAAAAGAGTCAAAAGCCTCCTCCTCAATGAAGTCACATTTTCCGTTTGTTGGTAATCAGCATGTGTAGAAGGCAGAGCAGTGGGCTGCCCGCTCTGCTGCAGATTTTGCTTGTCGAGCATTATTGGAACTATTCAATTTTGTCCAGCTTCTCACATGCACTGACATAGTCTGAGCATGCGACGAGGAGTGTGGGCGGATGGGAAAAGCATTTTCCGGTTCCTGCTCTTTTTTCTTAATTCTTCCTAATGTTCTTCCTATTATAAAATGAGGAAGCGTACCTTGTATAAAATACAGAAAAGTATCCGGAAAGAATGCTTGGATCCATTCCCCAGAGAAAAACCATTGCTAATGCTTAAATTCATTTCTTTCCTGTAGGGTAGGTCTTTATGCATAAATATTTTTACAAATTTGAGATCACATTTTATAGGTTTGAATCATTGTTTTCTTTTTAAGAATATTATGGGCATTTTCTCATGTTACTCAAACGCTCTCTAAAAAAGCAGGATTTATAATGCTGTAGAATTTTTCATTTTTATCATTTATGATATTTTACTGTACTCATTTCCTATGGCTGGTTTAAATGTTAAAATCAACATTTCTCTCTCTCTCTCTTTCTCTCCGTGTGTGTGTGTGTGTGTGTGTGTGTGTATGTGTATAAATGTATACATCATACATTTCTGAGCTTGTGGAAACCTTTTTCTAAGGTCAGGAGCAAACAAGAGAAGAGCCCAAATCTGAAGAATATTAAAGTGCTAGAAACGATGTTTCAATGAGGGCATTTGCGTTTCCCTAATTGCCTGGAGCCCGAGTTTAAACTGGCCACTCACAAGGTAGACACAGAGTACAAAGCCTGGAACCCCAGCAAGTGAGAAAGCAGAGCCAAGGCCCAAGAAACAGGGGCTGTACCCATAGAGGAAACATTGAAGATATTTGCTGCAGCCTTTGCTCTAGACACAAGGAGTGTCTCTCTGTGTGTGGGAAATATATATATATATATATATATACATATATATATACACACACACACACACACATATATATTTGTGTACACAAATTTAGATACACAAATATATATATATTTGTGTATCTTCACCCTAAAGTGCAAAGCCCGTGGAGAGCTTCTTCTTCTAGGTGCCTATAATGTTCTGTTTCTTTTTCTTTTTCTTTTTTCTTTATTTTTTTTTTAGATTTTATTTGTTATTTGACAGAGAGGTGTCAAGAAAGAGAGCACAAGCAGGAAGAGCAGCAGGCAGAAGGAGAGGGAGAAGTAGGCTCCCCACTGAAGATGAGCCTGATGTGGAGCTCTATCCCAGGACCGCAGATCATGACCTGAGTGGAAGGCACACGTTTAACTGACTGAGCTACCCAGGTGCCCCTATAATGTCTGTTTCTTGATATGAATGCTGATTTCACAGATGTGCTTAGTTTGAGAAAATTTATTGAGCCCTTTACTTATAATATGAACACATTTCTGTGCATATATATTACATTTCAATAAAAAGTGAAAAAATCACATTGCCTTTGTGACTTTCCCCCAAACTCATTAGGCGAACATTTGTTTTAATTTGTGCTGGGGTGATAGGGTACCACATCCCTGGTAGAAGAAAATGCATATTTGCCTTGGAAAAATGTAAAGTATATCCAGAGTTTTCCCAAAGTTCCAAGCATTCATAAATACAAGAGGAAATAGGCCACCATAGGAGACGGTCAGCAGAAACAACATATTTCAGAATCACGCCTGTAATGACAGTTAGTATTGGAATTGCCAGGTAATGAATATGAAATGTATGATGGATACATTGTAAGAAATAAAGGAGTTTTAAAAATGTGACTGAGGAAAAAGAGAATGTCGATATTGCCTTTACCAGTAAAAAGATAAGAGGGCAATTCTAGAGATGTAAAATAAATTTTAGATTAGAAACTCAACAGCTTTTAAAATAATATGTAATTTAAAAATATCCACTAGAAACAAAAAAGAGGTGGGAACAAATAAAATTAATTTCAATAACCATTTTATTTAACCCAGTATTATTTCAACATGCAGTCAATATAAGATTAGTAATGAATTCATTTCTACTTTTTTGTATACAAGTCTTTGAAACCCAGAGTATATTTTATACCAAAAGCACATATCAATTTGTAATAGTCACTTTCAGACCATACCATTCTGTCTACACTCACACGCACACACACACACACACACACACACACACACACACACACCCCTTGGGAATTTACATTTTTCTACTGTATG
Organism: Meles meles; assembly: GCF_922984935.1. Classification (NCBI taxonomy): domain Eukaryota; kingdom Metazoa; phylum Chordata; class Mammalia; order Carnivora; family Mustelidae; genus Meles; species Meles meles. Next base: position 45,943,991 of record NC_060081.1, read on the forward strand.
TAGATGGGCATTGAGCCAAGTTGGAATATATGAAGCAAAACCCTTGATTCCGGTGATCATCTAGTGTCAATTTAATTGAACAGATGTGTGTGATTTACTGGACCATTTCCTTACTGAGAGATATTTAGTTTTCTCTCTTTTTTCATATATATATATATATATCAAATAAAGCTACAAGGAACATACTTTACAAAAGCTATGCGGACTTGTGTATTTTCAAGGCATAAAGTTTCAGAAATGGATTTGCTGTCCAATGGATGGTTTTAACAGCAGATTAGACACAAATGAAGAGCTACTTAGTGAACTGGAAATGAGAGCTAAAGAAATTACCCAGAATGCAGTACAGAGAGATAAGGGAATGGAAAATATGAGAGAGCGCTTAAGACACATGAAGGCTATAGTTACATATGTCTAAACAGAGACAAAGAAAAAGATAATGCTTAAGATGTCTCCAGAATTGATTGAAGACACCAGTCCTCAGACTGAAGAGCTCCAATGAATCCCAGGAAAAATGAACAAAAAAGAAACTTACCTAGACCCATGGTACTGAACTTGTAGTAAATTGAAGACAGAAGATCTCACAATCAGTATTTAAAAAAAGAAGACAATTCATTTACAAAAGAATAACGATTAGACTAATGGCTGGGTTCTCCCATCAACAATGGAAGGCAAGAGTCAGGTAGTAAGATCTATAAGGTACTATACATACCTGCCAATCTGTAAGTGTACAACCTGAGAAAGAGCAGGCGTGAAGCAAAGATATTTTTAGACCCAAACCATTTTTAAGCACAAAGGGAGCACATCAGGAATTTATTCAGATAGAACGAAAATGATTCCAGAAGGCATGTCTGAAATGAAAACATCGACTAGAGGTAACAGTAATAATATCCAATTTGGGAGGTTAAAAAAAATCAAGATAGGGGTGCCTGGGTGGCTCAGTGGGTTGAAGCCTCTGCCTTCAGCTCAGGTCATGATCTCGGGGTCCTGGGATCGAGCCCCGCATTGGGCTCTCTGCTCGGCAGGGACCCTGCTTCCCTTCCTCTCTCTCTGGTTGCCTCTCTGCCTACCTGTGATCTCTGTCTGTCAAATAAATAAATAAAATTAAAAAAAAAAATCAAGATAGACCTGAATTCTGGACTGCCAAAATTAACTTGAAAAGGACAAGTGCCTGGAGCTAAGCACTTTAATGTGCATCTCTTATTTAGGAAAAGGGTTAAGCTGCTGAATAACTTGAAACATTTTAAGCTAAGACTGCATGTTAAAATTTACAGAGGAATCCCTTAAAAATAGCAACTGAATGTACAACAATCAAACTAGTAGATGTTTAAAAAAATGGAAAGGAAAAATAAACCCCAGTTCAAGGGTTACAGAAAGAGGAAGCAAACACATCAACAAAAATAAATAGAACAAGCAGGTAGAAAATAACCAGAGAAAAATAAAAATCAATGTATCAGCACTCACAATCAATACAGTTAAGAACAAAATTCCCGTCTAGAATTCAAAGATTTTTTTCCTTCTTCATAAAAATAGGAATGCCAGGGGACCTGGGTGGCTCAGTGGGGTTAAGCGTCTGCCTTCAGGTCAGGTCATGATCTGGGTGTCCTGGGATCAAACCCACATTGGGCTCCCTGCTCAGCAGGGAGCCTGATTCTCCCTCTCCCTCTGCCTGCAGCTCCCCCTTGTGTGCTTTCTCTGTCTGTCTCTGTCAAATAAATAAATAAATACCTTTAAAAAAATAGGAATGCCTTTTGAAAGAGGTCACAAAAATGTGAAAAGTAGAAGTACAGAACAAATATATATCAAATATTAATTAAAAGAAAGTTGAGGTATAGTACATAAGCAAATTGAGTTAAATAAAAAGCATTATAAGGGAAGAAGAGTATTATTGACATATTGGCCAAAGTCTTTTATTTACCAGAAAGATAGGTTATAAACCTAATGGGTTTTACAAAATAAACCTAAAAGAAATAACTGAAAATTTATTAAAGCCACATTGGTGGAAGCTAAAAATTCCATCAGCATTTTGGGAGATTTCCACACACCTACGTGATTAATAGGTTAGTCAAGTAAAAATAAGGCTTTGGAAGTTTTGCTTTTTTTTTTTTTCTTTTCTTTTAGGCTATGGAAGTTTTGAACAACATAATTAAGTGACATGCCAGATATGTTTAAATATTTGTTCCTGGCAACACATAAAAATTTATAAAAATTAATGATATGCTAGGCTAGAAAGAAAGTCTCAACTTTCAAAGATTTATAATCACAGGTACCACATAGTCTTAACTTCGACATAATTAAGTTAGAAATTAATGACAAAGTTGACAACAAAAAGAAAGGAATGTGGAGAAGAAGGTATGGGTTAAGTTATCCAAGACTGGTACCCTGAAGACTGAGCTTGCAGAAAAGGAACTGGCCTCTTTCAAAGCTTCATGGAATCGGGCTCTGGTTGAGCACTTGTGGGGTCACGCGAAGGGTTGGACCGCAGACCTCAGGTCGGGGCATGCCAGGAGAAGGGCAGCTGCCACACCCCCTTGCTCTTGACTCTGAGCTGACAGGAAAGGGCTGGAGCCAAGACTCCGCTACATCTGATTTTTGTTGTGTTGGAGGCTGAACATATGAGGAGAAAGCCTGGTGCTTCCTCAGGGTTAATTCCTTAAATGCCTCAGACCAAGATGGGGAAATTTCTCTCCCAGAATTGGCTTCTGGTCATGTCACTTTGCTGTGTGCTGCCTCAGAAAGCGATGGGAACAAAGAGGAGACCCTCTCACCCACACTGATAGTGTCTCTGTGACTTTCCCCAGACAGAAACTCCTCCACCAAGTGTGATGTGTGCAGTTAAATGAGTTGCCTTTGCTTGCACTTCACGGAACAAGGGAAGTCTCAGACATCCATGGAGGGAGGAAATTGGCAAAACCACTTTAGAAAATAAGTTGGCGTTGCTCATCCGATTGTACGAGCACAGCACCTGTGTCCAGGAAAGACCACTCCAGAGAAATGTGCACACAGGTACACTGGAAGTTCCTTGCTCTGCCATTTTTATAAGGCAGTGGAGTGGCAACATGGGATAGGTTGCCATTGTCTGCTTGTAGAAATGCAACCCTCACCGGCAAACAGAGATCTGGGAAGACCTTTTTACTGCTCTTCATATCGGGCCACAGAGAGAAAACTTTATTCACAAAATGCCACTCTCATATCGTCTGTGTAAATAACTAGGCAACTCTTTTTCCTGTTGACATTATGGTTTCCAACACTTTCGAGAGATGGAAATAAAAAAGATGTACCACTACAACCCATTAACTTTCTAGAGTATGCACCGTGGCCTTTTAGCACTATGGCCACAAATAACTTGTTGATCAGCATGATTTTTAAATTTTCAGTTGTTTGCTCTGCCATTGTGCCTACCTAACCAATCTTTGGGGTTTGAGAATTTAAACTTTGCATCTTTTTTTTTTTTTTCAATTTCGATTTCTTTTTCCCAAAATTATCCTGTGAAGTTATGGTTTTGATACAGTGAAGCTGATGTAGACATAGTACTTCAAACCGTATTTTCTTAAAAAAGATTTATTTATGTACTCGAGAGAGACAGAGAAAGAGAGAGAGAATGAGCAGAAGGGGCAGAGGGAGAGGGAGAAAGAATCTCAAGCAGACTTATCACTGAGCGCGGAGCCCCACATGGGACTGGATCTCACTGCCCTGAGATTAGGGCCTGACCAAGAGTCAGACACAGCAACTGTGCCACCCAGGCGCCCCTACTTCAGACAGTTTTTTTAAGGATTCCTTTAAAAATTCCTCAGGAAGCTGAGTTGCAAATACCAGCATTCTAACAAACAAGAAAAGTAATACAAATGCCCATATTTAACTAGATATCGAAATTGGAAAACCAGTAAATCTTTGTGTTTCCACTTTATAGGTAAATTAGAATTTTATTTTGTTAAACTGATGTCCTTTAAATTTATGTTTGTTTATTTGGCATAATGTTCTCATAAAATGTATCCTAGTCTTGATCTGAAACTAACTTTTCCTTTACAGCATTTCCCTTTGAGCTATGTACCATATGGGGAAGTAGAAAAACACAGCTTTAGTGATTATTTACATTCTTGTGGACTAGAATCCCTTCAGGGATCCCATAAAAACTACACATGACTTTTGGCCCAAAGAAGTTGGCAGAACACACTCACAGATCAAATATTCATCATTTGGGGCACATTCATCTTTACCTTCTTTTAAATCTTATTGCACCTGATAGGTTGGTAGCATTATCTCTTGAAGTTGGCATAGCCATGTGACTTGCTTTAGTCAAAGAAATGTGAATGAGGCAATATGGATATGTGTCTTTTCCAGATAGAAGCATTTAACTGGTAGGTTACGGAGTCTGGTATGTTGAGTTGACACCTGTAGGTGCAGGAAAGCTGCCCTTGAGAATCATTTGTACCCAGAGGTGTACTTTCTGAAAGCAAGAAGTAGGCTTTTGTCATGTTAAGTTGTTGAGAATTGGGGGATCTTTTTTTTTTTTCTTTTTTTCTTCCTTCCCCTGCCCCCGCTGCAGGTCAAACTTAACATTTCCTGACTAATGGAATATATCATCTAATGTACTTGAGGGAGAAACATTTCTACTAATAAAAATTCTACTGGGGCACCTGGGTGGCTCAGCGGGTTAAAGCCTCTGCCTTCAGCTCAGGTCATGATCCCAGGATCCTGGGATCGAGGCCCTCATCGGGCTCTCTGCTTGGCTGGGAGCCTGCTTCCTCCTCTCTCTCTCTCTCTCTGCCTGCCTCTCTGCCTACTTGTGATCTCTATCTGTCAAATAAAAAAAAAGATTAATTCTACTAATGATCCATTTCAATGATAAACATTTTGTTATCAAAATTAAAATATATTTTCCTACTGACAGCCCATTATTCTTCCAGTAATTCAGTCTCAGTATCTTAGAATTCTCTGTGATTCCTCAATCCTGATCTTCCCCTTTAATGATTTGTTAAATTCTGTCAATGTCAGAAACAAAAGTGGAAAATCTGGACGATAAGTGAGTGTGGTTCTATACGTTAAGTTGCTAACAAATGTTTTGGGGCAAGAAGCTTAACATCTTTGTGTCTTTCTATATTATTAACATGAAAGTTGGGCCATAGTATCTTAAAATTAATTCTCAGATTTAATGTTCTATGCCATTTTGGAATGTTCTCAGATGAAATGTTTGGGAGATGTGTGTGTGTCTGTGTGTAGTTTTTTTGGTCACAGCTCTCCATCAGTTCATGTTCTGGGCTCCTTCCCACTCTGCATCTAGAATGTAGCATTCCATCTTATGTCTCATGTTTATATATTGGAACAGACTTAAATTCTCCTCTATTATATTTATATTATATTATTATATTATTTAGCCAGTTGCTAAATGCTACGGACCTTGTAGAGCTGAGTTTTTTTAAACCCCTAATTTTTTTTCAACTTTCCGACAGGTTTTGAAACCACAGCTCTGTGGCAGAAATAAGGAATGCCTGCCATCACTCCCCTGGCATGTGCCTGTGGCAGACATCAGTCATCGATGGTTCTGCTGTTCCTGGTATAATGGATAAAAGTTCATCATTAATTAGTGTTCCAAGTCCTGTACAATGAAGCTACGTATTTCCTTCTCCACTAACTCACCCCCGTGATCCGTTTCATTTTCCATAAGGAGTTCATTGTGGCTTCATGTTCTCACTTGTTCCTCCATCTAGAATGACTTCTATGAAAAAAAAAAAAAAGTCACACGTATTCCTCCAACACAAACTCAGATTTCCTTCACACCCACTGCCTTCTCCAGTCATGCCAGCCATCCTGGTTGGCACCAGTCCTCTCAAAATGTTTGCTGGTATTTCCTTCTCTCTGCTTGCCACCCCCTAGGACTGTAGTTGTATCTCTAGAATTCACCAGCAGAATATAAACACAGAGAAGTATATAGTTACTATGAGTTTTGGGAGGGTTTTAAAACAAATATTTTATTATTCACAGCTGCACCCATTGACTGGAAATGTGGGAGAATTCATGCACACAAAACCTTTATTCAGTCTGCTGACGTTATTGGTGCACATAAGAATTATACCTTGAAAGAAGTCTATGATACCAATTAATTGATGACCGCAGTGGGGAAGCCCTCCATTAAGTATTTCCTGGTTCTTTCTTTTCTTATTGGGTTATATTTCTTTAGGTTGAGAACCTCACCTTATATATTTGGGGGCACACCACCTTCCCCAGGCTCCTGGCATCATCCTTAGCTAGCCAGATAAGCTTAGCCAGAGAGGGGAAAAAAAAAATTCCATGTTTTAATAAGATGCTGCTGCTAGCACACTGTTTAGAAATGCTGAGATATGTATCAAATGCAAAATAAGGAGGAAGACAAGGTAAGAATGGTTGTTCTATCTCAGTGTTTCTCAAAGTATTTTTTTTAATATTTATTTATATGGGGGGGAAGGGCAGATGGAGAGAGAGCCTTTTTTTTTTTTTTTAAGATTTTATTTATTTATTTGACAGACAGAGATCACAAGTAGGCAGAGAGACAGGCAGGGAAGCAGGCTCCCTGCTGAGCAGAGCACCAGATGTGGGGCTTGATCCTAGGAGCCTGAGATCATGACCTGAGCCGAAGGCAGAGGCTTTAACCCACTGAGCCACTCAGGCACCCCGTGAGGAGAGAGAGTCTTAAGCAGAGTCTCTTGAGCCTTGAGCCTGATGTGGGGCTCAATCTCACGACCTTGAGATCATGACCTTAGCTGAAACCAAGAGTCAGACGCCTAACCAACTGTACCACCCAGGCAACTGTTTGTTATTCTTTTTTGGTCATGTTCGTTGCAATGTTATTTCTTTGGCTGTTGAATCTAATAATGAAAATCTAGGCTTGTAGTTTGTATGTCTTTGCTTGCCCTCCCCCCCCCCCCCCCACTTTCTATAACCTTTTTTTTTTTTAAGATTTTATTTATTTATTTGACAGAGAGAGAGAGATCACAAGCAGGCACAGAGGCAGGTAGAGAGAGGGGGAAGCAGGCTCCCCGCCAAACAGAGAGCCTGATGCGGGGCTCGATCCCAGGACCCTGAGACCATGACCTGAGCTGAAGGCAGAGGCTTAACCCACTGAGCCACCCAGGAACCCCTAGAATCATTTTTATTTTACTTTGCAAAAATACACATCTTTGACAGATTGGAAATTAAAAACAAAATAAATTGGTCCTTTACTACAGACCATTTGATAATTATTTGTCTGTCTGTCTGTCTATTTTATCTATCTATCTATCTATGTATCCTGATTTTGTCTGGATCTCTTTCCTATGTGATTAGGGCCCTAACTAGCATTAAAATCCATATTTTAGTTCTTTTATGAAAACAGGAAATATTATGTCTTGCAGATTTCTCTTAGAGATAAGTTAGTTTAATAATTATGCTGTTGTTTCTCAGCTTTTAAGTCAGGAGTCTGAAGCAACCTTACCTTCCTTCCTCAGTGTGCCATTATATTTAGAAAAATGAAGAAAGCTGAACAGGGAATAAAACAGACTGTCCAAGCGAACTTTTGAATTTCCTGCATTTAGCTAGCTCTAACTTTAAATCATAAATATTATGAAACATGGATTCTTGTCCAAGAAGAAAGAATAATAACTGTTATATCCTTGGAACAGATGATATATTGCACTCAGAAATAGATTTCCATCCGCAAATGCTGGCAATTAGAGGTTACCAGCTGTATTTAGGTAGAGAAGCTATAAAGCACATTACAGGAATATAATTTTAGAGTTGCTGAGGTCATGTGGGGATTTGGTTCGCCTACATTTTCACTTAAATTATATCCACAAGTAATGCCATTGTGAATGAAGTTATATCATTAAAAGTGTCAGACACTTTAGACTCCATTTCCATATGCCCTATTATATGAAGACCTGCAACTTGAAATTCTCTCCAGATTAATCTGAGAGGAAAATATAGGCTCTCATTCTGAATACATCCCAGAAGGGATTAAGTGACCTGATTTCAAGAAAAAAATGGAACAAGCTATGTGATGACTAATTTGCCTCCCAGTAAAATAAAAGTGACAAACAACAATTTTATTCATAATAGAAGTTTTCCCCAAAGCAGACTTTTCTGCTAACTCTGGCATATTCTATTTGTAAAATATTTTTAATGTATCTCATGTCATGCTCCTCTATTTGTGAATTCAGGTTTTCTCCTTGCAGGAGCATAAAACCTAACAACTGTTTTAAAATAAAATTAAAGATTTGTAGAAGGCAGAAGAAACATAGCACAATGAACACATAATTTCCCTGGAAAGTAGGAACTCTGAATCTCTCACCCTCTAGGACAAACCTCATCATTATGTAGTGAATATTATCAGTAGATTTATATTTAATATGCAATCTATTTGTTTTATTGAGCATGCTCTGATTTAATAATGAAATGAAAACAAATAATTGTGGCACCTTTCCAACTGAAGTAATATACAGAATGTATATATAATATACAGAATAGTATATTCTGTATATTACTATATATAGTAATATACAGAAATAATATACAGAATGATTTATTTAGGAAACCTACTAATTGAAAAATAAGTATATGCCTAGTGCTCTCTACTGTTTATAGCCCTATCATCTGAGACTGCCTAAAGTAATTTATTTTATTTTGAATACTTATTTTAGGAGAGAGAGAGAGTATGCACAGACAGAGGGGCAGAGCGAGTGGGAGAGAGAGAGAATCTCAAGCAGACTCCCCACCATGCTTGGAGTCCAACCCATATGGGGCTCAATCTCATGACCTTGAGATCATGACCTGAGCCAAAACCAAGAGTTGGATGCTCTTCCAGCTGAGCCACCAAGACACCCCCAAAATAACTTATTAATGCAAAATGTTTGGGGTGCCTTACTGATGATTTCAATTCAGTATAATACATTGAATGAAGTACTAGTTAGTCCTGATTTAATAAGCTTAAAATAAATTATTTTAATCTTTTGATTCAAGAAATGATTGCTCTTTCCCAAGACTTTCTCCCAGATTAAGAAATCTTTTAATTTTTTTTTCTTTATTTATTTGACAGAGAGAGAGAGAGATCACAAGTAGGCAGAGAGGCAGGCAGAGAGAGGAGGAAGCAGGCTCCCTGTGGAGCAGAGAGCCCAACGCGGGGCTCGATCCCAGGACCCTGAGATCATGACCTGAGCCGAAGGCAGTAGCTTAATCCACTGAGCCACCCAGGCGCCCCCAGATTAAGAAATCTTGTATCATTATTTTTAAGTGAGAACATTGAAGATTGTGATCATTTTTTGGGGGTTAAGATTTTATTTATTTATTTATTTATTTATTTATTTGTCAGAAAGAGAGAGAGAGAGCGCACACATAAGCAGGCAGAGGTGGAGAGAGAAGCAGGCTCCCCATCGAGCAAGGAGCCCGATGGGGGACTCGATCCCAGGACTCTGGGATCACAACCCAAGCCCAAGGCAGCAGCTTAACCAACTGAGCCACCCAGACTTCCCAGATTGTGATCATTTTTTAAATCCATTAGAGTCTTTCAAAAAAAAAGAGAACACAAAAATGTGAGAAAGAATAGACCAAAACAGGACATTGAATTCATACTTTGTCTGAAATATTATTTCTGAATATATTGAAAAATTGACTCATCCTTCTAGTGCTGGTATCAGGAATGGAGTAATAATACCTGGCAGACTCACGAAAATCTGGATTTATTTTTATTTGACATTTTCAGGTGCTTTCTGAATTTTTCCTTACGACACTATTAAATGTTTTAAAAGTGGTAGTGATTAAGGGCTGAGATTAAGCAGTACCTAATGCCTTCTCAGTCAGCACCTTTGATATATCTCAATATCAGTGGGGATTTCTAATATGCCATCTGATAATAATTGAGGAGTGAGATGCCAAACTAGAAGATAGAAAAGCTGAGAGTCTGGGGAAAGAAATCCAAACTCATCATCATTTTACTTACTCTGTCTTGTCACAGAAAATGACATGGTTTGAAAGTGATCCCTAGGAGAAGACAAATCCTGAGTGTAACAATGAGATTTCAGGAACATGGGGAAACTGAATTGATGGCTGAAATCCACAGAACGTGAAATCTCACTCAGTCAGTGCTCCTTGGAGGATCTCACTGCTGGGTCTTGAGAGTGTTGTCACATGCGTGGTTATGCCTGGAGAAATGTAGGTGTTTCTATGCTGCACATTGTATATAAACATGGAATTTAGTATCTTACACTTAAACTTGAATAAAAGACCAGAGCAACTCATGCATAGACGTGAAACCATAAGAAGGGCTTTCTATCTTATTGCTGCTTGCTTGGAATTATGGCTTTTTGACCTGAACTCTCAACAATCCCACCCTCCTCCATCCCAGAATACTATATATATATATATAAAATATGTGGGCATGTCCTAAAAAAAAACCCAAAAAACAAAAAACAAAAACCTCACTCAAAATACCTTGTTTTGTTGTCTTTTGAGGTAATTGTTCAAATGGAAGAGTTTTGCTTTTTTTAAATGAAATCTATTTCTCCTTTCTTTCTTCTCGTTTCCTTGTCTGTTCTTGGGGAGCTATTTTATGCAATCACTAGTTAAAACTAAGTAATTTCACCTTTCATTTTAGAACTTCTGAACCAAACATGCATTTCTGTCTTATTTTCCCTGAATTAAATTCCACAAAGATATATCCAAAATGATTTAACCAGATGAGGAAAGAATTGAAAAGCTAGGGAAGTCCATTTTGGGATCTCTAATTACTAAGGCTCAAGAAGCAGCAAGGGCATAGGTAAGAAATAGGGTTTTTCTCTCTTTAGGATGAGACCCACTCAGATATTTTATAACATAGTAGAGGTTCCTTATAGATTGGGCCTAAGAATTAAATGTGAGCAAATTTATGGAATAAGCAATATTGTCTTTTCCTTCAATAGATAACGCCTTGTGGTTTGTGCTCCTCCCATTTCCCTCTGTGATTCAATATTCCTTTTCTCCTCTCCTCCTTCTCTCATGCACATCCCTAAATATAAATCCTAGAAGTTTGCTTCTAAATCCCTTCTACTCTCACACGTTAGAGGAGAATGAAGACGTATTCAGAAGCATTTCTTGCAGGAGTATTAATGGTTTAACAGGCATCATGGTGAACCCTAAGGAAGAGACTGTGGATTCCATGGTGGGAGGAAAGTTGGCGGGGGGGTGAGGCCAGTGGGGTTTCACAGCCCCTTTAGTTGAATCCATTGTCTTCTATTTTGAGTGAGATTTTTTTTTCTGCTAGACGTTATTACTAACACTGGCTAAAGGAAATAACCTAGTTCATTCTGCTTCCACAAATAGTATATTATCCACAATGAGTATTCTTATCAACCCATTTAAGTGGCTTCCCCCCCTCCCACTGCTCAGAGAGGGAAAAAAAAGGAAAGCAGAAATTAGAAGTTTAGAGTTGCTACTCTGGGCAAAAGGCTTTTCCATATTAGCTCACTTAAGCCTCATTAAAGATTTATAAAGTGAAAATTACTATGTTTGCTTAAAAAAATAACAGCAACCATTATTTATTGCTCTTCTCCTATATGATAGCCCATTTCCAGTGTGTCTTATTTAACTCTCGTATCAACCTTGTGAAATTGCCATTATTAGTACTCCTGTTTTCCAGACAAGGAAACGCAGGAGCAGTGCACTTAACTTGTGGAACTATAAATAGAGAGCTTGGGATATAGTCCCATTTGCATTTTTCATAAGATTAAACAATAGTCAATGGTTATATAAATGGGAAGTGGGTAAGCTGAGACGCAAACTAAGGTATGCATTGACCCCAAGCTAATGGCAATGATACTGATATAATGCAAGGAGTTATATATTGAAGGAAAAGACAATATTGCTCATTCCATAAATTTGTTCACATTTAATTTCTTAGGCCCAATCTATAAGGAACCTCATGTTGAGGATGAGTGTGAAAGTGAGTTTGTGTGTGAGATATATATATGTGTATATCTATGAATGTCTATATGTGTATATCTATGAATATATGTTGTGTGTGCATATATGTATTTATTTATTTTAGAGAGAGAGAAAGAGAGCATATCAAAGGGGGGAGGGGCAGAGGGAGAGACAGAATCTCAAGCAGACTCTGCGCTGAGCACAAAGTTTGATGTGGGGCTTGATCTCATGACTCTGAGATCATGACCTGAGCCAAAATCAAGTCAGACACTCAACTGAGGAGCCACCCAGATGCCCCGAAATAGATATTTCTTTTATTAATCTTTTCTGACTTTCAAAATTCTTAGCCTTTTTCTCTGAACTAATAAAAGATTAATTTAAAAATAAGGAAATAAAAGGATCAAAGAAAGAAAGGTAGGAACGCATGGGAACAGATGCTTCTACAAACAAAACCAGAACACCATTAGGCTATCAGAGCTTAGATAAGGAGTGATAAAGAGCTTAGATAAGTGATCTATACCTGTCCAAGGCATACTGAGGAAGTGGTCAGCCATACGTTTTGTTAGATTTTCACACTTAAACCTCCAGTAATTCTGTGAAGTAGATCTTATTACTGCCCTTTAACACATGAAAACAATATGATAGAAAGGTGTTAAGCAATTTACCCGAGGCCAAACTTCTAGTAGGGTTCTGGGTATAGACACCAGCTTTTTTTTTTTTTAGATTTATTTATTTATTTATTTATTTGACAGAGAGAGAGAGAGAGAGAGAGAGAGATCACAAGTAGGCAGAGAGGCAGGCAGAGGGAGAGGGGGAAGCAGGCTCCCTGCTGAGTAGAGAGCCAGATGTGGGGCTCGATCCCAGGATCCTGGGATCATGAGACCATGAGACCATGATCTGAGCCCAAGGCAGATGCTTAATCCAATGAGCCACGCTCTTTGGATTAGGTGTAGGCACCCCTACAACAGATTTTTAAAAGGCTATCTGATACCCAGTTCTTTCAGTCTTTCTTCCTAGGCTCAGATGTCAATCCTCTCTTCTTTTTTTTTTTTTAAAGATTTTATTTATTTATTTGACAGATCACAAGTAGGCAGAGAGGCAGGCAGAGAGAGAGGAAGGGAAGCAGGCTCCCTGCTGAGCAGAGAGCCCGATGTGGGGCTTGATCCCAGGACCCTGGGATCATGACCCGAGCCGAAGGCAGAGGTTTTAACCCACTGAGTCACCCAGGCACCCCTCAATCCTCTCTTCTTAAGGAAGGAAGGAAGTGCTAAGAAGGAGTTCTGCTCATTTGGACTCTGGTTCATTCAGATAATAATTTTCCTTTGGGTCAAAATAGGAGAGGAGGAGTGGCCCTTGCTTTCCTAAGAGACAGATGAGAGCACAGAGACCCTAGGCTGCCAAAGGGACAGAGTGGAGAGCTCAGAATGCCCTGCCCCGCCAGTCCAGGACCATGCAAAGCACAGCTAACCAGATCTTCTCAATGGTATTAGTTGACATGAAAAGATAAGAAAAGAGAGGTTAAAATATTTAGGAAAAAAATTATAATATTCCATTTCAGAAGGTAAAATGGAATTTGATATGTTTTAATTAGGTAAATGATATCCTGCATTTAATCTTTGATAAACACACTTTTGTCACTTGTCTCTAAGGAGGCCTTCTCATATTGGTCATTTTTACTTACTCTAGACTGAAGAGTCTTCTCTTAAAGAGCTCAGGATCTTAACCATGTCTTGTTTATAGGAAACCCAATTTGGAAAGAAAGTATTATAAAAATAAAAATATAAAAAAGATATTATAAGAAAACATGAATAAAAAGCAAGTAAGCAAGGGAAGCAATATAAATACCAAAGAAAAAATGAGAAGTGCAAAGTATTAAGACCAGAGGAATCTGATATAATCATTGATAAAAGGCACAGCTCCCAATAATGATATAACAGTCCACTATTATACATTAGAAATATATAGAGCATAGTATTCCATTGTATATATATATATCACATCTTCTTTATCCATTCATCTGTTGATGGACATCTAGGCTCTTTCCATGGCTTGGCTATTGTGGACATTGCTGCTGTAAACATTTGGGTGCACGTGCCCCTTCAGATCACTACATATTTATCTTTAGGGTAAATACCCAGTAGTGTGATTGCTGGGTCATAAGGTAGCTCTGTTTTCAACTTTTTGAGGAATGCAGCTATCAACAAAACAAAACAAAACAAAATCTTGCCTTTTGCAACTATGTGGATGAAACTAGATGGTATTATGCTAACCGAAATAAGTCAATCAGAGAAAGACAATTATCATAGGATCTCACTGATATGAGGAATTTAAGAAACAAGACAGAGGATCATAGGGGAAGGGAGAGGAAAATGAAACAAGATGAAACCAGAGAGGGAGACAAACCATAAGAGACTCTTAAACTCAGGAAACAAAACTGAGGGTTGCAGGTGGGTCGGGGGTGGGAGGGATGGGGTGGCTGGGCGATGGACACTGGGGAGGGTATGTGCTATGGTGAGTGCTGTGAATTGTGCAAGACTGATGATTCACAGACCTGCACCCTGAAACAAATAATACATTATATGTTAATAAGGGGTGTGTGTGTGTGTGTGTGTGTGTGTGTGTGTGTGTGTTTTCTTAAATAAAAAAATATATAGGACCATTAACTATACTTCAATTAAAAAAAGAAGTATCTGGGACACCTGGGTGATTCATTTGTTTAAATGTCTGCATTTGGCTGAGGTCATGATTACAGGGCCCTGGGATGGAGTCTCACATCAGGCTCCTTGCTCATTGGGGAGCCTGCTTCTCTCTCTGCCTGCTGCTCCCCCTGCTTTTACTCTTTCTCTCTGACAAATAAATAAATAAAATCTTTAACTGGGTGTTGGGCATTAAGGAGGCACGTGATGTGATGAGCACTGGGTGTTATATGCAACTAATGAATCATTGAACATTATATCAAAAACTAATGATGTACTATATGTTGGCTAATTGAGTTTAAATGAAGAAAAGAAAACCTTTAAGAAATAAAAATTAAAAAGAAATACCTGAGGCACAACTATTAGAACTATAAGAAAATTTGAAAATATTACAGTGAATGACTTTATATACCAGTCAGTTTTTCTAGATCAATTAGACACAAGAATAAATCTAAATACAGAGGATTTGAATGAACTTATTGATATAATTGAATGAACAGATTCTGAGCAGAATCCTGAATAGATCAATGCAATGCATAGAGTAGGTTGAATACAACAATAAAGCGTGCATGTTGAAATTATAAGAGTGAAAGTAGGGTCAATAGACCCTTACAGTTTATGTACTAAGGACACCCCCAATTCATAGTGAATATGAAATAGGACTTAATTAAATTTATTTACTTAATTAAATTAATTGCTTAATTAAATTAAGTAATTAAATTAATTTCAGGAATATGAAAATATTTCAATATCAAGATATTGATTGATATAATATACCACTTCAATAATACAATGAAAGCAAAATTATATGGTTATTTTGATATTTAACAACATTCACGATAAATTTCAGCATATGCCTCAATTAAAAAAAACTGTAGGCTGGAATTAAAAGAATATTCCTTTAAAATGAGTTTAAAAAATCACTACCAAACCTCAGTTTTGGCACTCATTCCTCCTAATGGTAGTGTACTGAGAGTACCTCCTATAGAATTAGGGAAATAATAAATAATATAATTTCCTTTATTGTTGGCATAACTTACCTTTTAAAAAATATGTTCCAATTAGTATAATTAAGATAACAAACATAAATCATTGATAAGTCATTGATGAAGGGGAGACCCAATTCTTTGTAGATGATTTGATTGTCCATCCCAGGAATCTAAGAACATTGATACATAAATAACAAGTTATGAAAGAGCTCAGTAATTTTCCTAGGTATGAAATTGACCAAAATCTATAACTTTCTTTTATAGCAAAAATAAGTGGTCAGAAAATAAAATGGGAAAAAACCCCAAAAGGTCTTATTCACAGTATTAGTAAAAATAGAAACCAACTAGACATAAGCAAGAAATATGCAGGTTTTATTTCTTAAAAAAAAAAAAAAGAAAATTATGAAAACCTAAAACACAAAGGAGAATTGAATTAAATGGAAACATATACCAGGTTCTACATGGAAAAACTCAATATTGTAAAGTTTCAATTCATTCCAAAAGAATTCTAAAAGTTAATGTAATTGCAAAACTATATCAAATCAGGTTAGAAGATGATTAAAAATCTTAAGATTTATTTGCAAGAATAAAAAGACAGGAATTCTGGAGTGTCCTGGTTGGCTCAGTGGATCCTCTGCCTTTGGCTCAGGTCGTGATCCTGGGTCCTGGGATCTGGCCCCGCATCCAGCTCTCTGCTCCGCGAGGAACCTGCTTCCTCCTCTCTTTCTCTACCTGCCTCTCTGCCTACTTGTCATCTCTGTCTATCAAGTAAATAAATAAAATCTTAAAAAAAAAAAGACAGGAATTCCAAGAATATTTTAGAAAAGCTAAATAATAGATGTATTTACAGCAGTCGTCAATTGTCAAAATAAAGTAAAAAAAATTTTTTTAACGATGTACTGATCTAAGGAAAATGTAGACCAAATTAGATAAAGAGAAAACAGAATAGACTTCAAAATTGAAATTGAAAGAATCAAGTGATTTTCTATAGGCTTAGATTGTCCCATTAGAGTTGTATACTTGAATATGAAATCAAAGCCTTTGTTCAAAATGAAGTGCTGCTATGTTGAGTTTTGTTTCCTTTGTGCATTTATTTCCTCTAAAGAAATAGACACATGTATCAATTATCATCATCACCATAATTGTTACTGTTATCATAGCTAACTTGTATTTAATCCATCCTAGTTGCATCAGAAACTATTCAAGCACATTGTATGTATTGTATCATTTAATAGACATAATAACTTTATGAAGTTGATGTAATTATTTGCTACAATTTACAAATAAAGATATTGAGACTTAAAAATTTGCATTAAATGGCCTTTAAGAGTGATGGTAAGGCCAGGATTCAAGCACAGGTAATCTGACTTCAAAGCCTAGGTTCTGAAGAATTGAATTTTCATTTCACATGTACACATGTGCTTCTGTATTTAACTATTATTAGGTCGCGGGCCAAGGTCATTATATAGATGCACTAAAACAGGAATGCCAGTTTTCTTTGGAAGTGATCATTTTATCTTCTTTATACTTGAATGTTTTAAAATATATATATGTAGTATATATTACCTTTATAACCACAGAACAGTACTTTCAAAAAGGTGACTTCAGCCTGGTGATTTCTTTAATGAATAGCTCAGACAAGCCGACCAAATCTGTACCATTTGACTCATTAGCTCTCTAACTCAAGAAATCAACATCCACTTTTTCCATAGTGACGACCAGAAACGTTGCTATTCCTTATTGGCCCTATCACCTCTCTAACTGCCACCACAATTTGAATAGCTAAATGTTCCATCTCTGGAAAATGTTTATATATCTGATTTCAAGGACCCTTTTTATAATTATTCCCATTTTACAGAGGATGAACTAAAGCTTGGAGTAGTTAATAGGTCTTGCCCAGGGTACACCAGCCTATACTTGGAATTGACAAGGTCACATTCAGGTCTGCTCAACACTGTAGCTGCTTCTATTCTGCAATATTATTTTACAAATTTCTGGTTGGGCCAGATGGAAAGTCTAGAGGCTAAAACTAGTGTTTTTTTTTTTTTTTTAAAGAAGTTTGGCATTTTTTTTTTTAAGATTTTATTTATTTGACAGAGAGAGATCACAAGTAGATAGAGAGGCAGGCAGAGAGAGAGAGAGAGGGAAGCAGGCTCCCTGCTGAGCAGAGAGGCCGACGCGGGACTCGATCCCAGGACCCTGAGATCATGACCTGAGCCGAAGGCAGCGGCTTAACCCACTGAGCCACCCAGGTGCCCCTAAAACTAGTGTTTTAATGCTTCATTGTTGTCATTAAATTTAGGTACACATGTAATTACTTTGTTCAAATATATCAAGATGAATAAAATGAAGAGTGAGTCTTTTTTTTTTTTAATTTTTATTACGTGCAAACTCAATCTCTGCTTTGCACTAGTGGATTTTCCTTTCCTCTTCCAATAATCTTAGGAAAATCACATTATTCTCAAAAGTCTTAATCATGGTGCCTGGGTGGCTCAGTCATTTAAAAGTCTGCCTTCGGCTCAGGTCATGAACCTGGAGTCCCAGGATGGAGTCCCACATCAGGCTCCCTGCTCAGTGGGCAGTCTGCTTCTCCCTCTGACCCTCCCACCTCTGGTGTTCTCTCTTTCTCTCATTATGTCTCTCACTAATAAATAAGTAGAATCTTTGAAAAAAAAAATCTTGATCAAATTGGAGGAGGTATTGAGAGGATCTGATCAGCAGTTGTTTTCGGAGCTGAACCTAAGTAATCAGAAGCTCCTCACCTCCTGTCCTGTCCTTGGAATGCAAGTTCTATCTGTACTCCCCCCCATTGGGAGCCATTTCAAGGATACAGCCTTAAGAGAGTAATGTGTTGTTGAGACCATCTTCGTGGTATATGTGACTGAATCCGATTAAATCCTCTATATAAACTTTTAAGATTCTGGTGCGGAGGTGTAGAAATCTAGTCAGCTTGTGGCTGCTTGAAACAAGCTTCCTGTGTAAGTTCCCTTACTTATGAAATCTGCCACCTGCCATTCTGTAGTGGTCTGCCTTTTCGTTTGAGCTCTCCTTGCCCTCAGGAGGGCAATTTAAAAACCAACACAAACACAGATACTTGGTCCCCTCTGTCCATTCCAAAGGACGTTTCATATACCAAGAAACAACACTTTTGTTTAATCAATATGTATTTATTGAACATCTATTATGTGTTAGATACTGTGCTAGGCATGGAGAATAGAGTAGTGTTTTATTAGGGCAATGCTAGCTGCCACCACAGATAAACTCCAAAATGTTTGTGGCTTACCACAATGAGAAGCCCGATATGGGTGTTTTGGGTTGAGGGTTAAGTGAATTTCCTCCTGTTTGTGATTCAGCTTCCCTCATCTTCAAAACATGGTTTCCAAGATCTTTCTCTGCTCAGTCAGTTTAAGGAAAGAAGAGTACAGAGTATTGCATATAATTTTAAATTGGCCTGTTCTTGAAGTGACCTATATCACTTTTGCCCACATTCCATTGGCCAGAACTCAGTCATACGGCCACACCAAACTGGGTAGGAAATGTCGGCTAGCCATGTGCCCAAAGAGCTAATAAAACATATTTTCTTCCTGCTCGTCCACCACTCACAATATCATTGGAGAGGTGGGCATTAACTAGATAACATATAAAAACAATGGACGAATTTCAACTGTGGCAGTTATTTTTAATGGAGAGGAATATGGTGCTAAGCGGGGCTGTTATTTATAGGTTTTGATCTAATTAGAGAAACCAGGAAGGCTTCACTAAGGGAATGAGACTTGGATCTTAAGGATGGGCAGGTGAAGAAAGGAAGGAAAAGTGCAAGGGCTCTGGGGAGGAGAGCCCATGGTAAGCAGGTGGGATGAAGAAACACAAGAGAGGGGCTCATGAGGCTGAAGGAGTTCTAACCTGTAGGGCTCATGAGCCAATGCACAACACAGAACCAATGAAGAGTGTTGAGTTGCATGCCGACCTGGTCAGAATAGTATCATGAAAAAAAAGCGCTTGGGTTGCGTTGTGAAAATGGGTTGATATTGGGGGAAAAATAAATGCAGGGAGGGCTTTTGGGGAGGCAGTTGTAGAGTGATAATGGCTAGATGTGGGAGATGGAGGTAGGAAGAAGTAAGAAGGTATTTTGGAGGGGGAGTCAACAGAATTGGTGACAAACTTTACCACTTATCTATTTAGTCCTGTGGCTAGATGGTTTGCAGCCTCGTAAATTCTACACTCATAGATGAATTTTTCAACTGCACAACTTTGCTGGGAAGTGAAAAGCTAGCTTACATTGCCATCGGCCAGGCTTAGGCAAACTGTAGCAGAGATAGTGTTGTTAATGGGTTGGTATCTTTTGTTACCTTCTTTGTCGAAACCTTTAGCTTCTCCCTTTGATTCTGCTCTCTCATCCTGATCGCAGGGTCTGTACAACTAATTTGTTCCATGACGTATTATGTTTTCCTATCGGCATTTACATTTCAAAAGAGGATTTTTAAATATCTTCTTAGAAGTTATTAACTCAGGGAAATAAAACAATGATGCTTCGAATATTTGGGGAAATGTGATCTTTAAATCATGCAACACAGATACCACTTTCAGTGCCTTTAATAACGCCAACAAATTTGGTTCTACTGGGGCCTCTTAATTCTAGTGGGAGAAGTTTCTTAAGGCAACCAAGACCTAGACATAGAGTTTCCCCAGGATAACTGAGTTACTTGCTGGTTCTGAAATATAATTTGCAGCTTCATTCTTCTTCACAACATGACACCACGGGGCAGAATATGAAATCCAGAGGGATAGTCCATTTCTTGCTGAAACTATATGTATGCTAGAATTTTAAAATATTTTTGTATATACACAAAATTAAAATAAACAAAAAATACGTATTCTATTTCTATATATGTGTACTTAAGGAGGCCACAAACCACTCATGAAAGCTTTATTTATGGATGCCCATCCACTGTGGTTAAGAATTTGCTGTTCTATTTGAAAGCAGATTCTAGGAAATCATGTCCCTTTCTTTCTTACTCTGCTCTTCTACAGCTAAAAATATGGGAGCAGGACTAAGGTCCTGTGAGGTGACACCTGATTTATCCCTGGATGTCTCTGTGTGTGTGTATTTGTGTGGGTGTGTGTCTGTATGAGTCAGGCTTTTTGCTCAGCCATCTCACCAGATCAGCCCCCAAGACACCCACTCTCACTTTGAGTAGAAGTCAAAGCCCAATAAACACAGACCCTCTAGTTAGAACTGGGGGAAAGAACCATAATCTAGTTGCCGTGGATCCATCCTCTTGGCAGAAAACCTCATGTGCACCTGTTCAAATAGATCTTGGGTGATTTTAAGCCTCCCAGCATTTGGCTGACATAAAGAGTATAGTGTGGTTCTTCGTTTATTTTACAATTCAGTGAGCACCAAATTAAGTTTAATAGTATGGGAAACACATATGCACACATACCTCCCCATCCACAATTAAAAAAAATTTTTTTATCACATTCTGGCTAATAATAAACACTTGATTTCAGCTCTTTCTTTTCTTTTATATCTTTTTTTTTAACAGCATGCAACTATTTTAGGCTATATAATGATTATTTAATCATAGGATATAAGCACTTTGTTTTAGGGGACATTGTAATACTACATCTACAGCTTGTAAGTGTTGCTGCTCTTTGCATTTAGAGAAGAATATTTAGTGGTGTTGGGTAATATTGGGTGTGGGGTGTGTATGAGGGTGGCAAAAATGGCACATACCCTACAAAGTAAGTTAAAGCAGGAGAATAAGAGGTTCTATGTTTAGGTGTTTGGATTTTTGTCTCTGTCATGGGTTTTGAGAAACAGGCCAAAGATGTCTTTCCCACCAGCCTGAATATTCTCTGAATCCTTGACTATTGACAGCCACTTTTGTGCCTTATACTAAGGCTAGAACAAAACACATTTGATTATGACTTTGTCCAACTGCTACCAATGTACTCAGTGAATGGTGTCCCATCCAGCTCTTATCACTTTAGCCAGAAAATATCCCCTCCTATTCCCAGTCTCCTTTCATCCAATATATGCCTAAAAGGAGGTTTAGAACATTGGCACCCATCTCCTGCGGGTAGGAGGAGAGAACATTTGCTTGACTAGGGCACTGATGGAAATGACAGGAAGGAAAATGAAATGAAATCACTCTATTAGAATATCCCAACCATTATTAATTACAGGGTATTTAATAAAATGCAGAGTTCCATGTTGAGTTTTGTGGTGTGAAAGAGTGATGTGGCAACATCATTTGGGTTAAGGATGTTTTTAAACTTCTTATCATTAGACCTTCTTTTTTTTTTTTTTAAGATTTTATTTATTTGAGAGAGGGAGAGAGGGATTGAGAGAATGAGTGGACTGGCAGAAGGAGAAGCAGACTCCCCATGGAGCAGGAGCCCCATGTGGGACTCGATCCCAGCACCCTGGGATCATGACCTGAGCTGAAGGCAAACACTTAACCTCAGTAGACCTTCTTTTAAAAAATCAGAATTCTGCAAAGAATACCATCAACAGAGTTATATTGGTTGACCAATTGGTGAATTGGTGAAGAGTTTGAGGCCCTTGAACCTCCCACTGGAACACACTTTGACAAACAACATACACTTGAACTCTTTGCTTTGAAAGATTCTTCTGTCCAGGAGATAGCAGTGGACATCCAGCTATGATGTGGGAGTGGAGGCAGAGAGGAGAGAGGAAGTGTGCCTGCATAGAGCCATGACCCCTGACTACCTCTATGGCAGGGTGTTGGTATATGTGGCAATATATTGGGTCAAATATATATTTGGTCTTCATCAGACAAAGGGTTTTTTCTCTCTCAGGACACAAAAACCATCAATGGACAAGTTTGTTCCAGAAGTTGACATGAGAAATGGCACTTCTAAAATCCAGCAATATGATTTTGTGACTTTCGTTTTATTTCATTTTTATTTTATTTTATTCTTTTAATATCTTATTTATTTATTTGACAGACAGAGATCACAAGTAAGCAGAGAGGCAGGCAGAGAGAGAGGAAGGGAAGCAGGCTCCCTGCTGAGCAGAGAGCCCGATGTGGGGCTCGATCCCAGGACCCCGGGACCATGTCCTGAGCTGAAGGCAGAGGCTTTAACCCACTGAGCCACCCAGGTGCCCCTATTTTATTTTATTTTTTAAAAGATTTTTTATTTATTCATTTGAGAGAGATGGAGAGAGTGAATAAGAGCACAGCAGAGGGGAGGGTCAGCAGACTCCCTGCTGAGGAGGGTGTACAACATGTGACTTGATCCCAACACCCTGAGATCATGACCTGAGCTGAAGGCAGATGCTTAACCAACTGAGACACCAACATGCCTCGTGGCTTCCCTTTTTGACTTTAGAATGGATCTGTGATTGGTTACTGACTCAGTTCCTCCTTCTAGCAATGTCTGATTTGCTGTTAGTGAATGGGTAATTATATCTTAAGAAGATATAAATATGGACAAAGAAGAGTCATAATCAAAGCTAAGAAGTAACTTCATGGAATCTCAAAGCTCAGAAGCTACTACCCAGGCACTTCTAGGACGCTGGTTTAAGAGTTGTCCAAAGAACATGGCTGAGGATAACAGAAGGTTAACTCCAAAAGTTCCTTTGAAAATAGCCTGTGAAATGCTTTTATTTTCTGATTTGCTTTTCCTATTTTACAGCAAAAGAAGTAGAATTTAGTTGTGGCATGAAACATTTGAGTCAGAGCATCTGAGTAATTGAAATGGTATTTTAAGTCACAGAATAAGACTGTGATGGAATAATAGCTTCTTTCCATTTTTTTCCTCCCTGAACCTTCCTGACATGAGGGTGAGGAGGAAAGGACAGACCATTCAGAGACCCCGACTAGATACACCAATGCCTGGTGAAGCCCAATGGCAAAAGATAATAAAGAATATTAGCTAAATATGGGTAAATTTGGGTAAACTCGAGGGAAGATGTCACAAATAAATGCAGAAGCACTCAGATTTAAAGCAGGATGCAAAAGTTTCTGAAAATAAATCAGAGGATTCTGTGGGAATGATAAAGAATTGGAACATGGTGGGCATCAAAGGGGAAAACAGGGTAGATCTTTGAAGTGTACTATTTGGCTTGATACAGCAGTTGCACAGGGGCCAAAGGAAACATAGTTTGAACACGGTGCTATCCTAATGTTGTTCTTTGTTGCGACCTGCATTCTTACTGTAGAGAACTATGGCAGTGTGGACGCATAGGAGGGAAGTGGCCAACAGCATCACAGCTATTCATCAGTGTTGACTGTAGAATGATGCTAAGTGGGTGTGTGGGTAGTTGGGTATGTATGTGGGGGGAGTGGATAGGTGTTTAAAGCTGATGCAAGTTTTCTAGGTCAGAAACTAGAAAATTAGTGAAAAACTGTTCTAAAACAGCATAATGATTTTAACTCTATTGGCTGTCCTAATTTGCTATGTGTTCACCTAATCATCCGTTGCATACTCCTACCCTATAAAGCTATCTGGGTGTTTATAAGTAAATTGGATGTTGGAAGAGAGTTGACCCTATTCAAAATTTAGGAAGAAGTCCAAGGTCTCTGCATGGAAAGCAGGCAGAGATTTGTTGCATGTTAATAACTGAGAAGACATTTGAGCACAAGCAATGTGCCCAGTTCAGTCTCGGGCCCTGGGGATGGAGTGAAGCAGATAGAAAAGTCATAGCATTTTGCAAAGGACAGCTGAAGAATGTTCATGGGAAACTTACTCTGAAACAGGGCCCTTTCCAATGAATTAGTACAGGTCTAGATATGCACAGAAATGACAGAGAACAGGGGAACTCACATAAGAGATCCAACAAGAGAAGGAACTTAGAAACAAGAAGGTGGCACTCAGAAACTGAGAACAGAAATAACACAATGGCTGGAAGAATAAGCAGAGTAGAGGCTTATCTCCTACCTGCCGTCTACAGGCCAGGGTTGCTGGGGATCCTCAACTTGGATGTGGGCTATGGGGGAGAAAGAGCCTTGTTGAGGCTGCCATGGGTCCTTCTGGAAGAGTGGGCAGCCCTCAACAGAAGGAGGCTGGAGGTCTACTGATGGGCTCTCCAGGACTGAAAAAGGAGCCCTGTGATTACACATGATTTGTTCAGCTATGAAAATTCATTGAGCTGTATGATAGAATTTATGCATTTTTCTATTTGGGGGTTTCACCTCAATAGAAAGTTTATTAAAAACAATTGAGGTGTATGGGCAATGATGGAGAAGAATGAAATTCTTGGTGGAGAGAACATGAAAGAGCACAATTCAACTGCTATGTGTGTATGCAGAGTTGGGGTTGGGGGGAGAAAGAAAAATAGAGAAGGAAAGAGGAAGAAGGAAGGAAGAGGATGAGGGAGAGAGAAATGCAGTTCTTTATTCCTAGCATAATGCATGAAATTCATGGTAATCTATGCCTACAAAATGGAAAGTGATAGACATAGATGTTCAGAAAAAAATTTTTTAGGTTGCAGGAAAGAGAATGACTATGACAAATGAGAGGTGTCAGGTTGAATTTCTTCCATGATAAACCAGTGGTTAAAACTAGTACAAACTTTCAGGTAATGAGAGGCTGTACCTCTCAAGGGAGCCTAGAAGAGGAAGTACAAAAATATTTTGTATCTGGTATTGTCATGGAAAATACCCTAGATGCCTGATTGCAAAGAATAATGAATCTCACTTATTAATTCATTTATTCCAGAATTACTTGTTGAGCCTTTACCATGGGCCAGACCCTATCGGAGATGCAGAAAATCTATCAGAGAAGATCTTGGCAGGAGAGAACTGATGGTAATACAGAATACGGGTAGAGGAAAAGGGAGGAGATAGTGAATCTTCATCTTAGGATTAAAGGTTTCAGAAAAGGAGGAATGGAACTATGTCTAAGTGGTAGAAATGATAGAATATTGACTAGAAGGAAAAAAACATATTTTTGAGAGTACAAGAGACTAAGAGAAGGACATTTTAAGAGTATTGTTCCTGTAATAAAATGCTGAACTCAAAGTTTCCTGTTGGTTTGGAGCCTGGTGGAGTTGTTACAATATCCATATAGGGCAAGTATGACATCCAGGAGCTATCACTAGGTTCCTCATTCTTACCACAGGGTAAAAGCCAGACCACCCGCACCTGCCTTCCTTGCCTGGTGGTTTCCTCAGTCTGCTTATGCCTGTTCTGCTTGCATATATCATAGCAGGTGGAAAGTGCCAGGGAATTACCCTACTGCCCACCTAGAGTGGCTTGCATCAGTGATAGAAGGATTGCATAGCGGTACATAAATACCCCAGCTCCCTCATCCCCAGGTGGGATAATTCTGAGGTCTGTCTTGGACTCAGACTCCTAGTTTTTGACCATAGCAGTAACTGGGTTGAAAAACACAGTCTGTTCTCCTTCTCACTATCTCTTTTCCTTGTTCCCCAGTCTTGCACTCACATCTCCCATTGCTTCTAGGGGAATCTAAACGAAGAAAAAGATGAAACTAGTTTTTCAACCTTTAACACGTCCATAAATGGACACAAGAAGATGAAGAGGCTGAGAAATGCTGATAGTGAGGATTTGTGTAGAGAGAATTGTTCGGAGAGCTCTCCCTGCACTCCATGGGGGGAAGGGTAAGGGTGACGTTACATGAGAAGGCTGAGGAACTCCACCTGGAAAACCTGACCTGGGCCCAAGAGTTTTAAAGGTGAGGAGGCACAAGGATTGATGTGACCCATAGCAGGAGAAGCAAGAGGAAGAGTAGCAGAATGGAGACAGGCTAAGTTGGGGCAGGCAGCCATAGACACAGGTGGGTATTTCCTGCAGGCCATCCGTGTATCCACAGGAAAGAAAAAAAGACTTAGGTAATCGGGATGCATTAGTGGCCATGTTCCTGCCCCTCCTTGTTTTCATATCCTTGCAGTATGCCTATACAGTGTCTCCTGTTGAGGTTAAGTTCTGTTTCCCCACCTGTGCATCTGGACAGGCCTTGTCATTTCCTTCAGCAAATAGAATTTAGCAAGAATGGGGGGCCTGGGTGGCTCAGTTGGTTAAGTGTCTGCCTTCAGCTCAGGTCATGAAACTAGGGTCCTGGGATCAAGCCCTGTGTCGGGCTCTCTGCTCGTTGGAGAGCCTGCTTCTCCCTCTCCCTTTGTCTGCAGCTCTGCCTACTTGTGATCTCTCTCTCTCTTTGTGTCAAATAAATACATAAAATCTTTAAAAAAATGAATTTCTCAAGAATGCCATTGCTCCAGTTCTAAGCCTATGCCTCAAGGGGCTCCCAACACTTTGACTCTCTTATGGAAGCCTGCCCAGTGGGGTGCATGATTAAGAATGATCTAGCCTGCTGGAAGATAAAGACCACATTGACCAGAGTTGAGTCAGCCAGTTGTTTCTGCCAGATTCCTAGACAGAGGGCAGAGCTGACCATCAGCTGACCAAAGATATATGAGGGAACCTAGTGAGAGCAGCAGACTACCCAACCAAGCCCAACCTTCCCCAAATTGCTTACCTACAGAATAATAGACTAAATAATTAGCTGTTGTTATAAGCTACTAATTTGTAGTATGGTTTGTTACACAGCATATTCTTACTGATGGAGTGAACATTTTTATTTTATTTTATTTTTAGAGAGAGAGACAGAGTGAGAAAGAGTCGGGGGGTCAGGAGGGACAGAACAAGAGGGAGAGAGAAAATCCCAAGCAGACAGCACACCCAGCACAGAGCCCGACTGAGGCTTGACTTCATGATCCTGAGATCATAACCTGAGCCAAAATCAAGAGTTGGGTGCCCACTGATTGCACCATCCAGGTGCTCAGAGAGTGAACATTTAATATTGATTATATTGGATTTTCTTTTCTATCTGGAAAATGAGACTGTTTTTAACTTTCTGAGAGTGAACTGAAAAATATGTGATTTGCCTAAGAGAATGTCCAGGTCTGGGGGAAAAGGCACCTCAGTTCTAGTCTCTCACCCTCAATGATGTCCCTACCAGTTACATAAACTGTTATGCAGGTGTGCCTGGGTGGCTCAGTGGCTTAAACCTCTGCCTTAGACTTGGGTCATGATGTCAGGGTCCTGGGATCGAGTCCTGCATCTGGCTCTCTGTTCAGCAGTGAACCGGCTTCCCCCTCTCTCTCTGCCTGCTTCCCTGCCATCTTGTGATCTCTCTCTCTATCAAATAAAAAAATAAAATCTTAAAAAAAAACCATTATGCAATTTATAGAATCTTACTGAGCTCTAAGCTTTTTTTGACTTTATTGTAAGTCTGTTGAGCCTAAAAATCACAGTTGATCTGTCTTCCTTGTGAGATAATACAGCTTTATTATGTATGTATATATGTGTACACAAGTGTGTGAGAAATAACTTTGATAATTAAAACTAGTGAAAAACATCCTCTCACCTTATCAGAACATTTTGCTTCATTTTTCCTATAACATGATTGCCTGGAGTAGTAACCTTTGTTTCACAACATAAAATTTTAAAAATTGCTACAATAATGAATATGAAAGTACTTTGAAATCTTAAAAGAAATGAGAGAGATGCCATGTGTGGACTAAATGAAGGTACATGTGAGATAGATGTTTCAAGAACTGGTAAGTAAGTGAGTAACATGAGTATATGCAATCCACCCTTATTGAATTCCAGCTGGAAGAAAGGAAGTTTCTTCCCAGACCCAGACTTAGCCAGTAAAACTAAAATGACCCTCGATGGAGGGAAAATACAGGTAGAGAAGGTACAGTATATAGAAAGGAGAGAAAAATGGTGAAATGGTAGAAATTGCTAAAAGTTGGTGGGCTAGGGATATTTTGTTAAAATTATTATTCATTTTCACCTGTAGCCATCAAGTTGCTTGTGGTATTTTTTTATGGTGATGTTAATCTCTCTGTGTCTTGACAGCATCTCATTTCCAGTCTTTGTAACGTTTACCTTTGGCTTTTGCTCCTTTCCTTTATCAGAATCATAAGGATCATATTTTATTGATATTTTTCAAGGAATGAGCTTTTGGAATTATTTGTTCTTTTTCCTATTTTTCTCCATTTAAAAATATTTTTAAATTTCCTTTTCTTAATTTTTTCACATTTCAGTTTTTAGATGAAAAATTACTTTATTTGGCAAGTTTTGTTAAATAATGAAGGCAATTAAGGCTATAAATTTTCCTCTGAATATAGCTTTAATGTGTTCTGTAAACTTCGTTATGGAGGTTTCTTCTTCAATGCCTTCCAGGCAGGTTTTAATTTCCTTTTTAATTTCCTTTTTGATCAAAGATTATGTAGAAGCCTGATGCTTCATTGTCAAGTCATTAAGATATTTTTGGTTATCATTTCATAATTTATTTCTAATTTTATTAGCTTCTGATCAGAGAATATAATTTATACAAACTCCATTTACACATTTTTCTAGTTTTTTTCCCTCAGTGACCACATACATGACGAACTTTTAAAAATGTTCCATGAGTATTTGAAAAAGTACATGGAAAGATAAGGCGATGTATCCACTTGTTTATTAATTGTATTTTCAGTTCGTGTTCTTATTTTTTGAACTGTATCTTTCAGCTCTGAGAGAAATATATTGATGTTTCCACCATAATTGTATTTCTAGAAAGCTCTTCTTGCTTTAAAAATAAATATAAGTATTGAGCTTCTGTGGTGGCTGGTTCATGCCAGTTATGACTGCTGCTTCTACAATTGTGCCATTTACTATTATATGTTGTCCCTATTTGGTACTTTTCCCCTTAAATTATATTTAGTTGATATTAATATTGCAATTTTTACTTCTATTTTGTTTACATTTTCCTGGTATCTCTTTGCTAATGCCATATATCTTTATGTTATGTTAAAAGTACTTCGGAGAGGGACGCCTGGGTGGCTCAGTGGATTAAGCCGCTGCCTTCGGCTCAGGTCATGATCTCAGGGTCCTGGGATCGAGCCCCGCATCGGGCTCTCTGCTCTGCAGGGA
This sequence comes from Meles meles, assembly GCF_922984935.1. NCBI lineage: Eukaryota > Metazoa > Chordata > Mammalia > Carnivora > Mustelidae > Meles > Meles meles. The sequence goes on from NC_060081.1 coordinate 45,973,496, forward strand.
GCCTGCTTCCTCCTCTCTCTCTGCCTGCTTGTGATCTCTCTCTCTGTCAAATAAATAAATAAATCTTAAAAAAAAAAAAAAGAAATATTAAAAAAAAAAAAGTACTTCGGAGAGTATTCTTTAATGTAACATCTGGCTGTGTTTTGTTTTATAAAGAAATGTGTTGCCTCTGTCTTTTCATGGTAGAATCCTATTCTTTCACATGTTATACAGTGACTGATAAACCTAGTCTGTCAATTGAACCTTATTTTATGTTTACTACTGTCTAGATGGCAGTTTCTTCTTTTTTCTTTGCCTTGCTTTTCTTGTTTATTCCCTTTGCTAATTTGGAAAGTTTGCTGTAGTCTTCCTTGTCATTGATGGTTAATTTCTGTTCTCCTGATATAAGTGATAATAGTGTCTACTACTCATGAAAAAAGAGATTCCTCCTCTTTCTCAGGGAAAAAAAAATTCACTGTTTTCTTCCTATTTTGCTCCATTCCAATAAAATTAGATTTTACAAACTACTGCCATTCTTCTGTCCTCCTTTTATTTCTTCCCCTAAAGAGAAGCTGAAATCTCTTTATTGCCACCTTGGTAACCATTTCTCCCAGGCTTGACAACTAAAGTGTAGTGTTTATTAACTTTTTAAGGATGAAATTTTTCTTAAAGATGTCCTTCTGTAGTGTGCCACTAATTTTGATAATTACATATTGCTATATAGTCCATCATTACTCATTTCTGAATCTTATTTATATGTATCTATAGAGCTTAATAACTATATATGAACTTGTGTGTTTATGTGTGACATATACATAGACACAATACATGTGTACATGTAACATGCATATTATCTATAACCATTACTCACTCTTTTTCATCTTTACAGGTTTCTGACTTTTTCATTTGTTGTTGGAATAGAGTCTTCTTAGTGCTTTTCTCAGATGGGCTTCAAAGTGATATTCTTGCCAAATCCCTTCCTCTCCTAAAATAGCTTTTGTTTGCCCTGAGAGATCAATGATATTTAAGCTGGATGTAAGTTGATCCACTATCCTCTTTTATCCAATGTTGGTAATAAGACATTCTTTTATAGGGGATTATTTTTTCCACCTTTATGAGTGTTACATGTTCTTTTTCCTTAGAGATCAGGATATATTTTTTTCATGATATACCTGTGGATGTGTTTTCTTTCTTTATTCAGCTTGAAGCTTAATGAGCATTTTACGTTTATAGGTTGTGGGAAGCAAGAAGGTCTGTACCCCCACGGGCTCCTGTGTAGTTAGAAGTGGGCAAGCTGGCACCTCCGATCTTACTGGAGTCTCTCACCTGATGGAAGGAAATTCCCAGATTTTTGGTCATCTCCACTTGGCCTTTTGGGGATTCAGCACCTTCACACTGAGTTGACATCAAAACTCCCTCAGGAGCACAGATCTCTATATGCCAAGTTTCCCCCCAGAATTCTGTGTTTTTGGTCCTTGATTAGGCTGTGATGTTGTTATGCATTTACTTGCTCAGCTTATGAGGTCAAAAGGCACACACCTTTGTCTATGTTCAGGACCTCAGTGAAAACTAGAGCTTCACTACATCCATCTGCTGTTTGGCTTGGGAGAGGCAAAGGGATTGGAGCTGGGAGCCGTGACCCAATGGCACCATGCTGGGAATGCCATGTTCCCAAACTTCTTCCCATCTGGTTTGAATGACAGGTACAGCTAGCCATGTTGAGCATATGAAACTGTGTGGGCTAGGCCAGTGGTTTTTGAATTTCAGTGTGCGTATGACTTCCCTCTGGATCTTATTAAAATGCAATGTTGATTCAGTAGGCTAGGAGTAGGGCTCCAAATTCTGCATTTCTAGCACGCGTCCAGGAGAGACACTGAGGATCCTCCAACCACTCTTTGAGCACCAAGGCCTGGAAACCATGAAACAAGTGGCTTCTATTTAATCAATCAAAGCAGATGGTCCTATTGAAAATGTAAACAAAGAGAGTTTAGTACAGTAAGTTGACTTTAGCAGAATCTATTCATCAGTGGTGGTGGTAGATGAAGATTAATGTCTAGTAGGAATGTACAACCTAATAAGTTTCCACATTCCCTAATAGTTTCTCACAGATGCATCAGTCAGTTTTTTCCCCATATCTTTGTATCATTCTCTCCTGGTAAAGGTTTATTATTTTAATCTGTGTTAGAGGTTTTCTTGGATTAGATAAGAAAAAAATCAGTGATTTTCTTTATGGATTATGTTATACATGTCATTTTGAGAAGCTCTTGTTTTTTGTTCATTTATTTAACAACTATTTACGGAGCATTTATCATGTGCCAGAGTTTACTTTAAGCTTTGGAACAATGTTTGACTAGATTGCATGCCCAGTGGAGCTTTGTCTGTTTATTGATTCATTGATTGGCCATTCAGGATCCATCCCCTTTTCTTGTTCGTGTGGCCCATTTATCTTCTTAGAAGATAATTCTTTCTTTCCAAATTCGGTACAGTCATGCCATAATAGTAAGAATTGTATCACATTCTCTTACAGAGAATTTGAAGTGCTCTTTGACAGTTTTTTGTTTTTTTTTTTCTTTATCTCAGTGTTTTACAACCTTGGCTACACAGTGATCTCTTAGGATTAGGGAGGATAAAATATCAAATATTTTGGTCCCACCTCCAGATAGTCTGATCTAATTGGTCTGTGCATGGCCCAAGCATCTGGCTTTTATAAAGCTCCCCATAAGTGATTTTATTTTTATTAAAAAAAAAAAAGATTTTATTTATTTATTTAACAGAGAGAGAGAGCATAAGCAGGGGGAAAAGCAGGCAGAGCAGGCAGAGCAGGCAGAGCAGGCAGAGGGAGTAGCAGGCTCCCCACCGAGCAAGGAGCCTGATGTGGGACTCAATCCCAGGACCCTAGGATCATGACCTGAGCTGAAGGTAGATGCCCAACTGACTGAGCCACTCAGGCATCCCCCCATAAGTGATTTTAATGTGCAACCAAAATCAGAGAACCCCTTCCTTAGATCTTTACTCTCACTGACCTGGTATGGTCAAGCAGAGAGACTATGACCTCAGCTTGGCCAGCTGGCCTCCCTTCCAGAATCCTGAATCTTGAGAGCAGATGGAAGAACCATTTTGTGGCCATACACAAAACTGGCCGCACAGCATTTTCTACTCTATACTTTCTCCGCATCTGTCATTCTAAGCCTTTGAGCTCCCTCTTACCTTATCAGTAAATAACCCTTTTGCGTAAACAGGACAGAGTTATTTTCTATGGCTGACAGCCAAAGAATCTCAACAGGGACAACCCAGGAGCTTTTCATCCCTTTATGTACCTGCCCAGGGCCCTCAATCTGGTATGAGCATCATGCTCTCTGAAGCTGGTGTCATACTCCTCACTGGACAGAAGGAAAATTCCAAAGACAAGAAGGCAGGAAAACCAGGCTCTTATCAGGGGGCTAGGGACTCAGAATTCAGATGTGTTCCTTCAGGTGTGTTTCTTTGCTCAACCAGTCATTACCACCCTTAACAATCTGTTTTTTGTGTATTAGTTTTCAGGAAATACTAGGAAAAAAAAGGTCCTCCTTAATTGGGTGGACAAGTCAAAAAGCATATGACTGAGGAAACATGCCATCTTGCCAGACAAGGGGAGCACCGGCATCTGTTTACAGCAGAAACATGGAGAACTCTCTGTCTCAAATACACATTCGCATGGAAACCAAAATATAAATGGATGAGGAAGATGTAGGATAGTACAAGTTGCTCTCAGACATTTATTATTTCTCCTACACACTTACTTGGTGTTTTGGGTCAGGTTCCCTGGAAGTGCTCGATTTATTGAAGGCAGGTGCCCTGGACATCCTGTGGGGAGGTGAGGAAAGCAGGATGTGATGGGGCAGGGGAAGGAGCTGTACAACAACGTGTTCACAGCTGGAGTCTGGCCTCAGCCTGATCTCACAGGGAGCCCTGGAGGGTGAGAAAAAACACAAAGTTGAGGCAAGGGGGCTGGTCTTTTGTGCCCCCATTATCAATTAGTCATTGGTAATTCTCTCAGGCATTTTGGGGGGAGAACAGGCAAATTCTCTGGAGAATGGGCAACCCTGAATTCCTAGCAGCCAGTACTCACAGGAGCTGGGAGGTGAGGGGACCTGATGGTGAAGATCATCCCACAGCAGCTCCTACATCTGGATAAACATGGCTGGTTGCACCCTGCCTCAGTATTTACATTTGTGAAACGCAACAAATAGTCCTATAGTCCATATAACCTTAACATTGAATTATTTTGTAGATCAAGAAATTAAGCCCTATTCCTTTCTTTGCATACCTCAAAAAAAAAAAAAAAAAAGCCTTCCTAATGTACCAGCTACTACTTGATAATTCACGTTTATCTTACAACTATGATTCTAGTCAAAATGCGAGGTCTAGCTGAGGAATCCCACCTTCAACACTTAAACCTTTACGGATACTATGAGAGTTGAGAGCTCCAGATTCTAGTTCTGCCTGCGTGGGTCTCCAGCAATGGGACTTTGCAAAAGCGCTTCCCCCTCTCTGGGCATCACATTTCTTCACTGAGAGAAGTCCAGGCCAGCGTCAGTGATTTCTGAGTTACTCTTGAACTCTAGAAACTTGTCAGCGGCTGATTTGATTTCTCATTTCCTGAGGGAGGAGGCAGAGATAATTTTTTTGTTTACAAAGAACAAGTTTTCGTCTTGCAGCCTTTAATACAAAAGCAGGAGAAAGAAATGTAAGAGCGCCAAGGTAACGGCAGCCTTGCTTTGTTTGGATTCAGGGTCTCTGATACGACATATTGGATGTGTCAATGGAATGTGATTTATTTTGCTTCATAACATTTGGGAACAGATATTTGGTATTTCATCCAAGGAAAGCAATTTGCAGAAACCTTTTAGAAGGTGGCTGGAGCATCAGTAATCGCTGCCATTTCTTTATGCCAACATTTCCTTAAATCTCCACAATCTCTCATGTTAATCATCCCTCCCAGCAGGCTCCTTCCAGGGCTTTGGAGCAGGGTACCCACCCCTCAGAAATGAGGTTCTATTTTTAAAGTCCACCAGCCAACAAACTCCCTATTAATCGTGTGAAATCTGCTCAGATGGCTGCTCTTCTGGGTTTTTCGTACCCAACCCCCCCCAATCCTCCCCTCTCCAGCCCCATCTGCACAGCCCTCCCCCGGATGATATTTTTAGCTCTTAGCAGCTACATCCTCGAGAATTACTAGGCGGATGCTACACTTTGCACTCAAGTATACCTTTTAGAGATTTGGGTTTTCATTGCTAATATTTTCCAAAAAGATTAAGGATGCCATTCCCTAATAACAGATGCCTGAAGAATTAGTGTGGACTTTGAAGCCTCTATCTACCTCAGAATCCTTCTCTCTTCCAAGAAGATAAATACCCTATTTACCAAAGGTGCTTAGTCTTTTACTTGTGTGAGTCAGCGGTGACTTAGACCCATTGTTTCCAGGCAGTCTCTCTAGGGCAGCCTTGGGAACTATTTTGGGAGTGGGGAAGTCTGGGATCTCCCACTTGCATACATTTCCCCTAAGCATTCAAATCTGACATCAGTAAACCCAGCTGCCTGTCTGAGACCACTGTGTTCAGATATAGTAATTATGGTCTAAGAGCACAACGTGGTACCCAGGAAGCTACAATCATCATAATATTTTCAAGCATCTGTGGGAATTCCAAGGAATACTGTAAACATAATAAGAATCTGACTAGGAGTGCCTAGGTGGCTCAGTGGGTTAAAGCCTCTGCCTTTGGCTCAGGTCATGAACCAGGGTCCTGGGATCGAGCCCTACGTCGGGTTCTCTGCTCCGCGGGGAGCCTGCTTCATCCCGCCCCCCCGCCTGCCTCTCTGCCTGCTTGTGATCTCTGTGTGTCAAGTAAATAAATTAAAAAAAAAAAAAAAAGAATCTGACTAGCAAGTATGAATTGAAGTACCTAACTAGCCAGTCCCTACAACAAAAACTATATTGGTTAGCATGTTATTACCTGTGTTGGTTTGTGGGTTGTAGTCTTTTAAAATGTTTTTAATGGACATGGAAAAAAATTCTAGGAAAAAGGTAAACAGTGGAAATAGTTCCCTTCTTATAGCCCTTCCCTGATCTCCTTCCAAATGTTTTTGTGTGTATGTTTCTATATATTATATCATATATATTACATGATACTGTATTACACACACATACATATATGCATTTATATTTTTTTAAAGATTTTATTTATTTATTTGACACAGAGAGAGATCACAAGTAGGCAGAGAGGCAGGCAGAGACAGAGGGGGAAGCAGACTCCCTGATGAGCAAAGAGCCCGATGCGGGACTCCATCCCAGGACCCTGAGATCATGACCTGAGCTGAAGGCAGAGGCTTAGCCCACTGAGCCACCCAGGTGCCCCACATATACACATTTAAAAACATACACTTACATAAGGTGATTCTTCATTGTTTTGCCACAAATATGTTGCGCATTTTGCTTTGCATCATCCTTTTCTCACAAAACATTATATCTTGGAGAACACTCTGTATCAAAACACGGAATCTGTCTCCTTTTTTTGTAAACGGCTATCTTACGATCTAGCACCTGAATGAGCCAGAATTCATTTAACAAATCCTGGAAACTGGTTTCTAATAGGCAAAGGGTACAGCAGGAGAACAAGAAGCGCTGCTTCTCTGCCGAGTGTCAGGTTAATTACTGTTTGTTTCCTTAGGGGCTGCTCTTTGAGTTTCTGGGACTTCTGTTTTTGGTTGGGCCACAGCCTCTTCCCAGTCCCGTGCTTGTTCCTTTTTCTTTGTCTACAAAACCTTCGGAAAATCCAGGTGATTTCTACCTGGTGATATTGTTGAAAATCAGCCCAGAATGCCTGGAAGGTGAGTGCTCCATGTAAATGAATAACTCTCCCAGTGGAAGTTCCTCAATTGTTTGTGTAAGATGTGTTTTGTTTCTCTGGCTTACGCTTCCTAGGGTCTGTGTTTGATGAGTACAGCAGTCTTCCATTTGTTCTTCTTGTTCAGAGCCTGTGGTGTATTTTCTCCAGTCTGGACACTGTTCCAGGAACGACAGGAGAGATGCATCCTTGCAGAAACTTTGACATTTGTCAAACAATGAGCAGTGTGAGGTGACAGAGCCAGGGACCCTGCAGGAACCCAGGAAGGGCTGGATGGCCACTGTTGGGTGGCCTTGATGACTTTGGGAGCTCAGGTATCTGTTGGAGCTATCTCCTGTCTGGGGACTAAGTGAGAGATCTCTTCAATGGAAAAGCACAGCTGGCTCTGAGGTGACATTTTCTAAAGCAGCTTTGTCATTCGACTACATTTACCTGCCTTGGTTTGCAGAAGGAAACGAAGCTGCTGCTTCTACCCCATTTCCCTCAACACATCGTAGGTCTTGAGGCTTATGTGAATTGATGTCTGGACTGACACATTTTTGGGAAAAGCATCCCCAACACACCAGCAGATGGCTGGCACACCTGTTTTCCTGGGTCTTGGTTCAAAAACCAATCCAGCATTTCACTGGTTCAGGATTTCTGTGCCAGATTTTGCACCTTTCCTAGAGACATGCAGAAAGATAAAGCAAACTCTTTGTAAGCATAAATTATTGTCATTTTAAAATAATATATGAGTTTCTCATACTTATCAAATGACAATTGTCTTAAGTTGGGTTCTTTTTTTTTTTAATTTTTTTTTTTTTAAATTTTACTTATTTATTTGACAGAGAGAGAGACAGATCACAGGTAGGCAGGGAGGCAGAGAGAGGAGGAAGCAGGATCTCCGAGGAGCAGAGAGCCCGATGTGGGGCTCAATCCCAGGACCCTGGGATCATGACCTGAGCCGAAGGCAGAGGCTTTAACCCACTGAGCCACCCAGGCGCCCCTTAAGTTGGGTTCTTAGAAACAGAAGCTGAGCTAGTGATTTTGGTACAAGTGATATATTGGTAGAGGGAGTTGATCTCAGAAGGAGCCTGCATGGGAGCAAAGAAAGCATGAATATAGGCTATACTGGAATCTACATTGGCTTGATCTCACCTGAAAGTTCTGGAAAATGAAGTGTACCATGTAGCTGCTCCCCTTGAGGTCAGGAGCTAGTCTTTTCTACTCCTATATTGGTCAGTCATCATCTGTCCCTGGAGGGAGGGAAAAACCATCAGGCATTTTTAGGCGGCTCTCCAGAGGGAAATTCTCTTACAAAGGGCATAATTTAAACTATTAGCACCCAACAGTCAAAGCAGTGGGAAGATGGGTACACCAGCCTGGTCAGAGGGATCCAGGTGGAGACCCACAGCACTGCCATACCCCGTAGTATAAAGGTAAGCCCTCTGCACTGTGACCTGCACAAATAGAATTGTTTGCTAAAAATAAAAGCAAAAAAAAAAAAAAAAAAGGATTCCCAAATAATGCTTATTTATCCACTTGTGGGTCAATGTGAATAATTTGAATACTTTTTATTTTATTGCAGTCTATTTTAGCTCATTAAAAAATTAGTAGTCATGGCCCACTATTAGGTGGTGACCTGCAGTTTGTAAAATGTTGGTTTATAGATAAATACTATTTAAAAGGCAATCATTGGGGCGCCTGGGTGGCTCAGTCGATTAAGCAGTTGCCTTCAGCTCAGGTTATGATTGCAGGGTCCTGGGATTGAGCCTCATGTTGGGCTCTCTGCTCAGTGGAGCTTGCTTGTCCCTCTCCCCCCCCCTGCTGCTCCCCCTGCTTGTGCTCTCTCTCTGTCAAATAAATAAATAAGTCTTAAAAAAAATCATTTTTTAAAGCGATTCAATTAGGTTTTTAATCCTGATACAATTTTAGTGACACTTCTGATATCGCATAACTGGAGTGACCATCAAACTGATCATCCAAATTGGGACCCTTTTATTTACAATTATGCGAGAACAGCAGTCTTCTACCAGGCCTGTCCTAAAACAAACCAGCATGCATATTCCTGCTACTAAAAGCTACTAGAGGTTTTTTTTTTTTGTTTTTGTTTTTGTTTTTTACTAAGTATCTATGGACATTTATGTTGCTTCCATCTCTTAGTTATTTTGAATAATGCTCCATTGAATATGGGTGTGCAAATATGTCTTCAAGGTCCTGTTTTCAATTCTGTTGGGTAGATACTCAAAAGTGAGATTGCTGGATCTATGGTAATTGTATTTTAGTTTATTTCTGTCATGATGATCTATCCATTGATGTAAGTAGGCTATTAAAGTCCCCTACTATTATTGTATTGTATTGTATTGTATTTAGGTCTGTTTATATTGGCTTTATATATTCAGGCGCTCCTATACTGGTTGCATAAATATTTACAAATGTTATATTGTCTTCTTGGATTGACACCTTTATTATTATGTAATATCCTTCTTTGTCTCTTCAGCCCTTGTTTTAAAGTCTATTTTAAAAAAAAAATGTCGGGACACCTGGGTGGCTCAGTGGGTTAAAGCCCCACCTGGGGCTCTCTGCTCAGCAGGAGGCCTGCTTCCTCCTCTCTCTCTGCCTGCCTCTCTGCCTGCTTGTGATCTCTGTCTGTCAAATAAATAAATAAATCTTTTAAAAATAAATAAATAAATAAATAAATAATGTCTATTTTGTCTTATGTAAGTATAGGTACTCCAGCTTTCTTTCAGTTTCCATTTGCATAGAGTATATTTTCCATCCTTTCATGTTCAGTGTCTGCGTGTCTCTACAACCAAAGTAAGACACTTGCAGGCAGTGTAAATGGAACTTGTCCTTTTTTTTTTTTTAATTTATTCAACCACTTTATATTTTTTTCGATTGGAGGATTTTAGTCCATTTATATTTAAAGTAATTATTGATAGGTTGGTACTTATTTCCATTTTGTGAATTGCTTTCTTGTTGTTTTTGTAGTTTTTCCCTGTTCCTTTCTTCTCTTGCTCTTTTCCTTTGTGGTTTGATGACTTTCTTTAGTTATGCTTATGTTTCTTTATCTTTTGTGTATTTACTATATAGGTTTTTGTTTTGTCCTTACCATGAAACTTACATATAACAATTTAGATCTTTAACAGTCTGTATTAAGCTAATAACTTAAATCTGATCCCATTCTAAAGTTCAGCATTTTTACTACCCCTCCACATTTTATGTTTTTGATGTCACAGTTTACCCCTTTTTATCTTGTGTAACCCTTATCATTTTAGTTACAGTTTTTACTACTTTTGTCATTTAATCTCCATACGAGATTTATAAGTGTTAATCCACTATCTTTATTATATAGTTATCTCTCCAGTGAGATTTATCCTTTTGTGTGTGTTCTTTTTACTAATTAGCATCCTTTATCTTCAGTTTATAAAAATGCTTTAACATTTCTTGTAAAGCCTGTTTAGTGGTGATGAACTTTTTAAGCTTTTGCTTGTCTGGAAAATTCTACTTCTCTCCTTCAATTCTGAATAAAGATTTTCCAAGTTAGAGTGTTCTTGGTTGGATTTTTTTTTTTCTTTCAGTATTTTGAATGTATCTTGTCACTCCTTTTTGGTCTGCAAATTTTCTGCTGAAAAATCCAATGATTTGCTTTTGAGGGTTTTTTGTTTTGTTTTGTTTTTTGTTTTTCTCTTGCTGCTTTTTAAGATTCTCTCCTTGTCTTTAACTTTTGACCTTTTAATTATAATGTGTCTTGGTATAGGTCTCTTTGCTAGTTTCTTTTTCAGGAGCTCATAATCTCTTTCTCCCTCTGGTGTCTGTCTTTAGTTCTGCAGGTTCTCTAGTGTTAAAATAAGTCAAGGAGCTCTCTTTTTTTCCCCTCAACATTCCCCGGACATCCAAAGCATGCCAGACCTTCACCAGTGCTCAGAGTTAGACAAGGTGGGAACCAGTCCCTCTGGCAACCCTCTGAAAAGCTAGAATGTTGGACATACATTCCACTTCTCCTCCTGCCCACACTGCAACCCCTCACTCCCACATGGAGAAGCCATGAAGTATGCATTTATTTCTAATTGTACTGAGCTGTATAAACTTGGGGAAAGTGTTACATGGGAGAAATGAAAGGCTTTTTATAACCCATTTCAATGTGGCCATTCTTGGCTTTGAACATACCTAGGGTGCTGCCACTTCTTAACTGGTTTCTGGAGTTCATGAAGGCTTTTGGACTGTATATTGTTATGTCAGGGCATCTGTGGGAGTACAAAGTCAGGGGTTTCCTATTTTGTCATCTTGTTGTACAGACAAGATTTTAAATGAAATAATGCTGTGACAGAAAAAAGGGGAAGATAGCTGGAAGTTGTGAAAACCTGAAAAAAACATTTTTAGTGTTTCAAGTACTAGAACATAATGCATGCTGATGAAAATAAACCAGTTAAGATGGAGAGGCTGATAATTCTGTACACTAGAGCAACGGTTTTCAAACCTTTGTGTGTATTAGGAATGTACTGCAAGCTTCTGAAAGTGTACATTATTGCGCTCCATCCTAGAATTCTGATTCAGTAGGTCTGGGATGGGGCCCTAGAATTTGCATTTCTAACAGGTTCCCAGTTAATGATAATGTAACTGGTCTAGTGACCACACTTTGGGGGCTACTACTCTAGAGAAAGGAGGGAAATGGTGTCATTGAGAAGAAAAGAGGAGCTTGGATTCAGAAAATGTGGATCAGTCTCTCTTGGCTTTGCTATTTCAGGGTCACTGAGTATTAATACTGGTCAATGTTGGTCAACCAGGGTTGGTCAGTCAAACAACTTAAGTAGTATGTTTTGTTGCATGATTACAAAATTGTAGGACTGATAGAGTACTCATTTTAAACATTTTCCTCCATTGTCTATATAACTGTATCTGTTCTTACCAGATCTCCTCCCCTGCAAATACAGAACATGGGGTCATTTTTATATTTCACATGGCTCAGTTCACCCTCAGACATCTGAAGTTCCTCTTCCTTTGCTCAGAATTCTCACCTCTCTCACAACTTTTTCAGATGCCTGTAAAGTTCTATCTTCTCCTCAGGTAGCAATTTAGAGCAGGTGTAGTGATTTCTCTGACAGAACCAGTGAGACTTGAGAGGAACTCCAGGGACATGGACCTCATCAGCTTGTCAACAGAGATTCCAGCATCGGTTATGTTCTAATTTTTGTAGCAATTCACACATCAGGGAAACCAGGCCCCTGGTAAGCTCAGTGAAGTGCTAAAAGTTTCAGAAACATGGTTACAGCCCAAGGGTTTTGACAGAATCTGAATATTGCCTTCTCAACCCACCATAGTACGATTATATTAGACACACACACACACACACACACACACAATAAACACAGTAAACCTATGATGTGCAAAGAAAAATGTCAAAATTTTCACACTTTAAAACTTATCTCATCAGGGAAAACTTTTTTTTTCTTTTTTAGAAGAAAAATCAGCAACTTTCGGTTAAAAAAAAAATAATCTCTTTCAATGCAAGCTGCATCTGTTCAGGCGTCTGTCTTCTCCTGTCAGATAGGCTTGAGCTGAAATTCCCAATGTGTTAAAGTCCAATTCAAGTTCTTTCAGAGTCTGAGAGTATGGAATGTACTGAGCACCCAACCACAGTGAATTGAAGTGGAAATGAAAGGAAATCCATTTGAAGACATTTTTCCCTCCCTCTCCCCCACCGTTTGATGTGAAGAAAGGAGCTCAACTTCCAGTGTGGTGATAATGGAATTTCTTTTCCAGTCAGATTCTTTATCATATAATCCAACTGTGTCTTAAACCTTCCTACTTTTTTTATACCCTCTGATGTAGGCCCCACACAGGGGAAGCCTGCATTGGAAAGAGAAAAGCAAAGCAAAATGTTTTACATCAAAATAAAAACAAACAAAAAGATATGGAATGGAGGTGGGTGGGGAGTAAAAAGTATAAAGCCTTTTCTACAGTACATCCCATTACTTTAACTCTATTCTAGAAAATCTAAAGCAAAACTTTCTTTGAAAAAAAGTGGTGTAAATAATCACTATTGTACAAAATATGAAATAAAGTTATAAAATGTGTTTGACTTTAGGTTATAAGATATCTATCTTCAAATTATAAAACATTTACATTATAAGCTAATTATAGTATTAATATTATATTTTATAGCAATCATAAATCAATTATATACCAGTTCTAAAATACATTTTAAGTACATACAATAATATAAATAAAATAGAAGAAATACTTAAAATCAGTCTCAATGTTGAGTCCTAAGAAATGATCCTGAATTTATTATTTGAGACATTTTTTTTTTTTTTTTTTTTTTTTTTTTTTTTCAAAAATATTTTATTTATTTATTTGACAGAGAGAGATCACAAGTAGATAGAGAGGCAAGCAGAGAGAGAGAGGGAAGCAGGCTCCCTGCTGAGCAAAGAGCCCGATGTGGGACTCAATCCCAGGACCCTGAGATCATGACCTGAGCCGAAGGCAGCGGCTTAACCCACTGAGCCACCCAGGCGCCCCTATTATTTGAGACATTTTAAAAAAAGATTTATTATTTATTTGAGGGGCCAGAGGGAGAGAACCTTCAAACAGACTCCCTGGTGAGCGTGCAGTGCAGCCCAATGCAAGGCTGAATTCCATGATGCATGAGATCATGACTTGAGTGAAACCAAGAGTCGGTCACTTAACCAACTGAGCCATCCAGTTGCCCTAAGACAGTTTTTTAATCTCTTCATTTTTCCCAGTTTATACTCTTGGCATGATGAAATAGACTATGGAGAAAAATAAATACTTTTAAAGGATAACTTGGAAGACTAGTTTCAGTCCTTTTCTTAAATATTATCATTAGCCAACATTTCTAAGTTTAAAATTAGCAGGGAAGTGAAGTGGATCAATTTAGAACAAATGAACTTGGAATTTCTTTGAAAATTTTGAAACTCAAGATAAACCAGGTATTCATCATTGACCATCTCCTACTTATAGAGCTCTGTGCAAGGCTTTGAGATTTAAAGAACTGTCATCTCCCAACCTGCCCTCCCAAGGAGCCTGCAGTCTAGTTCACCGCAACAAAGGATGCCAACTGAATCCATGGGTGATGAATGATAAAACCAGTCAGTGGAAAGTAAGGTCCCTATCAACCAGAGTAGCCAAAAAATAGCTTTGAAGGTATCAAAGTATGTTTGAGAGAAAGTAATTAGAGGTGACAATTCAGGTGGGTAAGAGGAAAGGCAGAAACTAATTTGGAAGATGTTAGAAATTAGATAAGGTACCTATTGGCCAAAATCAAAACTGATTTTGCTAGAGACCAGAATCCAACTCTTAGAACTGTAAGGAAATGACTGTGCTCTCTTCTAGGATTTTTATGGTTCCAGTTCTCATATTTAGGTCATTAATCCATTTTGAGTTTGTTTTTGTGTATGGTATAGAAAAGTGGTCCAGTTTAATTCTTTTGCATGTAGCTGTCCAGTTTCCCCAGCATCATTTGCTGAAGACCCAAAGGATACAAGAAAACTAATTCAAAAGATGTATACATCCCTATCTTTATTGCAGCATTATTTACAAGAGTCAAACTATGCTGTGGAAGCAGTCCAAGTGTCTGTGGATAGATGAAAGAATATATATATATATATACACACACACACATACATATATATATTATATATTATAATATATTATGATATTATATATTATTATACATTATCATATCATTATGTTTTATATAATTAGATAGTTTATATTATAGTATAATTATAAAAATTATATATTATAAAATAATTATATTGTTATATATTATATATCATATTATAATATATCTATCTCACATTTCCCTCTAGATGTGTGTGTGTGTGTGTGTGTGTGTGTGTGTGTGTGGTGGACTATTACACATGAAAAAGAATGGCATCTTGCCATTTGCAACAACATGGATGGAGTTAGAGAGTATAATGCTTAGTGAAATAAATCAGCCCAAAATAAATGTCATATCATTTCCCTTATACGTGAAATTTAAGAAGCAAACAAACAAAAAAAGAGACAAAACAAATGAACAAAGGGAAAAAAAGAGACAAACCAAGAGACTTTTAACTACAGAGAATAAGATAGATGGTTACTAGAGGGGAGGGGAGTGGGGAAGGGAAGGGGCAAAATAGGTGAAGGGGATTAAGACTACAGTTATCATGATGAGCACTGCGCAATGTATAGAACTGTTGAATCACTAATGTAACACTGCACGTTAACTACGCTGGAATTAAAAAAAAAAAACAAAACTATAAGGAAATGGAGGTACATAAGGGTGAATGACCTGTACAATACCTAATTTGTTTCAGAACTAAAGTAGCCCAACTTCTATGATCACTTTACTTTTCAAGAGTTTCCCTACTTTTTAATTCTAATTTCATTTTGTAATGGCATTTTGAATGCTTTGCAACAGGAATGGCAGATAGAGTTAATCCGAGCTATTCATTATATTTGATTGGCAATAACAAGTGCCTGCTTAGATCACTTGGTAAAAAGGATTCAGAGGCATTTGAGGCTCAGCTAGGCTGGCATGAGATCTGCATTTGATTATCGATGTCTGCCATGAACAAGGAAGGGAGGAAGCTGTGACACACTTGCCTTGCATTTTCTGTCTTGGCTGTGGGATCCTGGGTAAGACACTGTTGGCACAGTGAGAATTGTGGCTACCAACGTTAGTTCTGAGATACAAGAGAAAATAATTCAGTACTTGAGTGCCAGAATAAGAGAGAGCACGGGGGAGCAAGTTCTGGGCAGATAGCCACTTCCTGTTTTCTTACCCAAGTCTGGAGGGAAAAAAGAGGATGGTATTACTAATAATGTACTTGTACATCTTGGGGTTTACAAGCCATATTTAGACTCATTATTTCATTTGATCCTCACAAAGGGGCCAGTTATCGATACCAGTATTCCCATATTACAAATAAGGTCATTGAGGTTTCAAGAAGGAACACTGGGTAGTACAGCTATAAAGAGGTGAAAAAAAATAGAATGACTTCTTGAGGTTCTGACCCGCTTATTCATGTTCATTTCCTGTTTATTCATCACAGTATAGGTAGCATGTGTTGTGGAACTGGATTTCTCATCTTCAAATCCTGCTCCCTTGATAACTGACTTGTGGTCTTAGGCAAGCTGTGTGATCCTCCATTTCGTTGTTTCCTCGTCTGTGCAGTGGAGATGATAGTAGTGCTGATCACGGGAAGCTGGGAGGGTCCCATTGGTCAGTAGCCTGATATACAGTGACTGCAACAGATGAGTTAGCCTTGCTTGTTTCCTCATTCATTTCTTGTGTTGGTAGTGATCTGTTTTGCTCTTCTGCAGATAAGTTTTCCTTCATTTAAATACATTTTCTGATTATCAAGGAAATACACATGTACTGGGGAAAACCAGCAAGATGTGGAAAACTGCTGAAAAAAGATTTTAAAATACACTCCAGGGGTGCCTGGGTGGCTCAGTGGGTTAACGCCTCTGCCTTCGGCTCCGGTCATGATCCCAGTGTAGTGGGATCGGGCCCCGCATCAGGCTCTCTGCTCAGCCAGGAGCCTGCTTCTCTTCCTCTTTCTCTGCCTGCCTCTCTGTCTGCTTGTGATCTGTCTGTCAAATAAATAAATAAAATCTTAAAAAATAAAATAAAACACTCTCCAGTTTATAACATATATGTTTCTACCTGAATAGGTGAGCTCACATTCGAGTGGGCTGTAGACTGGGAATCCGTCATGGTAATGAGGGAGAATATTTTCAAACAGAATATATGAGGCATGAACCCAGAGGGTGAGGTTGAAAATGCCAGATCTCAGTTGATTCCTGTGAAATTGCCTTTTCTTAGATCTAAAAGCCAAGAGAATTGCCATAATTTTATGCATCTAAGACTACTTTTTGATGATGACCCAGTAACACTCCTTTACACGGTACAACTAATTTTAAATTTAAGCTGATTATAAAGCCAGAAAGCTTCCCCCCTTTAACTCCGGTGTATTTTGCAGAGATCCTGGAGGATTTCTCTGATGCTAACTTAGTTATCCCATCCCACTTGTGTACTCAACTTGGCTGAACCTGGAGTTTAATTTACTCATCACGTAAAATGTGAAGCCTGTTAAATTATTAAGCATTCATATTCAAAAGCCTTGCCGGTTACCATTTTAACTGGTTCACATGTGTTTTACAGGCCAGTGTTACATATGAGGAAACAGCTACTTCTTCTGCTTATCATATATCATTGAATCTAAGACATCGATTGTAAGATTCACCACTTTTTTATAGGCCATTAAGAAAATGCTGCCAAATAATTTTTAGATGCATCCCAATTTCAGAGAGGTTAGAATATGAAAAACAAGCATCTTAGAACTAATGAAATGTGTAATGTATTTTACACCTTATGAAGAAATTCTCTGGGTACATTTGATCCTTTGAAGCTTGTATAAATTTTTCCTCATCTTTACACTCTGTGGACAGCCTTCATTTATGAATTATTTTATTTAGAATGGACCCCTGGCTATGAGGGCGCATAAAGAACCTTCATCATTATGAATTCATAACTGAGAATCACTGGGAATGATCTCCTGGCACAAGAACTAAACACACCCAGCAGCTAAGAATAGAATTATGTTCTTCACTCCCTTTTGTGATTCTCAGTCATTGGGTGTCACAGGGAGATAACAAGTTGCAAGACCCACCCCTCCAACCCCCAACACACACATAAAATGGAAAAAAAATAAGCCTTATTGAATGTATCTAGAGGGATAAGCTATTGGAAGTAATTTCTCTCTTGTCTATGCTGCCAGGGTAAAAGAAGATATGAACTGAACTCCCCCTCCCTACTTTACATGGCTGTGATGGTTTGTTTTATGTGTGTATATGGCCTCGGCTAAGGGATGCCCAGGTAGCAGGTAAATAAGATTTTTGGGTGTGTTTGTGAGAGTGTTTTCAGAAAAACCAGTCCTTCATGATAAATCTCTTTCTATTGATCTCTAGAAACTCTATTGGCTCTGTTTCTCTGGAGAACGTTGACTACAACATCACTCAAGAGTTGAGAAGATATTACACTGGAGTATAGCATCTTTGGGTAGAGGGAGACAAGATAAAGAAAACCTTCACCTGGGCCTTGGTTGGGAAGATTAGCCTTATCCTGGAATTAAGTTGATGTTTCTGGGAGTAAGAGGGTTGCACATTGAGAGGCTGTGGTGGGTCACAATAAATAGGCCCAACAGTTTATAACTGTGTCCACACCCTTTGCAATAAGACTCTGTATCTAGTTTCTGCCTCTTGAATCTGGCCTGGTTCTGTGACTTGCTTTGACTAATAGAATGTGAAGTAAGGGACAGTGAACTTTATATTGAGCCTAGACCTCAAGAGGCTTTACACACTGCTACTTGTCCTATTGGTGTCTCTGTTGTGGTCCTGTGATAAATTTGGGATAGCCTGTTGGAGAATGAGAGAACACATTCCATGTGGAGGAGACGTGAATCATTTCAGTTGTCCCAGCTGAGACCCCAGGGATGAGACAGAGTACACCCAGAATTAGCAAACCTTCTACCTGACCTGCAGCTGACCTAGATAGTGAGGGAACACAGCAAGACCAGAAGATCGGGGCGCCTGGGTGGCTCAGTGGGTTAAAGCCTCTGCCTTCGGCTCAGGTCATGATCCCAGGGTCCTGGGATCGAGCCCCACATCGGGCTCTCTGCTCCACAGAGAGCCTGCTTCCTCCTCTCTCTCTGCCTGCCTCTCTGCCTAGTTGTGATTTCTGTCTGTCAAATTAATAAAATATTAAAAAAAAAAAAGACCACAAGATCTCCCCAGCTTAGTTCAGTTCTGCTTGCTAACCTGTAGACCCTAAACTAATAATTGGTTATTGTTTTAAGGCTCTTGAATTCTCCTTATGACTCATTATGTTGCAGTAGCAGGACTTCAGAGAGGGGAAACCTGAGGAAGAGAAGATAGGGAGTAACTCCCAAAGCCTTAGGAGCTATTACTCGGTATAGATGGCGTAGGGCTGCGAGCTCCTGGCACATTGTTGCCTGCTGGTTTCTGCTGGGATTAAGGGAGCACAGCTGGAGGCTGTTCCCCAAAAACCCATCCTTAGAAGAAGCAAAGAGGGGCCCTTGCTGCTGATTAGATGAGCAAGATGATCAGTGCAAATACCGGCACCCGAAGCCGTCTTCATAGGTCTACTCTTGGGCTGCTGGAGATGTTCTGCCCAGACATACTGGGAGGCAGAAGTGCCTGGGAGGCTGTGTCCCTGGGGGTTACCAGTAGTCAATGACTGGTGAGTATGAAAGCCCAGCTCCCTTGTTTGAAGGAGGGATCATCTCAGAGGGGTCATTCACAGTGGGAGCTCCCCCAGAGACCAGAGTTTGAAACCTCACCCAAAATCTCCCCTTACTATGGTCTTGTCCCCTTCTCTGTCCTATTTTCCCATTTCTTACCAGTTTCTCCCAGGCCAGGTCCTTAATAAACAACATAGCTTTGTCTCAGGATCTGCTTTCAGAGAACTCAACCTGAGATAGATGATTAGGGGGAGAACAAGAGAAATTGGTATATGAATTACTCTATGCATGTGGCCTTATATCCTGGGCCTCTGATTACTCTGTTAGCCACAAATAATACAATTGTACTCATTCTCCAAAGCACATATTACCTGGGAAGAAGAGTTGATGGTTAAAGCAACTCTTGGTGCAGTTGGAAAATAGTTTCTGCTCCCTAAGCTCATTCAATACATATTTAAAACACAGCATATATCTTTCACTTTTTTTTTCAATTCCCAATCCTTACTATTTTTAAGCTGTTCCTTGCGTTAGATTTTATTTAATTTTTATGTTAAGAACTGTGGGAAGTTCTGTAGGAAGATACCAAATTTATGATGTAAAGATTGCCAATATTAATGATAATATTAAAACTAAAAACATTATTAAACTCACACAGCCTTAGGTCACAATATTCAGAGCAGTAGCAATGAACATGAAAATTAGACTGCAAAAGGAGGAAATTACATTATTTTGGGAGAGCAGAGAGGAGCTGCCACCTAGGAAGATGAGATTGAGGCCGATTTCTGCTAGAACAGTCCCAATTAACTCTCGCCATTTAAATACATCCAGCGAACTCTTAAGAACATTACACTATAAATAAGATGTTTAAATTAGAGCTCATGAGAAGTGAGAAGATAATGGATTCGAGAAACAGATTTAATCACAGCCTCTATGCCTCCTCCACATCTCCCTCAGCATTTCGTATGTCAAAGATACGAAGGGGAAAAAAACAGAGTTAAGGTCAAGATTTTATTTCAGATGAAAAAAACCCTAGCTCCTGTAAATGTTAATTCAAACCAAGATAAGGCCCGGTGTTTATATGGTGCCACTGTCGAAAATTCCCATTATCTTATAGTATTATTCTTATGTTAGACACAATGCTTGGTTTACAGCCTTATTTGGTGCCGGTTTGTTTTTGAGCTGATATAAATTTCATATCTCTTTGCTTCCCTCCTTACTGAAGAGATGAGGATAAACTTTGTTTTCTTCTTGGAAACCTAAGGAATTAATTAAGCAAATACCTCTAGTATATTTCTTCGAGGTGGTAGATAAGGAATTCAGGTGACCATGGATCTCTATAGAGTGAAGTCAGCCAGACTGAGTGTAAGCATCATTGCATCTGTTACAGTACTTTCTGTTTAATTAGAAAACAAATGTATTCCTCAGCTCTTGCCTTCCAGTCAGGACTATGTGAAATTCTGGAGTAGAGAGAGGTATTTTAAGCCTTATCCCTCTCCTAAGTGAGCTTATAGTTTAGTGAATAACAATGAAAAGATACCACATTGTGGATTCTGGGATCGTGTGAATAACAAAAACCATAAGGGGATGGAATACTAAGATTTATGTTCTGTGCCCACTGTAATCAGTAGTAGTGGCCTGGAGTGTTGGGTTAAGTAGGATTCAGAGGTGGTATCTGGTCTCTCAGCTTGAGTTACCCTTTTGACTTGCAGTGTGTGCTGTGGACAGGAGAAAGTGGTGGCTGGTGTGCAAACCTGGGCTGGAAATGCACTTCATCTGGGCCTTGAAGGACATGTCGGCTTTAGGCGAGAAAAGAGGAGCATTCCAAGTGAAGAGAGAAGAAAGGATGAAAAATGAACTTACCTGTGTGCAGCTCAGTAAAAAGACCAGTTTGAGCAGAGAGTGAGAAAGTGAGTGAGCAAGAGGACTGGTTTTAAAGAGAAATTAGTTGATAGAGGGTCTTGAAAACCAGAAGAAAGTCTAGATTTGATGCGGTAGGAACTAAAGAGTCCTTGAAAACTTGAAAGTTTTACAAATGGGAAGAGACGCAACCAAAATGTGGCTTAGGGAGGGTGTATTCAATGATAGTGTGAGGAAGACAGAAATGGAATGGATTTGGAAGCAGAAAGGAGCAGCTTGGAAAAATAACCAGCCAGAGGCAGCAAAAGATGGGTCTGAGAGATTTTGAGGGCTACATGAGAAGATTTGGTGGCTCTTGTCTAAGAGGTTCACACATTAAATCTCAGCCATTTGGTGGTGATGGTGGGGGATGGTTAAGAAGGAAAAAAAGACTCTGCAACTCATCTTAGGTAGATATAGACTTGTGATCCTTTAGAAATGAGTGTGAGGGGGCACCTGGGTGGCTCAGTGGGTTAAAGCCTCTGCCTTCAGCTCAGGTCATGATCTCAGGGTCCTGGGATCGAGCCCCACATCGGACTCTCTGCTCAGCAGGGAGCCTGCTTCCTCCTCTCTCTCTGCCTGCCTCTCTGCCTACTTGTGATCTCTGTCTGTCAAAAATAAATAAATAAAATCTTTAAAAAAAAAAAGAAATGAGTGTGAGTAATTCAAGAAAAGGACTTCTATGAAAGCAGAGGAAGCAACAGTTGAGATCAGAAAGGAACAGTTATGTTCTCAGGATCTCAGTTTTCTTTCTCAGTTGTGTGTTGGAGGAGGAAGCTAGGACCGAGGAGGGTGGGAGATCTCTGTCAAGGATTAATGTGGTGGAGAGATGTGAAGCTCCCAGGGTGCCTTCTTCCTTGCGGCCTGCACAAGGCCTTCCTTGTGGCCTGTATTTATGCAAATACGTAAGGAAGGGTACAGGTATTGGTGTATCCTAGGTCTGGTGAAGGTGATTTTGCTTTTAACTCAAGTTATTTCTTAAACAGCTATGTGAACAATGTGGGAACATGCTAATTTGATGGGTAAGGAATCAGTCTTAGAAAAAATTTGTGACTTGCCCAAATTTAGGAAGTTAGAAGGAGAACACAGTGAGGACTCCAGCTACTTCTGCAGGACCCAAGACACTTGTTCCTCCTAAAATAACACTCTAGGGGCGCTTGGGTGGCTCAGTGGGTTAAAGCCTCTGCCTTCCGCTCAGGTCATGATCTCAGGGTCCTGGGATCGAGCCCCGCATTGGGCTCTCTGCTTGGCAGGGAGCCTGCTTCCTCCTCTCTCTCTCTGCCTGCCTCTCTGCCTACTTGTGATCTCTGCCTGTCAAATAAATAAATAAAATCTTAAAAAAAATAAAAATAAAATAACACTCTAGGGATGCCTGGGTGGCTCAGTGGGTTAAGCCGCTGCCTTTGGCTCAGGTCATGATCCCAGCGTCCTGGGATCGAGTCCGGAATCGGACTCCTTGCTTGGCAGGGAGCCTGCCTCTCTCTCTGCCTCTGCCTGCCTCTCTGCCTTCTTGTGTGATTTCTCTCTCTCTTTCTGACAAATAAATACATAAATAAAATCTTTTAAAAAATAAAATAAAATAACACTCTAAGCTGCAAATGAAGGTCTGTCCAAGCCAACCTGAACCCTTCTTAACCTACTATGCTACTAAGAATATTATTCTTCGCCTTGTACTAAAAAATAGTAACCCAGGGATCCCAGTGAATTCCTTCTTGTTGGAGAGCTCTCTGATTCTAGCTCCTACAGGGGACAAAAAGCACAATGGAAATACCAAGGTTGTAATAGCAAAGGTAAAAAATTAAAGCTCACTGCAGCCTCAGTGTCCTCAGCTGTAAAATAAGAATGATAACATCTCACAGGGTATGTTTGGGACATAAGAAAAATGTGTTAAACAATGGGCATTTTTTATTATTGAGGTATAATTGACATAACACGTATTAGCTTCAGGTGTACAAAGGATTCAACATTTGTATACATCCTGAAATGATCACCACAAGAAGTCTGGTTAACATGCACACATAATTACAAAAGTTGTTTTTTTTTTTATGATGAGAAATTTTAACATCTTTTAGCAATTTTCAGATATGCAATATAGTATTGCTAATTATGGTTGCCATGCTGTACATTATGTCCCCATGCCTTCTCTATTTATAACTGGAAGTTTGTGGCTTTTGACCACTTTCACCCATTTTGCCCATCCTTACCCCCCACCTCTGGCAACTACCAATCTGTTCTCTGTGTCTGTGAGCTTGGTTACTTGGTGTTTTGTTTTAGATTCCACATATAAATGAGATCATACTATATTTGTCTTTATCTACCCGACTTACTTCACTTAGGATAATGCCCTCAAGGTTCATCCATGTCCTCACAAATCACAGGATTAACAGTGGGTATTATTGTTCTTATGTTTATTTGTTATGGTAATGGGTTGTTTAGTTGAAAGATCTAGGCAGACTGTAACTTGATATATAAACAAAGAAGTACTATGTAGAATTAGGGAAAAAATTGGTGAATGTAGGAGACAGAATGATGTCCCCCCAGCCCCCACACTAAGGATAAGTCCACCTCTTAATCCCTGGAGTGTGTGAATGTTTCCTTGTTTGGAACAAGGGTCTTTGCAGATGTAATTAGCATAAGGACCTTGAGATCATCCTGTATTATCTGGATGAACCCCAAATCCAGTGAAAAATGTCCTTAAAAGAGACACACGGAGGAAAAGACAGACATAGTGGAGAAGGTCATACGAAGTTAGAGGCTGAGATTAGAGTGATGTGGCCACAAGTCAAGGGAGCCAAGGATTCCCAGGAGCCACACAAAGCTGGAAGAGACAAGGAAGGATTCTCCTCTAGAGCCTTCAGACGAACTATGGCTTTGTCAACATTTTGATTTTGAACTTCAGGTCTCCAGAAGTATGAGAGAATAAATTTCTGTTATGTTAAGCCACCTAGTTTGTGGATATTTGTTATATCAGCAGCCACAGGAAACAAATACAGTGAGTGAAAGGAATTGAGAACATTTTGTTTCCTTCCTATAGAATTAGGACCTGGGGCCCAGACAACTCTTTAAAGTAGGCAGAATTCGTCTTTGGCATATTTCCATCTCCCTAAGTGTGGTGATAATGTGGATGAAATTTCTTTTCTACTCTCTCCAGACCCACTTTTTTCTATGGCACCTATATTCTAGACATATGTAAAATATTTTTCTTCTACATCAAGAATCACTTTGCTGTTTCCCAGTCTTTTAAGTAGAAGAAAAGGCCTGCACAGGTGAGTAGTAATACGTGTCACACCTACAGCTCTGCCTTAGTTTTGTTCCCTAAAAGCAGGGAATGAGGTGGGGATTTTGGGCTAAGTGCTTTATTATCTCAGGGAATAATAAATGATCTCAGGAGAAAGGAGAGGGAGAAGTAGAACAGGGCAGGAGAAGGTAAGCAAAAGATATGGGTTTATGTGAATTCTAACTTTGGCCTGATTCCACCCAACATAAGTGATACTATTTTTTTTTTTTAATTTATAGACTTTATTTTTTAGAGTAGTTTTAGGTTCACACCAAAATTGAACAGAATGTACAGAGAGTTCTCATGTAATCCCTATCCTCAAACACCTAGAACCTCCCCCACTATTGGCATCCTGGATCACAGTGGTACTTTGGTTAATGTCAGTGAACCTACATTGACACATGATTATCGCAAAAAGTCCATAGTATACATTACAGTTCACTCTCAGTTTTGTACTTTCTATGGATTTTGACAAATGTGTAATGACAGGTATCTATCATTGTTCCATACAGAATAGCTTTGCTGGCGTAAAAATCATCTGTGATCTATCTATTCATCTCTCCCTCCTCCTGAAATCTTGGCAACAACAGTTGTTTTTTTTTTTTTTTTTTACTATTTCTGCAGTTTTGCCTTTTCCAGAATGCCATATACTTGAAATAATACATTATGTAGTCTTTTTTTTTAAAAGGTTTTTATTTATTTATTTGACAGAGAGATCACAAGTAGGCAGAGAGGCAGGCAGAGAGAGAGGAGGAAGCAGGCTCCCTGCTGAGCAGAGAGCCTGATGCGAGGCTCGATCCCAGGACCCTGAGATCATGACTGGAGCCGAAGGCAGAGGCTTAACCCACTGAGCCACCCAGGTGTCCCCATTATGTAGTCTTTAAAGATTGGCTTCTTTTACTTAGTAATATGTATTTACATTTCCTCCATGTCTATTAATGGCTTGATAGCTTATTTCTTTTTAGTGCTGGATAATATTCAATTGCCTGGATGTACCACAGTTTGTTTCTCCATCCACTGAATGTCATCTTGGTTGCTTCCAAGTTTGAAAAATTGTGAATAAAGATGCTATAAACATCCATGTGCAGGTTTTTGTGTAAACATAAATTTTCAAGCCATTTGGGTAAATATCAAGGAGCGCAACTGTAGGTTCACATGGTAAGAGTATGTTTATTTTTGTAAGAAACTGCCAAACTGTCTTCCAAAGTGGCTGTACCATTTTTGTAGTGTCACCAGCAAGGAATGAGGGTTCCTTTTGCTCTGCATCCTCACCAGCATTTGGCATTGTCAGCCTTTGGAATTTTCACCATTCTAATAGATGTGTAGTAGTATTTTATTATGGTTTTATTTTATTTTACATTTTTAAAATATTTTATTTATTTATTGGAGGGGGGAGGGAGACATGGTATGAGCAGAAGTGGCAGAGGGAGAGAGAGAATCCCAAGCAGACTCCACACTAAGTGTGGAGCCTGACTCGGGGCTCGATCCCAGGACACTGAGATCATGAGCTGAGCTGAAACCAAGAGTTGGATGCCTAACTGAATGTGCCACCCAGATGCCCCTCATTATGGTTTTCATTTGCAATCCTTTAATGACATATGATAAACCTCTTTTCATATGCTTGTCATCTGTGTTTCTTCTTTGGTGAAATGCCTGTTCAGGTCTTTTACCCATTTTTTAATCAGGTTGTTTATTTTTTTAGTGTTGAGTTTTAAGAGTACTTTATATATTTTTCGGGGTGCCTGGCTGGCTCAGTCAGTGGAGCATGTCATTCTTGATCTCGGGGTTGTGAGTTCAAGTCCCATGTTGGGCGTAGAGATTGCTTAAAAAAATCTTTTTGGGACGCCTGGGTGGTTCAGTGGTTTAAGCCTCTGCCTTCGGCTCAGGTCATGATCTCAGGATCCTGGGATCGAGCCCTGCATCGGGCTCTCTGCTCAGTGGGGAGCCTGTTTCTCCCTCTCTCTCTGCCTTCCTCTCTGCCTACTTGTGACCTCTCTCTCTGTCAAATAAATAAATGAAATCTTTTAAAAAAATCTTTTAAAAATAGTACTTCATTTATTTTGGATAACAGTCCTTTATTAGATGTGACTTTCATAAATATTTTCTCCCAGCCTGCAAGTTTTCATCTCTGTAGCTGGAGACACTAGAGTTTTTTGTACCCAGATTTAAGGTAGCAATGCTGTTATACCTACTCCTCCAGTGGATCACAGTCAGTCACTTCCAACAGCTAAGGGCAATTCTCTGGAGAAATCCTTCTAAATGAGTCTCTGCATCTGACATCTAGGAGGACTGATGGCATAAAATGATGGGTAACAATCTGGAAAAATGCATTTTAACTCCATGTGAATGGATGGTGATGGTTGGAACTTCCCAAATACTCCATTTATTTAAACAAAACTATTAATATGTTAACTTAACACTACTTAATGGTTCTTCAGGTATTCCAGAAAGATTTGATAGCCAACTTCTTTCCACTGTCCTTTCTGTTGTGTCCATCCACTTATTCATGTACAAATATTAATTGAGCACTTATTATTTTTCCAGGCACTGTTATTTTCCAAGCCATATGTTTGAGTTTCAGTAATCAGCAAACCTAGGCACATTAGACACTCTCAGAGATCCTGTAGTCTGTGGTGGGAGGTAGATAATAACCCTACTGAGTGGTTAATTTTATGCTGAAACAAGAGTTCCAAAGGAGAAATAATCAGTTTGAGGTTAAGCTCTAGAAGATGGAATTAAGAGATGCTTTTTCTCAGGAATGGACATTTACATTGATATGAAGAGTAAATAGGAATTTTTAAGTGAGGAGATCATGTGATCACATTTGGATTTTGGACTGCAAGAACATTGCCCTGTGATATAGAGACAAATGGGGAAGAGCAGAGAAGCAGAGGTAACGTGGCATAACATCTAGGTATCAGATGACTCTTGTTGGTCTACAATGGTAGCGCTGACCATAAAAAAGAGAGAAAGAATCATTCAAGATTTATAAAAGAGATAATTATCTCACTCAGAGTCTCCTCAAAGTCAACATGACTCATGCTAAATCCATGACTCAGGCTAATCCCAGGCCTGCCCTTAAAGTTAGTCTTCCCTCTGAGTTTTCTATCTCAAGGCAAGTTGTCACCATTCTTCCTGTCAAATAAGTCAGAAACCTGGGAATTATTCTGAACACATACCTACCTCCCATTTCAATAGCTAATTCATCACCAAGTTCTGTAGATTTTAAGTTAGACCTGGAGATCTTCTAGAGAGATTAAATTTTGTGACACATCTATGTATGTATGTTATTTGAAACCAGAGACATGGATGGAAATGCATAGGGAGATGATGGCAAGGACTATGTTTTCAGAAATGCCAACGGTTAGTGGTCTCCTAATTATAAGGATCCCGTGAATGAGATAGAAATCGAGGTATAAGTGAGTAAGGAGGAAACCCAGGAAGCCTGATATTGTGGAATTCAAAGGGATCAAGATATCAAAAAGAAGGGAGTGGGGTGCCTGGGTGGCTCAGTGGGTTAAAGCCTCTGCCTTCGGCTCAGGTCATGATCCCAGGGTCCTGGAATGGAACCCCGCATCTGGCTCTCTGCTCAGCGGGGAGCCTGTTTCCGCCCCCCCCCAACTCTGCCTCTCTGCCTACTTGTGATCTCTGTCTGTCAAAGAAATAAATAAAATCTTAAAAAGAAAAAGAAGGGAATGTTTGAATCCAGGGCTGACTCAAAGTCAAGTAAGATGGGCCCTGAAATATGTTCAGTGGATGTGGAGACATCGAAGTTCATGATGTGATGGTGAGAGAAGACGCTGAATTAAACTGAAGAATAGAGTGAGCGAATAGAAAGAAGTAGACAAAGTCTTTTGAAAGGCTCTAGTGTACCGGAGTTTTATGTACCTCTTAAATTAATAGCAAGTAATTCAGACCACCAGCCTGATGCAAGGTCTCAATTAAGTGTTATCAATGGCTTTAAGTATGAGGTGGTATCTTTGTGCTCAAAAAAAAAAATCCAATTTAGTTTTGATCATAAGACATGCACCCTTTATGAGAATATAGTAAGAATTCATGAAGAGACGGAAGAAAATATTTACTGAGCCTTTGCATTTCAGACATATTTTATTTAGTACAAATAACCCTGTGGATTAGGTAATCGGCATATTTGTGTTATAAAAGGGATACATATTTGATGTGAATAGTTTTAGAAAACCTAGGTAAGGAAATGAAAAAAAAATACTACCTCCTATACAGATATAAACATATTTTGATGTGTTTCCTTTTGATAATGTTCTCAGAGAATTTAAGTAGTTTTCACTGTGCCACTCAACTGTAAGTTGAGAAATCAGAATTTGAGCATTATTCTGTTTGATTTTAAAATTCCTATTTTTCCTCTAACACTGCTGCCTGATGGAGGCATTCAGAAATGTAAGAATGCCAGCTCTACAAATTGCATAAATTAGACATTCCTAAGCGGGGAGGATTTTGGATGTGGAGTGTCAAATGTATTTCAGGATGCAACTGGAGTTGGAGCTAGGTCTTTAAAGACAAATAGGATTTAGATTGAGGTCAGCCCTCAGGCCATACCCAGCCCACCACCTATTTCTGTATGGTCCATGAGCTAATAATGGCTTTTACCATCTTAAGTGTAAATGTAAACAAGACTCTTAACCCTTCATCAAGAATAGTTGTGCTTCTTGGTCCACAAACCCTGAAATATTTACGATCTGGATTTGTACAGAAAACGTTTGCTGATCTCTGATTTAGAGGACTATGTTGGGGGGTGGGGTCCCAGACAGGGACAACAATATTAGCCTAAGTCTAAAGGAAGAAAAGACAAGGAACATTCCAGGGAAAGGGGGTAAACTAACAGGGAAACCAGGTGAGGGAACTGTCTGTCTACTCCGGTCAGTGTCTAGAATGCCTTCTTTACCAGGCAAAGAATTTGGGTTGAGACATTGCTACATAAATGTTTGCATAATTATCTCCCTAGCTAGATTTTGAGGTTCTCCTGGGCAGCAATCATATTTTTCTTATCTGCGTACCCTCAAATAGTCTCGCACACATGGCTACCAGCTTAAAAAATGTTAGCTGATAAATAGCCACAGGCATGTCGGCAGCTAGTTAGGACCAAGCTTTCAATCATTACCAGAGGAGAGTTTTGCTTTCCTTTCCAGGAGAGGATCTATTGTTATCAATAATCATACCCTGGCAGTCCTTGCTTTCCCTCAAAGACAGCATTCCAAGGGACAACGAAATGCGTCCTTCCTTTGCAGCAAACGGTGGGAGGATGGGGGAAAGCAGAATTCTCCAGCAGACTCTGGTGCCTGACACACACTGTAACTGTAATATTGACAAGACAAAAGGTTGGGCAATTTGCATGTGCAAAAAGCATGTGCTTCTAGCCGGATTATGTTATTTTAAACAAGGTGGCCAGGCCCACGTTGGAAAGAAGCATGTTCAGCTGCAATAAATTTTGTTTGGAGCCCAAAGTTGAGCCCAGAGACCCAAAGCGGCATAATCAAGGTCGTGATTGATGAGATGTCGGCAACTCTGAGATATAGCGTGTGATGCCTCCAGTCACTGAGGGCCCGAGTGTTTGTCATAATGTCACAGCACCTGCTGCAGACTGATACCTGAGATGCAGGGGTGAGCTGGAGTGAGGGATGCGCCTGACAAGGCCATCCCCGCCCCCTGCACCCCGTGAGTGCTGGGAGGAAGGCAGTGGGCATCTGCCATTGGGAAAGACAAAATGGAGTCCCGCAGGGGAAAGCAGCATGAGGTGGGGGAAAGTGGCACATTCCTGATGCAAGGAGAGGCAGAACAGGTGCACCGAGGAAGGTTGTCGCTGCTCTTGGGCTCTGGCACCCTGCCTCGCTGCGGAGCTACACGCACTATCCTCTTTGGCAGCCACACAACCACTACCGTGAAGCATTCTGTCCCCTCCCAGCTCTGCTCTCTGAAGGACTAGGAGGCCTCCGGGAGGCTAAAGAAACCCACACACGGCATTGTTTTCTAGCAGAGGGGAATGCGTTTTACAGCCACACAAAGTCGTTTTTTTAAGATCCCTGCCCTAACCTCAATCCCGCAGTTAAGGATTGACTCGCCAGATAAATCCAGATTGCTCTTCCTCTTGGCATTGGCAAGGCATGGATTGTTCTATGTTCTCTCTCCTCTGCCAAATTTGCCTCCTCTGAAGCTCTCTGGGAGGGTATTTGTAACTCACAGTTCGAAGAGGGGAAAAAAAAAAAGGAAGCCATTTCCCAAAGCAATCATGTTTTAAAAAATATTATTATGTAAATCAAAGCAGTATGTCTCTAAATTCATTAGGCATCTTGGAGGGTTAGTCAGCCTGGATGACGGGCGGAAATTGTCAGAGGTAGCTCCCTCCTGAAGACTGTCTTCCTTGACCTTTACTTCTGCCCCTGCTCCTCTGCCCAGTACACTTCCCCCGGGAGGGAGGTGCAACCCAGCAAGGGGCTTAGCAGAATCACAGAGGGAGAGCTCCCACTGACAGTATGTACCTTCTGGTATGTACCTTCTTGTAATGGCATACCCCTTTCAACTCCTCCCAGATCTGCGAGGAATCCCTAAGTGGAGTCCCAACCGGTATCAGATCAGCAATAAAGGAAAGAGAAGCCACCAAAACAAAGTGGCATGTTAAGAGGATTACAGTCATTTCCCAGGTCTGGGACTCCAGCAACGAAACATGGAGAACGTCAAGAGCTCTTCTTTCCGTCCTCACTGGTGTTTGAAATTTTAAGTATGCAAAGACTTTTGGATTCATTCAGAGAGCAGTGAGGCCATAGGTCTCAAAGTTGTCTGTTTCCTGTCTGGACCCTCCCAGGTGCCTGAGGTGGCCAGCTGAGGAAGCTGCAAGGAGCTGTAAGCATCCGTGGGGGCTTGTGCCTTAGGAAGTCAGGCTGTCAGCAGAGCCTGACAAGGATAGACATTCATCGTCCAAACTGGTTTGTTTTCCTTCCAGTACTCTTATTTTACTAAGGTGTAATTTACATACAATACACAGCTGTTTAAGTGTATGTATCAAAGAGCTTTGACAAGTGTGTATACCCATGGTACCCACTGCTTATCAAGATTCAGAACAAGGTGCAGATACACTCATCACTTTGACAAATTCCCTCATGCCTGTTTGCTTTAATTTCCCACCCATCGAAACCACTGATCTACTTTCCCACCGTTAGATTAGTTTGCACTTTGTAAGGTGTCAAATAAATGAAATGATACAGGATACAGTCTTTTCGGTCTGGCTTCTTTTGCTCAGAACAATGTTTTCGATGTTCATCCATGTAGTAGTATGTTATCAATAGTATTAATAGGATGTTCCTTTGTTGAGCCTCATCCCATTGTAGGACTATACCATAGATGGTTTCTGTATTTATTGGTTGATAGACATTTGTGGCCCTTATGAATAAAACTGCAATGAATATTCTTATACATTTCTTTGGATAGCTATATGCTATCATTTCTCTTGGGTAAATACATAGACATGAAATTTCTGAGTTGTAGAGTAGGTAAATGAGTTTAACATTATTAGGAACTACCAAACAATTTTGCAAAGATGTAGTACCATTTTTCACTCCCTAGAGAGGTATCTGAGAGTTCCAGTTTATCCACATCCTTCCAATCCTTGATATGACTATCTTGATTACTCTAGCTACTGTAGCAGGTGAGAAGTAGTATTTCATTGTGGTTAAGCTTTTTCAACATGGTTGTTTTCCTGGGGACCTAGTTGGGTGGTGAGAGGCAGGAATTGAAATAGGAGGAAGGTTTCTATTTAGAGTCAGTCTGTATATTTCCATTTAAAAAAAAATATTTTATTTATTTGACAGAGAGAGATCACAAGTAGGCAAAGAAGCAGGCAGAGAGAGAAGGGGAAGTAGGCTCCCTGCTGAGCAGAGAGCCCGATGTGGGGCTCAATCCCAGGACCCTGGGATTATGACTTGAGCCGAAGGCAGAGGCTTCAACCCACTGAGCCACCCAGGTGCCCCTGTATATTTCCATTTTTAAAAGAGAATCTCCAGGGGCACTTGGGTAGCTCAGTTGTTAAGTGTCTGCCTTTGGCTCCTGTTGTGATCTCAGGGTCCTGGGATTGAGCCCCTCATCGGGCTCTCTGCTCAGTGGGGAGTCTGCTTCTCCCTCACCTACTCTCCCTGCTTCTGTTCCCTCTCTTATTGTCTCTATCAAATAAAATCTTTAAAAAAAAAAAACAAACCCAAAACCAAAACTCCATACAGAAGCCTGAGTTCAAAATTCCTCCCCACAAGTCTGGTTTCTGTACCAGTTGTTTATAAATATTTACCTTCACATTTTTAATGATGACAATGTATACAGCACAAATAACAGCACTTTAAATTATAAATATTCATCATGGAAGTTGCCAGTTGTTTTTATGTAGGACACAGAGAACTCTGCCTGGCTCTACATACAGGTCTATGGAAAATGTTTCTGGATCTGTAAGGGGTTAAGAACAGATACCCTAGAGAATAAATGTTCATGGTTTGAGCTCTTCCTCTGCTAGGGGTGTGACTTAAGCTAAGTTATTTTGCTTCTCTAATGGACCATAATGTCCTCCTTTGTATACTGCTGGCATAATATACCTACCTCCAGGAGTTGTTCTGAGTATTAGATGACATTGTGCATCTAAAACATGAAGGCCAGGGGCGCCTGGGTGGCTCCGTGGGCTAAAACCTTTGCCTTAGGCTCAGGTCATGATCCCAGAGTCCTGGGATCGAGCCTCACATCAGGCTCTCTGCTCAGCGGAGGGCCAGCTTCCCCCCTCTCTGTCTCTGCCTGCCTCTCTGCCTGTCAAACAAATAGATAAAATCTTAAAAAAATAAAATTAAATTAAACATGAAGGCCATTTTCTGGCACATGGGAATGTACAATAACTTCAAAACAATTAAAAAAAAAACAAACAAATTTCCAGAAAAGGTTTCCCCTCTCCCCTCTCTCACGCTCCTTTGCTGGATCCAACACAACCACAAGGCTGATTTGACCTCATTAGGGCCAGGCAAAATTAACATGTTGGGTCCAAGGGTCAATAGGCAGCTGGTACATGACGTCATTTCGGGCTTCTACAGAAACTGTCTCTGAAGGACTAAATCTCTGGAGAACAGGACCTTCACGCAAAATAGTGTAAAGCTCTGAACTTGTATTGAAAAGTGCATAAGGATCCGCCCCCCCCCCCCCCCCCCCCCCCCCCCCAGTATCCATGGCTTGCAACAGAATCTCAGCAGGACCGGGATTCTAGAACCCTCTGGAGCAACTGCAAATGGCCATAGCAGTGTGAGGAATAGGCACTGGGAAAAGAGAAGGTGAGGACTGAGTATCAGCTCTGCCACTTACCAACTAATTGTCCCTGAGTAGGTTCCTTACTTACTCTAAATTTCAGTTTCCACATCTTTAAAATGAAAATAACAATAGTTTGTACCTTACAGGGTTACTGAGATGAATAAGAGAGTCCTGTGATTGGCACCCAGTAAGTGCCAAATAAATGTTAGTTTCCTTCCCCTTCACTGATGTGCCTTCTTAATGCCAGAAGTCCTCCCTGAGGCCCTTTTCCTTCCATTCAGTGCTAAGTAGGCTTAGTCTCTTATTAAATTGCAAATGACTTTGGGAATGGTAATACATCAAGCTTGAGCTTTTTTAAGTCATTCTCATCTTAGTATGAATGCATCACCTTGTCTCATTAAAACAGAATTCTTGTAGCAGGTACCAGTGATGTGGGAAACAAAGGCAGAATAAAAATTATTAAACTTCCTTACTTCCTGTAGCCCATTGACAAGCCCTTAAAACAGGCAGAGTGACATTCCTCTAGGGACACAACTGCCTCCCCCCTAACACTTTGCTAGGGGCAAATTGCAATCATAG
This sequence comes from Meles meles, assembly GCF_922984935.1. Lineage (NCBI taxonomy): Eukaryota > Metazoa > Chordata > Mammalia > Carnivora > Mustelidae > Meles > Meles meles. Next base: position 46,007,662 of record NC_060081.1, read on the forward strand.
CCTGACCAACCCCTATCCCCAACCAGCATCCTGTAAGTTCTGCTCTAACAATTCCTTTGGAAACTTTATCTCTAAACCCTCCATGATACATGTTGACAATCATTCCCAAGCATATGGCCCAATGATACACATCTAATGGGTCTCATGACAAAGGTTTTATTACCTTTGTAAGTAATGAATAACCTTTTTCCCAACAATAGCTAGCCCCTCAAGGTCCTGGAAACCTTGCTTCCAAAATTCCTTAGAGACTTACACCATCCCTAACCCCCTCCCAACTTACAAGTATATAATAGACCACTCCTCACAACCTCGGGGCAGCAGCTCTCTCTGCCCACGAGTCCTGTCCCCTGCTTTAATGAACCACCATTTTGGACCAAAGATGTCTCAAGAATTCTTTCTTAGTCATCATCTCTGGATCTCACCCCACCGAGCCTCACTTATATTCTAAGACTTCATCACCAGTAGACCACAGAAAAGAAAAATAGAAGAAGGTGAATGTACTACCATTTTCCTTTAATTAACAATAGTGTTAAATTAATGGATAAAGTCCAGGACCCTTCTTTTGCATTTCTGTGTCCCTGCATCTCTAAAATCTCCTCCCTGACTATAGCAGCTCAAAGAATTTTTATCTTTAGATATCAGAATTCCCTCATCTTTTAATTTAGGGGTCAGCAAATTGTGGCCCAAGGGCCAAATCCAGCCTCGGGCCATTTTGTAAGTAAGGTTTTATTGGATCACAGACACACATGTTTGTTTATCTATAGTCTATATCTGTTTTTGCATCACAATGCCAGAGCTGAGTAGTTGACCAAGACCAAATCATTTGCAAAGCCTAAAATTCTTACCATGTGGTCCTTTAAGGAAAAATCTCTGACTCCTGATTTAATACATGGCTAGTCTCTCCCTGACACTTTGGGGATATGAGAAAAAGCAGGATTCAAATGGTTTGAGACATGGTGGTGAGGCAAGGGGGAGGTTACCATCCCCTACTCGAACTGATCTGGTCCAAAGTCAATTATTTCATCATGATTGACCAGCTGGGTGCTCTTCTGCTTCTTTAGAACCTTAAAATCTTATCCAGATCACTGCCCTTTATAAAATCAAGAAGAGAAACTAGTTGGATCAAAAAGAACTCCCCAAACAGTGGATTTCAGAGAATTTATTTCTTCTCATATTTTTAAAATATTTATATTTTGTATAAATCTCCTATGAGTTTGAGAGCTATAAATCGGGGACTGAACATAAGAAAAAGATAAACGCACCAGCATAGATGATTTGGAAGGAATGAGTGGAATTTAAAGAGTGAAAAATCTGAAGGAATTAAATATATAGTAACTTGAGCTGAAGATCTATTATACGGTTGTGATAAATAATTAAAATCAACTGCCAAAAAGAAAACAAGGTGTGTGTGTGTGTGTGTGTGTGTGTTTTAAATGGAAATGAAGTATTGAGAAAGGAGGATAAATGAGTTTAAACTTCAGCAAACATTATGTCAAAGAAATGTTTAGATCTCTTATCAAAAGGATATTTCTTTTTTTCTCCAACGCAGAGACTTTTGATTGAAATCCTTGGGGACTCTGTCTTCAGAATTGTCCAGAGAAAAAGCAACCAACATATTATCGCTGAATGTGGAAAAAGATGGGAGTTAGGAAAAATAAGCACCATGAGGAGGGAAGGAGGCAAAACAGAGCTGTGCAAAAATAAGTCTATGATCATAAACACAGCTGGCTTAAGGGATGGGACAGTAGATGGATGATGGGACTCAAAAGAGCCTCCTTCTACAACCACATACAGGACAATACTTACTAAAAGGATGGATAGATGTCAGAAAGCCCAGGATATCCAAAGTGACTTTTCCTTAAGACTTTGTCTGTAGGCTCCAAAATTATCTCTAGGCAGTGGCTGAGAAGTCACTACTTCTTTATCTCCTTACTCTGGGGTAGATGGATGGAGGATGAAGCTTGAAGTTGCTGTTCCCCATGAGACAGGAGTAAGAACAGATGCAGAGTTAATTTTGCTAAGGTGAAGCCAGGTTTGTCTTCCTGCTCTGGATGCTGTGAGCAAAACCCACAGCACATAGAGAGAAAGAGAGGAACCTGATTAATATTATGAAAATGCAAAAGACCTTTGGGATCGCTTGGGTCTGGAGCTAGATGTGGGGATTCTTGTCCAGGTCATTTATTGAGAGGGGAGGCTCTCAAGGGAGGGGTGGGCAGGGGAAGTGAAGGCAGCAAGTTATGACAGAAGAAGGGGTCAAATAAGGATAAGAATCTAGCTTTAAGTGTAATCTCATGGAGACCTCTGGGGTGTGGATTGCACACAGAGTCATTCCCACCTTGGGACAAGGGAGAGCTGACTTGTACTGCCCCCTAATTTCATTGGCTGAAATCATTGGCTGCAGGCCATTTCCAGGGAATGGGGGAGTAACTGACTTATCTATCTACCTCGCTTTCTACGTATCTACAGGTGAAATGACTTAAGTTGTCCAAGGTCAATTAAAGGAGAAGATTGCCTTTAGTCATTAGTAGCGAGTACTCACAGCAGCTGAGGAATGGGGATAACAGCCCAATAAAGGAGTTTTGGGTGGGGCACCAATAACACCTACCATGTATACTAAGGTTTGACTTTAGTCAGATGGGTAGGTCATCCAGTATTGGGTAAGATGTCATCCAGTATTGGGGTCGATAGGGTTAGGATGAGGTTGAGAAGGGGTTGACTTGTGGCATGGGATAGAGTCAAGGGAAATCCTCTTCCAACGAACCCTGGCATCTCCCTTTCTCACCTCTCTGTGTACATGGAATACATGCATGACATTTATTAGAAATTCACTTAATTTTTCAAACGACATAATTGATATGCATTGAAAAAGCAGCATTAAATACTTTGTCTCTATAGATGTAAAGGTTGTTTTCCCTTTTTCTAAAACAGGGAACATTATGTGCCTTCACGTGATTCCTTTAGTTGAAAGAACAGTTAACCCCATTCCTATTTGCTTCTACTCCTTTTTATAAAAGGCCTTTGTTCTTTTCTATACTTAATTATATGATGGAAAATTCTATTCAAAATAAAAACTAATTGCAGCTACATTCATATATTTCATTGGTGCTAAAATGCATGCTTTCCCACATTCTAATATTGTCCAAATCATGATTCATCTTGCTTTTGACAATCCCTGTGGGTCAGGTGAAATTTGGTACCTAGCTGCATTGCCTGTACCTGGGAAAACTTGGTCATCACTTCGTATGTATCATGTTGGTACTGTGTTCTGTTTAAATTGTCTTCAATAACTTGACCTTGAAATATTTTAAAGGCAGAAATGCATAATAGAGCTTTGGGGTATAAATTCAATATTAATGAGCAAATATTTGATGTGAGTGGAATGGACAAAATTCTCTATTTTCTTACAGAGTCGAGCCAACTGCTTTATGGAATTAAAAAAGGAAGACACAAAGTAGCAAAATTTTGTTACTGAAGCACCAATAACAATATAACCTCTCTCATGCCAACCAAGGCAACTGAAGTCATGAGAAATGGTCATGTCCCTCAGAATATGTGAAAACAAAACAAAATAAAAACCAAAGCCACAGGAAGCTGATGTGAATGGCTCATGGCACAGGGCTATCATAGAGGCATTATGTCATAGTTTGATTGATAGAATATTTTCTTCTTTTTCGGTACATGTGCTTTTTACAATTAATAGAGCCAACCATTTCATGAAACATGGTGCTAGGCAATGACATAATTATTCTTAGAAGAAATTATTTTGAAAAATAGCCTGATGGGTGATAAAACTCAGATAAAGATACCATAAAGAACATACTTAAAGTAAATGAAGGCTGGTTTATTTAGGTTGCTGCAGCAAAGGAGAATAGATTTAGAGAAAGCATAGGAGCATTATAATAAGGGGGGTTGGGAGACAGGGCTTCTGAGAGGACTTGGGCTTTGGGTGAATCTAAGGAAAAATGAAGGGACCAGGATCCGCTTCTAAATTAGATGCTGTAAGAACTTAGGGGAAATTTTGTCTAGAAGGCAGGAAGGCCAAAGTGAGGTTGGGGTTGTCCTTGGTAAAGAAATGGTCAGGCATGTTAGTCAAACGAGGAAATGTTTAGTCATTGTTGTGGCTATGGATTGGCCTCATCTCTGTCCTGTTGTAGATGTGAGCATGATGTGGCTTGTATGGGCACTACTTATCTTTAGCTGGGAACATCCTGTCCTAGGTGCCAGTGGGGCCTCTGTAGCAAAGTATGTGAAAAATTCACTGGACTTGAAGTGAAAAGCTTGATTTAATAGACTTGCATCTTTTGGGCGTGGGAATTTATTTAATTTGTATAACCTTTCTGAACTTACAGTTTCCTAAGTTATAAAATAGGTCTAGTTTTTCATGGCAAATGTTAGAAAGTAGTTTAGTTTCATTCTTTTACATGTGAGTGGAATTTTTCCCAGCATGATTCATTGAAGAGACTGTCCTTTTCCCGTTGTATATTCTTGTCCCCTTTGTCACAGATTAGTTGACTGCATAATTGTGGGCTTATTTCTGGGCTCTCTATTCTGTTCCACTGATCTGTTGTTCCAGTACCATACTGTTTTGGTCACTACAGCTTTGTAGTATATCTTGAGATCTGGAGTCATAATACTTCCAGCTTTGTTTTTTCTTTCTCAATGTTTTTTTCAGTTATGCTAGGTCTAACGTAATTCCATATAAACTTAAGTATTATCTGTTCTAGTTTTGTGAAAGAAGCTGTTGGTATTTTCATAGGGGTTGCACTGACTCTGCAGATTACTTGGCCTCGTGTGGACATTTTAACAATATTAATTCTTACACTCCTTGCATAGGATATCTTTCCATTTGTTTCTGTCATTTTCAATCTCTTTCATCAATGCTTTGTAGTTTTCAGAGTGCAGGTCTTTCACCTCCTTGGTTAAGTTTATTCCTAGGTATTTTATTCTTTTTGGTGTAATTGTAAATGGGACTGTTTTCTTAATTTCTCTTTTTGCTACTTCATTATTAGTATAAAGAAATGCTTCCAATCCCATCTTGTTTCATTTTTTTCCTTCCCTACATTGGGAGGGAGACAAATCATAAGAGACTCTTAATCTCACAAAACAAATTGAGGGTTGCTGGGGGTGGAGAGGGGGAAGGAGAGGGTGGCTGGGTGATGGACATTGGGGAGGGAATGTCCTATGGTGAGTGCTGTGAATTGTGTAACTCTGATGATACCTGTACCCCTGGGACAAATAATACATTATATGTTAATAAAAATAATTAAAAAAAAGAAGTGCTTCCAATTTCTGGTATTAATTTTGTATCCTGCTGTCCTACAGTATGCATTTGTTACTTCTAATAGTTTTTTGGTGAAGGGGAATGGGAGAAATAGGCTTCCTGTTATGGAATGAATAAGTTACAGGAACAAAAGGCACAGCATAAGGAATATCGTCAACAGTATTGTAACAGCATTGAATGGTGACAGATGGTAGCTGCACTTGCAGTGAGCACAGCACAATGTTTAAACTTGTTGAATCATGATACTGTATACCTGAAATTGATGTAACATTGTGTACCAAGGACACTCAAATTAAAAAAAGTAATTAAAAATAAAAATAAGGATAAATAAGTCCTGGGGTTGTAATGTACAGCATGGTGACTATATCACATGTTTAAAAGCTGCTCAGAGACTAGATCTTAAAAATTCTCATTACAAAGAAAGAAATTATGACCATATGATGACAGATGCTCACTAGGCTTATTGTGGTGATTATTTTGCAATGTATGGAAATACAAAATCATATCATACACCTAAAACATACAGTGTTCTATGTCAATTATACCTCAATAAAAAAAATCTACCCTAAATAAATAAATAAGTAAAATATTTCCAATAAGATGTACTTGACATGGTGAATGAGAAGACAAAAGGAAGTACATACCTAAAAGACAGTGGTAAGCAATGTATATATTAAAAAAAAATTGATTCCTTTAGGCTGTTTTAGACAATAGACCCAAGCTGCTGGAAGACCCTGGGCTTTGAAAGGAAGTGGAGAGGTCTGGGAGGATTCACAGTTTGGGCTTCTAGGAGATTTTGCTCTAGTGGAGCGAATTCAGAGGTAGCATGGCCAGCCACAAGGCTTGCACACAGCTGGGGAGCCAAGGAGCTACCTGCGGCGTCTGAGTTTGGGTTCTCCCAGAAGTGGACCTTGAGTCAACCATTCCTGTGAATGTGATTTATTAAGGAAGGACTCCCTGGAGAGTCTGGTAAGCATGAAAGTGGAAAAGGAAAGACAGGGAGCTGGCATCTGTATGCTTCCAAGTGGAACCCCAGCTTCTGCTGAGCCTGCATGGGGAGCATAAGGGACCCCTCAGAGTTCATCCAGCCTCAAGACCAAGGAGCTGGACATTTGTTCTTCTGTACCACTTGGTCAATAGATGGGCTCCTTTGTGGGGCAGGGTCTGGGCAGCTGCAGAGTCCACAGTGGCAGGAACTATTAGCAACAAGGTCTGCAGAAGCTGGGGAACGGGTGCACAGCAGTCCATGTGGATGGAGTGTGCCAATGGAGTCCACTACTTGAAAGGGGCTTCCCTGGACATATTTTCTGGAAGTCTTCTCTAGCCCCCCCAATACTGTTGTGATATCTTACTCTTACCATGTTCACCTGGAGAGGCAGCTCTTCTGTAATCCGTCACTTTCGGGAACATCGTACTAATAGAACAGCTAGGACTTCAAATGAAGTATGTCAGAGTAAATATTTAAAAGCTGTCGTTCTGTCTGACGTGTCACCGGAGTGTGACATGACTATGGGAGTCCTGTTAGGAGTAATGAGGCAAGATGAGCCCTAGCAGATTCATTCTGCAGAGCAGAGCTCAAAGACTGAACTAATATTATTACTGACCATAAATGTTGTTAGGGAGATGTGGAGAGGATGTTAATGCCGCTAAGCATTACAATCACATCTCAATAATGACCAGTGAAGCAGGCTAATAAATTGTAGATCATGTGTGCCCTGCATATTCATTCCTTCAGAAACCTCAACTTCTTGGCTGCAAGAAGTTCAAAGTCTCCACCTGCGAGCTCTGGGCCGAAAGCCACACGGGGAAGAAAAATTAAAAGCTGGCAATTCTGAGTCTTCTGCCCTTGAGTTACTTTCCTCTCTTCCTTCCCACTAACGAACATGGAAAAAAAGAGAGTAAAGGTGCAGATTTGCTACTAGGTGGGAATCTAGTGCTGATGCAACATGGTCTGGTTTAAACAGGAGGAACCAGGGACCAGAAGAGCTTCGGCTGTGACTTGTAATGCATTGTGTAACATCAGGCCTCCTAGTCCTGTTTCTCTGGCTTGGGGCTTTCTAAGCACATTTTGGAAAAATAAAAAGTCCTTGTCATCAAGCAAGAGGATGCGATGTGTGTGCACTTGTTAAAAATAAATCTGCTCTCACCAAAAACCCATCCAGGAAAATCTCAGGAAAACCCTCCAGGAGAAATATTGTCATTACACCAATGATTTTCATGTTCTGAGAATCTCCTGGGAGCCATCGTTTCTTGAGAACTGGAGCATGATTTTTGAAGATTTTATGTTTCTTTTGTAAAGCCCATTTGGGTGGACCTGTCTCCTGACCTCAGGGTTTAAGAAACAGAGGATGACAGTATAGCCTGTAAGCAGTCTTAGTTCTTACTGACCGCTCTTTACCCAAGAAGCTGCTGCCCCCTGGAGTCAGACAATGGAATGTGCACATACTCCAACTCTTAATTTGAACCAATCTACTCCTACATAAAGTAAACGGAAAATAATTACTCGGCAGGCTTTTCTTTAGCCAGTGATAGAGCCTTCACACAGTAATGAATTTGCACTTTATCTACCTCTTCCCATTCACCTTTTTATTAGTGAGAAAACTCAAATTCAGAAAAAGGACCTGAATGCCGTTAGCTACTGCAAGTTCCTAGAGGAGTTGTAACTTCCAGGGACAAGAGCCTAGCGTTTAAGCTGGAAGCTATTGCCTCTAGCTTTGGCTCCTCCAGCCATCAGGATATGGATTTTGAACAGAGTAGGCTTGGAGATCTTTTTTGTTTCGCAGCACCAGTTTCATATGGGGTCTAGCACAAGAGAAGAGAACCTCATATCTAGAGACAGAGTTTGGTGAAAACCCTCCCAGAACTTGTGGATTTTCTCCATTGTGAAAGCTAACCTTCTCAGATTCATGTTTGGTCCTCTCTGGTCCCAGGAGTACCCTGGCATTCAGAATTCAAGTTGTGGGAGCTGAGTTACCTGGTCTAGGTCAGTGGTTCTCAACCCCATGTTTTCTTCTAAGAGGTCTAGGCAAATAGGGTTCTGTGGTTCATTAGGCAATTATTGGTGAGGAGGACCTTACACAACTATTCCAGGAGTCGTGGGGTGTTTATGTTAAAAAAGGAAAGAAAAGGGAAAAAAACACCTTAAATTAATCTGACACAAGTCCCTACTCTTCTTTCCTCTTCCCCTTCAAAATTATTACTTTCTTATGAAAACATACTCTTAAACATTAGGATGAGTAATTCATGTCTTAACATTTTAGAATTTGTGAGAATCTCTTCTACCGCTACTAAATATTGAATGAATGTCTTCATGGAAATGAAATATTTCCTCTTTGATCTTACCTGACTGCCTGTCTTCCTTCCTTCCTTTCCTTAGAAGAGAATACAGAGCCCTTAGATGATGTTAAATCTTCTCCTTTATAGTCTGTAAATTAAATACAATGATGTAAAGTTAACTATTATTACTACATCTTATGTTATATGGTAAGGGAATAAGAGAGAAGAAAACAAAAATATTTGCTATGCATGTACCCAGACATATACACAACAGAATGAGGAAGACATAACATTAATGTCTTAATATCTGCAGCTGGCCACATGGTTTTAGCCACATAGCTAATATTTATAACTGCCTTCCTCCACTACCCATTCTTTTGTTTTATTCTTTTAAAGATTTTATGTATTTGTCAGAGAGAGGGCAAGAGAGCACAAGCAGCGGGAGCAGCAGCAGAGGGAGAAGGAGGCTCCCCATTGAACAGGAACCCAATGCAGAATGCAATCCCAGGACCCTGGGATCATGACCTGAACCAAAGGCAGACACTTCACTGACTGAGCTACCCAGGGGTCCATTCCCCCACTACCCATTTTATATTCCCTTTGCCCTCACCTGCACCTCAGCTAGTCATGGTCCTTTGCCTGGTGGGGTGAACTAAATCTTCATTTCTGATGGTCTGGGCCATTAGCAGTCCTGCCTTAATGGGATTGTTGTAATTTACCATTGAGTTTAATCACAGGGCATGGCAGCATTAAGAGACCCCCAAGGGATCTCCTGTTTTCTAGACATGCTCTTTTTTACTTTCAGTGACAGTCCACGATCAATCAGCCAACACCATAGGTATCTGACAATCAGATTACTCTGATGACTGCTTTGATTTTCACTATCCATCATCCATGGTAATCACACCTACCTTGTCTTTAGCAATTAAATTGTGCCACTTGGACTCTCCCTCTCTGGGATCTAATTATCCCCACCGAATTCAGGGATCAAGAGTTCGGTAACAGGCAGCAGCTCCCACTCTTAACTCCTGACCTACAGAGAAGAGCAACCATAGAGCTCTTCAGAGATGCTGCGGTTCCCCTCACAAATTTGTTTCTTGCAGTCTTGGTGAAAGGACTCAACCAGAGGAGGTGAGCAGGTCTAAAATGATAAAATCCATTTTAATATTTTAATCCCCTAAGGACTTTGGATGCCTTCCTCTGCAGTATACCAAGGCAGTATTCCAGTTCATGTAGTGTAGATTACCCCTCTTTCCAGTGTACTTACTTTTATTTTTAATTTTTTTTTAATATTTTATTTATTTACTTGACACAGAGAGAGAGAGAGAGAGAGAGAGAGAGTCAGCAAGAAAGGGAACACCAGCAGGGGGAATAGGAGAGGGAGAAGCAGGCTTCCCTCCAAGCAGGGAGCCCAATGGGGGGCTCAATCCCAGGACCCCGGGATCATGACCTGAGTTGGAGTCAGACATTTAATGACTGAGCCACCCAGGCACCACTAGCACACTTACTTTTATAAATCTATATTAAGATAGAATTTTTTAAAGTTAAGTTCATTGTTACTGTTATTGATGCGCTCATATCAGTGATAGGTACCATATTGCTTATATATCATTTCACAAGCATCCAAGTCCACATGGAATCTGGCTGACCTGAGCATTTGGCATGTCCTGGAGATGAAAAGTGTTTCACAAAGTCAGCCAGAAGAGAATGGAAAGTGAGCAAATCTTGGATGTGAGGATAGTGACCAGCTCAGCAGGTATGTATTTTAAAATACCACCTTTTGGAGACTTCCCTGTCTTACCACTCAGATGGCATCTCTTTTTTTTTTTTTTTTTTTTTTAAGATTTTATTTATTTATTTGACAGAGAGAGATCACAAGTAGGCAAAGAGGCAGGCAGAGAGAGTGAGAGGGAAGCAGGCTCCCTGCAGAGCAGAGAGCCGGACGTGGGACTCGATCCAGGACCCTGAGATCATGACCTGAGCCGAAGGCAGCAGCTTAAACCACTGAGCCACCCAGGTGCCCCTCAGATGGCATCTCTTTATCCAACCTCACAGAAGCTGAGAACTGGCCCTGTCTTCACAGTCCCCATGGGGTAAGTCCACTTTTATCTCTTCCTCTTCCTGTTATGACAACTGCCTTCCTCCCTGCTCCTCATTCCTCAGAGGCAACAGAGCCAGAGGAATGCTGTATTTTCCTCAAGTTTCCGTAGTTGACACACCAGAGGGAATAGAAAATACTGGAGGAAGTCAATAAGCTGTATTAATTCAGTCTCAGCTGTTATTTCTAGAATGGTCTATGTTTAATTTCAGGCACATATGGGTGACTTAAGCCAGGCTTTGAAGCATATACCTCATTAAGGAAATATATAAAAAACATCTCAAAATAGTAATTTTTGAGCTTTTACTTTTTGTCATTTCCTTTTCATCATGACCTTTCCCCTTCTCATCCACCTTGCCTTGAGGATAAGTAGATTATTAGAGAGAAAACACAAAGAAGAAACAGTCAATGTTCATCTTTCTGACTTCCAAAACAGCCTTTTGAGAATCAAAAGGGATGGCTTGAGAGAGACAGAGCAATGTTTAGGCCATAATCAAAGAATCAGAAGGAGAATAGAGAATCTTCAGGTCAAGATGGCATCTTTGCTCCAATCATATAGCAAAAGGGGAAAAAAATACATATATAAAGAGACATGGCTGAACTCAATAAAAGACAGGCATTTCCATAGTCAACGACCAGAGCAGAAAAACAACATGGTGAGTAGAGCAGAGGGTAAGACCTCATTGCACTTTGAATGTGAAGTAGGCAGAAGTTAGAAGGGCTTTTGGTTACTCCCAAGTCAAGAGGACTAAAAGTGTTCCACAGGAGATGACACCCTCGCTTATGATGGGAAAGTATAATTCTTCTGCCAACCTTTTCTTGGGGGTAGAGCTGCTAGTAAGTGGGACCTAAGAAAGGTGGAGACATGGACACGTCTGCATGTTCAAGAGCTGTGGCAACTGGGCCAGTTCGTTGAGCCTGGATCTGCCCCGTTCCCAGCATGCCTGGTGCTGATGGAACCTAGCTTCAGATTAAGACCCTAGAGGGTCACATGAAGCAACTGTGAAACCAAAACAAACAGAAACAACTTACCACAAAGCAAATAAAAAAGGGAAAAAATACAACATTTTACCAAAGCAGCAGAAGGCAGAGAAAGAGACTAACAGCAAGAAAGAAGAAGCATGGTTATCTCAGACCCCAAATAAGGTAATACAAATATACCCTATGAGGCTCAAAGAAAATGTAAATCGATTCAACTTTCCTACTAAAAGTCACACTTTGTAAAATTGAATTTGAAATAGGCTGCTAAGTAAGATAAAAAAAATACACCTAAAACAACACCACATGGAAAGATTTGAAATGAAGCCATGAAAAATAAAATAAATACTAAGTAAAACAAGCAGTGTGAGAAAACGTAATGTCTGGCAAAATAAAATTTAAGACAACATTACTAAGATACCATATAATTATGAAAAAAGAACAAGCCAATGGGAAGTTATGGTTATCATGAATTTGAAGACACTCAACAATAAACCTTCAAGCTATTAACAGTAAAACTTGCAGAATCACAAAGATAAATTAACAAACATAGAAACATTAGCAATTTTAATAAAACTATCAAAAATGGATAAATTAAGCAGAAAAATAAGTACATATAAATGACCTATAAAACAAAATTTATAACATTATTTATTATATATAATTGTTTACATACTGACCGGTAATGTGACTTCTGACATATGTCTGTTTTCCTTGTTCTATTTTTCTTGGTTCTATACATATTTATGGATAAAAAAAACAAACATGTACTGAAATAATAAAAATTTTAATGGGAATTGTAAATACTGAGTTTATGATCATGATATGCTGGAATTTTTTTTAAAAGATTTTATTTATTTATTTATTTGACACAGAGAGAGAACACAGCAGAGGGAGAGGGAGGAGCAGGTTTCCTGCTGAGCAGGGACCCCCCCCCCCGCAACTCAGAACTTAATCCCAGGACCCTGGGATCATGACCTGAACCAAAGGCAGATGCTTAACCAACTCAGACACCCAGGCACCCTGGAATTGTTCTGAAGAACCAAAGGAAAAGCCAAGATACAGGAACATTGCCTAGATCAGGAGGTATGGTGTCAGAGTACTGACTCTGGGGAACTGCAAGGAACACTTGGCATCAGCACTGGGTGAGAGCCATGCCTTGCTAACTGTAAGCCTTGAATGCTAAAGGAAGCCACCATTTTGTGTGAATGTGGTATGTTTCCAAGGTAGAAGAGCCATATAGTTGCTCCTCTTCACTGTGAATATTGGAAATTCCATCGACAATTATCAGCAGAACACCTATGGATGTCCTACTAGTAGAATGTCACTTGTGCCTTGGGACTTAGCCTAACCTTATCTGAACTGCCTGGTATGGACTATCAAGCCCCCAGGGTCAATATTCTGTGATGTAAGACACGCTACCCGCAGACATGCTACCCGTCGCCTCAACAAATGATGGAGCACTTAATGTCCAGAGGAACTGTAGTGGTATAAAAAGCAAAGCCCAGAAATGGTCAGTTAGGTGGTAAAATCTCCCCCATTACAAACAGAGCTGGAGAGCATTTACTATTTCAGGATGCAGTTGTTTGCAGGAAAGTTTTCCTTCTAAGGCTGAAGCGAAATGGAATAGACATAATATGAAGAACATTTTTTTTCCCCCAGAGGAAAAATAGCTTTCATTGTCAACTCTTTGAAAACAACACCCTACTTAGAGATATGTTATGAACCAAAACCTGTCTTTTTGGGACACATCCCTAATTTCCACTTATTCAATAAGAATCTAAAAGGGAGGAATTTTCATTGGGGATCAGAGAAAGATACTCTTGTTTCATCTTTTTTTCCATTTTCTGCCTATGTTTTCATAAACTCCTTCATCCATATTTCCATCCACTCTGCAGAGCCATCTGTAACTACTGAACACTCATACTGAGACTTGCATGAGGCCTTTTCTTCACTCATTCTGTTCTCATTCATTCACTATGACAGAGATCTCTTGGGACCCCTTCTCAGATAATGTGCCCAGCAGCCTACCTGTTAGGGACTGAATGTTTGTGTCCCCACCCAAAGGTCATATGTTGAAACTCTACCCCAGAACATGATGGTATTAGGAGGTGGTGCCTTGGGAGGTAGTTAGGATTAGACCAGGACTTGAAGGTAGAGCCCTTATGAATAGGATTAGTGCCTTTGTAAGAGTCATTAGAAAGCTTGCTTCCACTGCTCTCTGCTCTTCATCATGTGAGGATATAAGAAATCTACAGTGTGCTGCCTGGAAGAAGGTTCTCACTGGAACCCGATCCCACTGGCATATTGATTTTGGACTTTCAGCCTTTAGAACTATGAGAATTTATGTTGTTTATAAGCCACCTCACTTCTGGGTATTTTGTCATAGCAGCTTGAGTTGACTAATACTCTACTCTACTGCCTTTCTTTTTGCCCCAGCTGCCTACTCTCCACCAGTTCATTAAAGTGTTCATCTTTCTTCTATTCCTTCTCTTCCCTTCCCACCACATTTATTGGGTAGGCTCTACCAGACACTGTGATATTCATTGTGTATACAGTGGTCAACAAAATAGAAACTGTACCCGCATTTATGAGTCTTATAACCTGATATGGAAGATTGATATTCAATGGACACAAATATATAAATACAATTCTGAAATATGCTATGAAAGAAAGTGATTTTTTTTTCTGTGAAAAAGACAGTAACTTGGCAATATGCTTTAGTTTGAAGGTCCAGAGAAAGAACTATATCATTGAGCTGATTCTAAAGGATGATTGGGAAAAAAAAAAAAAAAAAAAAAAAGGTGTTTCTAGGTAAGGAGAGGACTAAGCCCTTTGCAGGCTGAGGAAATAGGTTCTCTCAGTTGGCAGGACACTTTTCTCCTGTAGGGGAACAAACAAACAAAACAAACCTAACTGTCCTCTTTAAATATCCCTCCCCACCCCCGATCTTTGTATTATTTCTATTGAGTGGATAGTCAGAAGTTATTTCTTTATATTTAGGTTTTCACCAGTATGTGTTAGAATCATATCTTTAATTACTTCCTGGGTCAGATCTTTATTCACCTCAGAATAGTTCTTCATGCTGTTTAATTAACTTGATTTGATATCAACACTTTGTAGTGTACTCTTTTTCTTTCTTTTTTTTTTTTTTTTTTTTTTTTTTAAAGATTTTATTTATTTATTTAACAGAGAGAGATCACAAGTAGACAGAGAGGCAGGCAGAGAGAGAGAGAGGGAAGCAGGCTCGCTGCTGAGCAGAGAGCCCGATGCGGGACTCGATCCCAGGACCCTGAGATCATGACCTGAGCCGAAGGCAGCGGCTTAACCCACTGAGCCACCCAGGCGCCCCTTTTTCTTTCTTTTTAAAAGGAAGTTTGATTATTTACATGTTTATTCTTCATTTGCTGCTATAAGATTACATTCTATTCTCTTCAATCATTTTTAGTTTTTTTCCCCTCCAAATTCTGGCAGAAATTGTCAGGAATTTTATTTTATTTATTTTATTTATTTATTTGACAGAGATCAAAAGTAGGCAGAATGGCGGGGGGTGGGGTGGGGTGGGGGGAACAGTCTCCCTGCTGAGCAGGGAGCCGGATATGGGGCTCCATCCCAGAACCCTGAGGGCATGACCTGAGCTGAAGGCAAAGGCTTTAACCCACTGAGCCACCCAGGCACCCCTGGAATTTTAATTTTAAGTTTAATGCAGGATAAATTTTCCTTTTAATGAAATAGTTATCTTTTCTCCTCCAAAAGTCATGGGGCCTACATAAAGCAATTGATCTAGAAACTCCTTTCATACTGTCCTTACCCTTTCTCTATCATTGATTAGACAACGAATAGACATCTGCCCCAAGCTATGCTCAATAGAGTTTCCTCTCTCTTAGACATCTGCCCCAAGCTATGCTCAATAGAGTTTCCTCTCTCTTGAAAATTTATAATGGGGATTTAGACTGATATTTGGGCTCTCACTAGGTAGTTATAGGTAATTTCAGGCTTGTAGTTCTAGACCCTTCTCAGACCTAATGGTTTAGAGTCCACAAAAACACCTTGATGCCTACTAATAAATTCTCTTTTTATGTTTATGCTTGTATAGTTGTTTTTGTTCTTTGCAGCCAAAATAGTTTGTCTAAATACAGGTTTCAGGAGGAATTATTTCCATCTTCTAAATGGCTGCTCGCTCTAACCTACATGTGGAGGATTAGGAAACATTTAAAAAATTTAAAATTGATGAAAGACATTTTTTCTGCTTGAACAGCAGAAATTTGAATGCAAATTGCATATAATGAATACTTACACATTGCAGGTTTGAAAAAGAAAGATAAAGGACTTAAAAGGCATTATGAGACTTTTCTTCAGCTCTGTACAGCCTTTGATGTTCATGTTGTTAAAACTGTCACACAGGGGGCGCCTGGGTGGCTCAGTGGATTAAGCCACTGCCTTCGGCTCAGGTCATGATCTCAGGGTCCTGGGATGGAGCCCCGCATTGGGCTCTCTGCTCCGCAGGGAGCCTGCTTCCTCCTCTCTCTCTGCCTGCCTCTCTGCCTACTTGTGATCTCTCTCTCTGTCAAATAAATAAATAAAATCTTTAAAAACAAAACAAAAAAAAAACTGTCACACAGACATAGCAAAAAAGGAGGGGGTCTGTTGTTTCCTATAGCAATGGTCAGTTCTACTTGGTATAAAAGACACTATTTTCTTAAATAATATATAAATATCATCTATTATATATAAATTTTATATGTATATCATATATAAATAAAATAAATGTTTTTCTAATGTGTAGGGGACAGAATCCAAAGACTTTTGGATCAAAGCATACTGATACTACCATCAGTATATATTATATATTACATTGTTATATATTATGTTAATACAATAAAGTGAGATAGAATGGTCAAGGTAAGATTGGCACTTTCTTGCTTCTATAATTTATAGCAGTGAAGTACATCTACTGAAGTTCAAATGATCACTAAGCTTAGAAAGGAACTGCAAAAAGACAAATCACTTCTTGTGTGACCAAAAGACCAGTCAGACATTTCGCCAGTGAACTGGGGCTTTGAGACTCATCCATTAGTCTGATATACAAAGTAGATTCTTGGAAGAGAAGTAAAGCACAACATTAAAAAGGCAAAATCGGGCTCCTGGGTGGCTCATTTGGTTGAGGGACTGCCTTAGGCTCAGGTCATGATCCCGGACTTAAAGGATCGAGTCCCGCATCGGGCTCCCAGCTCCTTGGGGAGTCTACTTCTCCCTCTAACCTTCTCCTCTCTCATGCTCTCTCTCACTCATTCTCTCTCAAATAAATAAAATCTAAAAAAATAAAAAAATAAAAAGGCAAAATCATCCTATGTTGTGTGTTCACATGTTTGTTGTAGACCAAGAGAAGAAGGAAAGGGCTTTATGTTTACTTAACACTTTATTAGTATTAAATAATTATGAAACTACTCATTAAAATTTGTGTGACACAAGTAGAGGAAAAACAATAGCCCCAAGTGTTTATGCTAGAGAGGAGGGAAGGCTGAAAATTAATGAACTAAGATTTCAGCTTAAGAAAGATGAACAACAAAAACAAACAAATAAACAAAAATAAAGCTAATCTAAAAAATAGAAGGAGGTAAGTAATACAGTCTAGGAATTCTTTTTTTTTTCTTTTTTTTTTCAAAGATTTTATTTATTTATTTGACGGAGAGAGAGATCACAAGCAGGCAGAGAGGCAGGCAGAGAGAGAGGAGGAAGCAGGCTCCCTGTGGAGCAGAGAGCCCGATGCGGGGCTCGATCCCAGGACCCTGAGATCATGACCTGAGCCGAAGGCAGCAGCTTAATCCACTGAGCCACCCAGGCGCCCCCAGTCTAGGAATTCTTAAACCAAATGTGCATCAGTTCATTAGTAGTGACAAACCTTCTTTTTCTTTCAAAGGTTTTATTTATTTTTTTGCGGGGTGGGGGTGGGGAACAAGTTGTGGGGAGGGGCAGAGGAAGAGGGAGAAGTGACTCCCTCCTGCTCCAGGAGCCTGATGTGGGACTCGATCCCAGGACTCTGGGATCATGGCCCGAGCAAAAGGAAGATGCGCAACCAACTGAGCCACCCAGGTGCCCTAGAAAAATACAATTTAAAAAGATGCCATGTACAATAGCAATCTATCATTCATTTATCTGTCTATCTATCATCTATCTATGTATATTTGGTACATAGGGTGAACATTTTTTTTCAAACTTTTTTTTATTTAAATTCAATTAATTAACATATAATGTATTCCTGGTTTCAGAGGTACAGGTCTGTGATTCATCAGTCTTATATAATGCCCAGGGTGCATTACATCACATGCCCTCCTTAATGTCCGTCACCCAGTTACGCCGTCCCTCCACTCTTTTCCCTTCCAGCAACCCCCACCCCTCCAGCAACCCTCAGTTTGTTCTATGATTAAGAGTCTCTTATGGTTTGTCTCCCTCTCTGGTTTCATCTTGTTTTATTTTTTCCTCTCTTACCCTATGATCCTCTGTTTTGTTTCTTAAATTCCACATATCAGTGAGATCATCAGATCTTTCTCTGATTGACTTACTTCACTTAGCACAATAACCTTTAGTTCTCCATCTGCATCATTGCAAATGACAAGACTTCATTTTTTGATGGCTGCATTATATTCCTCTGTGTGTGTGTGTGTGTGTGTGTGTGTGTGTGTGTGTGTACACCACATCTTTTTTATCTGTACATCTGTCAATGGACATCTGGGCTCTTTCCATAGTTTGGATATTGTGGACATTGCTGTTATAAATATTGGGGTGCAGGTGTCCCTTTGGGTCACTACATTTTTATCTTTGGGGTAAGTACCCATTAGTGCAACTGCTGGGTCATAGGGTAGCTCTATTTCAATTTTTTGAGGAACCTCTATATTGTTTTCCAGAGTGGCTACACCAGCTTGCATTCCCACCAATGGTGTAGGAGGGTTCCCCTTTCTCTGCATCCTCACCAACATCTGTCAGTCATTTCCTGACTTGTTAGTTTTAGGGATTCTGACTGGTGTGAGGTGGTATCTCATTGTGGTTTTGATTTGTATTTCCCTGATGCCGAGTGATGTGGAGCACTTTCTCATGTGTCTGTTGGTCATCTGGATGTCTTCTTTGCAGAATGTCTGTTCATGTCTTCTGCCCATTTCTTTTTTTTTTTTTTTAACAAGGTCAGTGTACTTTTATTAATTTGGATGTTTACCAGGTATCTTAGGTAGCTAGGGTTGCCATAACAAAATATCACAGATGGGGTGGCTTAAACAACAGAAATACACTTTTTATAGTTCTAAAGGCTTGATATCCAAAATAAGGTGTTAACAGAGTTTATTTTTCCTGGGGCCTCTCTCCCATTCTAGCAGATAGCCACCCCCTTGATGCATCTTTACACATCCATCCTCTGTCCAAGTGCATTTCTGGTATCTCTTCCTCTTCTTTTTTTTTTTTTTTCTCCACTTTTTAAAAATTTCTTTTCAGTGTAACAGTATTCGTTGTTTTTGCACCACACCCAGTGCTCCATGCAATATATGCCCTCCCTATTACCCACCACCTGGTTCCCCAACCTCCCACCCCCCGCCCCTTCAAAACCCTCAGGTTGTTTTTCAGAGTCCATAGTCTCTCATGGTTCATCTCCCCTTCCAATTTCCCTCAACTCCCTTCTCCACTCTATCTCCCCATGTCCTCCATGTTCTTTGTTATGCTCCACAAATAAGTGAGACCATATGATACTTGACTCTCTCTGCTTGACTTATTTCACTCAGCATAATCTCTTCCAGTCCCATCCATGTTGCTACAAAAGTTGGGTATTCATCCTTTCTGATGGAGGCGTAATACTCCATCGTGTATATGGACCACATCTTCCTTATCCATTTGTCCATTGAAGGTCATCTTGGTTCTTTCCACAGTTTGGCGACCATGGCCATTGCTGCTATAAACATTGGGGTACAGATGGCCCTTCTTTTCACTCCATCTGTATCTTTGGGGTAAATACCCAGTAGTGTAATTGCAGGGTCATAGGGAAGCTCTATTTTTAATTTCTTGAGGAATCTCCACACTGTTCTCCAAAGTGGCTGCACCAACTTGCATTCCCACCAACAGTGTAAGAGGGTTCCCCTTTCTCCACATCCTCTCCAACACACGTTGTTTCCTGTCTTGCTAATTTTGGCCATTCTAACTGGCGTAAGGTGATATCTTAGTGTGGTTTTAATTTGAATCTCCCTGATGGCTAGTGATGATGAGCATTTTTTCATGTGTCTGATAGCCATTTGTATGTCTTCATTGGAGAAGTGTCTGTTCATATCTTCTGCCCAATTTTTGATATGATTATCTGTTTTGTGTGTGTTGAGTTCGAGGAGTTCTTTATAGATCCTGGATATCAACCTTTTGTCTGTACTGTCATTTGCAAATATCTTTTCCCATTAAGTGGGTTGCATTTTTGTTTTGTTGACTGTTTCCTTTGCTGTGAAGAAGCTTTTGATCTTGATGAAGTCCCAAAAGTTCATTTTCGCTTTTGTTTCCTTGGCCTTTGGAGACATATCTTGAAAGAAGTTGCTGTGGCTGATATCGAAGAGGTTACTGCCTATGTTCTCTTCTAGGATTCTGATGGATTCCTGTCTCACGTTGAGGTCTTTTATCCATTTCGAGTTTATCTTTGTGTACGGTGTAAGAGAATGGCCAAGTTTCATTCTTCTACATATAGCTGTCCAGTTTTCTGAGCACCATTTATTGAAGAGATTGTATTTTTTCCACTGTATATTTTTTCCTGTTTTGTCGAAGATTATTTGACCATAGAGTTGAGGGTCCATATCTGGACTCTCTACTCTGTTCCACTGGTCTATGTGTCTGTTTTTATGCCAGTACCATGCTGTCTTGGTGATCACAGCTTTGTAGTAAAGCTTGAAATCAGGTAATGTGATGCTGCCAGTTTTGTTTTTGTTTTCTGCCCATTTCTTGATTGGGTTATTTGTTCTTTGGGTGTTATGAGTTTGATAAGTTCTTTATAGATTTTGGATACTAGCCTTTTATCTGATATGTTGTTTACAAATATCTTCTCCCATTCTGTCAGTTGTCTTTTGGCTTTGTCAACTATTTCCTTTGCTGTGCAGAAGCTCTTATCTTGACGAAGTCTCAATAGTTCATTTTTGCCTTTGTTTCCCTGGCCTTTGGAGACAAATCTAGCAAGAAGTTGCTGCAGCTGAGGTCAAAGAGGGTCTCAATAGTTCATTTTTGCCTTTGTTTCCCTGGCCTTTGGAGACATATCTAGCAAGAAGTTGCTGCAGCTGAGGTCAAAGAGGTCAGTGCCTGTGTTCTCCTCTAGAATTTTGATAGGTCCCTATCTCACATTGAGGTCTTTCATCCATTTTGAGTCTACTTTTGTTTATGGTGTAAGGAAATGGTCCAGTTTCATTCTTCTGCATATGGCCGTCCAATTTTCCAAACAGCATTTGTTAAAGAGACTGCTTTAAAAAAAAAAAGACATAGGGTGAACATTTCACAAAAGGTATAGAAGATCCTACACATATACTTGTAAAACTTTAGTAACGGTAAAGAACGAAGTATAGACATGTTCTTTCACGAATAGAAAAACTCACTATCTTATAGATGTCATTTATTTTCAAATTGATTTATAGATTCAGTATAATAGAAATAATATCATTTTTACATGAAATGTGATAAGCTCATTATAAAATGAATATGGAAGATGAAAGCACCCAAGTAGTCATAAATACAATTTGGACTATAGGTAGGTTTTATATGTATAATACAGTCTGATATTGTCATAGGAATAGATAAATATCTACTGCAGGCATAGAACAGAGATCCAAAAGAAGACTGAGGAATCTGGAGAGCTGTTAGGTTTCAAACTGGCTCAGTAGATTAGTGGGAAATGATTGAACATTACTATGCATCAGTAAGAAAAAGTGTCCTGAAAAAGCATTGCACAGGCGAAGAAATACGAATGACATATAAACATGGAAAGTTGCTCTTTGTCATTAATAATTCAGAGAACTGCAAATTAAAAACTACAGTTAAATATCATTTCAAAGTCATTAGTCTGGCAAAAACTTAAATCCTGCCAATACCATGTTTGGCGAAGGATGTGAAGCAAAGAAAACTCTCTTGATTGCTAGAGAAAGTATGAATTGAAATTATGTTGGAAAATAATTTGACATTATCCTGTAATGTGCATATCATGTAACTGTTTAATTCTATTCTGTTCCTAGGTATGTGCCTTAAACTCTTGCACATGTGGGCCAGGGAACATGTACAAAAGGGTTCAGAGCATCATTGCCTATAATAGAACAATTGTGCAAACAACTTGTGTTAGTTTTCCACTGCTGTATAACAAAAGAACACAGATGACGTGGCTTAAAATAAAATCCATATATTATTTTATAGTTTCTGCAGGTCATAAATCTGTGTTTGGTCTACCTGAATTCTCTGCTCAAGGCATCACAACGTTGGAGTCAAGATGTTGGCCTGGTTGCGTTTGCTCTCTTCTAGAGTTCAGTGTTCTCCTTCAAGTTTCTCCTTCAGTGTTTCTCCTTCAAGTTGGTAGAATTCAGCTTCTTGCAGTTGTGGACCTGAGGCTTCCATTTTCTCATTAGCTGTTAGCTGGGGGCTTCTTTCAGCTCTAGTGGTTGCCTGCAGTTCCTTGTTCCATGGTCTTCTCATGGTTTGAATCTCTCTGACCTTCTTTAAGGGCTCACTTGAATAGATCAGGTCCACTTATTATTATCATCCTCATCTAAATCCCTGATTAGGGATTTTTTTTTTAAGATTTTATTTACTTATTTGGCAGACAGAGATCACAAGTAGGCAGAGAGGCAGGCAGAGAGAGAGGAACGGAAGCAGGCTCCCTGCCGAGCAGAGAGCCCGACACGGGGCTCGATCCCAAGACCCTGGGATCATGACCTGAGCCCAAGGCAGAGGCTTTAACCCATTGAGCCACCCAGGTGCCCCCTGATTAGGGATTTTAATGATAGCCACAAAGTCTCTTCACAGTAGCAGTAGATTAGTATTTGATTGGATAGGTAGGAGAAAGTATGTGTCCACTAGCGTTGGTAATCTTGGGGCAATCCTAGAATGCTGCCTGCTACACAGTCCAAACTTCAATATAATTAGAGTAAATCATTGTATTTATTATAATAGAGTCATATGGCAGAATAACGTATAGCAATGAAAACAAGTGAAGTTAAATTATACACCTCTAGTGACAAATGTCAAAATTATGTTGAGATAAAAAATTAAATCATAGAATAGATTTCATAGATTTCACTTATATACATGCAAAAATTTGCAAAATTACACACAATTTGGCTTTATACTATGCTTAGGTGGGGGAATTCTAAACATAATGTTGAAAACTATTTGCGCAAATTTAGGAGAATGTATTTCTAGAGTGAAGGGAGGAATGAGGTGTAATAAAGGACGGAAACATGGGGATTTAAAATTATTGTTTTATTTCTTTTTTAAAAATGTTATTTATTTTAGAAAGAGAGATAGAGTATAAGCATGGGGAGAAGCAGAGAGAGAGGGAGAGAGAACCAGAAGAAACTTCCTGCTGAGCATGGAGCTAATGAGGGGTTCAATTCTGCGACTAAGAAATTGTGAACTAAGCTGAAACCAGGAGTCAAATGCTTAACTGACTGAGCTCCCGAGATGCCCCATTAATGTTTTATATCTTAAGCTGGGCATTAAGTACTATAAATTTTCTGAAAACACTACATGTATATATGATAGACTTCACATTGAAATATCTTTTTAAAAAAATTTATTTATTTGACAGAGAAAGAGATCACAACTAGGCAGAGAGGCAGGCAGAGAGAGAGGGGGAAGCAGGCTCCCTGCTGAGCAGAGAGCCCGATTTGGGGCTCAATCCCCGGACCCTGAGACCATGACCTGAGCCGAAGGCAGAGGCTTAACCCTCTGAGTCACCCAGGTGCCCCTCGCATTAAAATATCCTAAGATAAAATTAAATACATTGAAACAAAAAGTAACTTAAAAAGTAACAGAAGTATAAAATATATGAGATGTTCCAGTTCAATATAGAAATCCATTGGCTAGCATAAATCATGACTCAAATAGAAATATGCCTTTAAAAATAGGATTCTATAGTATAAGGAGGTCAAAGACACAGTTTAACATCAAATTTGTCATTATTTTCTATTACATTTATAGTGTATGTGTGACTTCCAGCTTAAAACAAATAGAAGTATTGATCTTAAATCCTTTCATTATTTCCATGAAATACCTTCTCTCAATTCCTAATCTTTCCTTGAAAAATGAAACTACAGCAATTTGATACCATTTTACTTCCCACCTGAAGCAAATGTGTAAAAAGAACGGCGTTCTTTGTGGCTGCCCTATGGATCCTTCTATGGCAGCCTGTTCAGCTGTAACCAATGCATTTCAGGAGTGTGAAGAGGAACTGGACCCCATCTTTGTTACATTAAGTTCCCAAATAATGTCTGTGAATATAGAGTCTTCACAACTTGACTTCCTAATTAAGAAAGTGACATGTTTGGAAAGGATTTTAAATGACAGCGTTTGTCAAGCTGTTTGTTTAGTGAACTCTCCGGGTGTGCTTACACAAGAACTGTCTTAATTAAGGTTAATCGGTGCATAATTAGAACCTCTGCTGACTTAAAAGATTCCACTCGTGATAAATTGATGAGAACCCTTAATGTCTAGACTGAAGGACAAAGTAATCACAATTAACCAAACTTCAAAACACACTCTTTCTGTCTCCAACACGGGGGCCATACTCCTGGTGTGACCTGTTTAGACGAGTGCATCTCATCCAAGTGTTTGGGAAGCTCTTGTGAGCTTTGGATAAGCAAGTGTGATTCCAGCCTCATGGTAGTTATGAAAAAAACCAAAAACCAGGGGCGCCTGGGTGGCTCAGCGGGTTAAGGCCTCTGCCTTCGGCTCAGGTCATGATCCCAAGGTCCTGGGATCAAGCCCCGCATCGGGCTCTCTGCTTGGCTGGGAGCCTGCTTCCTCCTCTCTCTCTCTCTGCCTGCCTCTCTGCCTACTTATAATCTCTATCTGTCAAATAAATAAATCTTAAAAAAAAAAAAACAAAAAAACCAAAAGACAAATGAATGCAATGCTGGGCTGCTTATTATTCTAAATCATGTTAAAATTTAGCTCAGGTAAAAATCAATCAGCTCCACTTTCTGTCCATCTCCTGCAGGAAGGGGGCATTGTGGTGGGTGGGGAAGTAGGATATAGAACGAAGGCAGTATTCTTCTCAATACTGGAGAATGGAATAGGAAGAACGTGGTAGCCTGCTCCGTCTATCGCCGGGATCCCCATAATTTGTCAGAATGCACCCCTGACTTACTTTAGCTACCAGCCAGGGTTCCTTCTAGTAGGGCACCAAACACTAATAGGAACTCCAAGGGGGCAGTCATAAAATTATTTTTCACCTGGTGTCTTTAAAAACAAGATGAAAGCAGGGTACCTTGACGCCTCGGTGGCTCAGTGGGTTAAAGCCTCTGCCTTTGGCTCAGGTCATGATCTCAGGGTTCTGGTATGGAACCCCACATGGGTCTCTCTGCTCAGCAGGGAGACTGCTTCCTCCTGCCTCTCTGCCTATTTGTGATCTCTGGCAAATAAACAAATAAAATCTTTGGGAAAAACACACACACACAAACAAGATGAAAGCATCTAGCAATGGCTAGTTTTAGGAAAGACTTATTTGGAAACTGCAGATTGATAGGAACTTCTGTAAGGGAGGACCTATTTTTTGTTCTCGTTTCAGTTTATTACTTTTTAAATTTCCGATACATCGTGGGTCGTTATTTTTATAGAAGCCCATGAGTTGCTCAGCAAATTAAAAAAGACAAAAGTTTAAGTAAAAATATATTAATATTAGACTTAACAGACATAAAATGATTCAGGTGAACTGTTAGAAAGGTTGCATTTCTTTTCCATTCCTGTTCCGTGTGCCTAGTCTTTCAAAAGTGTAGATCGGGGCCTCAGGGTTGCCCTCCAGAGGCCCGCAGAGATCTCCCAGGCCTTCAGGCTCCAGGAAGGTCTTGATTTCCCGCGGATCATGCGCGGTGGCCCATTCCCCTTTAGCGGCCTCAGGCCTCCCTTATACAGCTGCGGCCCCACCCCTGGGGATCCAGTGGGCTGCACTGGGACTGGGAGGGGTCAGGCGGAAGGTGCATTGGGGTTTGCGTGATTGGCGGTGTGAGCCCAGATCAGCGGGGGCGTGTGGGAGGAGCGGCCCCACGCAGCTCCGCGCACGCCGGTGTTTTTATCCCAGAACTTGCTGCTTCCAGGCCTGGAACCCCGGACCGCCTGGAGGTTTGGCTTCCTCCGGAAAGGGTGGTCAGGGCTGTGGTGTGTGGGGCCTGGTCCCTCGCTTCTTTGAGCCTCCTTTGTCGCTCAGCCCACCCTCTCCCTGCCGCTCGATCGGGCCCTACGTACACCCGGGGTCACAGAGTGCACCTTGTGGGCTTCCACTGCACCCTTTGAAAAAAATACGTGTTCAGCTGCGAACTCCACTTTGAATACACCTGGACCAGGGAATGTGTCGAACTATATCTTTCTTGAAAGTGTTGAGCTAACTTCATGGTAGTTCGCTCTTTCTTTATATAAATATAAAACAATAATTGTTTTATATGATTTCTTGCATTGTGGAAATTTGAAGCGCCCATAAATTCCTAAAGCCTTTTCGCAAGTCAGATTTGCTTACCCTTCAACGTATTTAGATATTCTTAAAGAATACTGCTTCATGGATATGATTTACTCCTCTCTCAAGGAAGAGTAATAGGTGTTAATAGGCTCCTTTCTTTCTTTTGTGTTCGGTTTGGATTATGGTGGATTTTAAGCAGATAAACCTTTGATAAATTCAGGGTTGGTTGTTTGTTTGCTTCTGATAATGTTTTATTTAGGTGAGGTAGCAAGTTTGGGGTCAGTTTTTCCTAAGTGGTTGGGCCTTGCATGTTAATTGCTTTCACCTGGAAATTGAAATGAATTTGAAATTGAAATTTCTGTGTCTGGGACACTCTGTGGGAGGGGTTTTCTGATGACAGTGGTTACTGAGTTTAGGAAAACTTTCCTATCCACTGCGGAGTGGGCTCACAGACCTTATCTTACAAGGGTGAGGAACTCCACGGGCTTCTTCTGTGTCTGGCAGGTGAGTCTCTCTACCTTCTGATCATGTGTACTAAAGTCGTTGGGTCATAGACACATGCTCTGAAACCAAGGATTTCATTTATCGTCTGAAAGAGGAGGGATACTACAAACTGGTTTTCAAAAGAATTTTCTCGTTATTCAGAACAGTAGTGAATATAGACTTTTGGTTAGCCCACATCAAAATTAATTCTCTATACCATCATTCTGTAGAAATCAGCAATTTACAAGTCTTCAGGAAATTGAGAAGCAATGAAATACATAAACGTCTAATGCTCTACTGAACATGACTAAATCTCCTTAATGGCTTTGAAGGCAGCTGAGGATTTTACCATTCCTCTGTGTAATCATTAAAAACACTTCTTACAGTGCTGGACAGCAAACATGAAAGGATGGATGGATCGGTTGATTCTGTTCTGCTCTATGACACACTCCAGCTCTCTATTGAGCAAAATTCTGATACCTTTGTTTATCATTGAGTTGTAGAGTTAGGGACATGGATAGTTATTCAAGTTTTTCCATTATAATTGATCCATGTGTAAGACATTTTTGGTCAAAGCACTTACCTGAAGGGGAAAAAAATTTTTTTAAACCATTTTGTTAAACTTTTCCAAATGAAGCTTTTACAAAAACCACCCTAGCTTGTTTTCTCCTCCTCTAATGAAAGGGAGGGCTCAACTTCCTGGCTGCTGACCCAATTACTAAGAATTAATCAGAAGATGATAAGACTGGTCCACCTACCAGGTGGTTTAAATATGCAAATTAGGGACTTCTAATTTACGTGACCTAAGGATTGCCAGAGAAAAACTTCGTTTCTTGGACATTTAAAAATACTTCCTAACTGGCATTATAGTAGTTAGAAAATGTCTACGTGGAGTGTCTCTTTAAAGTGTGAATTAAGGAAACTGTTAGGTTGAGTCATATGAAATCAATAATATCATGGGTTAAGAATTGTCAAATATTGGCAGGTTCATGTGGTGCAACATAACAGATTATGTGGCATGTGTTTTTAGACTATTTTAAAAGTTTGAATCTAAAGTGATCCTACAAAGAGCAGCTTTGGATACTTTTAGGAGGGGTCCTGAGATTTGCCAGAGGGAGAGAGAGAGAGAGAGCCCGCGCGTGCGAGAGCGCACACTATATTTTCTTAAGAGCAATTTGAAGTTAAGATGGATTATAAAAAAGAAAAAAGGATGTATTTAGCTCTCTTGTTAGTATTGAGAAGGAAACATAAGGATAATAAATGAAGTTGGTTAATGAACTTTAGGTGTAGCATTTGAAAGCAGTGGGATTTCTTTTCCTGGTATTCACAATGATAGAGATACAATCAAGTGGGTGTTCATCTGGGGGATTTTCCCCTTTATTGTTGATTTTCAAGATGTAGAGCACTACAAAGATTTATATAAAGATATTTTTGGAGATACACAAAGCTTTGTATAAATCTCTGTGCTGATTTTTTTTTTTTAATGCCTTGAAGTGGGTAATCATGCTGAGCTTTTTTGTTCCTTGTTGAGTTCAAGATACACAAAAGCTGGTTTTGTGGGCAATTAATATTGGTCAAGGACAATCTCCGTTTGAAAAGAGACTTACCTTTCTGTAGCCACATAAGTGGGGTTCTAAGAAAACTTTTAACTCCAAGTGATTTTGTTTAATGTCTCTCCATTGAGATTGGATGCTTTGGAAAGTAACTTCTGCTCAACAACTTGCTGCCATCACCAGTAATCTGGCTTTTTAAACCTCTGTATACTGTATTGGAAAGATATAGTAAGCTATATTTGTGAGCACAAAGCAGCCAAGTAAAGTTTTGGGCAGTGGTAAAGCAAATGTCTCTGATATCTTATGTGTAGCACAATTTAAGGTGGGCAGTATTTTCAAATGTATACATTTGTATACTTTTTGAATGACAAAAAGTCATGTAGTTCCAAGATAAGAAAGCAAACTCTTAAGAATGATACATTTATTACTCTGTGGTCATAAAGTACCACTTTTAAATGTCTAATTCTTCTGTCAAATTTTATTCTTTTTTAAAAAAAAGATTTTATTTATTGAACAGAGAGAGATCACAAGTAGGCAGAGAGGCAGGCAGAGAGAGAGGGGGAAGCAGGCCTCCCTGCCGAGCAGAAAGCCCAATGCACGGGGTCGACCCCAGGACCCCGAGACCATGACCTGAGCCAAAGGCAGAGGCTCAACCCACTGAGCGACTCAGGCACCCCTGTCAAATTTTATTCTTAAATGCATTTTCAATTCAGTATCTTTTAACATTTTTCATATCTTTCGTTAAGCAAAACAAATGATTTATTCTGGGTCACCAGCATGCCAGACGCCGAGTAAAATGTTTTTGTATATCTTAATTTATTCCACTGTCACTTATAAGTGCCCTCACTATCCTCACAAAAAGGATCCTACACCTAGTGACTGGAAGCAGTCTGAAGCAAGGTCTTTTCTCCATCACAGTGTAAACATTGTCCTGGAATGCACACTGCAAGAGCAGCTAGATGTTTTGAAATTTCTACACTAGTATGTTTCACGTTTTAATAAAAGTCATCTGGAGTTCTTGCTAAAATGCTGATTCTAATTCACTGGGATGGAGCTGGGGTTTTACATTTCTGACAAGCTCCCTGGTGATGCTGATGCTGCTGATCTGCGGATCCCATCTGGAGCACCGAGGGTCTGCAGTATTGAATACATGGCCTGGTGGAGAGTTAAGGCTTGCTTTTTAAAATGGAATAACTGGGGCGCCTGGGTGGCTCAGTGGGTTAAAGCCTCTGCCTTCGGCTCAGGTCATGATCCCAGGGTCCTGGGATCGAGCCCCACATCGGGCTTTCTGCTCAGCAGGGAGCCTGCTTCCCCCTTTCTCTCTCTGCCTGCCTCTCTGCCTACTTGTGATCTCTGTCTACCAAATAAATAAATAAAATCTTAAAATAAAATAAAATGGAATAACTGCTTTGAAGAAACGCGGGTGTCAAAATTGTCAACTATAGGGCGCTTGGGTGGCTCAGTCATTAAGCCTCTACCTTCGGCTCAGATCATGATCCCGGGGTCCTGGGATCAAGCTCTGAATCGTGTTCCCTGCTCCATGGGAGGCCTGCTTCTCCCTCTCCCACTCCCTCTGCTGTGTTCCCTCTCTCACTGTGTCTCTCTCTGCCAAATAAATAAACAAAATCTTTAAAAAAATTTTCAACTATATGGTAGCAGAGATGTCGACAAATGTAGCACTCTAGGTGTAGGGGCTCCTGGAGCTCACCAAATTAAACAGGACTTGGGAGATTTGGGAACATTGGTCAACAGTATCTTAATCTGCAGAGTGTATGCAGGGCTGGAGTGAGGGAATAAGAGATAGTCAGAAATCGGATAATTGGGGGTGAAAAAAGGAAAAGACAAGTGAAAAATTTGGAGTTCGTGGGGAACCACCATTGTACCCTGTTAGGACTGACTTCTGGAGAGTTCTTAAAAGTAAAAGATGCTGTACTTGGAAATACACCTTTATTGGAGCACCCCTCACTGGGACCATCAAAGCTAGTCGGATCCATTGTCTCCTTCTGGAGGGAAAGGCTGTGATTTGCTCACCTGAGTATAAATAACAGCAGGAAGGTTTTAAGTGAGATTAGGCACTCTCTAATTCAGGTTATCCATTAACCAGCCCTCAGTAGGGATTAATTCATTTGTCATACGCTGATTTAATATTCAGAATGTTATACTGGGAGCAGCAGGAGCGGCATCACCTGGGAACTTGTTCGAAATGCAGATTCTTGGTCCCCTCACCCCAGACCTGAATCAGGATCTGCACATCAGCAAGACTGGCAGGTGATTTCTATGTACATTAAAGTTTGAGCTGTACTGATGTCTGGAGTCTGGAAGAAAGGTCCAGTTGGCAGCTAGATTTTGATGAGAACATGGATAAGATCAGGAAAGGCTTTTATCGATGGGCTTACCAAATAGAGGAAACTCAGAGAATGCAAAGATGCGGGCTTAACTGAACCAGAGCTGCAAATCCAAAGCCTCTGCTTAGAGCAGAAAAGAGCTCCTTGGCTAAGACTGTTAGCTTGGACACATCAGGCAATTCACACAGACTACATAATATTGCCTCTCAGGGCCAGCATGCCTATGCAGTTATTTCCCTGACAGTGTATATGACCACCCATTACTGCCAACCAAAAAACAAGTTACACAGGAAGTGTGTGGAAGGGAGCAGGACTAGTCTGTTCTGAGGGTCTTGGTGGAAGTGGAGGATGGGGATGAGAAAGAGCCTAGGATGCCAGCCTGAACTCCAGAAGCCATGTGATTTTTGCAAAAGGATGCCATTGACCCAGGGTGGGAGTGGGAACAAAATCTCACTCAGCTCCACATGCCGACCAGTGATGGAGGGGGATTTGAAGATAACTGTTAATGAGGACAGAATCAGAAGGTAGCTTCAATTTGGAGTCCTTATTGGGATGCAATTGCTTCTCGGACTGAGTTGCCAGTTTCATCAGCATTATTTTTAAATGGAGAAATGCCAGTTTCATCAGCATTATTTTTAAGCTCAGTCAAGAGATCTCCTTTCCTTTTTCTTTCCTCTTAGTTTTCCTCTCCCTCCTCCATATTTCACTTCCCAAGTCACTCAATCCCCAGCACAAGATGGAGTCTCCAACTGATGGATGTGTGAACCCCCCAGTCATGATTTTGATCATCTTTGAGTGTAGCTGTCCTGATTGTCAACATTCGTTCTTACTCACTTCCATATTCTCTTCTAAATCATTTAAGATCTCTCCATGTCAGACTTCTTTTCTCCCTGCTTTATAAACAGGGGAAGTCAGAGACTTTCTTCAGGCTGGTTCATTTGAATATTAAAACATTTCAGCAGTGTGTAGCTGTCCTCGAATTCCAGCTTTCATGGCTTGTGCTTTTACTAAATTAATAGTCAGCACTTCCGTAGCATTTGTGATTTTCAAAGCAGTCCACAAACATTAATTAATGCTAATGCTACCCTAAGAGAATGCCGTAACTAGCTAACTGACTGAACTTTATCTCAAATTATTTTTAAATGGTTTTCAGCTTGGGAGGGAAGTTGGCGAGAATGTGCAAGAGTGTATAGTGTTTGCTATCATTTGCTGCCTCCTAAAAGTAATGATGCAGCAAATTGAAGTGAATCGTCCTCAGAAGGATATTAAGGTTTGATCCACCTGGAATTAATCATCTCTAAGAATTACCTGTTGCCTAAACTGAATCGACCAAAACAGTACTTGGAATGTACATTTAAAGACAAAAACTGTTTATAACCCAGGCATTTTTTCTCTCTCAAAATTAATTGCAATCCTAAGATTCTAATCATTCTGCTTTCTTTGCTTCTTACCACTCTTTGCAAAACAACAAAAACCAAAGCCAAAAGGAACAAAAATATGATTAGTCAATGAGTATTAAATACCTAAGTGGCATATAAATGGTTTAGTTCTGGGAGAAGAGAGAAGACAGTAAAAATAAAATAACAACCCACTATTCTCATCTTAGAGGAATATCAGTTTGGTCATAAAATCAAGCTTACATTTAGAAATGGTAAAGGAGGGGCACCTGGGTGGCTCAGTGGGTTAAAGCCTCTGCCTTCAGCTCAGGTCATGATCCCAGGGTCCTGGGATTGAACCCCGCATCAGGCTCTCTTCTCCGCGTGGAGCCTGCTTCCTCCTCCCTCTCTGCCTGCCTCTCTGCCTATTTGTGATCTCTCTCTCTCTCTGCCAAATAAATAAACTCTTAAAAAAAAAAAAGAAATGGTAAAGCATTACTAGGGTCTACAACTGGGTCTGCAATGCCAGAAGGGAAGAAAGTTCTTGCGGACTGGAAGAGTTGGGTGGGGCTTCAAGGAAACATTAGATATAGATTTGGCATTATTACATAGTGTGGTGGATTTTAAATCACCACGATTATCAAGGAAGCCACCAGAACTTCTTGAGCAGGAGGTGGAAAGGTGGAAGAACAGTTCTAGGCTGAGAGTCCTAAGTAGAATGTCCTGGAGGTTGGAGAGTTGGGACATCAGCTCGAGGACTCAGTGGGAAGGTAAACTTGGGTGGAATGGTTCAAGAATAGAGTGTGATTAGAAGGTGCATATTGGACTCAGATGAACGTAGGTTCACATCCTTCTTCTTTGTAGATGAGTGACCTTGATAAAACTCTATCCCCCTTGAGCTTTCATCTTCTCATCTATAACCAAGGTGGGGGGAGGTGCAAGATTTAAATGACGTAGTATGTGAAAAGCACTATATTTGACCCCAGATAAAATTGTGATAGAGACTTGTTATTAAATGACAGATATCATTTTTGTCTCCTGGTCATCAAATGAATGACTTTTTCCATTTATATCTTAGGCATGCATTCTTTATTTTATATTTTTTTAATTTGTTTTAAAGATTTTATTTATTTATTTGACAGACACAGTGAGAGAGGAACACAAGCAAGGGGAGTGGGAGAGGGAGAAGCAGGCTTCTGACTGAGCAGGGAGCCCAATGTGGGGCTCGATCCCAGGATTCTGGTATCATGACCTGAGCTACGCAGGTGCCCCTATATTTTTTAAGAAGGATTTTGAGAGAGAGAAAAAAGAGAGAAAAGAGAAAAATGAGTTGGGGGGAGGGCAGAGGGAAAGGGACAAACAGACTCCTTGCCAAGTGGGGAGCCTGTCACAGGGCTTGTTCTCAAGACCCTGAGATCATGACCTGAACTGAAGTCAGATGCTTAATCAAGTGCCCTTTTATTTTATTTTACTTTACTTTACTTTTTACCTTACTTTTAAGATATAGAGTGGTGGTAGTGGAGAGAGGGGAGGCAGAGGAAGAGAATCCTCAAGCCGACTCCTTGCTCAGCACAGAAACCAGTGTAGGGCTTGATCCCAGAACCCTGACCTGAGCTCATGACCTGAGCTGAAACCAAGAGCTGGATGCTTAACCGAGTGAGACACCCAGGGGTTCCAGGTGTGATTTCTCTTTAATGATGAAACTGGAAGTCCTCAGACTTGGATTTTTGTGTCTTGGAGTATGTCAGTCTACTCTAAGTGACTGTACTGCTAGAACAAAAAATTTAAAAACAACCTGTTCAAATGTATCGCTGAGGTAGCAAGAAAGCAGAGTCTTTGAAAGTGAAAACTAGTGAACATAAGAATCAGACAGGGTGGAGGGGGTGGGAGATTTGCAGAAAGCATCTGTTCAGCCAATCTGATATGGAGCCTGGGTTTTTTAATGGCCGCCTGGTCTTGCAAATGTTAGGAGCTAGAGCTGCAGCCTGTGGGCAGTGTGTTAGGGGATTCCTCTTTGTTCTTTTTCCCCTTCTTTTTCTTTTTAATTTTTATTGTGTTGCATTAGTCACCATACATCATTAGTTTTTGACGTAGTGTTCCAAGATTCATTGTTTTTGTATAACACCCAGTGCTCCGTGCAGTATGTGTCCTCCTTAATATCCACCTCTTGGTTCTTAAAATTGATCACAAAGCACTGTCTCTAAGCTGTAAAGATAAAACATGCCCCACCTCCTGCTTCCTAATGGGGCTGCAGGGAAATTTGCTCCCCTTGTTACCTGGTTGTGGGTGGAAGGGAAAGAAGTTGGCTTTGAGAATTCATAACTAGCCCACATGTGAGTTTGCATCAGGACTTGTGTGCTCCAAAAAAACAAAAACAAAAACAAACAAAAAACCTCTGGCTCAGAATTTCATATAAAGTGTGGTGATGCCTGTAGGTGCCTGGCGGAAAAAACTCCACAAATCCAGTTCCCCTCCCTAAACTAGCCCTTTTCAAATTCTAATGTATCGGAGGTTATGATGAAAATGCAGATTTTGATGCAGCAGGCCTGGGGCTTGGCTCTGTGTGTGTCTTAATCTCTCAGTGAAGCAGATGCTGGTGGTCCATGGATCCCACTTCGAGTAAACGAAGAAACTCCCCTTCTGGTCTGGGTCTCAGAAAAGGTCCACAGAAGATCTCTCAGATATATGAAGTCACAATCCATAACTTTACAACACAAAGCAAAAGTCATCAGGATCAAGAGAACTTGACCCGCAAAGACTTCAGACATTAGAATTCTCCAACACGGAATATAAAATGGATATTTAATGCATTTCAATTTGTATAGGAGATTGAAAATGTGAGCAAGGAGAAATAAAGTTATGCAAATACCTGGTAACATTTGGAGAAATGGAATACTTCTAGATGTGAAAAAACATACATCTATAATTACAAAGTGTTATAAGTTAATGGATGAGTTCAGTAGCACATTAAATCTGGCTGAAGAGAAAATTATTTTTAACTACGATGTAGATTTAAAGGATATATTTAGAATGAATATAGAAAGATAATGGAGAAGAGGAAATATTTGAAGAAATATTACCAGAGAATTTTCTAGAACTAACATCTGCAGGTTCAGGATGCCCAACAATTTTGAAACAGAATAATATAAATCCATGCTAAAGAAAAGATTTTCAAAATTTAGTGAATAAGACACTTTGTACCACCTCACCCCCCTCCCCAAGAAAAGGCATTTTATTTTTAAAGATTTTATTTATTTGACACAGCGAGAGGGAGAGAGCAAGCACAAGCAGGGGAAATGGCAGGCAGGGGAGAAGCAGGCAAGAACCCTGTGATCATGACCTGAGCTGAAGGCAGCTGCCTAATCGATAGAGCCACCCAGGTGCCTGGAAAAGGACATTTTAACTGCCAACTTCACAGCAATAATCATAGAAGCCAGAAGACCATAAAACTATACTTGCAATGATATTGGAGAAGATAATAGTTGGTTTAGAATTCTCTATCCATCCCCCCAAAATCCCAAAACTATTTTTCATAATGAAAACACAATAGAATTTTTCACTATGAAAACATAATTTATCACCATTAGAGTCTCACTAAAGTAATTCTAGATGATGTATTTCAAACAGAAGGGAAACTATTCCTGAAGAGTTTTATGATGCAAGGAGGAATAATTAGCAAAATATAAGTCTTATTTTTTTTAAGACATAATACCTGGTAAAAAAAAAGAAGGGGGCGTGATAATTGGATTTATAAGTGTTTAATGTCCTTTTGTTGTCTGAAGATGTGCAGAGATACTGGTAAACTTGAGTTTGGGAAGTTCTCCTTTTTGGTTTCTGAGGAAACCAACAGAAGGAGAGAGGCAGAAAATATAATTTCTAAGTTAGTGGAAACAAAATGAAAAAAAATCAATCTAACGAAAGGAAAGATGAAATAACCTAGGAAAGGATAGCCTACATTAAAACATGCAAAAGTGTAGAAGTAAATCAAAATAGAAGTGGACATAATAGATGAGGGCAGATAAATGTTGATTAAGGATTTCAGACAAAGATTGTAGGACATGGGGCGCCTGGGTGGCTCAGTGGTTTAAGCCGCTGCCTTCGGCTCAGGTCATGATCTCAGGGTCCTGGGATCGAGTCCCGCATCGGGCTCTCTGCTCGGCAGGGAGCCTGCTTCCCTCTCACTCTCTCTGCCTGCCTCTCTGCCTACTTGTGATCTCTCTCTGTCAAATAAATAAATAAAATCTTTAAAAAAAAAAGATTGTAGGACATGAGCAAAAGTTTTTAGGAAAGAGAAACCTCTAGCTGAGTGGTTCCTACAGTATGATTGTCTGGACTAGCAGTATTAGCATCACCCGGGAAATTATTAGAAGAAACAGATTCTGTTTTTAAAAAAATGATTTTATTTATTTATTTGACATACAGTGATCACAAGTAGGCAGAGAGGCAGACAGAGAGAGAGGGGGAAGCAGTCTCCCTGCTGAGCAGAGAGCCTGATGTGGGGCTCGAGCCGATCCCAGAACCCTGGAACCGTGATTTGAGCCGAAGGCAGAGGCTTTTACCCACTGAGCCACCCAGATGCCCCAAGAAACATAGATTCTTAAACCCACTCTACAACTACTGAATCAGAATATCCCGTGATGGGTCCCAAAGACCTATCACAAGCCTTCCAGATGATGCACGCTAAGGTTTGAGAACCACTGCTCTAGCTCTATGTTTGTGCGAAAGACCTGTGTAAAGCATGAATAGAAGTATATGAAAGGAAGGTAGTAAATATACCAGTTGTTCCAATTGTGTTCTGTGGAGAGCTTGTAAAAGAGCAGTCTAGGGGGGCCTGGGTGGCTCAGTGGGTTAAAGCCTCTGCCTTCGGCTCAGGTCGTGGTCCCAGGGTCCTGGGATCGAGCCCTACATCGGGCTCTCTGCTCAGCGGGGAGCCTGCTTCCTCCTCTCTCTGCCGGCCTCTCTGCCTACTTGTGATCTCTGTCTGTCAAATAAAATCTTTTTTTTAAAAAAAGAGCAGTCTAATGTATTTATCAGAAATGCAGATTGCAGGGCTCTACCCCACAACCAGAATTGTCCTTCTAGTGTTTAATATGTAGCTTGAGCTGCTAGAGCCACTATTATACTCAAGTGAAGGAGAAGATATTTTAATTCCTAGGGTGAATAAGGGTCTGGGGATAAATAAGAAAAAGAACAGTCAGGAATACAGTATGGAGCAGGGTGACTACACCCTGGGGAGAGGGGAGAGGGGACACTTATAGGTAGTGCAGAATGCAAAAGAGTTTAATGAAAGGTGATATCTAATATTCCATGTGGGTTTTCCTTGGCTACAAGAAAACCCCAAAATTTATCATTCAAATTTTAAATGAAATTAGCTACATATAGGTGTGCGTTCTGGGTACTTTTGTTTTGCTTGTTTCTTGAATGTTGATGAGAGTGAGTTTCACGTGTTAGGCACACACATGCTCATGTATGCACGTGTGTGTGTATATGATTGTGGCAGGGAGGTGGTAGTGGTGGAGGGAAGTATGTATGCTAATGGGTGCTAAATATGAGGATGATTTCTTTTTTAGTTTTCATTTTCTCGATTATTTTATTTTCATTTTTAAAATTAAGTATAATATATTATTTGCTTCAGGGGTGCAGGTCTGTGAATCGTCAGGCTCATGCATTTCACAGCACTCACCATAGCACATATCCTCCCCAATGTCCATCACCCAGTCATCCCATCCCTCCCACCCCCCTAGGATGACAATTTCAACGTCCTTTGGCAGCTGAGAGCTCAGAGGGAGGCTATTAAGAATGCAAGCATCCCTCAGATGTCTTCAGGGAAGACTTTGATAGTCCATTGAAGATAGACTGGAAACAGAGCAAACTTTGCTAGCTCTGAAGAGTTAGGGACACCCCAGATGACCTATGACTCCACAGTGTTTGTTGACTGTGACTGCCTTTACCAAGTCTTGATCTGGGGGTGTGAATTGTCTGGCAGCAGTGAGAATGATGTTTACTTTCTGTGGATAACCAAGTTTGAGAACCTGGTCATACCCCTAGAATGAATACTTTCTCTCCTATTACCAAGGCAGTGTTTCTTGCAACTATCTCAGGACCAACTCAGTCTTTACCGTTATCTATCTTTAGGTTGTTCAAGGATTCAAGCATAAAGCAAGACTTATACTTTGTCCTAAATCTGTCAGTGTCAAGTGTTAAGCAATACAAAGTACCAGATAAACAACTTAGAGTAATAACTTGGATTTAAGAAGCTGTTAGAAAAAGTTATGATGTAGTCAGGACATAGTCAGCCTATTCACTGAGTAACCCCCCACCCCCATGTGGAAAGAAAATGAAGTCTGTTTTTTTTTTTTTTTTTTCCTTCCTGGGATCTGTCTTGCAAACTGGAATATGTAAGAAAGATAGAATTTGAATATCATATTTCAGATTTCCTACTTGAAAGATTTCAAACCCTTGGCAAAAGTTATATAGTAAGTGGTTTCATAGGGGAGGAAAATACAAATTATAGAAGTACCAGCTGTGGTTTAATATTTAGGGTGAACTTATGTGCAATGTTGATCTTTAGGGTAGAGCATATTTTACTGAGAATCCATCCAGACCCAGAAGTTCTTTTCTATAGTCCCAAACTTGAATAAATAATAATCAGGAAAATTTAAGAGAAATGGACAGATGTGACTTGGTGCTTATTATAGTTTAGTTAGATGTTATCTGAGGTCTTCCAGATCTTAAAAATGTAGGGAAAAAAAGTGAAACCCACAATTTCATATTCTCAGCTGTTCCCTATCTTGTGAAATCTCAAAGTTCATCCCATGATTTCTAGGAGTACTAAAAAGATTACTTCGGTTTCTGAGCTTCTGTTTTCATCTTCATTTATACTTCATTCCATGTTGACCAGAAAATATAGTCTCTTGATTTCCACAAGACACTATAATCAAAAAGAAAACCATACAAAAATCTCACTCAAAGCATGTAAATAGTTTTCCTCATGATGTGGGATCCTTGGAGAGGTTGGACTTCACACTGTACATCATGAAGATGGCTCTTCTCTCTTCCTGTCTCACTGCAGACACCTCATGCTTCTTGGGATTCCCTCTCGGAGAGTCTACTCATCCCCAGATTCTGACAATGGGTTCTGCTTTTTGGAGAAATTCAGTTTAAAACAATATCCTGTCTCAGAAATAGGTATTATAGGTCAGGTAGTTGTGAGATAATGAGGTAATGTATGTGAAATACACAAACTGTGCCTGGCACTTAGTAAGCGCTCAGTGAAATATTTGGAATTCATAGAATCCTAAACTGACTCACTTCTTTCACTTACCTTTCTGTGAACTCACATATGTGATTCAAATTTGGAGAAGACAATGTGTTTGGATTAGAATGTGTCACTTGTCCTGTTGCTAGGGTTATGACCTATGACTGATAGCCCTGTGAGTATGACATGGGGTAGGAACAGATTAAGTTTCATCACCAGGAAGGGTCAGCTGGAAAGACAAATGACCTCCCCACTGGAATTCTAACCTCTGTTCTATGTTTGAGGGAATGAAGGCTAGGAAAGATTCTGGTGCTTGCCAAAGTCACACAGTCAGCAATGTGGAACAGACCTTGCATTCAACTCCTTTGATTCTAGATCCAGTATTCATTTTTCTACAGTGTTAGTGCCAAATCGTAATAGTACTTTTTTTTTTCACCAACTGCACATATGACCCTGAAAATGTATTTAATGTACCTATCCCTGAATTACTAGAATTGGTGAAATTGTTTATTTGTGCTATTTTGCTTCAAATGAGTTGGAGAGAAAATAAACTATTGATTTTTCCAAATCTTTTGCAAGTTATTGGTAAAAAAAAAATAGTAATAGGTTTTCCAAGTGGACTTTAAAATTTTGACAAACATTACAGTGATACCACTGAAGAATTACTTTGAGCATGGAGAATAGATGTTAAAACATTACTAAAATCTATATCAAGATAGATTGACTGACCTAGAATCAAGAAGGAAAAAAGCTGAATTGAAAAAAAAAAAAAGCTGAATTGTAGGGACAAAGAAAGCTAATACAGCCTTATAATGAGATGTGTTTAAATTTCAGCTGGAGGGAGAAAAATCTGGCATGTAGTGACCATAGTCCACTTTTAAAATTATTTTTGTATGGGAAACTGTGGTCTACTTAAGACAAATAGTCCCAATGAACAATGGGAATTAGACCAGTAAGCCCAGTCATAACCCTAAGGCATAGTATGGCCATTATGTGCTGTAGAAAAAGACTTTTGGATCTCTATAAATCACACCAAATATCCTCATTCTTGACCAAACCACCAGCCAAGGGGTTATCTTGGAGTTCAAAGGATAACATTGGTGATATGTAAAAGGACTTTAGCCTATTCAGGGAACAGGCACTATATATAAATCTAAACATAGCCCCAGAGAAATAATCCAACTTTCAGCACATAAAAACTTTGCGGATTCTAAGAACAAATGTCACCAGCTGAGGTGAAATTATGGATTTCTATAGCTTGGTGTAGTGTAGGAAAGTTTTAAAAATAAACTATGGGGTTATGATCCCATTTCACAACCTACCCACAATAAATTCACCTTATAAATTCCCCAAACAACTACTACTAAACCCCTCAGACAGATAAAAGTGACCTTCCTTTGTAATCAGATACTATTATTTTTAGGACCTATTATACAGAACAATTTTCTGTGTTTTTGCAATAGAGAAAATTATTTTGACCGTTGGACACCTGTTTGTTTAAAAAAACAAAAAACAAAAATCTACTTCTAGCTGTAAACCAGACTTTGGGTGAACCTCTTGTTCTTATTTTGTACTGCTTTGGCAACAAATGCTGTTTTGATCCATGTTGAATCTGGGCAGTCACAATTTTTTTTAAATAACATATAATGTATTATTTGCCCCAGGGGTACAGGTCCATGAATCATCAGGCTTATACATTTCACAGCACTCGCCATAGCCCAGTGTCCATACCCTAGCCACCCTATCCCTACACCCCCACCCCAGCAACTCTCAGTTTGTTGCATGAGATTAAGAGTCTGTTATGATTTGTCTCCCTCCTGATCGTATCTTGTTTCATTTTTTGCTTCCCTACCCCCCCACAGCTTCTCATCCTGCCTCTCAAATTCCTCATATCAGAGAGATCATATGATAATTATCTTTCTCTGATTGACATACTTTGCTAAGCATAATACCCTCTAGTTCCATCTATGTCATTGTAAATGGCAAGATTTTGTTTCTTTTGATGACTGCATAGTATTCCATTGTATATCTATACCACATCTTCTTTATCCATTCATCTGTTGATGGACATATAGGTTCTTTCCATAGTTTGGCTATTGTGGGCATTGTTGCTATAAACATTGGGGTGCAGCTGCCCCTTTGGATCACAACATTTGTATCTTTAGGGTAAATACCCAGTAGTGTGATTGCTGGGTCATAGGGTAGTTCTATTTTCAACTTTTTGAGGAACCTTCATGCTGTTTTCCAGAGTGGCTGCATCAGCTTGCATTCCCACCAACAGTGTAGGAGGGTTCCCCTTTCTCCGCATCCTCACCAACATCTGTCATTTCCTGACTTGTTAATTTTAGCCATTCTGACTGGTGTGAGGTGGTATCTCACTATGGTTTTGATTTGTATTTCGCTGATGCCGAGTGATGTTGAGCACTTTTTCATGTGTCTGTTGCCCATCTGGATGTCTTCTTTGCAGAAATGTCTGTTCATGTCTTCTGGGCAGTCACAATTTTTGTGTATTCAGTTAGGTTTCACATAATGTATGCATTTCTGATGCAAAGGATAGCTAAATACATCTGCATTCCTTTTGAGATGAGGAAGAAAACTATAGGAACAGTTCAGTAACACCCAAATTGACTCAGTTACTGCAGTCAAGGAGAGGTGTATGTTTAGATTTGTGGCTAAACATAAGTCAATCAGGAACTCCATTCCCCCCCCAACATTTTTTTAAATTAAAAACCCAAAACTATTAAGTATGCTGTGATGATACACTAGATCCTTTCCTTTTTACGTAGCTCAGGATTGTTGAGTAATAGCATATAGGTTTGAGTTTAATTTATACTTACCTACAATTGTGCCTTAGAAGATTTTGAAAAATTTTAGTACACAGCTCACACTTACATAGTACTTTCTATGTTCCTGTTACTTTTTAAAAATTTTTTATTTGATAATTTTTTTATTAACATATAATGTATTATTAGCCCCAGGGGTATTATTAGCAAACCTGAATTGCCAGGTTTACACACTTCACAGCACTCACCATAGCACATACCTTCCCCAAGTTCCTGTTACTTTTATTTGTTCTGTAGGGGTATCTAAATGATTATGTGTGTGTGTGTGTGTGTGTGTGTGTGTGTGTGTGTGTTGCATATGTATAAATACACTGAACCCTTATAACACCTGGGGAAGCCAGGTACTGTTAGTAACATCCCCAGTTTACAGAGAAGGAAATAAGTACTGAGAAGCCGAGTAATTTGCCTAAGACCACACTGTATGGAAGAATCAGGGTGGGAATCTGAGCATTTTGGCCCCAGAGCCTATGCTTTTACCCCCATACTATATTGCCCTGAAGTCAATTTAGTCCATTCTTGATGATAAGTGAGGTGCTGTGGCTTATTGGTATGGGGCAGGAATGGGCATAGATTAAATCCCCTTTTCTTCCATAATCAGCTTCATGACCTTGGGCAAGTCACTTGGGGCCTGGGATTATATTTTTTACCATTGAATTAAAAGGATTAATCTAGGCTTGAGCATCTGTTATGGTCACCATTGGCCTCATTTGGCTAATAAGCACCTGAAACAATTGACTTTGAGCTAAGTAGAAGATACCAATGGTTTTCAGGCCTTAGTGAAAAAAAAGAATTTAAGATGTCTAGTGTTTTTTATATTGGTTGTATGTTGAGATGATCTTCTAGATCTATAGAACAAAATAAATTTATTAAAATTAATTTCACCTGTTTTTACTTTTTTCAGTGTGACTACTTGAAATATTAAAATTCCATGTGTGATTTAACTTTGTGATCCACATGTATTTCTGTTGGACTGTGGAGGTTATACCAAAAGTTGTTTGTCTACATGCCCACTGATATTACCAAGTGAC
Source organism: Meles meles (assembly GCF_922984935.1). NCBI lineage: Eukaryota > Metazoa > Chordata > Mammalia > Carnivora > Mustelidae > Meles > Meles meles. Next base: position 46,050,837 of record NC_060081.1, read on the forward strand.
ATTCCATTATAGGCATAGGCAGGGAGGTACAATTTCAGAAACATCTTTTATATCAAGATTTCTTACTTCCTCAAGAAAATTTTAGAATGCAAGTGCCAGAATACTGACATAAAAATAACCCAGGTCCACTCCAAGTCATTTAAATTTACTTATAAATGCTTCTGTTTGTTATTAAGAACAAATTATTTGATCACACTTCAAACTGAGGTGCAATTCTGGTGTCAAGATGTCACAAGTATCCTAAATATCTCAGTAATCCTTCCAGTTCTGAAATTCTGCAGTTCCATTCTTATAGAAACCTAGCCATGGACTGTCTATAACATGAAAATGGAGAAATAAAGATGCAAAGATAGAAAGCACAGCATGTTTATAAGTTGGAGAATGTCGGGAGTACTGTCATTTTTCTCCTTCTCAAATTGCTGATGATCTCGGGAGGCTGCCAGCAGTGGATTCCCTGAAGGAAAGAAAATTCAAGGTGCTGGGATTAAATGGCCCAACCTGGCTAGAGCACAGATTTAGTATTCTAGTTCTGCCTCTGTTGTTTGATCAGTTTCCCAAACAGCTCTGTTTCCACCCGCACCAAGGTGTGGCAAGAGCAGCTGTCCTCCCTGTTTCCACTGTCGGTGCTTGTTAGAGGTGAGCTACCTCGTGCAGCTGTCCCTGCAAGCCCTGGGGATGATCTGATAGTTTGGATTTACCCCTGCATCGTACAGGCTGGGTGATAGGATCAGTTTCAGATTAAAGTTACATTTTTGATACTTTATTACCTTAAAGATGCTGTGGGGTGATTCATGGAATGTAGAAGATGTCAGCAGTCAGAAGTAGGACACTAATAAAAAGAAAATTATTAAATTTTCTTTAAATAAGATTGTGAATTATTAAATCCATTTGATTTACTACAAATGTCTCTCAGGTAAAAGATTTATTGAATAAGCAGAAGTCGAAGTCAAAGAGAATAAACACCATTTGAAAAATACTTTCCCTCTCATCTTTCAGATCACAATACAAAGCCATAGTATTATATCCATAATATAATACATATCTATAATGCATATCCATAGTATCCATAATACATAGCCATAATACAAAGCCATAGTAAGGCTGTTGGATCATCCAAGCTTTCCGCACTCAAGGGATTAATACTGTAAGACAGTGGTTCTCAAAGTGTGGTCCCTGGACAAACATCATTAGCATCACCTGGGAACTTAGAAATGCACATTCTTGGATCTCAACCCAGACTTACTGAAACAAACTCTGGAGGTGAAGCCCAGAAGTTGATGTTTTAACAAGCCCTCCAGGGGATTCTCACCCAAGTTAGAGAACTTATGCTGTGTAGACACAGCTGGTACCAGGCTTGATTCCCTTGACCACTGGTGCAGTCAGTTGTGAGTATCTGTGAGCAGCTAATAGCCCACAGCTCACTTCTGCAACCTCCGGCAACTGTCCTTGGTTGAACTACCTTGTCCAGACATGGAGGCCCTCACAGGTATGCCACAGCCCCCACTCTGGAGCCTGCCCAACATCTGCCTGATGTGGGCATATAAAACCCCAGCCTCGGGGCACCTGGGTGGCTCAGTGGGTTAAAACCTCTGCCTTCGGCTTGGGTCATGGTCCCGGGGTCCGGGGATCGAGCCCCAGGTCATGGTCCCGGGGTCCTGGGATCGAGCCCCGCATCGGGCTCTCTGCTCAGTAGGGAGCCTGCTTCCTCCTCTCTCTCTGCCTGCTTCTCTGTGATCTCTGTCTGTCAAATAAAATAAATAAAATCTTTAAAAAAAAAAAAAAAAAAAAAAACCCAGCCTCTTCCTTCAAGGCAGGACAACTCTGTCGTGTGGTATGCGCCAGACTCTCCTGTGAGATCATGCCATAGATCTTATTATATCCTTGCTCATCTCTTTTCCATTCCTGGTCTTGCTCCCCCACTTCCTTACCAGCGTCCTCCCTCAGTATAGCCCATGTACCCGAATACCTGTCTCAGGCTCTGCTTCCACGGCATCTGCTCACCTTCAATCACAGGTCAGAAGACTGTGGCCTACAGTCCAGTCACCAGTTTGTGCAAATAAAGTTTTAGTGGAAAATATCTATGCCTGTCCATTTACACATTGCTTGTGGTTGCTTTTGCACTACAATAGCAAAACCAAATAGTTGTGGCAGAGACAGCGTATAGTCCACAAAACCTACAATGTTCACTATCTAGCTCTTTAAGGGAAAGTTTGCTGATGTCTACCTAAGACATGAGCCAAGGTCAGATGGACAAAAGCTAAAAGGGAACAAAAGACCTCTGTGTGTTAGGCATGTGTTGTAAACAGGGATGTGCTGGAGCCCGTTGTGGAATTGTGTTTCTTTCCAGCTCTACGTGTGACATCATGTTGGTAGCTTGAAATCAGCCATGATATGAATATTTCCACCATGGGAATTGGCAAATTCTGTAAATCAGATATATTTTTTCCCCCTGGAGTTGCAGGTGTTAAGTATTTACCAGCACATCATTGGTTAGAAGCCAGATGCCTTATGCCCTTTAGAATAGTACAAAAAAATCAAGACTTTAATGGAAAATAAGAAAAAAAAAAAAGAATTAAGATCTCTAAAGTGTATGTGAAAGCACTTTTGAAAGAGTCACTTTAATTTTATTATTATTATTATTATTTTTTACAGAAAACCTTTTTCTTGTGGGCACGCATGATCTTTGGGGTCTGTCTCTGTGCTCTGTTTTTGTTTTTTTTTTCATACTAGTCTGCGCTATTTACTAACTTTCCTTTGAGACGGGGCACTCCTCAACTTTCTTTATTGGGTTGCTTCATTGTTGTCTTGTGGTCAACCACAGCTTTCCTAACAGATTCTCTGGGGCATAACTTTGGTCTCAGCACTTCAAGAATTTATACAAGTCTAAAATCTTGTTACCCCTAGTTAATCCTATTCTCAAAAAGCTCTCAAAAAGCTATTCTCAAAAGCCTCTTATAGTCTAATAGGAGTGGCTGAAGGGCTCTGACTGGTTAGCACCTTGGACTTGAGGGTGTTAGTTTCCTATTTTTCTAAAATAGAGGAGAGAGAGGAGAAGAGTGGGGTTCACAACTGTTTCTTTTGGGGGAATATGGTATCCAGCCTACAAGATGACCCCTAGTGGTCCCCATTTTCTATTATTTATGCTCTGTGTAGTTCCTTCTTGTGTGAATCAAGATGATCAGTGTAACGAGTGAGGTATTGCAGAAATGGCTATGTGTGACTTCCGAGGTTACATCATAAGAGATATCGTAGCTTCTCCCTTGGATTATCCATTCCTTAGGGAATCCAGCTACCATGTTGTGAGGATACAGACAGGTCATCAGAGAGAAACTGAGACCTTTCACTAGTAGCCAACACCTTAGAAGTGGATCCTCTAGCCCCCGTCAAGCCTCCATATGACTACATCCTAACCTAGCTAAGTTGTTCGTGAATTCCTGATCCACAGTAACCATGTGAGATAATAAACACTCTTGTGTTAAGCTGCCAAGCTTTAGGGTCATTTGTAATGTAGCAATAAATAAGTAACACACTAAAGGTTTGTCCCCTTCAGTGGTGGTCCATGAGGCGTCAGAATTTGAAATTATCACCTAAATTTGAAAACTAGTACATCCTGACAGTCTTTGGAGGACAGATAATTTCTACTCTTGTATGTTTGCATAACTCAAAGTATTTTTGACTCACTAGCCAAGGAAAGTCATATGAACCTGTGAATTCTCTGATATGTGTTACTGTTTCACTGCCAAAGAGAGCTCAGTGGTGTGGCAACCTACCACTCCAGGTCAGAGAGAGCAATTTTGCTTAATGATTCTGGCGTGTGTTGGTTTTATTTATTTATGATATGGTCTTTTTGTAGCTGAGTCATCTGGAAATGGTTTTCCTATCACTGGAGTCCTGACCGACATTTATGACGGCTGAAATGGCCCATGAGCAGGCGGTGCTTTTGCAAGTCTTTTACCGCCAAGGCTCCCTCTTCAAATCTGGCCTCGATAAGAAATTGTATTGTTTTTCTGAGAAGACAATGAGTGTATTCAAAACCCATTGTGTTTGGGCTTTCACCTGAATTATTGAGCACACAATTTATTTTTCTACCTTTGCTGAATTGCCACTGAAGTTACAACTAATTTTTCCCCCCTCTGGTTACTGTGTTCTGTACATTTTTCTCATCCTAATTTGACTGTCATCCTTAACTGGAAGTTTAACTTTTCATCTTTTTTTTTTTCCCTCCCCTTCAAAAACTAAAGAGAATGGGGAGCCTCGGCTCTGGTCGTAATCCCAGGTTCCTGGGACTGAGCACCATGTCAGGCTCCCTGCTCAGTGGGGAGTCTGCTTCTGTCTATCACTCTCCCTGCTTGTGGGTACACACTCTCGTTCCCCCTCTCTCTATGTGTGAAATAAATAAAATCTTAAAAAATTCTAAAAGAGAAAGGCACTGAAGTTCTTTGAAGCAGTGTCTAATGCATAATAATTAGTAATCATTTTTGATTTCCTGTTCTGTATGGAAAGGTTATCAGTTTTTGCTTCATAGGTGTCAGGTTTCACCTATGGTGTAGAGTCATCTGATCTAGGATGCAATTTTCATGTATGATTGTAGTCATGGAAACATCTCTCATCACATATGATCCATGGATGAAAAAAAAATCTTATAGCAACACCATCAATTTCACACTTGTTCTGAAATTTTATTGCACTAACAGTTTCTATTTCCTGGACAAAGGTTCTATCTGGCAAAAGTTAGCAGGAGAATCTCTCTTTGCCATCTCCTTTTTTATGCTGTATCAACTCTTTTCCTCTCCCCTCTTCTCTTCTCCCCTCCCCTCCCCTCTACTTATTCCCCCCCCTTCCTTCCCTCCCCTCTGCTTCCTTCCTTCCCTCCCCTCTCCTTCCTTCCTTCCTTCCTTCCTTCCTTCCTTCCTTCCTTCCTTCCTTCCTCAGGGTCCCTTCTTCCATATTGCCCTGTATCAGGCCTCATCTGAGCCTCTGCTCCATGCTTTTTAATCAAATTCCTCCTGCCTTAGCACTGTGGGTTGCAAATGCTTTTTATAATGAGATCCTGACCAAAATCTTAGGGGTGATCCTTCGATAGACAGATAAAAGCAGTGTTGTCTTACTTATTTGCAACTTCTAATTCATTAGATTTACTTATTAATTGCAATCAGGAGATTATTAGGGATGTTTGCTGAAAACATACAAAATCAGGGCTTGCTAGTGGTGTTTGGAGTCTTACACCAACCTTATCATGTAGTGTCTCTCATTTTCTAAATATTTTTTTGCATATAGAGTTAAAAAAAGATCCTGACTCAAATGGCAACAAGTTTGTTAATAATCCATCTTGAAATATCAAAATGCACTTCAAACAAACGCATCCATAAATTTGAAAATGGCATAAAATAACATTTTGTTTCAAAATAGAATTATCTTAAATATCTAATGATCTATTTGTTTTAAATATCAAACATTCATTTTAACATTCATTTTAGAGCAATGGAAAATGCCTTTCAGATAATAACCTAAGATATTCAGCAATCTCACTTAAAAAAATTCAGGCTCATCTCTTCAGCAGTGCACTTGAAATTTCAGAAGCATGTTTTTTTTTTTTCTGACATCCTATGAAATGTTCCCTATACCAGATGATTTTCTTTAATGCCAGATAGAGCTCAGTTCAGCTTAGGGAAAAGAAAAATCCAGCAAAGCCTGCAAGGTTGGGTGGTCATGTTAACTGGAGGTGCAGTTAGTTAATGGAATCTCTTTATACTTAGGTATCATTGACCCCATCCAACTGATCTGTTAATGTGGAGTCAAGTGCAGTGGCCAACTTCAAAGGAATTGCCCTCAGTTTGCTCTTAAGTGTCATTCCACCTGGGCAGCCAGTCTCCACAGCTTCCTTAGTCCCACCCTTTCATCTGGCATGGCACCTCCTCTCATCTACCTCCATTGAGTCTTCTTGGCCATGTGAGGCTCCACCTCATTTGACTTATTGTATACAGTAGGTCATCCAGGTGAGCTGACTACAAGAAACAGAGTGCCCATGTGCACGTATAAGGTGATGCCTTCTTAGGCTCTATTCATCGTTCATGGATAAAGATATACAGGATGCATTATTTCAACGGAAATCATCTTACGAACCCCTCACCTTTAAATGCCTGCCTATAAATGCCTGCAGGTAATGATAAAATTTAGGTATCATCATTTGTGTTGTTTCAGAGAACTCACAAAAGTCTAATTGGAAGGCCACCTTGTTATAAAAATGACAGTGTGGTGCTATCTATCATTCAACACTTTGACAGCTGCTGGTATCAGAAGTTGGCACTCCCCTCATGTGAACTTTCAGCAGTGTTTTGACGAGATCTTCTACTCCTGTCATACGTTGTGCCTTTGCCTCTGTACCATCAGCGCAGGGAGTCTGACACAGGGGTGCCAAAATAGGATGGCAAGGTGAAATGTTTAACAGTATATTCCCCACCTGATTGTCAAAGAAACATGCTTCTCAGAAAGTAAAGACAAGAGGGCCAGGAGGTCAGTTCTCTTGATGTTCATTTGGATTAAAATTGGTCACAAACCCCTTCTTGATAGACTGTGTTGGGCAAAGGTAAGATGTTTCCCATTATCAGGCAAAGATACTGGCAGTGTGCTGTTCCTGTTCATCTGTGCTTTCCTCCTTAATGCCTTTGAAGGATACTAGAGCATAATATATTTAAAATTTTGTGAATTTATAGTCGATTAGTATATTTCAATCTTGGTATCTAAACTTTACATGTGTTTTTATTTTTATTTTCTTATTGTGTTATGTTCAACACTATCCAGTATGCATCCATTTGTAAAATATAAAGCTAAGCAATTTTTATGCTGAAAGAGGCCAGAATCCTTATTTTTATGCTGTTAGCTTTAAATACGGCCTTGTAACCTGGGAAGGATGGGCTATAGAACAAAATATAAAAATTTCACTGCATAAAACGAGCACTTGGATACTTCTTATTGCTCTACAAAAATGGCACCAAGTACCCAATAACCATCCTTAGGCTCTGTTGTCTCTGGGCAACTTATGAGAATTTTCCTTAAGACTTTCATTCTGTTACAGTGTGATCCCCTTCGGCTGAAAACCCCATCACTAATAGCATTGGATGGGCTATCCTTTCCTCCTGTGCCTGCTCAATCTCTCCGTTCTATCAATAAATTTGTCTTTTCCTTAATCTTTGATCCATTTCTGGTTTTAAGAATGCTTCTGTCACCTTCACCTGAAAAATCACAAAACTGATGAATATTAATGATGGACCTAATGCTTGAAATGTGTAAAGGCTAAAACTCTGACATCATCATGGCGATATAGCCTCCGTGTTCACTAACTGCATAATTCTGTGCACTAGGAGTAGGGACGGTGCTAGGTCATGCGTACGCTGGGTCCACATGGTATATTTGGAAGGCAGTTGGATAACCATTGTTTTAGTGCAACTGTGCTCCCTGTAGTTTAAATGAATATTGATGTACGAATGCCCCAAAATCCATTAATTTGCTTATTCAAAAAAAGGATGCTTGCTAACCCCAATGAAGGTAAAATCTTATTGTGGGAAGTATAAACGTTTCTAGTAATGATTATCCAGTGATCTGGTGAAGAAAGCAGAGTCCTGCCATCTGCCCACTAATTTGGATTCAGCAGATCCAGGGTTGATGGAAATATTCTATACTTTCAAAAAGTACCACAGGAAGTTCTGATACAAGTTGTTCATGCATTATACTCTGGAAAATACAGCTCTAGAATTTTCGGAAAGAAAGCCAGGGATGGCTATTTTGCCCAGAAAGCTGTTCGAACTACCTGGATATCGTTCTTTCTAGTGCTATATGTTTACGTCAGACTTTGCTGTGACATAGGAGGGTTGGGTCACTATTACAGAACGCTTTCAATTGTTGTGCCAAGATAGCTAGCTGGCCATGGCCTTTAAAAAAAAGACAGGTATTGTAAAATCCAGAGAAACTTGGTAAAGTTAATTAACTTTATCACCACAGTTTTCCCCAGCTGTCAATTAACAGTGTTTCCACAAGGAGAGATTCTTCTGCTTGGTTGTAATTCTTCCAATCGGAGTAATGACAGTATACATTTAATGTGTCATTCTGTTTCATTAAGCGCATCTAACCAGCCACCTGTGGTGGTGGTGTTGCACAACATGAATGAAAACACCCTGTGGAGACATTGTCAGGCTTGGGGTGCAACATGGTGACCAGACAGGAGCTTGCCGCCTGCCCACCCCAGTGCCAGTCATGTTGGGGATCTTTATCCGTCTTTCTCCACCCTTCCTAGCTCGACTAGGCAGTATCTGGGCAAGACTGCTGCTGAGATTCTCCCTCTCCCCTCCAGCATTTTGCTATCTTTCTCTCTCCATCTGAGTCTCTCTAGGAGCAAGCCTCAAAGGGCTTGAGTACATATCATTTAATGGGTTAAGATGCAAAAAATTCTAGGGACATGGGGGCATGAGATTGGATGGAGAAGAAAGTACAGGGGGGAGGCTGTGTTATGAAGGAATTTAGCACTGTGGGCACCTGGAACACCATCTGAAACCCTAGGAGAACTACAAGTCCCAGGGTTAACCTACACAAGGAAGAAGGAGCTGGGTAGATAACCATCAACTTCCTGTAATACACAGTGGGCATTGGGAGCTTCTGGGAGTGACTTGGTTTCTCTTTTATGCCAGTGGAGTAGGCTCATTGGTCAGAAAAAATCACCCAAGCCAGAAAATCAAACTCCCCCTAGAATCTCCCCTCTAAGCATCTCTAAAGGAAACTCCAGTATGGTTGAAAGTGGTTTATTATGAGTAACAAAAGAGGAAACTGGGTTGACCAGGGTTAGAGATTACAAGGGTTATAGAAACTCTGTGCCAGGAAGCAGGAACAAAGATGAAATATTTCTTAGAGTACTGAAATCATTTATCTGTTAAATTGGTTTTGCAGATTAATTCCCCCGAATATCTGTGGCATCCCCCCTTCCATTTTTGTTCCACTACCATCATGGTGTTTTGGGTTCTCTTCTTTCATCTAGGTCATTGTGGTAGCCATGGTACTTTTACAGCACCTGTATTTACCCCTTCTGACTTTTTCTCCATATTTCTTCTAGTGATAGTTTTCTTGGGAAATTATAAAATTCTTCACACATACAAAGTGTATTTACTTTAAAAATCTACACTAACTGGGGCGCCTGGGTGGCTCAGCTGCTTAACCCTCTGCCTTTGGCTCAGGTCATGATTCCAGGGTCCTGGGATTGAGCCCTACATTGGGCTCCCTGCTCAGTGGAGAGCCTGCATCTCCATCTCCCTCTTCCATGCTCTCTCTCAAATAAATAAAATATTTAAAAAATATTTTAAAAATACACTAATGGATCTGAGTCCTCTACTCCCTCTTTACTCATTTACTTGAAACTATTGTCCTGAATTTGGTGTTAGGCACTCCCATGTATTTCTTTATACTTTTCCTACACATAATTGTATCACTAAACCATATGTAGTTTTTTGTATGTTTGAAAACATACAGCATTTTTAGTCTGAGTATCTTTTGCAGGTTGATTTTATTTTTCCACCTAATATCTTTTGAGATTCTTCTATGTTGAGGAATAGATTTCTGGGTCTTATATTTTCAGTGCTGTATAATGTTCCCTTGTGTTAATGAAACAAAATATTCATTTTCCATGAATACTTATTTCTCTTACTTTGCTATTGCTGTTACAGTGACCATCCTTGTATGTGTCCCTTTTTGTCTGTGCATCAGGATTTCTCAGGGATGTTCATACAGATGTGAAGTCTCTGGATTGAGGGATAAGGATGTTTAACTTGGCCAATATTGCCAATTTGCTCTCCTGAGTGGTTTCCATATTTAATGTTCTGTCAATAGAATATGGGATTTTCCACTGTTTCATTTTTTTACCCACACTAGGTGTCATGAGTGACACACAATTTTAATGTTTATTTCCATTGTTTACTAGTGATATGAAGAACCTTTTTGCATTACCAATTTGAGCTTCTTTGAATTTCTTGTTCATATCCTTCACTTTTAACTAGGTAGTTTGTGTTTCTATTATTGATTTGTAAGAGACAGATACATCCACAGGCAATGCAATGGCCCCCAAAGGTGTCTGTCTTAACACCCATAATCTGTGAATATTATCTTAAATGGAGTGATTTTGTTGATGTGATTAAGTTTAAAAACCTCAAGATGGGGAGATGATCGTGGGTTATCTGGGCGGGATCACTGTAATAACATGAGTCTTTAAAGATTTTATTTTATTTATTTATTTATTTGTCAGAGAGAGAGAGAGAGAGTGAGCACAGGCAGACAGAGTGGCAGGCAGAGACAGAGAGAGAAGCAGGCTCCCCGCCGAGCACGGAGCCCGATGCGGGACTCGATCCCAGGACGCCGGGACCATGACCTGAGCCGAAGGCAGCTGCTCAACCAACCGAGCCACCCAGGCATCCCAACATGAGTCTTTAAAAGTGTAGGAGAGAGAAGCAGGGGTGGGTCAGAGAGGTGAGTTGGAAGGAGAGATTCAAAGCTTAAGAGGGACTGAACCAAACATCTTTGTCTTTCAAGTGGAGGAAGAAATGTGGGTGGCATCTAGAAGCTGGGAACAGCTGTGAGTTGACAGCTGGCAAGGAGATGATGACCTCAGTGATACAAATACAAGAAACTGAATTCTGTCAATCACCTTAATGAGCAAAGAAACAGATCTTCTCTAGAGCCCCCAGAAAGGCACAGCCCTGCCAACACCTTGAATTGTGGCCTGGTGAGAACTGAATCCTACTTCTGACCACAGAGCTACAAGATAACTGATTTATGTTGTTTAAGCCACCAAGTTTGTGGTAATCTGTGATAGGAGCATTAGGAGACTAAGGCATACACGCACAGGCTAGTACTCCTTTGTTGTGTACCTTGCATACATTTTGTTCCAATCTGTGAGGTGTTGTTGCACTTTTAAAAGTCTTTTAATGCACAGAAATTTTTCAATAGAAGGTGAGGGTAGATTCATAATTTCTTTCTTTGTTGTTTGTATATTATCAAAACAAATTCTTCCTATTATACCAAAGTCATCAAGACATTTTCTGCCCTCAACATTGAGATTTTTAATCCAACAGGGAAGTTTTTATATGGTGTGTGTTAGACATGCAGTTTATTTCCAATGGATAACAGTTGCTCTGACATTTATGGTCTGGTGCATTCTTTGCTAACTCAGGTTGACCTGTCTGTGGTTCTGTTTCTGAGCTGTGTGTGTGTGTGTGTGTTATGTCCATCTGTTCCTAAACCAGTATTAGAATATCTTAATTACAATACTTTCATTTTAATAATTGTTTTGTAGGCTGGGACTCCTACCATGTTCTTCAATTATCTTGACTATTCTTGGTCCTTTACTCTTCCTTATGAATTTTAAAATGAGTTTGCAATTTCCTTAAAAACACTGTTTGGTGTTTTGATTGGATTAAATTGAATTTATATATTAATTTTAGGAGAACTGACATTTTTACCATATTGAGTTTTCCCATCCATGAACTTCGTTTATTTTTCAATTATTAAAGTCCTCTTTATGTCTTTGAATATTATGTTTTAATTTTATCTGTAGTGCATAAGATTTATGAACATTTTATGTAATGCTTTTTAAAAAGTATGTTCCCAACTATTAATTCCTATATCTAGAGATGCAATTTTTTATGAAGATTTTGTACTTAGTTATATTGTTGAACTCTTTCATTAACTCTACTAACTTCTGCTGAGTTTCTTATGTTGACAGTTAAAATAATTATAGCATCTATAACAAAATCCTCATTGTTCATTTACAGTATTTATATTTTGAATTCCCTTTTCTCATTTTAATAGGCTCCCTTTAGACAAAACAAAACATGCACAGTGAATGTCTTCTTCTTGCTGCAGAATTTAAAGTAAATGCTCCATTTGGTGATGATACTGGTTTGAAGTTCATTTCTTTGTGCTATAATCTTTAAATTTGTCTATCAAGGTTATATTGACCTTAAAGAGGAAAAGAAAGAAAATGAGATAGAACAAGGGAGCGAGAGAGACTGAATAAGGCAAGAATGGTAAAATACTGATAATTATTGAATATGGATGATAAGCATACAGGATGCCATTAAAGAATTCTCTCCACTTTTAGAGAAATAAAAACAAATGATTATTCCCTTTTTGAATTTCTTTAAAAAATTCTTAATTCTAGTATATTAACACAGTGTTAGTTTCAGGTGTACAACATAGTGATTAGTCAATTTTGTACATTACTCAGTGCTCATCACAGTAAGTGTACTCTTAATCCCCATCCCATGTTTTACCCATCTCCCCACCTCCCTTTCCCTTGGTAACTATCAGTTTGTTTCCTATTGTTAAGAGTCTCTTTTTTGGGGGCACCTGGGTGGCTCAGTGGGTTAAGCCTCTGCCTTCGACTCGGGTCATGATCTCGGGGTCCTGGAATCGAGCCCCGCATTGGGCTCTCTGCTCAGTGGGAAGCTTGCTTCTCCCTCCCTCTCTGCCTGCCTCTCTGTCTGCTTGTGATCTCTCGCTCTGTCAAATAAATAAATTTTTAAAAAATCTTAAAAAATAATTAAATAAAAAAGAGTCTCTTTTTTGGTTTGCTTCCCCCCCCTTCATTTGTTTTGTTTCTTAAATTCTACATAAGAGTGAAATCATAACACATTTGCCTTTGACCTACTTAGCATTATACTCTTTTTTTTTTTAAAGGTTTTATTTATTTATTTGACAGATCACAAGTAGGCAGAGAGGCAGGCAGAGAGAGAAGGGAGGAAGCAGGCTCCCCGCTGAGCAGAGAGCCCGATGCGGGGCTCGATCCCAGGACCCTGAGATCATGACCTGAGCCGAAGGCAGAGGCTTTAACCACTGAGCCATCCAGGCGCCCCAGCATTATACTCTTTAGATCCATCCATGTTGTTGGAAATGGAAAGATTCCATTCTTTTTATGACAGTAATATTCCATTATGTATATATACACATCATCTTAATCCCTTTATCTATTGGTGGACCCTTGGGCTTCTTCTGCAATTTGACTGTTGTAAATAATGCTGCCCCGTAAACGTAGGAGTGTGTGTATTTCAAATTAGTGTTTTCCTATTCTTTGGGTAAATACCCAGTAGGAGAATTACTAGATCACGTGGTAATTCTAATTCTATTTTTAATGTTTTGAGGAAACCCCATACTGTTTTTCTCGTGGCTACACCAGTTTACATTCTCATCAAATGCGAATAAGTGCTCTTTCCTCTCCACATCCTCCCCGATACTTGTTGTTTAAAAACAAATGTTCTTCCACTGAGAAATTTCTAGAATCATTTTATCTATAAAGTTGCTATAGAGTACAGTTTCAAAAGAATACCTGAAGGATATTCGTTTCGTGAATACTTATTTTGAACGTTCATAAATGGTCCACTCTTCCATGGAAATAGACTCTAATTCAATACAACACTTGAAGGTATTTGTTATTGGATCCCACATTTATACAAAATTAGACTGAATTGTATAAATAAAATCTTAATTCCTATAACCTAATGAATTTTTAATATTCTTCTTGGGTGCGTGTCCTGCAAGCTGCCAACTCTATTTTCCATTTAAACGCTCAGTTTTGCATGATTTAATCTGTTCTGTTGTCCATCCTCCTCGACTGGTGTATGAAGGGAAGAGTTTTGTGGAATATTGGTAGAACCCTTGGAGACAGCCTCCTCAGATCATCAGTGGCTTTTGCCATGGATGACTTAGCTTGTTGTGGGACTAGTGCTGCTGAGGTGTGACAGGTCCTGCTTTGCCTTCTGAACTGTTTTTCAGCCCCCACTGCTGACTGGGTCCAGTCTTTTTGCCTCTGCTATAAGGTACAGTGTGGCTTCTTTATCACCTACTCAAGCCATTGTCCTACATCTGTTCCTCCTCTCTGAGGCAAAGGGGAATTTCTGGGCTTTTAGATGCCTCCTGAAGACCATGAGGAAACAGAAGATCTTCAGATGTAACTCTTTGCATGTATTCTTTTTTTGTTGCCCCCACATTTGAGAAGGCACCATGGAATGCATGGAACTTCTTAACAGAAGTTCCCTCCCCTTAATGATGCACCTGTAAACTGGGTCCATTCATCCTTTTCCTGATGTTTTCAGGTTCCCCTGATAACTCTGTAGGAGATGATATATTCGGTGGGTTCCTTTCCCTACTGACCTGTGTTATACCCGGAAGGGGAGTACATATAGATGCTTTTATCTTCCTTTTTCTTTTTCATCCTAGAAATCCTCACATTGCTGTAGAATTTTTCTATTTAGCCCAGATGGAAAGGCTCTATATCATACTTTTATAATGCATCTCTTCTTCTATAGCTGTTTAAAACTTGTAGTCAAGGTTAACAAATATTCTGTTTTACTTTTTTGTTGTTTTAGGGTTTTTTTGCAGTTCATTTTTTTGAGTTTTTTAAATTTAAATTCAGTTAATTAACATATAGTGTATTGTTAGTTTCAGAGGTAGAGTTCAGTGATTCATCAGTCTTATACAGTACCCAGTGCTCATCACATCACATGCCCTCCTTAATGTCCATCACCCAGTTACCCCTTCCCTTCACCCCTCTCCCCTCCAGCAACTATCAGTTTGTTTCCTATGATTAAGAGTCTCTTATGGTTTGTCTCCCTCCTCTAATTTCATCTTTATTTTTTCCTGTCTTCTCCTGTGATCCTCTGCCTTGTTTCTTAAATTCCACATACGAGTGAGATCAGATGATAGTTGTCTTTCTCTGACTGACTTATTTCGCTAAGCATAATACCCTCTAGTTCTATCCAAGTCATTGCAAATGGCAAGATTTCAATTTTTTTGGTGGAATGCTTTCCATTGTGTATATGTATGTGTGTGTGTATATATATATGTGTGTGTATAAAAATATATATGTATATCTACACACACACACATACACACACACACACCCCACATCTTTATCCATTCATCTTTCAATGGACATCTGGGCTCTTTCTATAGTTTGGAACTTGTGGACATTGCTGCTATAAATATTGGGGTACAGGTGGCCCTTTGGATCACTACGTTTGTATCTTTGGGGTGAATTCCTAATAGTGCAATTGTTGGGTCATAGGGTAGCTCTAGTCTCAATTTTCTGAGGAAACTCTAGATGGTTTTCCAGAGTGGATGCACTAACTTGCATTCCCACCAACAGTGTAAGAGGGTTCCCCTTTCTACTAATTTAAAAAAATATGGTAGGATTACATTTGCCAGAACCTTCACAATTTAGTATAGCCTGCATTCATTTGACAAAATGTGAGCAGAGGCAACCCGTGTCACCTCTTGCAGAAGTTTTAAGGTAGAATGCACAATATGCCGAGTTTCCTTTTCCTGCCTTGGCAGTTATGGAGTATGTTTCATTGAAAAGTATCCATCATTTTGGGTTCCTGAGTGACTATATTGAAAAAGCCTTCTACCCATAAGGCTATACCATGAACAAAATAATTAATGGCCACTGAGATCTGGAGGTTATTTGTTAAAGCTGAATAATCTAGACCATTCTGATTGACACACAGACCTGTATTTATTAACCCAGAAAAAAAAGTCGCATGTGTTTGTATAACAAAAGCCAGTATGATTTCAATTATGTAAAGCTTCCTGTCAAATTACCGATCGGGATAAATAAGTCAAAGAGTGAATTCTTTCTTTGAGAAGTTTTAAGAAGCCAGAAATTTTGGGAGTAATGATTATATTCATGATTGCTTTCGATCTTTTGGATAGCTTTTCCGTGTTTGTGAAAATTTTCTTGTGAGGAGTTCTGTCTTTCCAAAGTAGACATCAGAACTGAGTTCCCAGCTTCTCTTAGAGCTAGTTTATAGGTTTTGATTTACATATATCTATGGGAGACATTGGTTTGGAAGTGGGGAACAGGAGAAAATTGTTTTGAGTAGGATTCTACTTTGGTTACACACAACCTTTGGATTTGAGAGAGGGTAATAATTTAAAAGGCCAAATTTTGTCATAGGGGGTGGGCAGTTAGGTTTCTCTGTATAGCTACCTAGAGAGATGGGTTACAAGGTACTGATTTATGCAGCTGTGTGAGTTGAAGAAGCATGTTTGGAATCTGCGAAACAGGCAGTCCAGAAGGGAAGATCATGAGCAGGATGGAACTACATAGGCATGGGCTGAAACTGTTGTCAACAAGCAGAATTTTTCACTTTGTTTTGGGAAAACCTTATCGCTGTTTTTTTTTTTTTTTTTTTTTTTTTTTTTTTTTTTAGGTCTTCTAACTGATTCAGTAAAACAAACTCAGGTTATCCAGCAGAATTTCTCTTATTCAAGTCAACCCATTAGGGACTTGAATTACACCCCCCATATCCCTTCGTCGCAACACCCAGACTAGTGTTTAAATAAATAACTGGTGACTGGAGCCTAAGCAAGTTGGCATATTATTAAAAACCATCACAAGTGACACTAGCACATGTGGCAAAAGTCCTTGCAAAAAAGTCAGTTTCTTTCCTTTCACTGTGTGATATGACAATGGCATTGATTTTTTTTTTTTAAACTTAACCTATTCAGCATGGTTTGTGCTTTTTTTCTGGAAGGTCATGCTTGTCTGTTCCTTTGGCGAATTACTAATTCTGATACCTATTAATATCTCTTAGTAAATCCCTTTCTGATTAGACAAGTGTATTTTTTTACTTCAACTAAATCACTTGCCTAATACCAAAATTGTGAAGAGAAAAATCACCTTTTTCTCATAAGTTTATGGTCCTCGGTCAAAATGACATTAGAGATATCAGAGTTCTGTTTGCAGGCTAGCTTTTTCTATAAGCCATATTCGTTTGCTTTTGGGTTAGTAATTTCTGGAGGTCATGCCCTCTCCATGGAACGATGCTTCTCTGTTCCTCTATTTTTCTCTGTGGGAGTCTTTGCAACAGAAAAGGTTGGTGAAGTTATTGGAGATTTTAAAACCTTTTGGTCCACAGAGATGTCAATATCTCCCTTTTCCTTCTTGGCATGCTCACAGCAGAGGCTGAACTACAGATCATGTGGAAAATGGAAAAGGAAGGAGAAGAATATAATTGCAAATAGAAGGTAGACTAAAGAACAATGTTTCTATTTTTTTTTCCATTTTATTTATTTTTTCAGCGTAACAGTATTCATTCTTTTTGCACAACACCCAGTGCTCCATGCAAAACGTGCCCTCCCCATTACCCACCACCTGTTCCCCCAACCTCCCACCCCTGACCCTTCAAAACCCTCAGGTTGTTTTTCAGAGTCCATAGTCTCTTATGGTTCGCCTCCCCTCCCCAATGTCCATAGCCCGCTCCCCCTCTCCCAATCCCACCTCCCCCCAGCAACCCCCAGTTTGTTTTGTGAGATTAAGAGTCATTTATGGTTTGTCTCCCTCCCAATCCCATCTTGTTTCATTTATTTTTAATTGAGAAAAGATTTGAATGATGGATTATAATTTTTTTCTTATGGATACACACACACTATTTTTTTTTTTGTCTTGGTTTGGTTCTTATTAAAGGTTGCCTTATGAAATGTTATGAGACAAACCTAATTGAATGTTATTGCTCTAAATAAATTAATCTGTACATATGTCTATATTCATATGTTCACATATTGGTTAAAATATACTTTATTACAACCAAATGGTGATGAGCAGGACTTATGAAGATAGGCTGATTACTTTTATTTTGGTAGAACATATATGACAGTTACTATTTTAACCATTTTTAAGTGTACAGTTTTGTCACATTAAATACATTGATATTGTTGTGCAGAAATAGCCACTATCCATCTTCAGAACTTCTTTTTTATATCATAGTGAAACTTTGTAGCCATTAAATAACTCCCCATTTCCCCCTCTCTCTAGTTCCTGGCAGTCACCATTCTACTTCCTGTCTCTGAATTTGACTAAGTAATTCATATAAGTGGAATCGTACCAATATTAATCCTTTTGTGTCTGGTTTATTTCATTCAGCATGATGTCTTCAAGGTCTTCCATATTGTAGCACGTATGGGAATTTTATTCTTTTTTTAAGGCTGAATAACCCATTGTATGAATATATTATGTTTGTTTATCCAGTCATCTGTCAATTGACATTTAGGTCATTTCCATCTTTTGGCTATTGTAATTCTCCTGTGAATGTCAGTTTATAAATATCTGTTTGGATTTCTGCTTTCAATTCATGTGTGTGTGTGTCCAGAAGTGGAATTACTGAACTGTATATATTGATTGTTTGGTTCATTGAGGAACTTCTGTACTGCTTTCTACAGCAGCTGAGTTGTACTGTTCTGTTTTGTTTCAGACTTTATTTATTTGACAGAGCACCAGCAGCGGGAGCAGCAGGCAGAGGGAGAGGGACAAGCAAGCTCCACTAAGTAGAGAGCCCAACATGAGGCTCAATCCCAGGACCCTGGGATCACAGTCTGAGTCTAAGGCAGCTGCTTAACCAACTGAGCTACCTGGGCGCCCCAAGCTGTACTGCTTTAGAATTCTGAAGTGTCCCATTTTTTTTTTTCAGATCCTAAGCAAAACTACTCTCTGTATTTTGGACAACAGCTATTTTAATGGGTGTGAAGTTGTAGTGAGTATATTTTTATATATTCTCGATGCTTTGGTATTTGGCCTTTGAGCCTGGAGAAATTGCATCTCCTAGGGCTAGCTAGTTCTAGAGTAGTGACTCTCCAGTGAATGTGCTTTTGATCTATAAACCAACCAATCCAGAGCCTACATCCCCAACACTCCTCTTTATTATTTCTGCTGTAAGTAAGCCAGTATTCTTTCTGTTATCAGTCACCTAAGGGCCAGCTACTGGACAACTAGGGACCATGTCTATAGTCTAGAGCCTGCTGAAATCAAACTGTCCAATCCAAACTTGTGTACCTACACTACCTTGTCCATTACTCCCCCTGGAAAACCCCAGAAGAGACTGGGCCATGCTCTCTCCTCTCTTCCTTCTGCTTCCAGACTCACCTCAGTCCTTCTCCACATCATTCTAAACGGCATGCCATACTTTCCGTTTCTAGAAATATTTGAGTATAAAAGTTCTTCACGACCATCATTGCTGTGTTCAGGTATCTTATCATGCATAATGAGAACAGATCTCAGGTAGATTTTAAGAAGAACAGAAGTGTTACTGTGGTCCACTGTGAAGCCATCTGGTCCTAGGCTTTTGTTTCTTGGGAAGCTTTTTTATTACTGATTCAATCTCCTTCCTTTTTATTGATCAAATTTTCTGTTTCTTCATGATTCAGTCTTTGTTAAGTCCTAGGTTTCTAGAAATTCATTTAGCTATTTGGCTTCTGATTGTTGCTGTGGTGGTTCCAGGGTCTGAGGTAGTCGTGTAAGTATCACCCATGGAGCTGGCGTCTGGTTCTCTGGAGCTTGCCACAGTGACTCTGGCCTGGGGGTGCAGTGGAGTACAGGAGACGCAGGGGTGCAGGGATAACAGGGTAGAGTGGTAGACTGGGCCTTGGGGTGGGGCACAGTGACAGCACAACCCCTGGAATGGGAGGTTGCAATTGTGACTCAGGCCCTAGAGCTCAAGGCACTGATCAGTGGCAGCATGGCCTCAGTAACGGGGGTCAAAGTAATGACTTGGAGACTAGGGGACCATGCATCAACAGTGGCAGCTCCTCAGGCACCTGGGTGGCTAAGGTGGCCAAGGGGCTGCCTTTGGCTCAGGTCATGATCTAATGGGTCCTGGGATCCTGCCTCACATTGAACTCTCTACTCGGTGGAGAGTCTGCTTCTCCCTCTGCCTCTCCCTACTCCCAATACCCCCCTACTCATGCTCTCTCTGTCTCTCTCAAATAAACAAATAAAATCTTAAAAAACAAAAACAAAAACCCCAAACAGTGGCAGCTCCTGCCTCATAGATGGTGAAGCACTGTCTCATCCCAATCTTGGTGAAAAGAGCACAACCATAACTCAGTCCTCTGGGGGAGGTGGGGTGGATCTCAGTGGAGCAGTAGCTGTTGCCCTGGGATGAGGATAAGATGGTGTAGACTCCAGGCAGCTTTATTAGCTGGGTTGAACATTATAGAATACTTAAAGGGTCCTTGGTGGAAGAAGCTATAGATGTCCATGGTGGTGATGAGCATTACCAAGGTCCTCTTGGCTTTCTGTCCTCCATAGGGTGAAATTTCTCCAGGGGCATCCCTCTTGGCTCCAAGGTGCTCCACACTAAGGGCTGGGGTGATATAGGTAAATTTCTTCCTATCTTTTCTATGTGACCATCCTCAGGTGTTGTGATCGAGTTTCTCCTCCTTCACTGCAGTTCAGAGATTTCCCAGGCTTATTCTCAGTCAGTTTATAGTTGTTTATTCATTGCTTTTGTTGTTTTTGTGGGGGAGAAGAAATTGACTTCCTAGTCTGACATCTTGCTGATGTCACTACGCTTACTTGCTTGCTTCATTCATTCATTCTTTCATTCAGTCATTTATTCATTTTTTACTCTTTATTCCACTGACTTGAACTCCATTATAATGTTGGATACAAGTCATGAAAATGGATACTCTTCATGTTAATGATCTTAGTGGGAACACATTCTGTTTCCAACATTAAGTATGTTAGCCGTGAGGTTTTTGGAGAGGACTTCGTCAAATCCTCTTCTATTCCTAGTTTGATTTTTATTAAAGTTAGATTTTGTCAAAATTTTTTCTCTGTCTACTGAAATCCTGTTTTGTTCCTTTGAGTATTTTTTAATGTGAGCTACACTGATTGTTATTTGTATATTAAACCAATCATGCATTTTAGGTAAAATATCATTGATCATGATGTGTTATTCTTTTCATATATTGTTCGATTCAATTTCTTAAAATTTTATTTATAATTTTGCATATTTGAGAGACATGATCTATAGTTCGCCTTTCTTATAATATCTTTCTTATTTTGATACAGGGTCATGCTGACCTCAAAGAATAATTTTTTCATAGAATGAATTTCGAAGTATTCTTCCTCTTTAGCTTTTGCAAATTCCTGAAGAATTAGTATATATATATTTTTCGTGTATGTGTAAGAATTCACTGTAGAGCCACCTGGGACTGAAGTTTTCTATTTGGAAAAATTTTCAGCTTTAAAGTCCATTTCATTAATGGATACAAGTTTATTTGGGTCATAGATTTCCTCTTTATTGAATTTTGGTTGTGTATTTTAAGGACTTTTCTCCTATTCTGTTATTCAACTTATTGACCTAATATTTTCTATAATATTTCCTTTATATATTGTTATTATATATGGAGACTGATTTCACTTCTCTCATAATTGGTGAACTGTGCCTTCCCACTTCCTTTCTTTCAGAGGTGTGGCTAGGCTTATCACTTGTGTTTTCAAGCAATCAGCTTTTAGTTTCATTGATTTGTCTCTGTCATTTTTCCGTTTGTATTTCACTTATATATCCTGTTATTTTATTTTTGTTATTAATTTGACTCTTGCTCTTTTTCTGATTTTTTTAAAGATTTTATTTATTTATTTGACAGACAGAGAGAGAGAGAGATCACAAGTAGGCAGAGAAGCAGGCAGAGAGAGAGGGGAAAGCAGGCTCCCCGCCAAGCAGAGAGCCCGATGTAGGGCTCGATCCCAGGACCCTAGGATCATGACCTGAGCCGAAGGCAGAGGCTTTAACCCACTGAGCCACCTAGGCGCCCCTCTTTTTCTGATTTCTTAATGTATAAGTTGTGGTCATTCATTTGAGAACTTTTGATTTTTTTCTAATACATGAATTTCTTTCTCTAAATTTACCCCAGATTACTGTTAGTAGTATTTCACAAATTTGGTATTTTGGTTTTAACTTTTATTTAGTTTGAAGTACTTCATAATTTCACTTTTAAATTCTCCTCTAAACTATAGGATTAGTTAGAACTTTGTTATTTATTTTCTAAATATTTGGGGGATTCAGCAGAGTGTGTTACTCTTGTTACAAATACCTTGTGTGATTTTGATTTTTTAAAAATATATTTAGGTTTGTTTTATGACCCATAGTATTTATTTTGGTAGGTTCCATGTGTCCTTTTTCTTTTATTATTTTTTTTTTTTTTTGGAGATAGAGAAAGAGACAGGGTCAGTACAAGCAGAGGGAACGGCAGGCAGAGGGAGAAACAGACTCCTCCCCACTGAGCAAGGAGCCTGATGGGGGCTCGATTCTAGGACCCTGAGATCATGACCTGAACAGAAGGCAGCCACTTAACTGACTGAGTCACCTGTGCGCCCAGTTCTATGTGCCCTTAAAAAGGATATGCATTCTGCTATTGTTGGGTAGAATGTATAATTAGGTTAAGGTTGTTGATTGTGCTGTTCAAATATTCTATTTTCTTATTGTGTCCACTTGTTCTATCATTATTGGTGGAAGGGTATTGAAATCTCAAACTAATAACTGTAGATTTGTCTGCTACAGAGTTCCATTTTAACATTCTATTACAAATAACATTGCCTGTATATCTGTGTAAATGATTATGTAATAGTTTTCTATGGATGCCAAAACAAATGACCACAAACTTAGTAGTTAAAACAACACCCTTTTATTATCTGTCTTTCTAGGTCATAAATCTGGGCATGTCATACTGGCTTCTCTGCTCATTGTATCATAAAGTAGAAGCCCAAGTGTCAGCTGGGCTCAGCTGAGGTCCTATTCCAAGTCTGTTCACATAATTTAGTTCCCTGTAGCTATTGTACTGAGGTCTCCTCCCCCCACCTTTTTTTTTCTCCAGCTATTGAGCTAGAAGTTGTTACTAGACCTACTGAAGGCTATCCTCAGATTCTGGTGCTGTGGTCCTCTCACACCGTGTAGTTTCCCTTTTCCTAGAAAGGGTTTGGTGCTACTTGTAAGGTCATTATGTCAGGCCCACCTAGGATAATCTTTCTTCTGATTACCTCAAAGTTAGCTGGCTGGACACCTTACTTAGATCAGCAGAGCCCCTTCAAATAACCATACGATAGAATCTAATTATAAGAGTAGAATCATATCATATTCACGGGTCCTACCCACACCCAGGGAGTGGGAATTCTATAAGGACATGTTTCGTTGGGGGTCATTTTAGAATCCTGCCTGCCACCAATTTTCTAACTAGAAAAGTAATCTGAAATGATACACACTGAGGTTGTCATATTTATTAGATTAAAAATATGTAGAGTATAAAAATCCCCCTTGTATGATCATCATATAAAACTGTAACCTTTTGGATCTGCACATGGACGAAAACTGGAAGTTGTATTAGAAAAATAAAAATACTGTCTTTGCCTTCAGGATGGAGTGATGGTTGATGGTTTTTTTTCTCCCTTGAATTTTTACTTCAGTAGGAACTTTTCACTTTCAACAACAAAACGTTTTAAAACCCAGCATCAATCCTAAAATCTTGGTTCCTTTTAGAGATCCTAGAGGTAATAGTTCATGAGAAAAAAATTATTTTTTATTTCCAGTGTTTTCCTTTTACAGAGAATGAAAGTTTATTAAGACTAACAGTTAAGGGCCAGTTTTATGATGGCAGGCAAAGAGGTAAAGGATTCCTGTGATAAATCTGTCTCTGAACAATAACAGCACAGTATGCCTTTGATTTTTCCATAGGATGCCATAAGTCAAGATAATCAAATTTATTTCGTTCACTAATATTTGGGTGAATGTTGACGCTAAAGCACCTTAAGTTAGAGTTATTTGAAGATGCTGTTCTATATGGCTGTCCTTGGGCACATGGAAGCCCTGATTTTGAGCAAGAATTTCTCCCTGTTTTCTCCTCCACACACGTTACATTAAGCTGTCATTCACAGCCACAGCAGGAATTCAAGACTGTCTTGGAATAACTTGGATGACAGAAGCTCTCTCACAGTATGTAGCTCTCAAAAAAATAAAAAAGTCACATCACTACAGATCTTTTTTTTTTTTTGACGTGTTCGTATTTCCAGATCCATCTTACAATGACAAATTAAGACATTTGTACAATGAACTCTGACATTGGTGTGACTGCAACTGTCCCTGGTCCTGTATAGCTTTTCATTTTTTCTGAGATGCATCTTTGATAATACTCTCTAAATGCCCTGAATCCCTTCAGAAGCAACTCACCAACAACTGGTAGTTGAAAATAATCTCTACCTTTTGCAGCCCCGTCAGTGAATCTCCCTGTTGAAAGAGGCTTAGGTATGAAGCTGAACTCTGAAGAATGTGGCTATGGAAAATCAAATTCTGGAATTACGACTTTGCAAAACCCATTATATAATAGCTTCAAAACACCAAACCATTAACATAAACTGCAGCTTACTAATAAAATCAGCTATAATTTTTTTTGTGTGACCACAAATATGTTTGTCTCTACTTTTATTGTATGTAGAAGTCCACTGTGGTTTTTTTTTTAATGACAAAAGAATACCAACATGGTATTTGGCAAATTTTTTCTTAAATCAATTCGTTTAATCAGGCATAGGTAATCTGTGAGTTGTACAGAATCCATCCAAAATGCAAATTTACTGCTTAGTTGAAGGGAAACAAATACATATTAAAATCTAATGTTTTTTTTAAATTAAATTAAATTTTATTATCTATTTCTTTATTTATTTTTAAAGATTTTATTTATTTATTTGACAGAGAGAGACACAGTGAGAGAGGGAACACAAGCAGGGGGAGTGGGAGAGGGAGAAGCAGGCTTCCCGCTGATCCAGGACCCTGGGATCATAACCTGAGCTGAAGGCAGATGCTTAATGTCTGAGCCACCCAGGCTCCCCTCTAATGTGTTTTTTGTTACTTAGAAATTCTCACTCGAGTTTTTACTTTTTCAAAAGTATTTTTTTTCTGTCATGTAACAGCATGCTCAGCCTGTCATGTAACATGTATTTATTGAATTTCTAATTTGTTGCGTGCATTTGCTTAGTATTTGAGGTTGAAAGTGAATACGGATAGGATCTTTGCCTTCATAGAACGCTCCACCTTCCTGTGGGAGGCATTTAGCAGTCGTGAGGTATGTAAGTTAGGATCATAAAAAAGTTACCACGATTTTCTGCTGGCATTTGGTGAGTACCCATGGAGGCATTTCATTGGTCAGGCAGTCTTTATTCACTGCCTGGTAAGTGCCAGGCACCACGCTGAAATTAGATAAATACATAAGGAACTAAAAACAGCAGCAGGAAAGAGGCCCCTTAAATGTAATTATAGTTCCACAGACTAAATACAAACATTGTGATGTGTAAAATGTAGGGGGTTATTGTTTACTCTTGCCTGTCTTATGTTCGTATGTGTATGTATTCTGTCTTCCTACCTACCCACCCACCCACCCATCTCTTTGTTGGTGGGAAAAGCAGACCAGATGAATAAGGAGGATTTCACATAGGAGATGGACCCATTTTATATACTGAAGGTTAGGGGGAAAAATACCAATCTCTAGAAGACAATGTTTAGGTCAGGAATATAGTATACATGCCAAGATTAATTACGTGCGTTGTGTATCCCAGGTATGAGACCCATCTTGGCAGCTGATGCTGTTGGTGCTCTACTGTTTCTGCCTTGGTCCTTGCCATTTCCTGTCCAACTTCCACTGTCTGGCACCGCTCTCTCCGTTTTGGTGCTTTTTCTACTTAACAGAGCCTATTCTGTCCATACATGTTGCTGGAACTAAACTCCTTTTAGGATCAGCTTGCAACCAATGGTAGATGGAGGTCGGTGGGATAACTAGCCCACCTCTCTTACTTCTGGGATAGGAACAGTTGAAGTGTGCATTCTAGACTGTTGTCCAGAGTTCCCCAGCAGGATGAAAACCTAATTGTCCACCATGGTAATCTGTTTGATAATGCACTTATGGCTGCCTTCCCTTCTCGGAGGTGCCACTTCCCCACTCCCCCAAGGGATCCTAGGTCATGTCCTAAATGACTGGCACTTGAGTCTTTGCCCCAGGTTTTGCCTCTGGGAAAACCTGACTTAAGACACTCCCCATTCCTCATAACCCACAGTTTATGCTCTTAGGGTGCTCCCTGTCACTTCATTCATCTAGTAGGACCCAGATCAATTCAGCATTTAGAACCAACAAATAAACAGGGCCCCATTACAATCCATTGTAATTAATATATAATGTAATATATATTATAACATGTATATTATATTAATATACATTATTAATACTAATATATTAATAATATACATTATAACATAATGTAATATAATTACATTCCGTTGATTAATATACTCAACAAAGTATATTTATATTTCTGAACAGTACCTCAAAGGTGGTTTTTCCAAGTCTTTCATTTTTCTACCATTATGAGAACTTGAATCCAAAGCTCTTAACTTCCAGGCTAAGACTCTCTCCAAATAGTGAAGTTGTGTCAGAAAGGAAGGTTAGCAGAAAATAATCAGGTGCAAAATTGAGATTTCTGATATGGCTGTAGCCATTGTTGCATAATAGATCACCTTGAGACTTAGTGGCTTAAAGCAACTATCATTTATTATTGCCAACAAGTCTGAGTCACATGGGTGGTTCTGCTAACCTGATTGAGATTCATCTGATCTTGGTAAGTCTGCTTATGTGTCTTTGGTCAGCTGATGGGTGTGCTATAGACTAGCAGTTGGTAGGTTGGGATAGTGAGAATATCAGATCTGCACAGGTTCTCCTCTTCCAGTGGGACAAATTTGTTTACATGACAGACAAGAGCACAAGAAGGAAAGCAGAAATGTGCAAGGATTTTTGAGATCTAAGTTCAGAACTAGAAGAGTATCACTTAACTGTTTTCTATTGGTTAAATCAGGTCCTAAAACCAACCTAAATTCAACAGGTAGAGAAGTAACTCCTTTGAATAGAGTTTTTGCAAACACTTTGAATAGAGTTTTTCAAAATCACATTGCAAAAGGATGTCGGTATATGGAGAGAAATAATTGCAGCCATTTTTTTTTAAATTAAAACAACCTATTTCTGGCCAGTGTAGTCCTAAATACAGTCTCTGCTTATCAAATGCCTGGGACATTTTGTAAAGAGTGGGAAGGGAGCCACATTTACCACAGCATAACTTCATTCAGTGGCCCTGCAAGCCATTTCTTTCTGTTATTCCTCCCCTTGGGCATTGCCTGTGATAATTTTCTAATGTTTCAGAAATTCTGATGTCTGGTCCACTAGTTTTTTCCTTTTTTCCTATTTTAGTGTTCTCAAGTCGCAGATTACGCCACCAACTTAATTAAACTATGGAGCATTTATTAGAAATATTATAGCATAAGAATTGTATTCTCTAATTTTTATAATAGCTACTCATAGGGGAACCTGCACATAGTGAGAAGGATTGGGACGGAAAACAGGAGGGCTCTAAGTGTAAAGACAGTCAAGAAGTAACATCCTTGCCACCCTGTGGGAGTTTCTGAAATTGCATTATTCTAAAGCACTGGAAATGTGGCTGCTGTGCATGGCTATGTTTAAGTTTCTGTGCTGGGTGCCAGTGAGGGTGAAATGGACTGTGCCTGGTAAAGAGAGACCTCTTCAGGTAGCAGAACTGAATGGAGCCTGTCAATCCACCTAATTTTGTCATGTTTCCAGCCTTACCATCAGTCTCATCTCCATAGTGATGGGCAGATGTCTGCGTCTCCTCCTAGGATCAGGATTTTAGAAGCAGAAGAAACCTTTGTGTTCTTCTAACTCAGCTCTCTGAGCTTTTTATTAGGTAAACTTTTTGTTTTCGTTTTTTTTAAATGACAGTGTGCATGCAGAAAACTACAGAAGTCATAATTTAGTAGCTCAATGAATGCACGAAATAACCACAGCATGTAGACTGCACCCAGATCAGGCAATAGAAAATGCAAACCTGCCAGAAGCCCCCCTCATATTCCATTCAGTCACCATGCCTCCTACTTTATCTTGACTTCTCTCAGCGTGGATATGTTTAGCCTTTCTGTGAACTTCTTCGAAGGGGAATTCTACCTTTCTCTTTTGCGTCTGTCTTGCTCACTCAGTACCCTCTGTGAGATTCATTCTTGTTTTATATTCTTGTAGGTCATTCATTTTCATCACTGTGTAATATTTTAATACCTGGTTACGTAATTCAGTTCTATAGTTTATGATCACTGGGTTGTTGGAGGTTCCGACTGTCACAAATTATCCAACTGTGAACATTTCGTACATGTCTTTTGGTATGCATGAGCTTGTATTTCTATAGTGTACATGTCCATGAGTGGAATTTGGGGGTCATGTGTATGGATGTGTTTGGCTTTAGTAAATTCTACCAGTTTTCCAAAGTGGTTGTACCAAAAATAGTCACATTGGATGTGACTTTGAAGGGACAATTCAGTGACATAATGTTATGGATGCCTGTCTTTTTAACTTTTATTTTCAGTGACATAATAAATTGTAAAGACATGTGCAGGGAGGTCCTGTGCACCCTTCATCCAGCCTCCCCTAACATTAAAGTTGTGTGTGTGTGTGTATTTTTTTTTTTTTAATAAGCAGACTGAAAGAGACAAAGTGATGTGGTTGAAGCCTCACAGCTAGTGAGTTACAAGTTGAATGAATGAAGTACAGGCTTTCTGATGACTCATAAAAAGCTATTCAAAGTTCTCTTTAACATGGTCTTAAAGTTTACAAATCCCTTTATGTTTTTAAAATTAGGCAGTTAGAGACACTTGGGTGGCTCAGTCAGTTAAGTGTCTGCCTTCACCTCAGGTCATGATCCCAGCAAGATCCTGGAATCAAGTTCCTGCATCGGGCTCTTTGCTCAGGGCAGAGCCTGCTTCTCCCTCTGCCCTGATCCTGCTCATGTGCTCACTCTCTTTCTCTGACAAATAAATAAATAAATAAAATCTTTAAAATATAATAGTCTGTGTGACCTCTCAGTAAGATACAAAGAACATTTAAATCTATTTTTTAAGATTTGGGCAAGAGGTTAGTGTCAAGCCATATAAGATCAGTGTTCAAAGGCAAGAGATGCTAGGGCAAAAATGAACTATTGGGACTTCATCAAGATCAAAAGCTTTTGCACAGCAAAGGAAACAATCAACAAAACCGAAAGACAACTGACAGAATGGGAGACAATATTTGTAAACAATGTATCTGCTAAAGGGCTAGTATCCAAAATCTATAAAGAGCTTATCAAACTCAACACCAAAAGAACAAATGAATCCAATCAAGAAATGGGCAATGGATATGAACAGACATCTGGGAAGAAGACATACAGATGGCCAACAGACATACATAAAAGTGCTCCACATCACTCAGCATCAGGGAAATACAAATCAAAACCACAATGAGATACCACCTCACACCAGTCAGAATGGCTAAAATTAACAAGTCAGGGAATTACAGATGTTGGCGAGGATGCAAAGAAAGGGGAACCCTCCTACACTGTTGGTGGGAATGCAAGCTGGTACAATCACTGTGGAAAACAGCATGAAGATTCCTCAAAAAGTTGAAAATAGAGCTACCCTATGACCCAGCAATTGCACTACTGGGTATTTACCCTAAAGATACAAATGTAGTGATCCGAAGGGGAATGTGCCCCCAAATGTTTATAGCAGCAATGTCTACAAAGCCAAACTATGGAAAGAACCTAAATGTCCATCAATAGATGAATGGATAACGAAGATATGTATATATATACAATGGAATATTATGCAGCCATCAAAAGAAACGTATTCTTGCCATTTGCAACGACATGGATGGAACTAGAGGTTATTATGCTGAGTGAAATAAGTCAATCAGAGAAAGACAATTATCATATGATCTCCCTGATATGAGGAAGTTGAGAGGCAATGTGGCTGGTTTGGGGGGTAGGAAAGGAATAAATGAAACAAGATGGGATTGGGAGGGAGACAAACCATAAGAGACTCTCAATCTCACAAAACAAACTGAGGGTTGCTGGGGGTAGGGGTGTAGGGAGAGGGTGGTTGGGTTATGGACATTGGGGAAGGTATGTGGTATGGTGAGTCCTGTGAAGTTTAAACCTGGCAATTCACAGACCTGTGCCCCTGGGGCTAATAATACATTATATTTTAATTTAAATATTAAAAAAAGGAATTAAAAAAAATCAGTGTCACTAGATGAAGTAGTTATGGAATGTTGATAGCAGTAGCATCGTTCCATGTGGTAGGTATTTTAATGTCCATTTATTAGAAGGATGTGATGCACAATGAGGGATATGGTTTTATGAGGGAGCACGTTGATAATCCACAGAGCCTGAACTTGCACTTGAACCTCTGACCCTACACGTGAGTAGCTGATACTAGTAAATTCCTTGATAATACACACTGCATTGCCTTTCTAACCTTCCCTTTCTTAGTTGACCATCCCCCTGCCAACATCATTTGGCATCACATCCCAAATAAAGTACTTGCAAGAAAATTCTTTTTTTTTTTAAAGATTTTATTTATTTATTTGACAGACAGAGATCACAAGTAGGCAGAGAGGCAGGCAGCCGGATGGGGGAAGCAGGCTCTCTGCTGAGCAGAGAACCTGATGCAGGACTGGATCACTGGATCCCGGGACCCTGGAGATCATGACCTGAGCCGAAGGCAGAGGCTTTAACCCACTGAGCCACCCAGGTGCCCCAGTACTTGCAAGAAAATTCCTGTTCAAGATCTGCTCCTGGGAGAATCCAAGTGAAAATACTCATCTGCACTAATTTTTCTCCTTTCATCTATCTCCTTAATTCCTATTCAGGTCCAGAAATAATTGGAAACAATGTTTCTATGTGACCCTTTCAGGACTTCTCCATTGTTACTGAAAAGTTAGCATGTGCATAATCAGTTCCTTCTGCAGGATTGATATTTTCTGTGGCCACCATCTTCATCTCATGGTTTTTATCTAGATTAATTGCTTGAAGGACCCTGTTTGGGGGAAGTTGAGTTTTTTACTTGACCTTTTTACCAGGAATATTTGTGTATTACAGGAAAGTCTTTTTTCGCTCCTTGACCTTAGGTACTCCAAGAGAAAGCCCTTCTATGCTAGAATAAAGGTCATGCCTTCTTCAATTACAGCTAATCCTGAAGCATGAGAGTTTAATGAATGGTTAAATCCATATTAAATTTAATTACAAATAGATGAGTATATAGCATTCCAATCCATGCCCCAGTGATTTATGGAATACAAATGGGCCGGAATACTGCTGTTTAAATCCGAAGCAGTAGAAGAGTCTCAGCAATCACAAGGACAACTTTAGGACAAAAGCCATTGATAAGCATTAGTCAGGCAGTTAAGATTAACATGGGATAGCACAACCCTCCATTAGTTACTCATCAGCAAACACAGAAAAAAATAGGAGTTAGATTATAGCTCTTTGGTGGATTTTGAAAAGCGAGAAAATAGGAAAGCACAGAGGCAGAGCAAGAACCCGGGGTCAAGCAACCAGCTAAGTTGCTGAGCTGTCAAACAGTAAACTCTCTCAGTCTTAATCCATTGTACAAACAGCCACTGCAAGGAATGAGAAGATGCAAGACACTAATTCAGTGGTTTCAATCTTCAGCGTGCATCAGAATCACCTAGGGGGCTTGTTAAAACACAGATTGTTGTGCTCCATCACCCAGACTTTCTCATGCAGTAGGGCTGAGATGTGGGCCCTGAGACTTTGCATCTCTAACAAGTTCCCAGGTTTTGCTGATGTTGCTCGTCCAGAGAATGATCGTGAGAACGACTGCACTAATGGAATAGACTTACTCTAAAACAGATCTCTGATGCTACTTCTGCAAGGAGCTTGGCCCATCCCGCTGGCAGACTCAAGGAAATGCTCTTGCTGGAAGCACAGGTTTAACCTTCAGGTCTGGGCAGAGAATGTTGGAGGTGGAACACCAAGGAGTTAGGTCTCAAAACCAGTTGCCAGGAGGAATTTGGATTTGTAAAGATCAGAAGGAAGCACAGGCAGAAAATGAGAGTGAAGGTTAGAAATGCTGAGCCCAGAAAGGCTCAAGTTCGCAATGATCATTCTTGCTCTCTCATCCAGTTTGATTTCTGCGTGGCTTTTGACAACAGAGGAAGAAAGGAGTTTGTCATCCAACGTAAATGCTGGACCATGAGGAATAATGGCACAACATTAAAATAACTTCACTTTCCACCCCCCCACTTCAAGACGCATACCTGAAGTTTCCTCATAATTGGTGCTTTGATGAATGCTTGACTGTAACCTCACTCTGTAAGTGTCATGGATTGGCCATGCTCTTCTTCCTTATGATTTTTAGTATAGTCCCTTGCATTGTCCTTCTTTCTGTTCCAGACTTTGTTGATTTAACTTATTTGTGAAAAGAAGCTTTTCCCTCTCTCTTTTATTTAAATATAACACCTCCATTCACTAATACTAGGTAGCAAATAGAATTTAATGCAAATATCTTGGCCTTCAGAATTTTACATAATTGATTTTTAAATCCCAGCTCTGCAATTCACTGGCTTTTGAAATTTGATCAAGTTATTAAGCCTCCTTGGGCTTGGATTTTTTTTTTTTTTAAGATTTTATTTATTTATTTGACAGAGAGAGATCACAAGTAAGCAGAGAGGCAGGCAGAGAGAGAGAGGGAAGCAGGCTCCCTGCTAAGCAGAGAGCCTGATGTGGGACTCAATCCCAGGACCCTGAGATCATGACCTGAGCCGAAGGAAGTGGCTTAACCCACTGAGCCACCCAGGCGCCCATTGGGCTTGTTTTTTGCATCTGTTTGCCTCAGCTTGGATGCCCACAACAATACTACAGATGGGGTGGGTTAAACGACTGGATTTATTTCTCACGTTTCAGAGGTCTTGAAGTTTAAAAACAAGGTATTGGCGAATTCAGTTTCAGGTGCTTGTAGATGGCGGCCTTGCTTGCAGATGGCGGCCTCCTCACTGTGTCCTTACATGGCCTTTCCTCCGTGGGAGTGGAGGAGAGCGAGAGCAAGCTCTGGTGTCTTTCTCTTCTGATAAGGATACCAGTCCTTTCAGATTAGGGCTCCACGCCTGTGACCTTGTTCAACCTTAATTGCATCCTCAAAGGCCCTATCTCCAAATACAGTCACTTTGAGGGGAACCCAGTTCAGCCCATAACATGACATAATGCAAATGGAAATAAAATTTAGGTCAAAAGTGTATTGTTGGGGAGCACCTGGAGGGTGCAATGGGTTAAGCATCCAACTCTTGGTTTTGGCTCAGGTCGTGATTGTTACTGTTATTGTTAGAATTGAGATGATATAGTTCTTTGCTAAAAGTGAGATTTTTTTTTTTAATCTTTATTTTACTCTCTTTTTGTAAAATGAAATTTTACTCATTTAATCATTCAGCAAACTGAATACTTATAATATGCTCGTTCCATTTCTCAATGCTGGAAACATAGTCCACTAGCCACAGAGTTGCTCTTTGGTTAGAAAGACTATTTAAAAAGTGAAGTAAATACATCTGTTTCTCTGCTTGTGATAAGTAATGTGGAGAAAGATCAAGCAGGAGGTGATTTTATATATGGAGATCATGGAAGGTGTCTCTAAAGAGGTAACACGCATCTGGTGTAAAAAGCTGAACAGTCAGGATAAAGACCCTCATCTGGGAAGTGGTGTCTTTCCTTCTGGCAATGCTGACAGTCTTCCACAGGGATACTCACTTATGGCAGAAGGGAAAGAACGTTAAATTCTTAAATTCTGTTACATCACAAGCAAAGAAGTTTGGGTGATTAAGAATGACTGAAGTTGGAGGAGTTAAGATGGCGGAGAAGTAGCAGCCTGAGACTACATCAGGTAACAGGAGATCAGCTCGATAGCTTATCTAAACATTGCAAACACCTAAAAATCCAACGGGAGAGCGAAGAGAAGAAGAACAGCAACTCTAGAAACAGAAAATCAACCACTTTCTGAAAGGTAGGACTGGCGGAGAAGTGAATCTAAAACAACGGGAAGATAGAGAGCGGGGGGAGGGGCCGGCTCCCGGCAAGCGGCGGAGGAACGGAGCACAAAATCAGGACTTTTAAAAGTCTGTTCCACTGAGGGACATTGCTCCAGAGGCTAAACCAGGGTGAAGCCCACGCGGGGCCAGCGTGGCCCCAGGCCCCGCAGGGTCACAGAAGGATCGGGGGTGTCAGAGTGTCGGAGAGCTCGCAGGTATTAGAACGGAGAAGCCGGGTGCAGAGACAGAGCCGAGGACTGAACTCTCAGCTCGGGGTTACCTTGAACTGGTCGCGGGCTGGGTGAGCTCGGAGCGCGGCTAGAGGCTGGGGATACGGGAGTGATTGGGTGCTGTCCTCTGGGGGCGCACTGAGGAGTGGGGCCCCAGGCTCTCGGCTCCTCCGGGCCGGAGACTAGGAGGCCGCCATTTTCATTGCCGTCCTCCGGAACTCTACGGAAAGCGTTCAGGGAACAGAAGCTCCCAAAAGCGAACCCGAGCCGATTACTTAGTCCGGCCGCCGGTAAGGGCGGTGCAATCCTGCCTCGGGCAAAGACACTTGAGAGTCACTACAACAGACCCCTCCCCCAGAAGATCAACAAAATATCCAGCCAGGACGAAGTTCATCTATCAAGGAGAAAGCAGATTCAATTCCTAAGACAGCAGAGCAATTCCAGAGGAGGAGAAAGCAAAGCACGGAACTCATGGCTTTCTCCCCATGATTCTTTAGTCTTGCAGCTACTTCAATTTTTTTTTCTTTTTTCAATTTTTTTTCTTTTTTCAATTTTTTTTTCTTTTTTCTTCTTCTGCTAAATTTTTTTAAAACTTTTACCCTTTTCTTTTTTAACGTTTTTTGACTAGTTCATCTAAATATATATATTTTTTCTTTCTTTTTTATATTTTTTATTTGTTTTATTTTTTAAATTTTTTTCTTTTCTTTTTTTTTTTTTTTCAGAACCTGTTTTTATCCCCTTTCTACCCCCCACAATTTGGGGTCTCTTCTGATTTGGTTACAGCGCATTTTTCCGGGGTCTTTGCCACCCTTTTAGTAGTTTATTTGCTCCTTCATACCCTCTTATCTGGACAAAATGACAAGGCAGAAAAAATCACCACAAACAAAAGAACAAGACACAGTACCGAAGGCTAGGGACCTAATCAACACAGACATGGGTAATATGTCAGATCAAGAGTTCAGAATGACGATTCTGAACATTCTAGCCGGGCTCGAAAAAGGCATGGAAGATATTAGAGAAACCCTCTCTGGAGATATTAAAGCCCTTTCTGGAGAAATTAAAGAACTAAAATCTAACCAAGTAGAAATCAAAAAAGCTATTAATGAGGTGCAATCAAAAATGGAGGCTCTCACTGCTAGGATAAATGAGGCAGAAGAAAGAATTAGTGATATAGAAGACCAAATGACAGAGAATAAAGAAGCCGAGCAAAAGAGGGAGAAACAGCTACTGGACCATGAGGGGAGAATTCGAGAGATAAGTGACACCATAAGACGAAACAACATTAGAATAATTGGGATTCCAGAAGAAGAAGAAACAGAGAGGGGAGCAGAAGGTCTATTGGAGAGAATCATTGGAGAGAATTTCCCTAATATGGCAAAGGGAACAAGCATCAAAATCCAGGAGATGCAGAGAACCCCCCTCAAAGTCAACAAGAATAGGTCCACACCCCGTCACCTAATAGTAAAATTTACAAGTCTTAGTGACAAAGAGAAAATCCTGAAAGCAGCCCGAGAAAAGAAGTCTGTAACATACAATGGTAAAAATATTAGATTGGCAGCAGACTTATCCACAGAGACCTGGCAGGCCAGAAAGAGCTGGCATGATATATTCAGAGCACTAAACGAGAAAAACATGCAGCCAAGAATACTCTATCCAGCTAGGCTATCATTGAAAATAGAAGGAGAGATCAAAAGCTTCCAGGACAAACAAAAACTGAAAGAATTTGCAAACACCAAACCAGCTCTACAAGAAATATTGAAAGGGGTCCTTTAAGCTAAGAGAGAGCCTAAAAGTAGTAGATCAGAAAGGTACAGAGACAATATACAGTAACAGTCACCTTACAGGCTAATAATGGCACTAAATTCATATCTCTCAAGAGTTACCCTGAATGTTAATGGGCTAAATGCCCCAATCAAAAGACACAGGGTATCAGAATGGATAAAAAAACAAAACCCATCAGTATGTTGCAGACAAGAAACTCATTTTAGACGCGACGACACCTCCAGATTTAAAGTGAGGGGGTGGAAAACAATTTACCATGCTAATGGGCATCAGAAGAAAGCTGGGGTGGCAATCCTTATATCAGATCAATTAGATTTTAAGCCAAAGACTATAATAAGAGATGAGGAAGGACACTATATCCTACTCAAAGGGTCTGTCCAACAAGAAGATCTAACCATTTTAAATATCTATGCCCCTAACGTGGGAGCAGCCAACTATATCAACCAATTAATAACAAAATCAAAGAAACACATCAATAATAATAATACAATAATAGTAGGGGACTTGAACACTCCCCTCACTGAAATGGACAGATCATCCAAGCAAAAGATCAACAAGGAAATAAAGGCCTTAAATGACACACTGGACCAGATGGACATCACAGATATATTCAGAACATTTCATCCCAAAGCAACAGAATACACATTCTTCTCTAGTGCACATGGAACCTTCTCCAGAATAGATCACATCCTGGGTCACAAATCAGGTCTCAACCGTATCAAAAGATTAGGATTATTCCCTGCATATTTTCAGACCACAATGCTCTGAAGCTAGAACTCAATCACAAGAGGAAAGCTGGAAAGAACCCAAATACATGGAGACTAAACAGCATCCTTCTAAAGAATGAATGGGTGAACCAGGAAATTAAAGAAGAATTGAAAAAATTCATGGAAACAAATGATAATGAAAACACAACAGTTCAAAATCTGTGGGACACAGCAAAGGCAGTCCTGAGAGGAAAATATATAGTGGTACAAGCCTTTCTCAAGAAACAAGAAAGGTCCCAAGTACACAACCTAACCCTACGCATAAAGGAGCTGGAGAAAGAACAAGAAAGAACCCCTAAACCCAGCAGGAGAAGAGAAATCATAAAGATCAGAGCAGAAATCAATGAAATAGAAACCAAAAAAACAATAGAAAAAATCAATGAAACTAGGAGCTGGTTCTTTGAAAGAATCAATAAGATTGATAAACCCCTGGCCAGACTCATCAAAAAGAAAAGAGAAAGGACTCTTTCTCTTTTTTTTCAAATCAATAAAATCATGAATGAAAGAGGAGAGATCACAACTAACACCAAAGAAATACAGACAATTATAAGAACATACTGTGAGCAACTCTACGCCAACAAATTGGACAATCTGGAAGAAATGGATGCATTCCTAGAGACATATAAACTACCACAACCGAACCAGGAAGAAATAGAAAACCTGAACAGGCCCATAACCAGTAAGGAGATTGAAACAGTCATCCAAAATCTCCAAACAAACAAAAGCCCAGGGCCAGACGGCTTCCCAGGGAAATTCTACCAAACATTTAAAGAAGAACTCATTCCTATTCTCCTGAAACTGTTCCAAAAAATAGAAATGGAAGGAAAACTTCCAAACTCATTTTATGAGGCCAGCATCACCTTGATCCCAAAACCAGACAAGGATCCCACCAAAAAAGAGAACTACAGACCAATATCCTTGATGAACACGGACGCAAAAATTCTCGCCAAAATACTAGCCAATAGGATTCAACAGTACATTAAAAGGATTATTCACCACGATCAAGTGGGATTTATTCCAGGGCTGCAGGGTTGGTTCAACATCCGCAAATCAATCAATGTGATAGAACACATTAATAAAAGAAAGAACAAGAACCATATGATACTCTCAATAGATGCTGAAAAAGCATTTGACAAAGTGCAGCATCCCTTCCTGATCAAAACTCTTCAAAGTGTAGGGATAGAGGGCACATACCTCAATATTATCAAAGCCATCTATGAAAAACCCACCGCAAATATCATTCTCAATGGAGAAAAACTGAAAGCTTTTCCGTTAAGGTCAGGAACACGGCAGGGATGTCCATTATCACCACTGCTATTCAACATAGTATTAGAAGTCCTAGCCTCAGCAATCAGACAACAAAAAGAAATTAAAGGCATCCAAATTGGTAAAGAAGAAGTCAAACTATCACTCTTCGCAGATGATATGATACTATATGTGGAAAACCCAAAAGACTCCACTCCAAAACTGCTAGAACTTGTACAGGAATTCAGTAAAGTGTCAGGATATAAAATCAATGCCCAGAAATCAGTTGCATTTCTGTACACGAACAACAAGACTGAAGAAAGAGAAATTAAGGAGTCCATCCCATTTACAATTGTACCCAAAACTATAAGATACCTAGGAATAAACCTAACCAAAGAGACTAAGCATCTATACACAGAAAATTATAAAGTACTCATGAAAGAAATTGAGGAAGACACAAAAAAATGGAAAAATGTTCCATGCTCCTGGATTGGAAGAATAAATATTGTGAAAATATCCATGCTACCTAAAGCAATCTACACATTTAATGCACTCCCTATCAAAATACCATCCATTTTTTTCAAAGAAATGGAACAAATAATCCTAAAATTTATATGGAACCAGAAAAGACCTCGAATAGCCAAAGGAATATTGAAGAACAAAGCCAAAGTTGGTGGCATCACAATTCCGGACTTCAAGCTCTATTACAAAGCTGTCATCATCAAGACAGCATGGTACTGGCACAAAAACAGACACATAGATCAGTGGAACAGAATAGAGAGCCCAGAAATCGACCCTCAACTCTATGGTCAACTCATCTTCGACAAAGCAGGAGAGAATGTCCAATGGAAAAAAGACAGCCTCTTCAATAAATGGTGCTGGGAAAATTGGACAGCCACATGCAGAAAAATGAAATTGGACCACTTCCTTACACCACACACGAAAATAGACTCCAAATGGATGAAGGACCTCAATGTGAGAAAGGAATCCATCAAAATCCTTGAGGAGAATGCAGGCAGCAACCTCTTCGACCTCAGCCATAGCAACATCTTCCTAGGCACCACGGCAAAGGCAAGGGAAGCAAGGGCAAAATGAACTATTGGGATTTCATCAAGATCAAAAGCTTTTGCACAGCAAAGGAAACAGTTCACAAAACCAAAAGACAACTGACAGAATGGGAGAAGATATTTGCAAACGACATATCAGATAAAGGGCTAGTATCCAAAATCTATAAGGAACTTAGCAAACTCAACACCCAAAGAACAAACAGTCCAATCAAGAAATGGGCAGGGGGACATGAACAGACATTTCTGCAAAGAAGACATCCAGATGGCCAACAGACACATGAAAAAGTGCTCCATGTCACTCGGCATCAGGGAAATACAAATCAAAACCACAATGAGATATCACCTCACACCAGTCAGAATGGCTAAAATTAACAAGTCAGGAAATGACAGATGCTGGAGAGGATGTGGAGAAAGGGGAACCCTCCTCCACTGTTGGTGGGAATGCAAGCTGGTGCAACCACTCTGGAAAACAACATGGAGGTTCCTCAAAATGTTGAAAATAGAACTACCCTCTGACCCAGCAATTGCACTACTGGGTATTTACCCTAAAGATACAAACATAGTGATCCGAAGGGGCACGTGTACCCGAATGTTTATAGCAGCAATGTCTACAATAGCCAGACTATGGAAAGAACCTAGATGTCCATCAACAGATGAATGGATAAAGAAGATGTGGTATATATACACAATGGAATACTATGCAGCCATCAAAAAAAAATGAAATCTTGCCATTTGCGACGACGTGGATGGAACTAGAGCGTATCATGCTTAGTGAAATAAGTCAATCGGAGAAAGACAACTGTCATATGATCTCCCTGATATGAGGACATGGAGAAGCAACATGGCGGGGTAGGGGGATAGGAGAAGAATAAATGAAACAAGATGGGATTGGGAGGGAGACAAACCATAAATGACTCTTAATCTCACAAAACAAACTGGGGGTTCCTGGGGGGAGGTGGGATTGGGAGGGGGGAGCGGGCTATGGACATTGGGGAGGGGAGGCGAACCATAAGAGACTATAGACTCTGAAAAACAACCTGAGGGTTTTGAAGGGTCAGGGGTGGGAGGTTGGGGCAACCTGAGGGTTTTGAAGGGTCAGGGGTGGGAGGTTGGGGGAACAGGTGGTGGGTAATGGGAAGGGCACGTTTTGCATGGAGCACTGGGTGTTGTGCAAAAAGAATGAATACTGTTACGCTGAAAAAATAAATAAAATGGAAAAAAAAAAAAGAATGACTGAAGTTGGGGCGCCTGGGTGGCTCAGTCATTAGGCATCTGCCTTTGGCTCAGGTCATGATCCCGGGGTCCTAGGATCAAACCCCGAATTAGACTCTCTGCTCAGTGGAGAGTGTTCCCCCCCTCACTGTGTCTCTCTCTGTCAATTAAATAAAATACTAAAAAAAAAAAATGAAGTTGAGTCCAGATTTTTTCTTCACAAGCTGCGGGACTGAAAAATTATCTCTTATGATCTTGGTTTTCTTACCAGGAAAAAAGGGTTAAAATAGTGTCTTCCTCATATAGCTGCTGCAAGGATTAAGAGAACTTTGCATGAAATGCCCTTGGTGGACACAGGAGTCGAAAAAACTGTTGCATCATCATCTTTACCATTGTTGCTGTAAGCTGGTAACTTTCCTAAGACAACTGCTAAGGTCCGGGTAACGTTTATGGTTTATGTGTGAGTTCACTTTCAAAACACTGGTGATATTTGAATAATGATTACCTCTGAGGATAAAGAAGTGTCTTTCACTTTAGGGATTAGAAAACTTAAGGAATGGACCCTGTGTGTGTGTGTGTGTGTGTGTGTGTGTGTGTGTGTGTATTTTTGTCAGTTTAAAGTGTTCGGAATTAACTTGGAAAAGATAAACGACATTAGTAGAAAAAATGTGAAGTGCATATGGTGAATTCTATAATAGCATTGTGCCAGTGTTAATTTTTCAAGTTTTGTAAATGAACTATGGTTATGTAAGATTTAAACATTAGGAGAAGCTGGGTACAGAGTGTACAAAAAATCTCTGTAACATTGCAGCTTTCTGTAAATTTAAATTACCTCAGGGTTTAAAAAGTGTTAAGAGCTAGAATGGTAGGTAGTGTTTTAGTTTTTAATAGCCTTGTATGGGACAAATATTTATTTTTTGAAGACACGTTTGTTTTTTCTGGGAATAGCTAAAATGCATCCAGAAACAAGTTGTGGCAGAGAAATGCTATGGGCTCACTAAAACCAGTTTCCTCTCTCCCCTGGGCTCTATCTTGGACTACATTTCCTAGCCTCCCTTGCACTTAGTTGGTCATGTGACTGCATGTGGTGAGAGGAATGTGATCAGTCCCTATGTACAGTCTTCAGGCCTGGAGCATGAAAACCTCCTATAATCCTCTGTGTTCTCTCCTCCCCATCTGACACCCTAGGTGACAGAAAGTGAGTAAGATGAAGGTAACTCAGCCCTGAATGAGCATACAAGCCTGATGTCCAATCAGACGTTCAGTTTGGGCTTTCATAGGAAAAAGGAACTTTTGGGGGGATTGAATCACTGAAATTGGTTGCTTACCTAACTAATGCAGAAAAGTCCGGGCACCATGCTGTGGAATTTAATTGTATGGCATTTGTTTGGTTAAACATAATTAGGCTCAGGAAAAAAAAATCTCAAAGGGGGTAAATAGTCCCAACATAAAATTCCATGATGGATATTTTCAAATGAGATACATTAGTTGGATGTGTCTGTTCTGGTATTTGCATTTTAATGGTTTATATTCACATGTAATTAAAGACTGTAAGCTTCGCGAAGGTAGGGATTATGACTATCTTGTTCTTGGTTGTATTCCCAGACTTAACACAGTGCCCTGCTTTCAGTAAAATTTAATTGAATGAGGAAAGTATGGAAATAACTGAATGACTGATTGCATGGTTCATACAAATGAGGAGAGGGTTTTTCATTTTATATATATATATATATATATTTAAAGATTTTATTTATTTATTTGACAGAAAGATATCACAAGTAAGCAGAGAGGCAGGAGGGGGTGGAGTGAGGGAGAAGCAGGCTCCCCACTGAGCAGAGAGCCTGACTCGGGGCTTGATCCCAGGACCCTGAGATCATGACCTGAGCTGAAGGCAGAGGTTTAACCCACTGAGCGACCCAGGTACCCCTTCATTATATATTTTGCAGTGAATATAGCAGTGAGGATTTAGTAGTAGATAAAACACATTATTTTATACCTCAACTCTTTCAGTCAATAAGCGTGAACCTATCCCATACTGTGCTTTTTATCTCATACTGTGTTTTGTCCTGTAATTTAAAATTTTTTGCCTGGCGCATAGTAGGTGCTTATAAGCACTTTTTGAATGAATTAATGAATTTTACAAACACTAATCAACTTGGTTAGATTGGGGAGTATATGTGGAAATGAGGACTACATCTTATTTTTTTTTTATTTTAGGTTTCAATTACAGTTAACAGGGTTAGTATCAGGTATACAATATAGTGATTTAACAATTCCATACATCACTCAGTGCTCATCATGACATCCTTAATATCCTTAATCCACATCATCTATTTTAACCCATCCCCTGATCCACTTCCCCTTTGGTAACCAACAGTTTTTCACTTAAGTGTGTTTCGTGCTTTGTCTTATTTTTTTTCCCTTTTGTCTCCTAAATTCCAAACATGAGTAGAATCATACAGTATTTGTCATTCTGATTTATTTTGCTCAGCATTATACTCTCTGGCTCCAACCATGTCATTGCAAATGGCAAGATTTCATTCTTTTTTGTGGCTGAATAATATTCCATTGTGTATATATACTGCTTATTTATCCATTTCTTGGCAATTGGAAATAATGCTGCTATAAACATAGGGGTGCATGTGTCTCTTTGAATTAGTTCTTTTGTATTCTTTGGGTAAATACCCAGTAATGTAAATACTGGATCATAGGGTAATTCTATTTTTAACTTTTTGAGGAACCTTCATACTGTTTTCCAGAGTGGCTGCACCAGTTTCCCACCAGTGGTATGTGAGTGTTCCTTTTTCTCCACATCCTTGACAGCACTTTTTCTTGTGTTGTGGATTTTAACCATTTTGACAGGTATGAGGTGATCTCATTGTGGTTTTGATTTCATTTTCCCCAATGGTAAGGGATGATGAACATCTTTTCATATGTCTGTTGGCTATCTGGATGTCATCCTTCTGCCCATTTATAATCAGGCTGGGTTTTTTTTTTTTTTTTTTGGTATTGTGAAAGTTCTTTATTTTGGATGCCAACCCTTTATTGGAAATGTCATTTGCAAATATCTTCTCCCATTCTGTAGGTTGTGTTTTAGTTTTGTTGATTATTTCCTTTGCTGTGCAGAAGCTTTTTATTTTGATGTTGTCCCAAAAGTTAATTTTTCCTTTTTTTTTCCCCCCTTGCCTCAGGAGACCTATCCAGAAAATAGGTACTACAGCTGATGTCAGAGAGGATACTTCCTGTGTTCTCTTCTAGGATTTTTATGGTTTCAGATCTCGCATTTAGGTCTTTAATCCATTTTGGATTTATTTTTGTGTATTGTGTAAGAGAGTGGTCTCATTTCTTTCCTTTGCATGTTGCTGTCCAGTTTCCCCAACAACGTTTGTCGAAGAGACTTTTTCCCACTGGATATTCTTTTTCCTGCATTGTCGATGATTAATTGACCATATGTTGTGGGTTTATTACTGGATTTTTATTCTGTTCAGTCATCTATGTGTCTGTTTTTGTGCCAGTACCATATTGTTTTGATTATTACAGCTTTGTAACAGAAGTTGAAGTCCAGAATTGTGATGTCCCAGCTTTGCTTTTCTTTTTCAAGATTGCTTTGACTATTTGGGTCTTTTGAGATTCCATACAAATTTTAGGATTGTTTGTTCTAGCTCTGTGAAAAATGCTATTGGTATTTTGATAGGGAGTACATTAAATGTGTCAATTGCCTTGGGTAGTATAGGCATTTAAACAGTGTTTGTTCTTCCAATCCATGAGCATGGAATGTCTTTACATTTCTTTGTGTTGTTTTCAATTTCTTTTATCAATATTTTATAGTTTTCAGACTACAGCCCTTTCACCCATTTGGTTAAGTTTATTCCTAAGTATCTTACTATTTTTTAATAAAGATTTTATTTGTTTGACAGAGATCACAAGTAGTCAGAGAGGCAGGCAGAGAGAGAGGAAGGGAAGCAGGCTCCCCACTGAGCAGAGAGCCCCACTCAACTTGGGGCTGGATCCCAGGACTCTGGGATCATGACCTGAGCCGAAGTCAGAGGCTTTAGCCCACTGAGCCACCCAGGCGCCCCAGTGTGAGAGATTTTACTTCTTCCTTATTAATTTGGATGTCCTTTATTTCCTTTTATTGTCTGATTGCTGAGGCTAGGACTTCCAGTCTAGTGAGAGTGGACATCCTTGTCTTATTCCTGATCTTAGGGGAAAAGCTTTCAGTTTTTCCTTATTGAGGATGATGTTCCATATGTCCTTTATTATGTTGAGTTTCGTTCCTTCTAAACCTACTTTTTTGAGGGTTTTTTAATCATAAATCGGTTTTGTACTTTGTCAAATGCTTTTTCTTGATATATTGAAATGATCATATGGTTCTTATCCTTTCTCTTATTGATGTAATGTATTATGTTGATTGATTTGGAAATACCGAACCACTCTTGCAACCCAGGAATAAATCCCACTTGATCATGGTGAATAATTTTTTAAGGTATTGTTGGATTTGATTTGCTGATATTTTATTGAAGATTTTTGCATCTATGTTCATTAGAGGTATTGGCATAGTTCTCTTTTTTTAGTGGTGCCTTTATCTGGTTTTGGTATCAAGATAATTTTGGCCTTATAGGATGAATTTGGAAGTTTTCCTTCCTGTTGTTGTTGTTGTTTTTCAAATACATTAAGAAGAATAGTTACTAACTCTAAATTTTTGGTGGA
Source organism: Meles meles (assembly GCF_922984935.1). Lineage (NCBI taxonomy): Eukaryota > Metazoa > Chordata > Mammalia > Carnivora > Mustelidae > Meles > Meles meles. The sequence goes on from NC_060081.1 coordinate 46,095,603, forward strand.
ATTGGCCCTTGAAGCCATCTGGTCAGACTTTTGTTTGTTAGGAGTTTGATTACTGACTTGATTACTTTGCTAGTTATTGGTATATTCAAATTATCTATTTCTTCCTGTTTAAGTTTTGGTAGTTTATATATTTCTAGAAACTTCTCATTTCTTCTAGGTTGTCCCAATTGGTTGGCATATAGTTTTTCATAGTCTCTCATAATTATATTTCTGTGGTGTTGGTTGTTATTTCTCAGTTGTGATTTTGAGTGCTTTCTCTCTCCCTCTCTCTCTTTCTTGACAAGTCTGGCTAGAGGTCTATTCTTCATGAACCAGTTCATGGTTTCATTGATCTGTTCTTTTGTTTTTGTGTGTTTTGTTTGTGTATCTTATTTTCTTTCTTTCTTTTTTTTGCAAAGATTTTATCTATTTGAGAGAGAGTATGCATGAGCATGAGTACAGGGAGCGGCAGGGGAAGAGAGAAGCAGACTCCCCGCTGAACAGGGAGCTGAATGCTGGGTTGGATCCCAGGGTTCTGGGATCACGACCTGAGTGGTAGGCAGACACTAAACCAACTGAGCCACCTCGGTGCCCCTATATCATTTATTTTTGTTCTAATCAATGTTATTTTTTCCTTCTGCTGTTTTTGGGTTTTGTTCTTTTTCTAGCTCCTTTAAGTGTGGGGTTAGATTGTTTGAGATTTTTCATGCTTCTTGAGGTAGGCCTGTTTTGCTGTTAACTTCCCTTAGAACTGCTTTTGCTGTATCCCAAAGGTTTTGAACAGTTGTTTTCATTTTCCTTTGTTTCCATGTACTTTATCTCTTAGATTTCCTTGTTGACCCATTCATTGCCAAGTAGCATGCTATTTAACATCCATGTATTTGTGGTCTTCCAGATTTTTCCTTGTGGTTAACTTCTATTTTCCTTGTGTTGTGGTCAGAAGAGATGAATTATGCATGGTAAGACTTTGATCTTCTTGAATTTGTTGAGGCTGGTTTTGTGGGCTAAAAGTTGATCTGTTTTGGAGAATGCTCCATGTGCACTTGTAAGGAATGTGTATTCTGCTGTTTTAGGATGAGATGTTATGAATATATTTGCCCTATCCATCTGTTCTAGTGCATCATTCAATGCCATTATTTCTGGGATGCCTGGGTGACTCAGTCGGTTAAGCAGCTTCAGGCCAGATCATGATCCCAGGGTCCTGGAATCGAGTCCCACATCAGGCTCCTTGCTCAGTGGGGAGTCTGCTCCCTCTCCCTCTGCCCTTGCTCATATGTGCATGAGTGCATGCTTTCCCTCTCTTCCTCCCTCTCTGTCAAATAAATACATAAAATCTTTTAAAAAAACAAAGACAAAGGGGCACCTGGGTGGCTCAGTGGATTAAGCCGCTGCCTTCGGCTCAGGTCATGATCTCAGGGTCCTGGGATCGAGCCCCGTATCGGGCTCTCTGCTCCGCAGGGAGCCTGTTTCCTTCTCTCTCTCTGCCTGCCTCTCTGCCTACTTGTGATCTCTCTCTCTCTATCAAATAAATAAATAAAAATCTTAAAAAAAAAAAAAACAAAGACAACCCCCCCCACATTATTTCCTTGTTGATTATATGTTCAGATGATCTGTCCATTGATATAAATGGGGTGTTAAAATCCCTTACTATTATTGTATTATCCTTAGTTCCTTTGTATTATTAACTGCTGTATGTATTTAGGTGCTCCTATGTTTAGGGTGCATTAATATTTATAATTATTATATCTTGTTGGATTGTCCCCTCTATTATTGTAGTGTTCGTTGTCTCTTGTTACCAGTCTTTGTTTTTAAGTCTGTTTTGTCCAGTATAAGTATTGCTACTCTTTCTTTTGATATCCATTTGCATTATAGATGTTTCTCCATCCCCTCACTTTCACTCTGCAGGTGTCTTTAGGTCTAAAATGAGTGTCTTGTAAGCAGCATACAGATGGGTCTCGCTTTTTTATCCTTTCTGTCATCCCATGTCTTCTGACTGGAATATTTAGTCCATTTACATTCAAAGTAATTGTTGATATGTATTTATTGCCATTTTAATTGTTTTATGGTTGTTTTTGAAGATTTTCTCTGGTCCTTTCTCCTTTGCTGATTTTTTTCTTTTGTGATATATTTGGATATATTTGGATTTCCTTTTTTTTAATTTGCCTATTGTGGTTTTTGATATATGGTTACTGTCAGGTTTGAATATACCCTCTTCATATAACTGAAGAGTACATCTTATATTGCTTTAGATCATGATAACTGAAGTGAGTTACATACCTTAGAGACCTGTGTGTGTGTGTGTATATCATGTATGTGTAATGTTATTTATGTATGTATATACATGTATATATGTGTATATATGTATTGTGTATATAATACAAATATGTATATCATACATATATGATATACACACACATATACAGGTACCTTATAAATCCTACATAGAAAATTTAATTAGTGGTTGACATACAGTAGCATTGGAGAAAAGTTTAACTCTGGTTTTGACTGAAGAAAATTTCCAGCATTTCCTATATTAAAATAATTAAAAGAATAAGAATGAAAAAAATTAGCATGCACTTTTAAGAATGAATTAAAGTTTTCCTCTACTATAAATCTAGTTATTGCAAGAAGATTGAAATGTGCTCTCATTTTTTTAGTCTTCTGTAGTTTATTCTAAAAGAAATTAAAAAGCTGTGAGGTATCCTCTTGTGAGATCTTGACATTCTAGTTTTTGCTGTGTGTGGGGTTTCTCAGAAGCTGCTAAAATTAATTTCTGCCTTCAGATTGAAACTGCTGAGAGGAAAAAGAAATAGACAGTAGAAATATATATTATAACTAAAGAATGCATCTGTATTAATAAAGTTTTCTAGTTAACAGTTCCACCACATAAAATAATATGGAATGGCAGAAGTGGAAGCACATAATGTAATTTCATTCTGAAGTTGACATAAAATATAGTAAAATAAATAGGTTGGTGACAGGATAATTATAGATTTATTAATTTGTGCTTTGAATCCACTGCTGTGTAATAAACAAACAGAATGAAGGGCAATAGCATTTTTGCATTGTGTCTTCCCACCCAACACACACCCCCTTTTGGAGTAAGTAGACCTCTTCGCCCCCCACCCCCCGTTTCTTTGTCTCAGCTGAAACTTTAATTTTTGAGCAAAAAACAAATCTGTTGGAGAAAATGTACTGTGTTTTAAAAGCTAAAACTTTAGCTTATGCAAGATACTCCTAAGAAGGGGTACTTCAGTGTGAGGAAACAAAAACACGGCAGCACGATAGAGGTGATAGCTATGCGGTGCCTCTACGAGGTTGGATGGAATGGATGGAATTCCATAGCTCATGAAGATCCTTGTCCTAAGGTGTCTGGAAAATTGCAGAGCTGTCAGGCTTAGGTAGACTACATTAGCTGGAAAATGCAGAATTTACTGGTTACTAATGTGTGTTGGAGATCAGCATATACTCCCCAAGTGTTTTGTTCTGCCTAAGATCCCTAGTACTATTCAAGGCATTGTCAAGTGAGGGCAGAGGAAATGAGGCAGGGTGAGGGGAGAGTTAGGGGATAGCTCCTAATAATGAGTAAGATTTAATTTCCCTCCAGAGTTAAAGTTAGATTTAATGTGATTGAAAGAACATAAAGAAATGTAACATTTCTTTAGGTAGCAAATTGGTACCTCCTACACATTTTCAAGATTCTATATCCTATATGGCATATTAGACAGTAATGCATCTTACTTGAACTGAAGACTGTTTTTGATCTAAGAAGCAGTTCTTAAAACAGAAAATGAATGCTTGAACAGAAATTTTCTTTCAAGAATAAATTGATATCAAAGCTGTTTCCAGTTATTTGTGCCATTTACAAATTAAACAGCTTTTTAGGTAATCATAATGCAGCTGAACAGAAGAAAAAGGGGTATAAATGTATTTTCTGTATTGCCATCTGAAGTACATACTACTTAGGGATTTAATTATAATTCCATATTTCTTTTCAAGTAACCCATAGCCTCAAATGTATCTAAAATCATGAATTTATACATATTCAGTGATGATGAAGCAGCATCTTAGAACTGAGATACTTACCTTACTTAGTTCTAGTGAACTCCAAAAACTTCTGCTTGCCATCCATTAATTTCCCAGTGACAGGTATTATATTACTGCTCACCATGATTGACCCATTCCTGGAAACCTACTCTCTATGCATTTATAGCTATTCCTACTGCAGTGGGTAGAGTTTACTTCCCTAACCCATTGATGTTGAGTTTGACTGTGTGAAGTATTTTGGCCAGTGGAATGTTCATGGATCTTCTGCGTGAAGAAGTTTAATGTGCCCTGTGGCTGAGCTTGACTTCATGTGCTCCTGTCTTTTATTGCAAGAAGACTCTGCTTCCAATAGCCACTGGTCCCTGAGGAATGGGGGCCATGTAGATAAGATCTGGACCAAACTGCCTATATCTGAGTATGGTTGAGCCCAGCCGAGTTCAGTCAAACCCCAAATCACCTGAAAATATGTGAACAGGGAATGAATGCGTGTTGCAACCTACTGAATTTGGGATAGTTTGTTATACAACATTATATTATTCATAGCAGACAGATGCATTTTTCCATTCTTTTCAGTAGATCTCCAAGTTGCTTGTGGTGCCTTGAATTTTTAGGTTAGTTAGCTTTTAAAATTTATTCCTTATTTAGAATACAAGGAAATTCATACACTGTGGTTCCAATTTAGCATGGAACAAGCTTTCATTTGTGACTGTGTTTCAATATTTAAATCCAGTTTATTTCAAGAAAGATTTTATGGCACTGTGAGATGGAGAAAGACTTGAGCATTAGACACTATTCCAAAGGTCACGCAGATAGAAAATCATAAAAAATGCAAAAAGGTAACATGTTCCTGGAGAAGTACAAATAATGTGTTGTGGTTTTCACTTAAACTGGCTTTTACAAAAACACAAAAATTAAAAGATGGAAGAGTGAAAAGTGATCTTTTCACTGGGAAAAGCATTAATCCAGTTTTTATTCTCACTGAACCCATGTTTTAAAAGCACTTAAAAGACAAAAAAAACCACTTGATGAACCAGCTGTTAGTGATACAGTGGTGAAGAACACAATCATAACATCCGATTACTGGCTATGACAGGAGGAAGAAACAGACTGGGGAGTGGAATAGATGCCAAATCCTCTGGATGGTACAGGGTCCATTGAAGAACAAAGCTGAATAGTGGACAACATTGTGTCCACAGGCCTTTCTAGCTTTGGAGAAAATCAGGAAACCATTGCAGTTGTGTGATTTGACCCATAACTGGTACTAGACAGTTGTCCCGCCCAGAAATCAGGCTGGACATAAGCTGATATTAGGGGGACTCCTCATGTGGCTTTTTCCCCCTAGAAGAAGGCATGGGAAGTGCATTCATTGCAGCAGATCCACAGGACTTCTACATCCAAGTCACTGGGACATTTTGGATTGCTGATTGATTAGACTTGTGTTGGAGTACCGGGAGAGAAAGGAGTTGAAATGGACAAAGAGGTTTTAATTTTGCTTTTTGGTGAATAACACTGAACAAAATAGTTAAATGTTATAGTCCTTTCCCCCAATTTTTTTAACCTGTTTATACAGTGATGTTGTAGAACAATTTTAAAACTTAGTAGCTTAAAATAATACCCATTACCTTCTTTTCAAGAGTCTGATGATCGACTTTTTGGTTTCGCTGATGAGAACCAGGCTGACTGATCTTGGCTGGGTCTCTCACACCTTGGTTGATGGCTGCAGGTCAATAAGGTTGATTTGCTGAACTATGTAAATCTGAAGACTTCACCAGGGTAATGGCTGACTCAGCTTTGCTCCATGAAGTTTCTCTCATCCTCCAGGTAAGTTGAGGACTTATTCATATGGCAGCTTGGCAGGGATCTAGGAGAATGACTAGAAGCTCATAGGCTTTCTTGAGGCCAAGGCTCAGAACCAGTTTACTTCACGTTTATCATATGCTTTGGCCACTCAAGTCTCAGACCATCCAGATTTGGAAGTTGGAGGAATAGAATATGGCCTTTTGATGGGAGGCACTGCAAAGTCTCATTATACAGAGGTGCTATGGGCTGAATTGGGCCCCACTTAAATTCAGATGTTGGAGGGCCGTGATCTCAGACATACAGCCTCCAGAATGGTGAGAAAATTTTCTGTTGTTCAAGCCACCCAACCTAAGGTATTTTGTTATGATAGCTTGAGCTGACTAATATGGTAAGGGGTGAAGAACTAGGGCTCCTTTTGCAATCATCTACTGCAGTGACCATTTTCAGTTTCCCTGTTTCATGGCTGGCACTGTGTTATAGTCTTTACCAACCTGATCTCATTAATAATCACAGAAGTTCTACTAGATGAAGAAAATGAATCTTGGGGATGCTAAACCTGTGTATGATCACACAGATATTAGGTGGTAGAATTAGGATGGTAGTTCTGATTCTCTAAAGTATAAGCTCCTTCTGCTTCCTTCACACTGCTTCTCTGAATCACTGGCTCCCAATTTTCCCCCAGATAGTTTACCAGTTGAAACAGAATCAATTCTGCCACAGCAGGAATCTGAAGAGTGAGATGAGAAGGCTGTGTGTTCTGAGATTGTCATAGTTGGCCTGGCCCATGCTGGCAATGTTTGTCAGAAATGAAGGGTCATCTGATACTGAGTGAGAGAAATTAACCTTTTGCAAGGGAGTAACTACCATTTGAGGAGCCAGAATTCCACATCTTCTTATCTGTGGAGGCTGAATGAATTCTGGTTCTCAGGGGTCTGTATTTGTACGAGAATGGGAGGTAAGAATGTGACTCCTAGGCAGGAACAGTCCTTGCCCCCTAGTGGGATGTCTGTGTCTGGCTGAGGACAAGGATGCTGAAATAGCATCTACCCACGGAAAGGGGTTGCAGGCATGAGGCTAGAGGTTTGTAGTTCCCCCAATAACTGGGACTCTGGAAGGGCAGAGAGAATTATACGTTGATGCAAACATTTTATATTCTGTTCTTCACTCTGCTGCCAGCACTTTGAGCGATGTCTGGTGCTTGCAGGCGTGGAGTAAATATTTATTGAGTGGTGAAGATGAGGATGTGGTCTCATGCAAGGGGCACCCAGAGGACTAAATTACTACAAGTGTGTGGGACACTAAATGGGAAAACGTCAGGTATTTTCTAGACCCTAGTTGGTAATGGAGAAAGAAAGTTCCAACTGTACATCAAAGTTTCTCGCTTACTGGTTTAGAGACCAGCACTAATTTCTTAAAGTGTGGTCTGCAAACTACCAGACAAATAAGAATTTATGGTGTTGACATTTGGAAGCTTCCATTTCAAGCAAGCTCTTCTATGATGCCTGTCAAAGATGTAGACCTTCTGTCTTCAGCAAAACTGAACTTGCCAATAGATAAAAGGTTATTATTTCTTTCAAATAGACCAGTGCCACTCAAGGTGAAGTTACAGGTTAGTAGCCTCAGCATTACCTGGTTCCTTAGGAGAAATTCAAATCCTCTGGCCCTGCCTCTGTACTCTTGAATCAGAATTTCTGAGGATGAGGCCTGGATCTGATTTTTTAATGAGCCTTTTAAAAGACTCTGACGTGCGCTTATGTTTCAGAAGCATTGGATTTAAAGAGGCTGGAGAGGTTTCAGTGATATCATTAATAGTATTTCAGATTCCTGTGTCCTCTGCTCTTGTGTCATATAACACACATATATGTCCTATAACCTGAAACTGATCATCTGTGGCGTAAACATTAATTTTGACTAAAGAATAAAGAGAAAGTGGCACATATCTGAACAGATTGTGAATGTGTTCTTGGTCACCATTAGAAAACTCCCTTGCCTTGTATGAACTTTGTTTGAATCACTGTGAGGAAATTGAAGAACATTCATTGGGGTTGTATAAAAGAATGGTTCACAGTATGGGTTTGGGTCCCAGAAAGATCTGGTGTTAATCTCCACTCCACTGTTTACAAACCAGGAGACCTTGGGCAAGTTCATTTCTGTGGTGTCAGTTTATTTACCTGTAATGTAAACAGCATTTACCTCATATGATTGTTGAAAGGATTTTAAAAAATAGAATGCATATTCCACATTTTACCATCCTCCTTCCATGCTAAGTGCCCAGCCAATGGTAGTTGACATCAGTAGTACTGTTGTACTACAGTAAATATTAATTTGGTGCCCCAAGAAGCTTTTCCATTGTATAATGAATCAGCTTAACTTCACGGCACAGTAAATTTTTTTTTAAAAACAGGATCACAGATACTGATCATTAAAACATAAAAATCATATATCCTTTCATTGTGTGCATTCAATTTTGCATTCACCATATAGTTTGAACTTAGTCCCTTGATTCCCTCTTTGGGCTCAGCAACATTTGTGGGCAGAAATTTCTTACTGATAGGTCTTCATTATAACATAGAAGATCAAACAGACATGACTAATAAAAAAAGCACCGCATGAGAGGTGACAAAGGATACATTTGTTAATGAGTTGATGACTGTTGTTCAGCCCTGAGAAGAAATAACACGTGGAGCAAAGCAACGGCTTTTGTACAACTCAGCACACTCCTTTAAAATCTTTTCTTTCAGCTCCCAGGTTCTAAGGGAGCGATTTGTGTGGACAGTGAAAGAAAAGGCAGAAGCCAAGTAGGGTAAAGATGAATCCCATGGATGGGCCTTCTTTTCCTTCTCCTTTCCACCCTGGTCTCACTGATGGTTTAAGAAAGAAAGCACATGCAGCAACCTCGCTGGGAAATAGAATCTTTGCCCCAGGCAATTCTGTCAGGAGAGGTGGAGGTCAGCCACCAAGAACATCAAAGTGGAGAAAGTTCTTTGGGGTAGAAAGGATCGCATCCCTGTGAAGAATAAAGAGGAGGGAAGCCAAAGTCCATATTCTGTTGTTTTCTCATGAGAAACAGACTGCAGATTTTCCCAGAAATAATATTGAATTGTTTTTCCTCCTAATTGGTATTATCTGAAATCCCTTTATTTTTATTATTGAGGTGTGTATATCAGTATAGGAAATAAACTTCTGATCATCATTATAAACATTTGTACTCCTGAATTATTTTGAGACTTTCCTAAAAAAAAACAAAATGGAGTCATTTAGATTCAGAGATTTCCATCTTTCTGAAATACAATAAAAGCATCCCAAAACATCATTTTTAACTATCTGATAAAGCATGTAATGAGATGGATCTGTAACTGATTTCAGTCTTTAAATTTTGTTGAGATTTTTAGTGATAGGATGGATACAGAATAAACCTATGGTCCTCTATTACTGGTTAGAATTTAGTATGGAAGGAGGAAATATGAGAAAGTTTGGTTTAATAATCTCATAAGGTCTCCTGTCAATTTTCTTTTCTTTTTTGATAGTGCTTTTATTTTATTTTATTATTTAAAGATTTTATTTATTTGACAGAGAGAGATCACAAGTAGGCAGAGAGGCAGGCAGAGAGAGAGAGGGGGAAGCAGGCTCCCTGCTGAGCAGAGAGCCCGTTGGGGTGCACAATCCCAGGACCTGAACCGAAGGCAGAGGCTTTAACCCACTGAGCCACCCAGGCACCCCAATAGTGCTTTGATTTTAACAGTTACGGGAAGCTTATAAAATCCTACCAATTTTCTTAATGGTGAGGCTGTTTTTTGAAAACAATCAACCTCTGGGTACCGTGTGTTCAGAACATTCAGTATTTTATTTCTGTATAGAGTTTTTTTTTTTCCCCACAGACTATCCTTTTGATTTTTTTCTTGCGATGAGGGAGGGGAAGTTGATTTGTATTTGTCAGTCTGATGCTTTATTTTATTTTATTTTTTTAAAGATTTTATTTATTTATTTGACAGATAGAGATTACAAGTAGGCAGAGAGGCAGGCAGAGAGAGAGAGGAGGAAGCAGGCTCCCTGCCAAGCAGAGAGCCCGATGCGGGACTCGATCCCAGGACCCTGAGATCATGACCTGAGCCGAAGGCAGAGGCTTAACCCAGTGAGCCACCCAGGCGCCCCTGATGCTTTATTTTAGAAACTCCTTTGATTCTTATGGGGAAATGGCTTCGTATACAGCTATCATTTAGAATTCTAAGGATTTCTCCCTTAGAATTATGATAAATGATACCTAGCTTTTTTACCATACTAGTATCAAACCTTTTGGATTTGACAGAATGAATATATTAATTGTGATACAGCATTTAAGTAGGGTTATTTATATATAATTGTCTATAGAAAGCCAGATTCTTTTGGAACCCACACATTTTTGCATATTTCTGTTGACTCTTGAAAGAGACCATTTATGATACTGTGTTCCAAGACCAGTGCTCTCTGGTGTTTGGACGAAGGTCATGTCAAAGCTCTTTGTGGTGTACTCAAGAAACAACTAAGGATAGGCCAGAGTTTCCTGGTAACAAGGATTTCAGTTAATTTTCAGTATCCTTAGGAATTGCCCTTGGTTGAAGAAGGCAGAATTGAGTTCGTGGAAGAAAGGGGGATTCTTTATCCTCCCAATGATTTTGGATCATTTTTTTTTTAAATTTTTTATTTCTTTGACAGAGAGAAATCACAACTAGGCAGAGAGGCAGGCAGAGAGAGAGGAGGAAGCAGGCTCCCTGCCAAGCAGAGAGCCCGATGCGGGGCTCGATCCCAGGACCCTGGGACCATGACCTGAGCTGAAGGCAGAGGCTTTAACCCACTGAGCCACCCAGGCGCCCCGATTTTGGATCATTTTTTATAACTTGCCATTTTTAGTAGCTAGTTATTAGATAGACAGGATAAAATTTACCAAGTCTTACAGGATCCTAGAGAAAACAGTATGTTCACATCCCAATGCAGAACATTCAGCAAGAAAAAAGACATCAGGAAATGGAGATGGGAGAAAGAAATTTTTTCACTGGCTCTGTGTTTTTACAGAAGTTAAGCAGCCTGTCTACATCTTCATTTCTTTACTTGCTTCATGTGGCAGCCATGAAAAGGAGCCTTTCAGATTTCTGACTGCGTGTTCAATGAGACTTCTCCTGGGCTGCTCCCAGTCAATGAGTGAGAACAGCAGGGATATTAAGGAAGATGCAGGGATCCTCTTAAGGATGATTGAGCTTGAAGACTCTGTGGTAAACAGAATAATGGCTCCTCCTAAAGACGTCCACATCTTAATATTCAAGGCCTGTGGATAGGTTATACATGGCAAAAGGAATTTTCAAGTGTGATTAAGGATATCAGGATAGGAAGATTATCCTGGGTTATCTTGGTGGGCCTAGTGTAATGACAAGGGCCTTTTTAAGAGGGAGGTTAAGAGGGTCAAAGTCAGAAAATGGAGATGGGATGACAGAACAGAGGTCAGAGATAGTGCAGACAGGGATGGGTTTAAAGATGCTACCCTGCTGGCCTTGAACATGGGGAGCTATAAGCCAGGAAATCCAGGTGCCTTCTAAAAGCTAGAGAAGGCAAGGATACGAATTTTCTCCTAAATCCTTCACCAGGAATGCAGCTCTGCCAACAGCTTGATTTCAGGATTTCTGACCTTCAGAGCTATAAGATACCACATTTGTGTTGTTTTAGGCCATGAAATTCATGGTGGTTTGTTACAGCAGCAGGAGAAATCTAGTACAGACTTCCCACTGGCCTTGAGACAGTGGCTTAGAATGGGCACTGCAGACAAAGACCCATCCACTAAATCTTCATATCTTTCCTCTCTCCTTTACCTGGGGTCTGATGGCTCACTATCCTCCTCTGACTCCCTAATTTTCCATCATAGGAATTTCCCTAATAAATTACATGCACATCTAATCATATTTTGGTGTCTGCTTCTTAGAGGTCCTGGACTAATTCACCTCATAAATTTGCTTTGGTGATTAAGGCCATGTAAGGTGCCTACCACATGGTTTGTGTGTTCTAATCTGTTAGCTGTTGTGATTATTAGTTATAGTAGCACCAATAATGTAGGACAAAATGCAATTTACCTGTTCCTTGGGCAAACATCTAAGACTCATAGTTTACTTGCTTACATTCAAGCAATTAAATTTTCTCCAAATATTTTAGCCCCATTGCATGCCTTGTTTAGTGGTTAGCATGTCCAGTCCAGCATGAGGGTAAACTCTAGACTTCACTTGGAGTTAACACGGCAGTTGTTCAAAATTGCTCTGGATAGGGTGGCAGGTCTAATTTGGGGGCTTGAAGTTAGGAAACCCTTTGTTGCCAAACATCTACCTTGTGTCATTTAAGCCAGCTTTTAGCAGAAAGAAAGCTGGTATTTTGAGATCCTTCTGCTTCACTTCTTTATCTCTATCGTCCGTTCCAAGCTCAGGGAAGAGAATGTTTGAATGGGCATTAGAGGAAAATAATAGTTCTTGGCTGCTGTTGCCTCATGAGTTCTAGTTAATCCATGTAAATGCTAAATATGATGAAGTAATATCACAAATCACTGAAATGATGATGAATGCCATTGGAAAGATTGGTTATATATATCAAAAGACAATTCACAGAAATCAGTTTCAGTTGGATTAGATACCTTAAATGTGTAAAACAAAACTCTAAAAGAAAACTGGGTGTGATGCATAAAAAGTGAATCTTGGAACACTGAAATAAAACAAAGTTAAAAAAAAAAAAGAAAACATGGGTAAATATCTTTATGCAACCAGAATGGGAGGATAGCTTATTAATGACATTAAAAGTATAGAATTTTAGTTGAAATATTGATAGATATATTCTATTTATAGTAAATAGTTTGTAAATTCTTCTTATCCTGGCATGACTCCTCTTTAGTAGAGGGTGATGTTAATGCTTTGCCCGTCAAAAGCCTGTGGCTCTGCTATCTTGAATCTGAGCTGGGTTTGCGGCTTCCCTTGAGGATTAAAAAGCAGTGGGACTGATGTTGATGACTTCCAGGCTGAGGCCTCAAGAGACATGAAGCTTGTAACTCTACTGTCTTGGAGCCAGTGTGCCATGTGAGGAAGCTGCGCTAGACATGATTAGAGACCATGTAGAGGAGGACCAGATCTCCCCATCCAAAAGTCTCAGCCAATTGCTAGACATAATGAGTGAGGCCATTTGGACCAACCATTCCCCAGCAGACCTGCCAATAGCCCACAAAATAATGAGTGAAACCAGCCCAAACCCCAGAAAGCAGAGATGAGCCCTGCCCAAATTACCAGTCCACAGAATTTTAAAAAACAAGTGATTGTGGTTTCATGATACCAAATTTTGGGGAGATTTGTGTACAAATGACACCATAAATAAAAATTTCTATGCTTCATAAAATATTCTGTGCAGGGGCGCCTGGGTGGCTCAGTGGATTAAGCCGCTGCCTTCGGCTCAGGTCATGATCTCAGGGTCCTGGGATCGAGCCCCGCATCGGGTTCTCTGCTCCGCAGGGAGCCTGCTTCCTCCTCTCTCTCTGCCTACTTGTGATCTCTCTCTCTCTCTCTGTCAAATAAATAAATAAAATCTTTAAAAAAAATATTCTGTGCAAAGTAAAAAAATATACGCCACAGACTGAGACACTATTTAAATCTATCTAAATTGTCAAAACTTACTATCAAAGATAAACATAAATGTTAACAATTCTATAAGAAAAAGGATCAAGGAATTAAGCATTAAGAAAGGTTATAAACAGGGGCACCTGTGTGGCTCAGTGGGTTAAGCCTCTGTTTTCAGCTCAGGTCATGATCGCAGGGTCCTGGGATGGAGCCCCACATCAGGATCTCTGCTCAGCAGGGAGCCTGCTTTCCCCTCTCTCTCTGCCTGCCTCTCTGCCTGCTTGTGATCTCTCTCTGTCAGATAAATAAATAAAATCTTAAAAAAGAAAGGTTATGAACAAACAATTCATAGGCAAGGAAAAAGTAATGTCCAATAAATATATAAAATGCCTAATCTTAAGTATAATCTAGAAAGTTAAAATTAAAACAGATATGAAAAATAATTTTATATCAATCAGTTTAATAAAGTAGAATATGACCTCTTAAAAAGAAGATGGATCAATTGAGTGTCTCCTATGGTAATTGTGGTAGGATAAAGAGATACCATCACTTTGGAAAACCTTGGCAATAAGGTAAAATTGGCAATACCTGTTCTAGAAAGTGTATTGTCAAGGAGAACAAGGAGATAAATATAAGAATTGGTGCATTATCTACCAAAACTAACAAACAAAAAAAACAAAACAAAAGGAAAACCACCTCAATGTGTTCATTACAAGAATGAATTTTTATGAATAAGCACTATATAGAAATGGAAATGAGTATTAGGTCTAGCAGTGTGGGAAAAGTACAGAATCATGTTTAAGAAAAATAACATGTGATGTCACTAATGTTTAAAAGCATAAAGTAGAATTCTGTGTGTTATTTGTCATTACATTGGTAGGAAAATTATTTAACATGAATAGGTATGATAAACATAACCAGCTAGTAGTTGGTTTGGAGGAAGGAATGCATAAAGGAAATGGGATGAGGGATGGGATAGTTTAAGTTGGTTGGAGAACATATAAGGGTCCATCAACTTATTCTGTATAAATTCTGTCTTCTGAGTGATTTAGTAATCGAAAAGATAGAAAAGCCAACAACCCAAGTCAAACACAAAGACTTGCCTTAGTTTGTGGGAAAGCTAATGATACCTAAGAAGGTATAAAAAGGCAGTACAGAAACTCTTGCCAACAGGTCTACTCATCTCAGGTCCAACAGGCCTTTCCCTGGTTACCCATCTGTACCAAGACAGGAGAATCCTTTAAAATCTCCGCTAGATTCAAGAGTCAAAAAACAAAAACAGTGATTTTTTTTTTTAATCAGTATCTGAAAACCTTTGAAGACAGTTAACTCACTTGACCTTGGTTTTGGAAACCACTTCCTAGGCTTCTGTTATTGTGTGAATGTAAATGTGCAGGAAAATAGTTTAAAGATGTTTATTTCAATGACTGACGGCATAACTAAGAGCTATGAAACCTGACCATGTGGAAAACGTGTCTCTCTTTTCTATTTTCTACACCAATAAAAAAAAGCAATCAGAATTTTTCACCTGAAGATGAGCAAGAGATCGCATAAAGAAAGATGATGGAACATTTGATGTAAATACATGAGATTATCTTTCGTGCATTTTCCACCAGAGTCAAAGAAATAGATTTTCATAAATTAGAGCAGCTCTGTGATTTAAAGCAAGCATTCTTATTCAAGGCGACAGAGTTGAGGAGAGAGATAGGAATGATTTGATGGGTGGATGCTGGCTTAGCTGCTTATGTAACTTAGTTATTATTAGTGGGATGGGGACTGGAAGGGAATCTGGGATTTTGGAAGATGGAGGACAAGTGTAAGGGAGTGAAGGAAGCAAGTGGGAGAAAAGGCTAAAAAAAAGGTTGTTGGGGGGATAAGTTTTTTTTTTTTTCCATTTTATTTATTTTTTCAGCGTAACAGTATTCATTCTTTTTGCACAACACCCAGTGCTCCATGCAAAACGTGCCCTCCCCATTACCCACCACCTGTTCCCCCAACCTCCCACCCTTGACCCTTCAAAACCCTCAGGTTGCCCCAACCTCCCACCCCTGACCCTTCAAAACCCTCAGGTTGTTTTTCAGAGTCCATAGTTTCTTATGGTTCGCCTCTCCTCCCCAATGTCCATAGCCCGCTCCCCCTCTCCCAATCCCACCTCCCCCCAGGAACCCCCAGTTTGTTTTGTGAGATTAAGAGTCATTTATGGTTTGTCTCCCTCCCAATCCCATCTTGTTTCATTTATTCTTCTCCTATCCCCCTACCCCCCCATGTTGCTTCTCCATGTGGGGGGATAAGTTTTAGCTGAAGTCTAGCCTCACTGTGATCCCAGGAGTTGCTGTTGAAAGTAAATGGTGCCACAGACTTCTTTAATCTTGAGGCAAGGGAGCTGGTTGTACCTCGAATCAGTCAATCACTGGCTGCATCTTGCTGCCGTGGATAGAGGAGTGTAATATCTCAGGAGAGGCGTATTCTGTCAGATGAGGAAGGGGGCACCTGTGAGTTTAGCAGATAAGACCCAGTAGCTTAGGATAGGGATACCTGCTTGTGGAGCGGATCTGAGCAGGGCACCAGCAGTATTGTATATGATCTGATAACTCAGTCCGATGCTACCCTTCACCATCCCCCCCACCCCCTCCACCCCCTGGCAGGAAAAACTCAGGGCCCTCTCATAGATTAATATCCAACTCTCCTATTTCTGCTACTCAGTTCTTAATCCTCCCACAACAATTCCCATTAAACCTAGCTCAGGAAATTACTTTTACATTCTTGTGCATTCCTTCCTATGCTACAGCTTATGGTATAAATGTTACGCTCTGCCTCCAGCCTCCTTGGTCTTAATATTCAAATCCAGGCTTTGAAACCAAAAGGTCTGTTTTTCTCTCAAAAACATAGTTCTTGTCATCATATATCTCCCACTTGCAGTGCTTTAATCTCCACAGTCCTTTGTGAAAAGCTCTTGTCAGAAACTTACCCCTTTCAAAAAACCAGCTTTGTGTTTGCTGTTCTTTTCAGGCAATAAATCCCATTCCTTTATGACTGATGAACCACCAATAGGTTATCTGAAAGAATGGTACCAAGCTATGGATGGAGGTTATTTCTAGGAAGTGTGTTGCATGATGAAAAAAAAAAAGGGTTTTAATTGTTACACTTTAGTTCTGAGTGAATTTATGAAGAATACAATTGAAAAAGAAAAGCTTTGGGGAAGAGAAAAAGCACGAGCTTTCCAGAAACCTGCATTCATGAGAAACGTGGTACAAAGGATATCCTGGGCCATATGAATTCAGTGTCCCAATCATGATTGGATCGGGAGGTTGCTCCATGCTGACTTGTGGGAGTTGATGGCTATTCACCATCCCCCAATCCTGAGGATGGGTGTGATGTGGAAAGGGAGAGACTGGAGAGTGCAGAGTATGGATTGGAGACCAATGGCTGGATTAATGGTCAGTAGTAGCGAAACCATAATTCAGAGTCTTCTGATGACCCATAGGAGAACATGTGCCTCCTAGGACGATCCGCAAGATTGCAATTAAATTATATCTAGCATCTTCCCTGGTATGGAGAAACTCTTTTAGAAAAGGTGTTGAGACCATTATAGGGATTGTGGAAAAGACAGAAGACTCGATTTAAACAAGGAAGTAGGTTACGATGAAATAGCATGTCTCTGCATTCATGCCATCAGTAAAAGTTGGAATTAGAGAATTATTACAGGAAATGAAGAATGTGATACTTCGATATTGTTGAAATTTTGGATTTCTTACAAGGAGAGACATCCTAGATTGCCAGGTCCTTATGGGGAGAGCTCATGATTTCCCTAGCTCATGATTTCCCTAGCTGAGTTGTTAGGGACATACAACATTACCTTTAAGATGTACAGAGTGATGATTTGGTGCATGTATATATTGTAAAATAATTACCACAATAAGGTCAATTACCACCTTCATCACTTCATATAATTACCATTTTTTTCTATGTATGACCAGAACATTTAAGATCTATTCTTAACAACTTTCAGGTATATAATACAGTGTTGTTTATTACATTACTGTGCTGTGCATTAGATTCCCAGAGCTTATTAATCTTATAGATGTAAGTTTATAATTTTGACCAACCATTCACTGTTCCCTCCCTCCCTCCATTCCCAGGGAACACCATTCTATTTTCCATTTTTATGAGTTTGGTTTTTATTTTTTTTTCAGGTTCCACATAAAGTGAGAACATATGATGTTTGTCTTCATCTGTATTCCACTTAGCCTAATGCCCTCAGTGTCCATCCATGTTCTTGCAAAATGCAGGATTCCTTCCTTTCTGTGGTTGAATAATACTCCATTGTATGTATATGTATATATATATATATATACACAACATTTCTTTATCCATTAACCATCAGTGAACACTTACACTGTTATCTTGACTGTTGTGAATAATGCTGCAGTGAACATAGGGGTGCAGATAACTCTTCACGATAGTGATTTCATTTCCTCCAGATATATATCCAGGAGTGGTGTTACTAGATTATAAGGTTGTTTTATTTTTAATTTTTTGAAGACCCTCTGTACTGTTTTCCATTATGTCTGTACTAGTTTACATTCCCATGGATACTGTACAAGGATATCCTTTTCTGCACTGCTTCAGTGAGACTTGTGTCTTTTTTTTTTTCATTTTATTTATTTTTTCAGTGTAACAGTATTCATTCTTTTTGCACAACACCCAGTGCTCCATGCAAAACGTGCCCTCCCCATTACCCACCACCTGTTCCCCCAACCTCCCACCCCTGACCCTTCAAAACCCTCAGGTTGCCCCAACCTCCCACCCCTGACCCTTCAAAACCCTCAGGTTGTTTTTCAGAGTCCATAGTCTCTTATGGTTCGCCTCCCCTCCCCAATGTCCATAGCCCGCTCCCCCTCTCCCAATCCCACCTCCCCCCAGCAACCTCCAGTTTGTTTTGTGAGATTAAGAGTCATTTATGGTTTGTCTCCCTTCCAGTCCCATCTTGTTTCATTTACTCTTCTCCTATCCCCCTACCCCCCCATGTTGCTTCTCCATGTCCTCATATCAGGGAGATCATATGATAGTTGTCTTTCTCCGATTGACTTATTTCACTAAGCATGATACGCTCTAGTTCCATCCACGTCGTCGCAAATGGCATGATTTCATTTCTTTTGATGGCTGCATAGTATTCCATCGTGTGTATATATACCACATCTTCTTTATCCATTCATCTGTTGATGGACATCTAGGTTCTTTCCATAGTCTGGCTATTGTAGACATTGCTGCTATAAACATTCGGGTACACGTGCCCCTTCGGATCACTATGTTTGTATCTTTAGGGTAAATACCCAGTAGTGCAATTGCTGGGTCATAGGGTAGTTCTATTTTCAACATTTTGAGGAACCTCCATGCTGTTTTCCAGAGTAGTTGCACCAGCTTGCATTCCCACCAACAGTGGAGGAGGGTTCCCCTTTCTCCACATCCTCACCAGCATCTGTCATTTCCTGACTTGTTAATTTTAGCCATTCTGACTGGTGTGAGGTGATATCTCATTGTGGTTTTGATTTGTATTTCCCTGATGCCGAGTGACATGGAGCACTTTTTCATGTGTCTGTTGGCCATCTGGATGTCTTCTTTGCAGAAATGTCTGTTCATGTCCTCTGCCCATTTCTTGATTGGATTGTTTGTTCTTTGGGTGTTGAGTTTGCTAAGTTCCTTATAGATTTTGGATACTAGCCCTTTATCTGATATGTCATTTGCAAATATCTTCTCCCATTCTGTCAGTTGTCTTTTGGTTTTGTTAACTGTTTCCTTTGCTGTGCAAAAGCTTTTGATCTTGATGAAATCCCAATAGTTCATTTTTGCCCTTGCTTCCCTTGCCTTTGCCGTTGTTCCTAGGAAGATGTTGCTATGGCTGAGGTCGAAGAGGTTGCTGCCTGCATTCTCCTCAAGGATTTTGATGGATTCCTTTCTCACATTGAGGTCCTTCATCCATTTGGAGTCTATTTTCGTGTGTTGTGTAAGGAAGTGGTCCAATTTCATTTTTCTGCATGTGGCTGTCCAATTTTCCCAGCACCATTTATTGAAGAGGCTGTCTTTTTTCCACTGGACATTCTTTCCTGCTTTGTCGAAGATGAGTTGACCATAGAGTTGAGGGTCTATTTCTGGGCTCTCTATTCTGTTCCACTGATCTATGTGTCTGTTTTTGTGCCAGTACCATGCTGTCTTGATGATGACAGCTTTGTAATAGAGCTTGAAGTCCGGAATTGTGATGCCACCAACTTTGGCTTTGTTCTTCAATATTCCTTTGGCTATTCGAGGTCTTTTCTGGTTCCATATAAATTTTAGGATTATTTGTTCCATTTCTTTGAAAAAAATGGATGGTATTTTGATAGGGATTGCGTTAAATGTGTAGATTGCTTTAGGTAGCATAGACATTTTCACAATATTTATTCTTCCAATCCAGGAGCATGGAACATTTTTCCATTTTTTTGTGTCTTCCTCAATTTCTTTCATGAGTACTTTATAATTTTCTGTGTATAGATTCTTAGTCTCTTTGGTTAGGTTTATTCCTAGGTATCTTATAGTTTTGGGTACAATTGTAAATGGGATGGACTCCTTAATTTCTCTTTCTTCAGTCTTGTTGTTGGTGTACAGAAATGCAACTGATTTCTGTGCCTTGATTTTATATCCTGACACTTTACTGAATTCCTGTACAAGTTCTAGCAGTTTTGGAGTGGAGTCTTTTGGGTTTTCCACATATAGTATCATATCATCTGCAAAGAGGGATAGTTTGACTTCTTCTTTACCAATTTGGATGCCTTTAATTTCTTTTTGTTGTCTGATTGCTGAGGCTAGGACTTCTAGTACTATGTTGAATAGCAGTGGTGATAATGGACATCCCTGCCGTGTTCCTGAACTTAACGGAAAAGCTTTCAGTTTTTCTCCATTGAGAATGATATTTGCGGTGGGTTTTTCATAGATGGCTTTGATAATATTGAGGTATGTGCCCTCTATCCCCACACTTTGAAGAGTTTTGATCAGGAAGGGATGCTGTACTTTGTCAAATGCTTTTTCAGCATCTATTGAGAGTATCATATGGTTCTTGTTCTTTCTTTTATTCATGTGTTCTATCACATTGATTGATTTGCGGATGTTGAACCAACCCTGCAGCCCTGGAATAAATCCCACTTGATCGTGGTGAATAATCCTTTTAATGTACTGTTGAATCCTATTGGCTAGTATTTTGGCGAGAATTGTTGCGTCTGTGTTCATCAAGGATATTGGTCTGTAGTTCTCTTTTCTGGTGGGATCCTTGTCTGGTTTTGGGATCAAGGTGATGCTGGCCTCATAAAATGAGTTTGGAAGTTTTCCTTCCGTTTCTATTTTTTGGAACAGTTTCAAGAGAATAGGAATGAGTTCTTCTTTAAATGTTTGGTAGAATTCCCCTGGGAAGCCGTCTGGCCCTGGGCTTTTGTTTGTTTCGAGATTTTTGATGACTGTTTCAATCTCCTTACTGGTTCTGGGCCTGTTCAGGTTTTCTGTTTCTTCCTGGTTCAGTTGTGGTAGTTTATATGTCTCTAGGAATGCATCCATTTCTTCCAGATTGGCCAATTTGTTGGCGTAGAGTTGCTCATAGTATGTTCTTAGAATTGTCTGTATTTCTTTGGTGTTAGTTGTGATCTCTCCTCTTTCATTCATGATTTTATTGATTTGGGTCCTTTCTCTTTTCTTTTTGATGAGTCTGGCCAGGGGTTTATCAATCCTATTGATTCTTTCAAAGAACCAGCTCCTAGTTTCATTGATTTGTTCTATTGTTTTTTTGGTTTCTATTTCATTGATTTCTGCTCTGATCTTTATGATTTCTCTTCTCCTGCTGGGTTTAGGGTTTCTTTCTTGTTCTTTCTCCAGCTCCTTTACGCGTAGGGTTAGGTTGTGTACTTGAGACCTTTCTTGTTTCTTGAGAAAGGCTTGTACTGCTATATATTTTCCTCTCAGGACTGCCTTTGCTGTGTCCCACAGATTTTGAACTGTTGTGTTTTCATTATCATTTGTTTCCATGAATTTTTTCAATTCTTCTTTAATTTCCTGGTTGACCCATTCATTCTTTAGAAGGATTCTGTTTAGTCTCCATGTATTTGGGTTCTTTCCAGCTTTCCTCTTGTGATTGAGTTCTAGCTTCAGAGCATTGTGGTCTGAAAATATGCAGGGAATAATCCTAATCTTTTGATACCGGTTGAGACCTGATTTGTGACCCAGGATGTGATCTATTCTGGAGAAGGTTCCATGTGCACTAGAGAAGAATGTGTATTCTGTTGCTTTGGGATGAAATGTTCTGAATATATCTGTGATGTCCATCTGGTCCAGTGTGTCATTTAAGGCCTTTCTTTCCTTGTTGATCTTTTGCTTGGATGATCTGTCCATTTCAGTGAGGGGAGTGTTCAAGTCCCCTACTATTATTGTATTATTATTGATGTGTTTCTTTGATTTTGTTATTAATTGGTTGATATAGTTGGCTGCTCCCACGTTAGGGGCATAGATATTTAAAATGGTTAGATCTTCTTGTTGGACAGACCCTTTGAGTAGGATATAGTGTCCTTCCTCATCTCTTATTATAGTCTTTGGCTTAAAATCTAATTGATCTGCTATAAGGATTGCCACCCCAGCTTTCTTCTGATGCCCATTAGCATGGTAAATTGTTTTCCACCCCCTCACTTTAAATCTGGAGGTGTCTTCGCGTCTAAAATGAGTTTCTTGTCGGCAACATACTGATGGGTTTTGTTTTTTTATCCATTCTGATACCCTGTGTCTTTTGATTGGGGCATTTAGCCCATTAACATTCAGGGTAACTATTGAGAGATATGAATTTAGTGCCATTATTAGCCTGTAAGGTGACTGTTACTGTATATTGTCTCTGTACCTTTCTGATCTACTACTTTTAGGCTCTCTCTTTGCTTAGAGGACCCCTTTCAATATTTCCTGGAGAGCTGGTTTGGTGTTTGCAAATTCTTTCAGTTTTTGTTTGTCCTGGAAGCTTTTGATCTCTCCTTCTATTTTCAATGATAGCCTAGCTGGATAGAGTATTCTTGGCTGCATGTTTTTCTCGTTGAGTGCTCTGAATATATCATGCCAGCTCTTTCTGGCCTGCCAGGTCTCTGTGGATAAGTCTGCCGCCAATCTAATATTTTTACCACTGTATGTTACAGACTTCTTTTCTCGGGCTACTTTCAGGATTTTCTCTTTGTCACTAAGACTTGTCAATTTTACTATTAGGTGACGGGGTGTGGACCTATTCTTGTTGACTTTGAGGGGGGTTCTCTGCATCTCCTGGATTTTGATGCTTGTTCCCTTTGCCATATTAGGGAAATTCTCTCCAATGATTCTCTCCAATAGACCTTCTGCTCCCGTCTCTGTTTCTTCTTCTTCTGGAATCCCAATTATTCTAATGTTGTTTTGTCTTATGGTGTCACTTATCTCTCGAATTCTCCCCTCATGGTCCAGTAGCTGTTTGTCCCTCTTTTGCTCGGCTTCCTTATTCTCTGTCATTTGTTCTTCTATATCACTAATTCTTTCTTCTGCCTCATTGATCCTAGCAGTGAGAGCCTCCATTTTTGATTGCACCTCATTAATAGCTTTTTTGATTTCAACTTGGTTAGATTTTAGTTCTTTAATTTCTCCAGAAAGGGCTTTAATATCTCCAGAGAGGGTTTCTCTAATATCTTCCATGCCTTTTTCGAGCCCGGCTAGAATGTTCAGAATCGTCATTCTGAACTCTTGATCTGACATATTACCCATGTCTGTGTTGATTAGGTCCCTAGCCTTCGGTACTGTCTCTTGTTCTTTTGTTTGTGGTGATTTTTCCGCCTTGTCATTTTGTCCAGATAAGAGAATATGAAGGAGCAAATAAACTACTAAAAGGGTGGAAAGACCCCGGAAAAATGCGCTGTAACCAAATCAGAAGAGACCCCAAATTGTGGGGCAGAGAAAGGGGATAAAAACAGCTTCTGAAAAAAAAAGAGAAAAAAAAAAAAGAAAGAAAAAAATTTAAAAAATATAAAACAAATAAAAAATATAAAAAGGAAAGAAAAAATATATATATTTAGATGAACTAGTCAAAAAATGTTAAAAAAGAAAAGGGTAAAAGTTTAAAAAAAATTTAGCAGAAGAAGAAAAAAGAAAAAAGAAAAAAAAATTGAAAAAAGAAAAAAAAATTGAAGTAGCCACAAGACTAAAGAGTCATGGGGAGAAAGCCATGAGTTCCGTGCTTTGCTTTCTCCTCCTCTGGAATTGCTCTGCTGTCTTAGGAATTGAATCTGCTTTCTCCTTGATAGATGAACTTCGTCCTGGCTGGATATTTTGTTGATCTTCTGGGGGAGGGGCCTGTTGTAGTGACTCTCAAGTGTCTTTGCCCGAGGCGGGATTGCACCGCCCTTACCGGCGGCCGGACTAAGTAATCGGCTCGGGTTCGCTTTTGGGAGCTTCTGTTCCCTGAACGCTTTCCGTAGAGTTCCGGAGGACGGGAATGAAAATGGCAGCCTCCTAGTCTCCGGCCCGGAGGAGCCGAGAGCCTGGGGCCCCACTCCTCAGTGCACCCCCAGAGGACAGCACCCAATCACTCCCGTATCCCCAGCCTCTAGCCGCACTCCGAGCTCACCGAGCCCGTGACCAGTTCAAGGTAACCCCGAGCTGAGAGTTTAGTCCTCGGCTCTGTCTCTCCAGCCGGCTTCTCCGTTCTAATACCTGCGAGCTCTCCGACACTCCGACACCCCTGATCCTTCTGTGACCCTGCGGGGCCTGGGGCCACACTGGCCCCGCGTGGGCTTCACCCCGGTTTAGCCCCTGGAGCAATGTCCCTCAGTGGAACAGACTTTTAAAAGTCCTGATTTTGTGCTCCGTTCCTCCGCCGCTTGCCGGGAGCCGGCCCCTCCCCCCGCGGTCTATCTTCCCGTCGTTTTAGATTCACTTCTCCGCCAGTCCTACCTTTCAGAAAGTGGTTGATTTTCTGTTTCTAGAGTTGCTGTTCTTCTTCTCTTCGCTCTCCCGTTGGATTTGTAGGTGTTTGCAATGTTTAGATAAGCTATCGAGCTGATCTCCTGCTACCTGATGTAGTCTCAGGCTGCTACTTCTCCGCCATCTTCGACTTGTGTCTTTTTGATAATAGCCATTCTAATAGGTATGAGGTGACATTTTATTGTAGTTTTTCTTTGCATTTCCCTGATGATCAGTGATGTCGAATATCTTTTCCTGTACCCTTGCAATTTCTGTGTCTTTGGAAGAATGTCAATGCAAGTTCTCTGTCCACTTTTTAGATGTTTATATTGCTATTGAGTTGGAGTTCCTTATATATTTTGGAGATCAACCCCTTGTCAGATAGATGGACAGCAAACATTTTCTCCTGTTCTGTAAGTTTGCAATATCTTCTCTCCTTCTGTATATTGCATTTTCATTTTTTTGATTCTTTTCTCTTGCTGTGCAGAAGTTTTTTAGTCAATATAATCACACTTGATGATTTTAGTTTTTATTGCTTGTAGTTTTGGTGTCCTATTAAAAAAAAATCCTTGCCAAAATGTATTTCAAGAAGGTTTTGGCCTTTGTTTTCTTCTAGAAGTTTTATAGTTTCAGATCTTTGAAGTCCTGAAATTCATTTTTTTAAAAAGATTTTATTTATTTATTTGTCAGGGAGACAGAGAGAGAAAGATCACAAGTAGGCAGAGAGGCAGGCAGAGGCAGAGGGAGAAGCAGGCTCCCTGCCAAGCAAGGAGCCCGATATGGGACTTGATCCCAGGACACTGGGATCATGACCTGAGCCGAAGGCAGCCGCTTAACCAACTGAGCCATTCAGGCATCCCTGAAATTCATTTTTTTAAAAGATTTTATTTATTTGACACAACAACAAGCAGGGGGAGCAGCAAAGGGAGAGGGAGAATCAGGCTTTCTGCTGAGCAGGGAGCCTGATATAAGGCTCGATCCCAAGACTCTGGGTTCATGACCTGAGCTACAGGCAGATGCTTAACCAACTGAGCTATCCAGGTACCCCTTGAAATCGATCTCAAAATAATTTTTGTTTGTGGTATAATATCAGGGTACAATTTTATTTTTGTGTGTGTGAATATCCAGTTTTCCCAACATCTCTTGAAGACACTGTTCTTTCCCCACTGACTTCTTAGCTTCCTTGTCAGATATAGTTGACTGAGTATGTATGGTTCCATTTCTGTTCCATTGGTCTGTGTGTCTGATTTTATGCCAGTACCATACTACTGTGATTACTATAGTTTTGTAATAAAATTTGAAATCAGGAATTGTGATGTTTCCAGCTTTGTTCTTCTTTGGCTATTTGGGGTCTTTTGTGGTTCCATATATGTTAGGATTTCTTTTCTCTTTCTTTGAAAAATGCCATTGGAATTCTGATAGGGATTGTATTGATTTAGTAGATGTATTTGGGTAGTATGGACATTGTAACAGTATTCTTCAAATTCATGAACAATTCATGAACAGAATTCTTCCAGTTCTAATTAACTTTCTATTTGTATTGTCTTCAGTTTCTTTCTTCAGTGTCTTATCATTTTCAGCATACAGGTTTTTCATCTCATTGGTTAATTTTTAAGCATTAATTTTATGCTATTATAAATGGGATAGTATTCTCTTTTTCTTTTTTTTTAAAGATTTTTAATTTGAGAATGAGCATGAGCAGGGGGTAGGAACAAAAGAAGAGGTAGAAGCAGATTCCCCACTGAGCAGGGAGCTTGATGTGGGGCTCGATCCCAGGACCTTGAGACCATAACTTGAGCTGAAGGCAGATGCTTAACCGACTGAGCCACCCCAGTGCCCTGGGTAGTATTCTTTATTTTTCAAGTAGTTTATTGTTAGTGTATAAAAACACAAGTGATTTTTGTATGTTGATTTTTGTATCATGAAACTTTATTGTATTCATTTATTTATTCAACAGTTCTAACAGGATTCTTTTGGGGAGGACATTGGAGTCTTTAGAATTTTGTAGATAGAAGGTTATATCATCTGCAAACACAGTTTTACTTCTTCCTTCCAATTTAGATGTCTTTTATGTCTTTATCTTTCTTAATTGCTCTGGTGAGGACTTCCAGTACTCTGTTGAAATGTGTGTACCTTTTGTATTTTTCTGGATTTCATCAGGAAATCTTTAAATCTTTCACTATGGGGTATGATGTTAGCTGTGATTTGTCCTATATGTCCTATATGGCCTTTAATTGTGTTGAGGTACATTCCTTCCATACCCAATTTGCTGAGACATTTTTTTCTTTTAATCATGAAAGAATTTTGAGTTTGGTCAAATGCTTTCTCTGCATCTGTTGAGATGATCTTGATTCTTATCTTTCATTCTATTAATGTAGTATATTACATTTATTGATTTCTATATATGAAATTATCCTTGTATGTCAGGATGCAAGGGAAATAAATCCCACTTGATCATAGTGTATAATTCTTTTTTTTAAAAAGATTTTATTTATTTATTTGACAGAGAGAGAGATCACAAGTAGGCAGAGAGGCAGGCAGAGAGAGAGGAAGGGAAGCAGGCTCCCTGCTGAGCAGAGAGCCCGATGTGGGGCTCAATCCCAGGACCCTGGGATCATGATCTGAGCCGAAGGCAGAGGCTTTAACCCACTGAGCCACCCAGGCACCCATAGTGTATAATTCTTTTAAAGGTTAGTATTTTGTAGAGAAATTTTGCCTCTATATGCATTAGAGATATTGGTCTATAGATTTCTTGTGGTATCCTTCTCTGGTTTTGATATCAGGATAATTCTGACTTGATAAAATGAGTTTGGAAGTATTCCCTTTTTAGCTTTTTTAAAAAAAAAGAGTTTAAGAGGGAGTGATGTTAATTCTTTAAAAGTTTGGTAGAATTTACTGGCGAAGCCATCCAGTCCTGGATTTTCCTTTGGCCATCTTAGGGACTTCAGTATCTCTAGGATATACCCAGCCACCTTTGAGGGCAAAGGGCAGCACAGTGTCTAAGAGACTCTTGAATTAATCATCAGAAAAGGTTTTATTTTTTGAATGGCTGTGTTATAGTTTTCTGTTGTTGTCATATTCAGAGTGACAGCTATGAGTAGCTCTTGTCCATCAAAGATATCACCGTCACTGATCCTGGGGAAATTTTCACTACTGGAAGTATTCATAGATTTGTCTTATCTTGTGGATCATCTGTATTTGGAGAGCTGATGTTGTGTGAGACCCTCTATCCCATCATTGCTGAACTATTAATAGGTCATCTCCTTTCAGAACAAGCTGAAACTGATGCTGTTCTGTTAGTCACCATACAGTACATCATTAGTTTTTGATATAGTGTTCCATGATTCCTTGTTTACGTATAACACCTAGTGTTTGTTGTTTTCATTTTAGGCTTAATGTTTTAATTGGTTCCTTGACTTTGGATTAAGAGCAATAGGAGATAGGAAATACAGTCAGATGGACTTGTATACTATTAACCTACTCTTTTGAGAAACACATGCACACACAGAGGTTTGTGTACAATCTCAAGGGCTCAGTCAGATATGTCAAATTTCTTTTGCTCCAATAATGTTTCAAAATTCAGAAGGGTAAAAAGAAATTATTACTATTCATGGTATTTATTACGACTTGGTTATAGATAGGCTGGGTGATTTTGCTGATTGTGGCTCAGTTTGGCTAGGCAGGTCTTTGGGTCTTGGTTAAGGCTAATTTACATAATGGACAGTCTGTAGGCTGCTGCCTGATGTGGGATGGCCTCGCCTGGGATTATTGGCTCAATAGTACACATTTCATCCTAACATAGGCAGATTTTTAGGGCATTGCAGAGGGCTATCAGAGGAAGAAGAAATGCTTAAGCCCTTAATCATCTCTGCTCACATCAAGTTTGTCCATTTCCCATTGGCAATTCACATGACCAAGGTCAGTCAGTGTGAGAGGACACTGCCAAATGGTAGGGCTGCAGAGGCAATGCCCAACTAGACTCCTTGGGGGAAGTCTAGTTTACTGACTGGCTGTATCATAGAACTTTCTTCTAAGGAAGCTTCAAAACTTTTGAAGTGGAACATAATTTAAATGTACACTGTGTGCCATTCTACCACTCATCTAGAATGTAGGCTTTGTAACACTACTCTCTCCTTGTCTGCTCTCTGAGGGAAAAGAATGCCCTGTTGAGCATGCTCAAGGAACAAAAATATGTCTAGCCATCAAAGAACTGCTCAGCACCAATAACACAGTTTTAGGAAGGTAGAGGTAGGAGGAAATTTCCCATAATCAGGAGTTCAAAAATGGTAAAAAACATTGAGCTGAAAAGGAATCTAACTTTTCAGAACTTGGGCCCTGTGATAAAGTAATTCTCAATTTGAGGGATATTGACCCCTTTGAGAAGTCTCATACAAATTTGGAACCTCATTTCCTAAAAATTTACACTTTCATAGCATTTTGCATACCATTTCAAGCATTTCATGCTCTCCCTAAATGACTTTAATCTCTAATGGGGAAAACAGAAACCTCTCTAAATATTTCAATTTGAGAGAATTTAATGAAGAGAACTGGTTACACAGATTCTGGAAGGGATAGAAATGCAAAATGAAAGAGGGCCTGGGTGAGCTGAAAGGAGGAGTAATAGACATGAGAAACTATTAAGGGCCTTGGAGTAGAGCCCAGTGAGCTTTGACATAGGAGTGCATGGTTGGAGCCCCTGGGCTCTTGTTTCTGCTGCTATTGGAGACACACACAGAAGTCAGAAACCAGAAGACAGTTACCTCTTTCTGCCTCTGGACTCTGAATATCTCACCAGGGTCTCCCAGCAGCAGAAACTGGTCATATACCACTGTCAAGGAGGCCCCAAAAAGGTAGTTTGAAGACTCTAACGTGCCTACGATAGAGAGTAGAGCAGAGATGGGTGGAAAATGGGGATTGAGAATAGGCAAATGACCATTCCAGTAGCCAAAGCACAAACAGTAGATTTAAATAAGGATATGTGGATATTTAACAAAACTCAAGGACATGAGTAATACCAAAATGTGTGTGCGTATGTGTGTGTATCTAAATTCCAACAATGTGCTCCCTTCTGGCCATTGATAGAATACTAACACTTAATGCCTGTTACATGCCAGACACAGACTTGAGTACATTACTAATATATCCACAACTATTGCAGCCTAATCTTCTTACTTATTTTACTGAAAACCCAAATATTGGTGCCTTTAGAATGAGACATCTTTGTTTGCATTCCCAAATCAATTATTTACTTAAATTAGGGAAGTTGCTTGACATGTGTCTCAGTTTCCTTACTTGGACAATGCTATCCTTCAATGGTATTTTTAATGACCATTTTTTATTTAAGACTATTGAGGGGTGCCTGCGTGGTGCGTTGAGCTTCCAACTCTTGGTTTCAGCTCAGGTTATGATCTCAGGTTCATGAGATGGGGTCCCACAAGGGGCTCTGTGCTTAGACAGAGTTTGCTTGAGTTTCTCTTTCCCTCTTCCTCTAAACCTTCCCCTTGTTGGCTTACTCTCTCTCTAATAAATAATTTTTTTTAAGATTTTAATTTATTTGACAGACAGAGATCACAAGTAGGCAGAGAGGCAGGCAGAGAGAGAGAGAGAGAGAGGGAAGCAGGCTCCCCGCTGAGCAGAGAGCTGGATGAGGGGCTCGATCCCAGGACCCTGGGATCATGACCTGAGCCAAAGGCACAGGCTTAACACACTGAGCCACCCAGGCACCCCTCTAATAAGTAAATTAAAAAAAAAAAAAGGACCATGGAAAAGAACTAGTAAAGTGCCTGGTGCATGCTTGCTGTAATAATTATTGCATTTCCTTTAGTATCAGATAAGGAGTTTGGTGAATTTGAAATATTGATTGCAGTAATGGTTAGTCTTTTATTCTTCCCAATGTACATGCCCTTTGTAATGTGACTCTGCAGCTCCTCCTGTAAAGAGGAAGAATCTGTCTTCCTCCACTCTGAATGTGGCAGAGTGACAGTGTGCCCATTCTGAGCCTTGGCCTCAAGCAGTCTGGCATTTTTATACTCAAATTTTTGGAGCCCTTTTAGCCACCATTAAAAGCATCCTACATAGGAGGTTGAGAGACTACCGTGGAGCTTAGTCAACCTGATTCAGACATGTGGAGACCCCGGCCAAGATCAGAAATCCAACACTCTGTGGATCATCCAGCTGACCACAGTTATATGAACAAGGCTCTCCTAGCACAGCCAGCCTCCGGCCAGTTTCTGTATTGCTTCTCTAAATAAATGGTCAGTGTTTTAAGTCACTAACTTTTGATGTGATTGGTTATGTGACAAAGATAGCTCACTGAATCAATGGGCTATTATTAATACTAAGTAGTATTAATACTGTATTATTAGTACTGATACTAATAGCTTATACACTGTTTCATACTGGTGGATGATACACCTCTATAATTAACCAAAAGAACTAGCTACAGTATAACTTCTTAAATTTCATCATCTCCTCGGTATGGTTCTCAGAACTTGTGTCAAACTGAGGCATTTCCCCAGCAAAGTGGTAGTGTTCGCCTTGTAACTGGTGCTTGTTATGTGGGGATGATAGGCAGGATTTCGAGGGATTCAGGAGCTTTCCAATTGCCTGGCAATGGCTTGGCAGGACCTGGGAATGGCCTAGACCCCCACCAGTAGAGTTTGCTGAACTCCCAAGTTCTTGTTCCTCCTATGGTATCCTCCCATTCAGAACTGCTAAAGCTTCTCATAGGCCCCTCAGATTTCCAGAAGCCAGGAGGCTGTCTTCCCTAGATTGTCTATATTAATCTGAAGTCCTGCTGTTAGCTATCTGATGGCTTGATTAGGGCTAAATAATCCACTTCTGAAGTGGCTCACTCAGAAGGCTGGCATTCCGGGTCTGGCCGGCGGTAGGCCTCAGTTCCTCTCCACACAAACCTTCCCACAGTCTCCCTAGATAGTCTCACAACATGGGAGCTGGGTTCTCCCAGAATGAGTGAGAGGGAGCAAGGCGGAAGCTTCAGGGCTCTCTATGCCCTAACCTCATACATTCCTCATTTCACTACCTTTTTTGTTTGTTTGTTTTTTTACTAGGAGTGAGTCACTAAGTCTGAGAATCAAAGAGTTTCATTAGGCTTCACCTTTTGAAAGAAGTGATGATTCATGGACTTAATTGAAAACTATCACATCCTATAAATTCAGATGACTTTCTGCATGAATCCCCCGTTTTCTTCTTCCCCACATATAAGTCCACTCCCATGCTTGGACTGTAAGAGCGTGGAGTAACAAGAGTGTGTAGTTTCTCTCCCTGTGACATAATGGGAGGACGGAGGATCATACACTTTGTCTTGTTGACCCTTAGCTTTTATGTACATCCAGTATAGCCCTGTCATTTGCTCTATAATGGTAGGGTGTCCTAGGTATGGCTTGTCCCATCTTAGTACTTATGAAAAATACATCAAAAACACGACATCAGTTCTCTAGAAGTACTTCTTACTCGTTCTGGTGGGACTTTGCACGTGGCAACAGGTAGGGTCACTGATATTATTTGGTGATGTCCCAGCCACAAGGAAGTGGCAGTGACAGGATATGAACTTTTTTCTCCTGTTTACCTCTCTCATCACCCACATCCTTCTTTCCCTCCGCCACCAATCAGTGCTTGAGCACTGAACTCTGTGCTAGCTTCTGGGAAGGTAGAGCTGTGGCTTAGTCACTGCTTTTCAGTTGACTCAAGTTTTGTCCCTGAAAATTTCCAGGTTCTTTATTGAAAAGGAAGATTCATGGAAGCCATTTCAGACCTATTTGAATATTAATTCATGGAAGCCATTCCAGACCTATGAATTTGTTGAATAAATAAAAACCTCTTAGGTGGCTGTTGGAAACCACATTTAGTCATTTTGAGAACCACTGGCTCTTGTTTGGTAAAATTTGGTCATTGTTACCATGAGGATGCTTTTGACTTGTATTTTTGAATCAGCAGCTCTCAGACTTTGGCAGCCATCAGATTACTGGTCCCTGTCCCCAGAGTTTTCTGATGGTGTAGATCTGGGGTGGGGCTGATAAGTCTAGTTGCAACAAGCGCTCAGCTGTTGACGTTATTGCTGTTTCGAGGATCACATTTGAGAACCAATCATATAAATACTAATTAGTAATATTTTTCAGAAGTACATGAAGGTTTCTTCTAATCAGGTCTAACGAAAACTCCCAGAGACATGGTATTTTGGGGAACACGGTGCCAGACTCCTTCTTTTGATTTTTTTTTATGTTTTTTTTTCCAGTATTTAAATTTATTTATTTATTCAGCGTAACAGTATTCATTGTTTTTGCACAACACCCAGTGCTCCATGCAATACGTGCCCTCCCTATTACCCACCACCTGTTCCCCCAACCTCCCACCCCCGACCCCTCAAAACCCTCAGGTTGTTTTTCAGAGTCCATAGTCTCTTATGGTTCGCCTCCCCTTCCAATTTTTTTTTTATAAACATATAATGTATTTTTATCTCCAGGGGTACAGGTCTGTGAATCGCCAGGTTTACACACTTCACAGCACTCACGATAGCACATACCCTCCCCAATGTCCATAACCCCCTCCCCCTCTCCCAACCCCACCTCCTCCCAGCAACCCCCAGTTTGTTTTGTGAGATTAAGAGTCATTTATGGTTTGTCTCCCTCCCAATCCCATCTTGTTTCATTTATTCTTCTTTTGATTTTTGAATGAAAAGTTCAGCTACTTCATTTCGGTTGTTAAGCAAGTTAAAGCAGATGTAGAAAGATGGGCTTTTCTGACTCCCAGTCCAGTATATTCTCCACTGATCACTCTACTTTGGAACATGTATTTTTGTGTTTCTGGGGCCAAATTGTCCACGGGTTATAAAGGATAATCATTTCTTCTTAACTCCAAGGTCAGAGAGGATGGGGAAATTAGAGGTTCTTGTAAAACTGAATATAAAGCAAGAGGGCATCTGCCTCACCGTTAAAGAGGATATTGTTTTTGCCCTTTTAGGTGTCTTGGTTAAATCATCAGAGAAATATTTTCTTTTTATGAAGGATATTAAGAAAAGTGCTGAAATGTGAAACTTGTCAACAAAGGCTATAGTTTTGGTTGCAGAAACTGCGTCCAACTGCCAAGAAAAATATTAACCATAGAAACAGATAGTCTGAGAGTATATGAACAGTGACATTTCAGATAAATATTCAGCATATGACCCCATGAGGCAAAAACAAACGATAACTTTTATAAAATGTTTGGCTGCACAGACTCAAGGGCAATATAGTGACTATGTCCAGCTTGTTGTTGACTAAATAAAAAGAAATTTGATTCATCACAGATGAGCAGTAATTGTCCTCATAACTAATTATTTATATCATAAGGCCATCTGTGATGTTTTCACCATTTCCAAAAGAGAATGCCCTCTGCTTGAAGGAGATCTTGCCAGTTTCGAAATGACATCTGGAAAGATTTGCAATTGAAGGGATTAGCAAGAAAAAGTAGAGCTGCTTACAGATGCCAGAGTTGAAGCAGGTCTCTGAGTCAATGCATCTGTTCTAGACCCCTGAGGTAGATTGGGTTCCTCAGAAGTGAACCCAAGGCATCATTGTGTACATATTTTAAATAGTTGATACTCCCAGGAGGAAGCCAGGAAAGGAGAAGGGGAAGTAAAACAGATAGAAGGAAGCTGAGCAACTGGAAAGTCCCAAGGAGGGAAGATTCACCTAAATCCACAGAGGATCTGGCGATTCTAAGTTTTGTCTCAAAGTTGTCTTGAATCTGAAGAAGTTGGGCTTTCATTCCCTCTACCCCCAGCCATAGACCAAAGGCGGCCCCAGGCACTTGCACCTCTGTAAGAACATGCACGAA
Source organism: Meles meles (assembly GCF_922984935.1). Lineage (NCBI taxonomy): Eukaryota > Metazoa > Chordata > Mammalia > Carnivora > Mustelidae > Meles > Meles meles. Next base: position 46,129,847 of record NC_060081.1, read on the forward strand.
GTGCTTCAGTAGCCTGGGAAATCCTCTGTAGAGGGGCCGCCGCTTCTCAGAGTTGGAAATCACATTAAAGCTGGGGGAGGGACACACGCAGAACACAAGTGTTCTGAAGGGGACTCATCCTGTCCACTTCAAGACTCAAACTCTCCCTTGGCGTTACGGTTGTTCAGGAGAATACATTTCTGGAAAAATTATTCGCAAGTCTGTTAACTCACGCGTTAAGTTATATTTCTTTTTTTTTTTTTTAGAATCAGAAGCTCAGAGGTTTTTTTTTTTTTTTTCCCTTTTTATTAATTTTTTCAGCGTAACAGTATTCATTCTTTTTGCACAACACCCAGTGCTCCATGCAAAACGTGCCCTCCCCATCACCCACCACCTGTTCCCCCAACCTCCCACCCCTGACCCTTCAAAACCCTCAGGTTGTTTTTCAGAGTCCACAGTCTCTTATGGTTCGCCTCCCCTCCCCAATGTCCATAGCCCGCTCCCCCTCTCCCAATCCCACCTCCCCCCAGCAACCCCCAGTTTGTTTTGTGAGATTAAGAGTCATTTATGGTTTGTCTCCCTCCCAATCCCATCTTGTTTCATTTATTCTTCTCCTATCCCCCTACCCCCCCATGTTGCTTCTCCATGTCCTCATATCAGGGAGATCATATGATAGTTGTCTTTCTCCGATTGACTTATTTCACTAAGCATGATACGCTCTAGTTCCATCCACGTCGTCGCAAATGGCAAGATTTCATTTCTTTTGATGGCTGCATAGTATTCCATTGTGTATATATACCACATCTTCTTTATCCATTCATCTGTTGATGGACATCTAGGTTCTTTCCATAGTCTGGCTATTGTAGACATTGCTGCTATAAACATTCGGGTACACGTGCCCCTTCGGATCACTATGTTTGTATCTTTAGGGTAAATACCCAGTAGTGCAATTGCTGGGTCATAGGGTAGTTCTATTTTCAACATTTTGAGGAACCTCCATGCTGTTTTCCAGAGTGGTTGGACCAGCTTGCATTCCCACCAACAGTGGAGGAGGGTTCCCCTTTCTCCACATCCTCTCCAGCATCTGTCATTTCCTGACTTGTTAATTTTAGCCATTCTGACTGGTGTGAGGTGATATCTCATTGTGGTTTTGATTTGTATTTCCCTGATGCCGAGTGACGTGGAGCACTTTTTCATGTGTCTGTTGGCCATCTGGATGTCTTCTTTGCAGAAATGTCTGTTCATGTCCTCTGCCCATTTCTTGATTGGATTGTTTGTTCTTTGGGTGTTGAGTTTGCTAAGTTCCTTATAGATTTTGGATACTAGCCCTTTATCTGATATGTCGTTTGCAAATATCTTCTCCCATTCTGTCAGCTGTCTTTTGGTTTTGTTAACTGTTTCCTTTGCTGTGCAAAAGCTTTTGATCTTGATGAAATCCCAATAGTTCATTTTTGCCCTTGCTTCCCTTGCCTTTGCCGTTGTTCCTAGGAAGATGTTGCTGCGGCTGAGGTCGAAGAGGTTGCTGCCTGCATTCTCCTCAAGGATTTTGATGGATTCCTTTCTCACATTGAGGTCCTTCATCCATTTGGAGTCTATTTTCGTGTGTGGTGTAAGGAAGTGGTCCAATTTCATTTTTCTGCATGTGGCTGTCCAATTTTCCCAGCACCATTTATTGAAGAGGCTGTCTTTTTTCCATTGGACATTCTTTCCTGCTTTGTTGAAGATTAGTTGACCATAGAGTTGAGGGTCGATTTCTGGGCTCTCTATTCTGTTCCACTGGTCTATGTGTCTGTTTTTGTGCCAGTACCATGCTGTCTTGATGATGACAGCTTTGTAATAGAGCTTGAAGTCCGGAATTGTGATGCCACCAACTTTGGCTTTGTTCTTCAATATTCCTTTGGCTATTCGAGGTCTTTTCTGGTTCCATATAAATTTTAGGATTATTTGTTCCATTTCTTTGAAAAAAATGGATGGTATTTTGATAGGGATTGCATTAAATGTGTAGATTGCTTTAGGTAGCATAGACATTTTCACAATATTTATTCTTCCAATCCAGGAGCATGGAACATTTTTCCATTTTTTTGTGTCTTCCTCAATTTCTTTCATGAGTACTTTATAATTTTCTGTGTATAGATTCTTAGTCTCTTTGGTTAGGTTTATTCCTAGGGATCTTATAGATTTGGGTACAATTGTAAATGGGATTGACTCCTTAATTTCTCTTTCTTCAGTCTTGTTGTTGGTGTACAGAAATGCAACTGATTTCTGTGCATTGATTTTATATCCTGACACTTTACTGAATTCCTGTACAAGTTCTAGCAGTTTTGGAGTGGAGTCTTTTGGGTTTTCCACATATAGTATCATATCATCTGCGAAGAGTGATAGTTTGACTTCTTCTTTACCAATTTGGATGCCTTTAATTTCTTTTTGTTGTCTGATTGCTGAGGCTAGGACTTCTAATACTATGTTGAATAGCAGTGGTGATAATGGACATCCCTGCCGTGTTCCTGACCTTAATGGAAAAGCTTTCAGTTTTTCTCCATTGAGAATGATATTTGCGGTGGGTTTTTCATAGATGGCTTTGATAATATTGAGGTATGTGCCCTCTATCCCTACACTTTGAAGAGTTTTGATCAGGAAGGGATGCTGTACTTTGTCAAATGCTTTTTCAGCATCTATTGAGAGTATCATATGGTTCTTGTTCTTTCTTTTATTAATGTGTTCTATCACATTGATTGATTTGCGGATGTTGAACCAACCCTGCAGCCCTGGAATAAATCCCACTTGATCGTGGTGAATAATCCTTTTAATGTACTGTTGAATCCTATTGGCTAGTATTTTGGCGAGAATTTTTGCGTCTGTGTTCATCAAGGATATTGGTCTGTAGTTCTCTTTTTTGGTGGGATCCTTGTCTGGTTTTGGGATCAAGGTGATGCTGGCCTCATAGAATGAGTTTGGAAGTTTTCCTTCCATTTCTATTTTTTGGAACAGTTTCAGGAGAATAGGAATGAGTTCTTCTTTAAATGTTTGGTAGAATTTCCCTGGGAAGCCGTCTGGCCCTGGGCTTTTGTTTGTTTGGAGATTTTTGATGACTGTTTCAATCTCCTTACTGGTTCTGGGCCTGTTCAGGTTTTCTGTTTCTTCCTGGTTCAGTTGTGGTAGTTTATATGTCTCTAGGAATGCATCCATTTCTTCCAGATTGGCCAATTTGTTGGCGTAGAGTTGCTCATAGTATGTTCTTAGAATTGTCTGTATTTCTTTGGTGTTAGTTGTGATCTCTCCTCTTTCATTCATGATTTTATTGATTTGGGTCCTTTCTCTTTTCTTTTTGATGAGTCTGGCCAGGGGTTTATCAATCCTATTGATTCTTTCAAAGAACCAGCTCCTAGTTTCATTGATTTGTTCTATTGTTTTTTTGGTTTCTATTTCATTGATTTCTGCTCTGATCTTTATGATTTCTCTTCTCCTGCTGGGTTTAGGGTTTCTTTCTTGTTCTTTCTCCAGCTCCTTTACGCGTAGGGTTAGGTTGTGTACTTGAGACCTTTCTTGTTTCTTGAGAAAGGCTTGTACTGCTATATATTTTCCTCTCAGGACTGCCTTTGCTGTGTCCCACAGATTTTGAACTGTTGTGTTTTCATTATCATTTGTTTCCATGAATTTTTTCAATTCTTCTTTAATTTCCTGGTTGACCCATTCATTCTTTAGAAGGATGCTGTTTAGTCTCCATGTATTTGGGTTCTTTCCAGCTTTCCTCTTGTGATTGAGTTCTAGCTTCAGAGCATTGTGGTCTGAAAATATGCAGGGAATAATCCTAATCTTTTGATACCGGTTGAGACCTGATTTGTGACCCAGGATGTGATCTATTCTGGAGAAGGTTCCATGTGCACTAGAGAAGAATGTGTATTCTGTTGCTTTGGGATGAAATGTTCTGAATATATCTGTGATGTCCATCTGGTCCAGTGTGTCATTTAAGGCCTTTATTTCCTTGTTGATCTTTTGCTTGGATGATCTGTCCATTTCAGTGAGGGGAGTGTTCAAGTCCCCTACTATTATTGTATTATTATTGATGTGTTTCTTTGATTTTGTTATTAATTGGTTGATATAGTTGGCTGCTCCCACGTTAGGGGCATAGATATTTAAAATGGTTAGATCTTCTTGTTGGACAGACCCTTTGAGTAGGATATAGTGTCCTTCCTCATCTCTTATTATAGTCTTTGGCTTAAAATCTAATTGATCTGCTATAAGGATTGCCACCCCAGCTTTCTTCTGATGCCCATTAGCATGGTAAATTGTTTTCCACCCCCTCACTTTAAATCTGGAGGTGTCTTCGCGTCTAAAATGAGTTTCTTGTAGGCAACATACTGATGGGTTTTGTTTTTTTATCCATTCTGATACCCTGTGTCTTTTGATTGGGGCATTTAGCCCATTAACATTCAGGGTAACTATTGAGAGGTATGAATTTAGTGCCATTAGTAGCCTGTAAGGTGACTGTTACTGTATATTGTCTCTGTACCTTTCTGATCTACTACTTTTAGGCTCTCTCTTTGCTTAGAGGACCCCTTTCAATATTTCCTGGAGAGCTGGTTTGGTGTTTGCAAATTCTTTCAGTTTTTGTTTGTCCTGGAAGCTTTTGATCTCTCCTTCTATTTTCAATGATAGCCTAGCTGGATAGAGTATTCTTGGCTGCATGTTTTTCTCGTTGAGTGCTCTGAATATATCATGCCAGCTCTTTCTGGCCTGCCAGGTCTCTGTGGATAAGTCTGCCGCCAATCTAATATTTTTACCATTGTATGTTACTGATTTCTTTTCTCGGGCTGCTTTCAGGATTTTCTCTTTGTCACTAAGACTTGTAAATTTTACTATTAGGTGACGGGGTGTGGACCTATTCTTGTTGACTTTGAGGGGGGTTCTCTGCATCTCCTGGATTTTAATGCTTGTTCCCTTTGCCATATTAGGGAAATTCTCTCCAATGATTCTCTCCAATAGACCCTCTGCTCCCCTCTCTGTTTCTTCTTCTTCTGGAATCCCAATTATTCTAATGTTGTTTCGTCTTATGGTGTCACTTATCTCTCGAATTCTCCCCTCATGGTCCAGTAGCTGTTTGTCCCTCTTTTGCTCGGCTTCCTTATTCTCTGTCATTTGGTCTTCTATATCACTAATTCTTTCTTCTGCCTCATTGATCCTAGCAGTGAGAGCCTCCATTTTTGATTGCACCTCATTAATAGCTTTTTTGATTTCAACTTGGTTAGACTTTAGTTCTTTAATTTCTCCAGAAAGGGCTTTAATATCTCCAGAGAGGGTTTCTCTAATATCTTCCATGCCTTTTTCTAGCCCGGCTAGAATGTTCAGAATCGTCATTCTGAACTCTTGATCTGACATAGTACCAATGTCTGTGTTGATTAGGTCCCTAGCCTTCGGTACTGTCTCTTGTTCTTTTGTTTGTGGTGATTTTTTCCGCCTTGTCATTTTGTCCAGATAAGAGGATATGAAGGAGCAAATAAACTACTAATAGGGTGGCAAAGACCCCGGAAAAATGCGCTGTAACCAAATCAGAAGAGACCCCAAATTGTGGGGGGGGGGAAGGGGATAAAAAACAGGTTCTGAAAAAAAAAGAAAAAAAAAAAAAAAAAAGAAAAAAATTTAAAAAATAAAACAAATAAAAAATATAAAAAAGAAAGAAAAAATATATATATTTAGATGAACTAGTCAAAAAATGTTAAAAAAGAAAAGGGTAAAAGTTTAAAAAAAAATTTAGCAGAAGAAGAAAAAAGAAAAAAGAAAAAAAATTGAAAAAAGAAAAAAAAAGAAAAAATTGAAAAAAGAAAAAAAAATTGAAGTAGCCGCAAGACTAAAGAATCATGGGGAGAAAGCCATGAGTTCCGTGCTTTGCTTTCTCCTCCTCTGGAATTGCTCTGCTGTCTTAGGAATTGAATCTGCTTTCTCCTTGATAGATGAACTTCGTCCTGGCTGGATATTTTGTTGATCTTCTGGGGGAGGGGCCTGTTGTAGTGACTCTCAAGTGTCTTTGCCCGAGGCGGGATTGCACCGCCCTTACCAGCGGCCGGACTAAGTAATTGGCTCGGGTTCACTTTTGGGAGCTTCTGTTCCCTGAACGCTTTCCGTAGAGTTCCGGAGGATGGGAATGAAAATGGCGGCCTCCCAGTCTCCGGCCCGGAGGAGCCGAGAGCCTGGGGCCCCACTCCTCAGTGCGCCCCCAGAGGACAACACCCAATCACTCCCGTATCCCCAGCCTCTAGCCGCGCTCCGAGCTCACCCAGCCCGCGACCAGTTCAAGGTAACCCCGAGCTGAGAGTTCAGTCCTCGGCTCTGTCTTTGCAGCCGGTTTCTCCGTTCTAATACCTGCGAGCTCTCCGACACTCTGACACCCCCGATCCTTCTGTGACCTTGCGGGGCCTGGGGCCACGCTGGCCCCGCGTGGGCTTCACCCCGGTTTAGCCCCTGGAGCAATGTCCCTCAGTGGAACAGACTTTTAAAATCCTGATTTTGTGCTCCGTTCCTCCGCCGCTTGCCGGGAGCCGGCCCCTCCCCCCGCGGTCTATCTTCCCGTCGTTTTAGATTCACTTCTCCGCCAGTCCTACCTTTCAGAAAGTGGTTGATTTTCTGTTTCTAGAGTTGCTGTTCTTCTTCTCTTCGCTCTCCCGTTGGATTTGTAGGTGTTTGCTATGTTTAGATAAGCTATCGAGCTGATCTCCTGTTACCTGATGTAGTCTCAGGCTGCTACTTCTCCGCCATCTTGACTCCTCCTAAGTTATATTTCAAATCAGCCTTCCTGGCAATAGAACTGATACTTTAATGTCCATCTGACTGATCCCTGCACATTTTTTTTTCCTCATTTCTGTTTTCGAAGCTCCTTAAACTCTTCTAAATACATATCAGGATTCTTCTGTCTTTTGAGGTTTCTGTAATGAAACAGGTCTTCTAAGAAAATGTCCTTAGATGATGACACTGGTGGGTACACAGCACGTGGATATCTCCTGACAACCCCACCTACTTGTCCCAGAGTCACACATCACTTCAGCACGTCGGGGAATCAGGATCAGATTGCTGAAGTTCGGGGCAGCTGTACAGCAGCCCCGAGAACGTGCCTCCATCCCTGATTAACGTAGAATGCTGGCATCCAGATGTAATGTCCTGATACCCCATGTAGGCAGGACAGGAAATAATTTCTACATTATAGGACATGGGTTTGTCAGTCTATAAAGAGATATTTGAATCATTTGTCTGTGTGCTGTGTCGTTGTAAACTTGCAATTACTTTTCCAACCATGGCGGAAATGGGAAACAGAAAGGTATGAGAGCCATCTTCTGGAGAGATTTGTTAACAATCATACTGGATTGCGTACCTCTTTTTTTTTAAAAACATTTTACTTATTTATTTTACAGAGAGATCACAAGTAGGCAGAGAGGCAGGCAGAGAGAGAGAGGGAAGCAGACACCCTGCTGGGCAGGGAACCCCATGCGGGCCTCGATCCCAGGACTCCAGGAGCCAAAAGCAGAGGCTTAACCCACTGAGCCACCCCAGTGCCCCGATTATGCACCTCTTTACTGTATTCCTCCTCCAGCACCTCTGCCAGGACTGAACCCACAATCGCTTTAACTGGGTCTGCTCCTCCATACGCGACATACTTCCGTGAAAGGAGAACTATCCATATCCATGCAGGCTCAGCCCAAAATTCTTGGAGCCCTTCCCAGTTCCCATATCTCACTGATCCATCCATATATCCTGTTAAATTATATCTCTGGCCACTTCTCTTCTTCCCGTACCACCGTATGCCTTTATGTACTTTCTCACCAGGAACTATGTGAGCACTGGCCAAGCCTCCTGTAAGGTCTCCCACCTGTAGTACTAGCAGCATCCAATGTGGGTTCATCGTGCTGTAGAGTTCTTATTTTCTCTAAGCATAAATTTCATCATGCTGATTCTCATTTAAACGATCACATGCATTCCACTTTGGAAGGCCGATAATGGCTCCCAAAACATACAACATCCTGATCTCTGGAACCTGTGATATTACCATATTGGGAAAATGGTCTTTGCAACTGTAGCTAAATGAAGGATGAGATGAGGATATTATTCCAGATTATCCGGAGGATCATAATTGCCATCACAAGTGTCTTTATTAGAGAAAGGCAGAAGGAAACACTCAGAGGAGATGACATGAAGCAAAGCAGAGAAAGGTGAGGACACAGCCATGTTGCCAGCAGCTACTAGAAGCTGGACCGGGCAAGGGACAGGTTCTCTCCGAGAGCTTCCAGAGAAAGCATGGCGCAGCCACACCTCAATTTCCAACTTCCAGCCTCTGTAACTGTGAGAGAACAAATTATTTTTTTGAGTCACTCCGTTAGTGGTAATTTGTTAGAGCAGCCCCAGGAAACTATTAGACCTATTGTCCTTAAGATAATGATCAAACTATTTTTATGTTATTCAAAGTCTTTTGTGATCTGGGCTCTGCCTTCATTTCCTAACCTAATCTCCAGTCATTTCCCCAAAAGAATTCTGTGCTTTAGTGATTGGGAATGACTGGAAGGTCTTGAATTGTGCCATTTCCTTCCTGCACTTCCTGAAATTACGTACACGCTTGTATTTTTCTAGAACTCCCAAACTCTTCTTGCTGTACAACAATCCATTTAAGTACACTAAAAAGCCTGTGTGGTTGGTGAGTGAGACGGAAAGGGAATGTGGCTATGCCAATCTGAACTTTTAAAACTGAGATTAATTATATGGAGTAATTTGTGTAAAAATGCTTTGATACATGTGTGATTTATTGTCACTCAAACACGAATGAAAAATCATCGTAAATTTATCTTATATTTACCAGATCTATAATTACAGTGCTAAGTCCTTCCAAGGATGATGGTTGAGATTTCAGAAAGGGAACTTTTTCACCTTTTTAAGTGACATGTTGGTGTCTAATCCAGACTCTGTCCCATTTACTGGACTGTGTAATGGGTCCCCAGCTGCTGGGAGTATTTGATGTTTTTCCTTCCTTAACTTTGAGATGAAATGGACATCCAACATTGTATAATTTTGAGATGTGCAATTTGTTGATGTAGTACACTTCTGTGTAGCGGTGTGATTACCACCACAGTCTTAGCTAAGGCCTCCGTCCCAGCACATAGTTGATCTTCTCTATGGTGAGACTATTTGAGATCCACTCTTAGGGGCTTTCAAGTGTATGGTACATCTGTCTATCATCACGGTGCTGTACATTAGCTATCCAGATGTAGGCATCTTCTAACTGGAAGTTTGTGCTCTTTGACCCACAGCTTTTCCATTTCTTTCCCTAGTCCCCCGCCCCAAACCCCCGGTAACCACTGTTCTACACTCTCTATTTCTGTGAGTTCGGCTTTTCAAGATTCCACATATAAGTGAGATCATACAGTATTTGTATTTCTCTGACTTATTTCACCTAACGTAATGTCCTCAAGGACTATCCGTGTTATCACAGATGGCAGGATTTTGTTCCTTCTAATGGTTTAAATTCCATTGTGTGTGTGTGTGTGTGTGTGTGTGTGTACGTATATATGTATACATATAAACACAAATACGCACATACCCATGTGCACTTTTGCATACACACACACATACACACACACCCCACATCTTTATCCATTCTTCTGCCGATGGACTCTTAGGTTATTTCTAATAATATTCTTTTTTTTTTTTAAGATTTTATTTATTTATTTGACAGAGAGAGATCACAAGTAGATAGAGAGGCAGGCAGAGAGAGGGAAGCAGGCTCCCTGCTGAGCAGAGAGCCCGATGCGGGACTTGATCCCAGGACCCTGAGATCATGACCTGAGCCGAAGGCAGCAGCTTAACCCACTGAGCCACCCAGGCGCCCCTTAGGTTATTTCTAGATCTTGGATATTGTGAATAATACTGCTAGAAACGTCAGAGTGTAGAGACCCTGTTTTCCTTTCCTTTCCTTTCTAATTAAAAAATGGGCAAAGGACCTGAGTAGGCATTTTTCCAGAGAAGACCTTCAGGTGTGTGAAAGGTGCTTTGCATCACTCATCATCAGGGAAATGCAAATCAAAACCACAATGAGATATGGCCTCACACCTGTTCGAATGGCTGTTATTAAAAAGACCAGAGAGGGGCGCCTGGGTGGCTCAGTGGGTTAAAGCCTCTGCCTTCGGCTCAGGTCATGATCCCAGGGTCCTGGGATCGAGCCCCACATGGGGCTTTCTGCTCTGCGGGGAGCCTGCTTCCTCCTCTCTCTCTGCCTGCCTCTCTGCCTAGTTATGATTTCTCTCTGTCAAATAAATAAAATTAAAAAAAAAAAAAAAAAGACCAGAGAGAACGGTGTTAATGAGGATGTGGAGAACATAGAACTTTTGTGTACTCTTGATAGAAATGTAAATCGGTCTAGTCAGTGTGGAAAATACTATGGTGGTTCCTCAAAATATTAAAAAGAGAGTCTGGTTATTAAAGGCTCATAACTGTCCTTTCTATGCGAGTAGCCTGCATGTAGAGACTGCCTGACAAGGAGGTACAACAGCTCAGTGCCTGTGCCTCAGGTGAGACCATTCCTCTGTGGCAGTGCAGCTTAGGGCCACCTCTGGTATCACCTAACGCTTTCCACCTAAGACCGCACCCTTACTCAGGTCCTTCCTCTGTCCCAGCTGCTCCCCCCACTCTGTTTCTCAGGAGAGTACTGCCTCAAGAAGTTACTTACGCTCAAATTCCCACCTCAGACTCTGCCTCTAGGAAATGTGCCCCAAGACAGGCAGAATTCCAAACTTCCTCAGGACCAGTCCTTATAGCCCAAGTCCCAAATCAGCCAAGAACTGAAGGAAAACCTCTGTTATCTGTTATCTAACACGTCATAGGCACCATGGTAATAAATACGAAGGTACCAAAGAGTTTGAATCACTTAAGTAAAAAGTTCTTTCTGCACAGCTTTTTATGGAATGTCATCTGTGATTCCATGAAGGGGTAGATGAATGTTCTAAAAATGTAAATGGACTGTACTAGCCTGCGGTGGTGCTTTCACAGGAGGAAAGGCAAGTGCTGGTCCTCCTCAGGGAGAGTGCACCATGAAGCAGAGTTTGGAATTTAACATCTCCCTCCCCTAAGTGACCTACAGCCTCAAGGCTGAATGAGCTCCATATCCTCTTCCAGGAAGCTCCTTCTAGAAACTGGCCAACCCCCTCGCCCCCATGTAATCCTGCTTCCCATTAAATGCTATGTTATTTGAATAATCTATTTATTTATTTTTAAAAGATTTTATTTATTTATTTGACAGATAGAGATTTCAAGTAGGCAGAGAGGCAGGCAGAGAGAGAGAGAGGAAGCAGGCTCCCTGCTGAGGATGCAGGGCTCCATTCCAGGACCCTGGGATCATGACCTGAGCCTAAGGCAGAGGCTTTAACCCACTGAGCCACCCAGGCGCCCCTATTTGAATAATTTATTTGTCTTTTATCACATACCTGACTAAGAGATCAAAGTTACTGCTCCTGAAGTAAGAGTGTTTTGAATGTTGCAGACAAAAGCGAAATGACTGATAATAACATGAAAACACCCCCATTGTTAAAAGGCAAAACAGTCCTTAGGGGGAACTGCTGCGTCAGAATTTGAATGGAGAAAGGGGTAGGTGGGGGGTTCTGAGTGAGCCTGCCATTTGTAGTTTGTGTAAACTCCAGTAGGTTAGCTGATGACCCCACCGTGCCACTGGGAGGAGTAAATGGCATCATGCTTGTGCATTGTGAAAGCATTACTGAGTGCTGAGAGTTCTACAGATGTTTATTATTATTTCTGCTCTCTTTCATGGCCCAGAGGGTTACTCATTTTTCACTCATGATGCTTACCTGAATCAAATTCCAGGATAGCAAGCAAATATTGTGGGTGTGTTAAGATTAATTTCTTTCGTAGATCTTAGATTTAATATAAATTCATCCCACTCTTCTACAACTGAATAATCAATAAAATTTCCATGTTAATTACTTTGTTATTTATCTTAAAAATAAAATTGTATTTATCAACCTCTATAGTCCATTATATGGAGAAAAATGATCTCCTGTGTACCCAACACTGCTGTCGGGCATCCTCAGATGCTGAACATCATGCGTCTTATTGTGGAGAAGGAAAGAGAGGCATGATGCTCATATACAGAAAGGGTTATGCATTTACAAATTGTGCCAACTTCTAAGAAAGAGCAGGATGGATGTGATGAGAGAGAAGCAGGACCTTCTGACAAAAGGAGGTCAGAGAAGACCTCTCTGAGGTCTCGCTGAGGTCTGCATGATTCGGAGGAATTGGCCAGGATTTGGCTTGGGAGAGGAATCACCAAACAGAACAGCTTCTAGGATGGCGCTGATTTTGGAAAAGCTGTGCGCTAATGGAGAAGAATGACGGAGTGGGAGTGTCTATTGTAGGGTAGATAATTATGGTAACATTTGAGAATAAGAATCAGATCATTTTGGGCAAGATATTGAACCTCTCCACGTCCCAGTTTTCTTACCTGTAAAATTGAGCTAATATTAATAATAATAATAATAATAATAATGACCATTAGGTTGACATCAGTTAGTATACACAATTTAGATTTTGCCCTGCACATAGTCAACGATTGTACAAATTATTATTTTTTAAAGATTTTATTTATTTGTGAGAAAGCACGAGGGAGCACAAGCAGGGGAGGAGCAGAGGGAGAGGGAGAAGCAAGCTCTCTGCTGGGGAGGGTCCCATGTGGAGCGCCATCCCAGAACCCTGGGATATAATGCGAGCCAAAGGAAGGCGCCTAACCAACTGAGCCACTAAGGCGTCCCTATTATTTTTCTTATATGCCTAAAAACACTATTTGTTATTTCCAAGTTGTTGACTCATCATTAGTGACCACTCAACATTTAATTATGTTTAAAAGCATAAAGCAAATGTAGGGGGCACATACAGCACATACAGACATAGGTAGAAAAGAAGAAATGTAGGGCAAGGAGCAGACTGAATAACTCATTTCACAAGGTGAGAGTCAGAAGCTAAAATTGATAGAGTAAGAAAAGGAGAGTTAATGAAGCTACTTAAAAGTTCCCAAATAATGACAAGGAACATTAAAAAGTGTGATAACTGTTGAAGGGGTGGGAAAGGAAGATGGCAAGGGAAACTAAGTGGGCTGAGTGTCATGTAACTGAGGACACCTGCACCAGAATTACCCAGCTAGTAGGACAAGGAGCTGAGACATACTGTGTCACTATGGTTCAGTTGTTTGTACCAGAAAAACTTTGCCTGAGAAAGAAGGATTATCCATGGATAAATAACTTGACTATTGCCTTCAGGAAATTCCAGCGGATCAATATTCCTGAGATAACAGCTCATTTGGGAAAACATGTCACTTGTCAAACATTTTGTTATCCAGACTCATTTTAAGACCTTTACCTCACTATACATCAATTAATGTCCAATCTCAGTTGCTTAAACCATTGAGGTGTAGACCTCAAGAGCCTGTAAGACACCTTCCGATCTTCCCCTCTGAGACACTGCTAAAACTCCTCTAGCAAGATGGTGTTCTCTCTCACTGAACTAGTTTTTAGTAAATTTAGTTTTGCTTTATTTGCAGGTCATCTAATTCAACAAAGCAAAAAGTCAAAAGGTTAGGTCTAAATTGATAGTTCAGCAGACGTTGGTAGAAACATAGTATTTGGGGATCTGAGTGAAATACCAGTAAAAGTACAAAAGAAACATATAGAAATAGTCACCTCAGAAAAGAAGGTCAGAAGTGGTCTTCTCAAGAATAGAACTTGCTTTCATTCAAATTTTATGCATTGTTTCAACTTAACATAAGGATTCCGCTTTGACAAAAATTAACGTTACACTGCACGAGAAGATAGAAATGATTGGAAGCACAAAAATCAGTAAAATACTCAGCTTTCCAGAAAGTGACACCCTGTTGTCATTTCAAGATTTTGCCTGATTGAACTTGATTCTGCTGTACCAGCAGAGGGTCTGAACCATAGTAGGTATTAAACATTGTGGAATTGAGCTTGCACTTGAATCACACAGCAGTTAAAAATCTTAGATATTTCCATTGGTTAAGATGCCATTTCTTAGGTGCCTGGGTGGCTCAGTTGGTTCAAGTGCCTGCCTTAGCTCAGCTCCTGGGGTGGAGTCCCTCACTGGGCTCCCTGCTTCTCCTGCTCCCTCTGTTGCTCCCTCTGCTTGTACTGTCTGGCTCCTGTGCTCACTCTGTCTATCAAATAAATAAATAAAACCTTAAAAAAAAAGAGATGCTATTTCTTTTTTTTATATTACAGTTTCTTTAACTTTATTTTTTATATTTTATCACTTTTAAAATTTTTTAAATTTTATTATTTTTTATTAACATATAACGTATTATTTGTTTCAAGGGTACAGGTCTGTGAATCATCAGTCTTACAAAATCCACAGCACTCACCATAGCACATACCCTCCCTGATGTCCATTACCCAGCCACCCTATCCTTATCCCCCCATCCCCAGCAACCCTCAGTTTGTTCCCTGAGATTAAGAGTAAGAGATGCTCTTTCTTGATTGGTCTGTTGATTTAAGATTTAATGGAATCGGCTGTCAATTTGGGGGGTTTGCTTGGAGACCCTCCTTTGGGATCAGGAAGAGAGTAGCTGTAGAAGAGAAATGGAAGGAATTAAACTACTTATGCATCTTTTTAAGTTCGCTCTGAGTTCATTCTTGAGCTTCCGTGTGGCAAATCAAGCATGTGTGTCAGTTAGCTCTCCCTTTAAGAGAGAACCTTCCATGAGGAGGGTATGAGATGACAGCCTCCAGCTGCTGCACCTTTGGAATCCATGGCATCATTCATGCAGAGATTTGCTCTCTCTGGGTATTCCTAGCTTGTTAGTACAGTGAGGAAACGGAGTCAGGTCACCCCTGCCCGAAGTAGGGCTCCTTCTAACAGGAGATCTGGGCTCCAGTGGCACCCATGGGCCCAGCCAAGGCACTCGGTGCTCACACCTCCTGCCTCATCTTTTTTCAGTTCCCGAACTCGCGTTATGAGACAAAGGCTTTCCCTCTCTACTGCTGTTTCCTTTCCTTTTTATTCTTTCTAGGAAAATTTCCCCAAGAAACCTTTTGTACATCTATTTCTCTGTAGGCATATGCTTCTCAGAAGACCCAAGTTGATAAATGTATAAACCCAAGGAATTAGCTTATGGTGGTGAGGGGAAAGCAAATGTTCGCCTTCTCCTTTCTGAGGGATAGACGTGTGTCCCCTGGCCTCTTCTCCTCTCACTACTTACAAGAAACTTAAGCAACCTTTGGAAGCCCTTCTGAAATTTTCCTAAAGTGGAGAGGTAGGACTCTTTATGTGCCATGTTTCCTTTGCTGATCAGTTCCTCAAAGGATCAAATTCACATAAAGATTACAGACATTGGACAGCCGCTTTGTATTTTAGTAAAAAAAAAAAAAAAAAATGTATTGATCTTAATGTTCCTTCTTTCACTTCTGGTTTTAGTCATTTGAGTGTCTTTTTTTTTTTTCTTAGTTCAGTAGCTGAGGGTTTGTCAATTTTTTGATCCTTTCAAAAAACCAACTCTTAGTTTCTGTGTTTTTTTTTCCCCCATTGTATTTTAGTCAGTTTTCTTTGACAGAGAGAGATCACAAGTAGGCAGAGAGGCAGGCAGAGAGAGAGGAGGAAGCAGGCTCCCTGCTGAGCAGAGAGCCCGATGCGGGACTCGATCCCAGGACCCTGAGATCATGACCTGAGCTGAAGGCAGCAGCCTAAACCACTGAGCCACCCAGGCGCCCCTTTAGTCAGTTTTCTAAAGTGAGGGAGCCTGTGCATCAGTGGGATCCCCTGGTTCCATGCAGAAGCACAGCTTGAATGACATGTCTTAGAGGGAAGAAACAGCCCTGTGTGTGAGGTACAGACAGGGCTCGTTCCACCCTGATTGTAGGGGACCTGGGTCTCACATGTCCCTCATCATGAAGGGCTTATAGCCTCATGAAGCCACAGTAGCTAGCTCCTTCAGGATCGGCCTCACCGCATTCTTGACTTATGGTGTATAACCCCACAGTCCCAGACTGAGTGAGGCAGGGGCACGAAGTCCTGGCTGTGTCCATGCATGGGGCACCACTCGGATGGGCAGTAGTAGTTCAGAGACTCCCACAGGGTTGAGGCAGCGTCACTGGGTCTTCCTCACCATGCAGTGTCCCTCAGCCCTTCTCAGGTATTGATCACAAACATCTTATGCCCCAGACTCTGTTGTGGCATCCGATTCCAGAGAATGCGACCTGCAACAGTCACGGAGCATAAATGTGAAAGAAAGGAAAAACAAACAGAAAATGTAAATGAATTTAAAAAAAAAGGAATTTATAGCCCATGGGGAAGTAAAAGTAAATATAGGTGAGTTGGTTTCTCCAAAAACATTTTATAACCTTGGGAAGCTACTTTGAACTATCAGTGTATGCAGTGCTCCAGAACAGAAAGAGACAGTTGGGCCGTAGAGCCCAATAAAAACAGATGCACACATGCACGTTTTTCTGGAGACCTGGACATTTCCCCGTTATGACAGGCACTATTTTGTGGAGCCTTCATGAGCTTCGGCACAATTGGTTAAAATCTCTCCTCTGTAAAATCATCAGGGAGCACTGCACGCTCTGAAGAGTGAAGTCTAGAGGGAGACAGGCCCCTTCCTGGGCTGCATTTGTGGCCCCATCGAAGTGGAGAGGTACACAAAGACCACGGAGAAGGCCACTTCCAATGAGCCACTGCCTGTGTCCTCCCCCACCCCCAGGATTTTATTTATTTATTTGACAGAGATCACAAGTAGGCAGAGAGGCAGGCAGGGGGAGGGGGTGGGGTGGGGGTAGGGAGCAGGCTCCCTGCCGAGCAGAGAGGCCAATGTGGGCTCAATCCCAGGACTCTGAGATCATGACCTGAGCCACCCAGGTGCCACATGTGTGTCCTCTTTTTTTTGTGTGTGTGTGTGTGTCCTCTTTTTTAACAGAAGTTCTCCTTAACTGATACAATTATGGGTCCAGTCTACATCTTATTTGTGACAGTCACTCCATTCAATGAATTCCTTACCAAATTACAGACTATAGGAGCTCGAATACTTATTAAGTGCTTGCAAATATACTAAACTAGAATACTGGAAAATTTAGTGCCTGCCTGCTGTGTGTGTGCGCGTGCGTGCGCGTACACACACACACACACACACACAGACACACAGACACACACACACACCCCGCAAATCGGACTGTTTTCCCGCTGTTCTTTGGGGGAACAACAACAGAAATTCAGAAATGTGGCCAGCAGATGGCGACAGCTGATCACATTTGAACTTAGGTAAACTAGGTTTTCAGTCCTAGTTTTGGAGACCTTCTCCTCTTCTCAATTACTTTTTCTTGTTTGTGTTTCCCTTCCCTTTCAGTAAAGTCAGACTTGTATGTAGGGTCAGAATTAAAAGCAATCATGAAGGTAACTGTAAAGAAAAATACCAACTCAAACTTGGTGTTCAAAAATGTTTATTTCCGTGCCTTTTTGGGGAGGGCAAGCTTTCACAGCAGGGAGAAGTGAAAGGGCCTAGTATTTTGGACGGTTGTCCAAATGCAGGTGCCACAGTTAAAACAGCTGTTCGTCTCTGGACTACTCGCAGGTACTGTTTCCAGCCTGTGTTCTTTGTGTTTTACTCCCATGTAGAGTTATTGGTCAAAAATGGTGGGCTCAACCTTGAATGATACATTTTACAGGTCATAAATGTTCTAAATGCTTAATTCCTTTCAAAGTTAAACACAGAGAGTCACAAAGCAGCGTGATTTCCAGGCCCGAGTTCTGCTTGAGGTTATCTCTCCACCATCTTCCACTGTGTGCCTGCCGATGAGGTGCCAGGGGTCACTGTGTGTCTGGACTTGGTAAGAAAAGCCAGTGGAATGTTTCATTTCTTTCTGGACAGAAAGCTTCTTTGTGCACAATGTATTGTGATGCTGGGATGCAGAGTTATCCTTGAGGCGAAAGGAGGGGCTAAGAGGAACACGAAAAATAAGCCAAGCATATAGTTTCTTGTGAAGGTCAATGTTAAGATTGAGGAAGTTTACTGACTATGCCCGTGACCGAAAATAAGAGTTGACTGTTTCCTCACTTTAAAAAGGAATGTTAAGGGGCGCCTGGGTGGCTCAGTGGATTAAGCCGCTGCCTTCAGCTCAGGTCATGATCTCAGGGTCCTGAGATCGAGCCCCGCGTCGGGCTCTCTGCTCCACAGGGAGCCTGCTTCTTCCTCTCTCTCTGCCTGCCTCTCTGCCTACTTGTGATCTCTCTCTGTCAAATAAATAAAATAAAATCTTTGAAAAAAAAAAAAAGGAATGTTAAAAGGAAGATCCTTCGCTGGTCTCTGTCAATGTTTGAAGTATTCTATTGCTTCAGAATCGTGACACCACAAAACACAGAGGATACCCATATGTCTAACTAAGTAGGCAAGGTCAAGCTGGAAGACCAGAGACAAGAGGGAAAAGAAGTGTGTTTGTGTGTGTGTGTGTGTGTGTGTGTGTGTGTGTATGCACGCACACATGCATGTAAAAAATATTCCTGACTTTATGTCACAGATTCTAGGTGTGGCTGTCTTTTAAGTTTTGGCTCCAGTATAAAGCTTGCTGTTTTTTCTGTGTTTAAATGTAAGGTATCTGTGTCCCCACAGAAAATCCTTCTAGTTATCTGGCTTGTTATGTTCATCTAGTGAGCAGTTATTGCAAAACAAAACAACATAGAAACAGTTTTTATTTTTATTTATTTTTTATTTTTTAATATTTACTTGAGAGAGGGTGAGAGAGAGAGCACAAGGGCACAAGCAGGGGGAGGGGCAGGAGGAGAAGGAGAAGCAAGAGTCCCTGCTGAGACCAACTCTGGGCTCCATCCCAGGACCCCGGGATCTTGACCTGAGCTGAAGTCAGATGCTTTACTGACTGAGCCACTCACATGCTCCTAGAAACAATTTTTAAAGAAAAAGTTCAGTATTAGATGTCATAATTTTGCTCCATTTGATGTCTTCATTGAATACCCTGAGCAGATTTTCAACAGTCAACTGTGGAACAGTTCACCTTTAACATCTGTTTATTTGTGGAATTGTAAAGACTGTAGCTGTGGCTGCATAAGGGAGAAGAAGGAAACAAAGCAAGTGGATGAAAGAGTTTCAAAGAAACTCCTTTAACAATGACATCCAAATATCTTTTTAAAAACCTCAATCTAAAAATATTGTCCAGAGCATTGGCTGAGTGAAGCCAGTTTTTTTTAAAAAAACAAAAAAATATATACATACACATAGTAGTCCCCTCTTGTCTAGGAGAGATACATTCCAAGACCCCTACTGGTTGCCAGAAACTGTGGATGGCATCAAACCCTACATGTGTTTTTTCCTATGTATACACACTTGTGATAAAGTTTAATTTATAAATTAACACAGTAAGATGTTAACAGTAACTAGTAATAAAATAGACCAACTACAACAACATACTGTAATAAAAGGTCCGTGAATGTGGTCTTTGTCTCTTTCTCAAAGTACTGAGCTGAACTCACCCTTCCGGTCCTTGTGATGATGTGAGATGATAAAATGATACAATGCCTACATGATGAGATGAAATGGGGTGAGTGATGTGGGTACCGTGCTGTAGGGTTAGGTTCCTGTTACCGTCTTGACAATACATCAGGAGGAGGAGTTTCTGTTCAGACCACGGTCCACCGGAGGGGACTGCGGCCATGGAAGGTGAAACCACGGATAAGGGGGGTGTACAGCACAGGCAGTTGAACACAGTACTTCTGATGTTAGTGTGAAACCATCTGAAAGTTAAAAGTCAGGGAAATTATTGAGCAAACGAAGTCACGTTTATTCACGTTTGTTGTCAGGACAAGTAACATGAACGCTTATATTCTTAACATCATTTTAAAATGCAAGAATACAAACAGCACATGCAAACAGTATGAATGCAGAAACACCCTAAATTTAACAATAATTTCATGGACACTAAGAATGAAAGAAAATTCACCAGTATGTTTTTAGTAGAAATACGACAGAGTGGCGATATGCCCCCCTCCCCCGAATTTCTCTGTAGTTTTCCCCCAAATTTTAATGACTCTGTGCCTTCTATTAGAAAGACACATACCAAGGGTGCCTGGGTGGCTCAGTCAGTTAAACACCTGCCTTCAGCTCAGGTCAGGATTTCAGGGTCCTGGGATTGAGCCCTGCTTCTGGTTATCCATCAAGAGGTGAATCTATTTCTCCCTCTCCCTCTGATCTCTCTGGCTTTCACTCTTTCTCAAATAAATAAAAACTTAAAAAACAAAAACCAAAAAACACATACAGGCATGCACATATACAATTTAAGTTTTGAGTACTTGTTTCCAGCCTCAGTTTATTTGCAAAATGAAAGTATTCAAATATCCCATGGGTCTGTATCCTAATAACCCTCTGAGTATTAAAAAGGAAAAAATAAATATTAAAAATGACTAGTAAGAGTTGTATGGATTTGGGAGTTGGCTTCGTTATGACAAGTTTATTAGCTTATTTTTCCCTTATCATAAGGCTTTCCTGTCCCACAAGATGCCACAGTGTCTAACTTGGATCCTTAGTTCCTTTTGGTTAAAAAGCACTTGCCTCTAGAATCTTTTTGAAGGTAGAAGTCTAGTCTGGTGGAGTGCCAACTTTGTGAGTTTTTTGAATCCTAAAGAGCGTGAGAATTCTCAGACCAAAGGTAGAAGTGGGCAGGAAGGTCTAGGGTTTGGGAAAGGGAGGCTCCCAAAGTGTGATCTGGGAGGTTTCCCCCTATAGTTCTGACCCAGGCAGTTTCCAGATAACACTGTTTGATCACCACCCACTCAGTCCAGCCCCAAAAGTAAAACACAAATAAGCCTGAGTCCACACTGCGTGGGCCCCTAGGGTAGCAGTGGGAGGGTGGGCAGGACTTCCTAATAAGATGCAGGCACTCTGGCCCCTAGAAACGCTAAGCCTAATGCCTTTCCCTCCCATGCCCTCCTCCTCCTCTCCTCTGCTCTGCAGAGAAGCCACCCCCAGGCCATTGTTCCTGACAGAGCTTGGTCTGGGATTGCTGGGGGAGAGAACCATTCAAAGGATAGGCAGCAGTTAAGATAGAAGGGAAAGGCTTTATTAAGGGCAGTTGGGCTTTGTACTTGGGCCTGTAAGAAAGCTTTATCTGGGCCTTGGAGCTGCTCTTTACCTCTAGGACTGGTGTAGACAACCAGGAATTAACAATAGTCTTCCAAATGGAGATTCACTGATTTTTAGTATATTTCCCAGAGTCCTTCCCTCTGCTTCTAAAACCTTCTGTGTGTACTTTCCCTGCCTGTATTAGCAGTCTGTGAGAAGGTAAGGGACAGGGCACTGCAAGCTCATTCAAGAGGACCTTCTATGCAAACCCAAGAAAAAGATACCTATTTGCAACTCTGTAGTGGGGACAACCCCACCCCTCCCCGCCCCCTTGTCCCAAGTCTGTCATTCTTTGTCCAGTTCCCTGGGCTTGTGTGGGAATCTCTACAACTATTTGTCGTGTGTGTGTGTGTGTGTGTGTGTGTGTGTGTGTGAATGGGGTGGGGCAAGAGGTTGGAGAGGAGAAAAGAAAGCACAGTTGTGGCTTCACATGTGGACAACATGTTTAGGATCCAGTCGTCTTGTTTATGGGTTTGTGAAGTACTTGCTGTCTGTTTTCACAGTTCCAGGCAATATATTCATGGTATTATTTGGGCTGCAGAACAGCCACTGAATGGACAACTCTATCATACCGTGTTACTGTAATCATTTAGAGGAATGAAATTCAGCATTAACACATGGTGATGTATAATAAAGCAAATGTCCAATCGGTGAGCCAAAAACCTTGCGAAATGACAGCCCCCCCCACACTTTTTTTTCTAACATACATTTGATTTTATAGGATCACAGTGGATAATACAAACAAAATTGCTGAAACTTAGAGTGTTTGCTAATGGACAGAGTGAATTCCAAGGACATACATCAAAAACAAATTTTTAACTTTGTTAATTTGAATCTTTTGCAGTAAGTTCTAGAGCCAAGAACTAAAATGTTTAGAAAACTTCTTAAATTGGGATCACATGTGTACAAAGCACTTACATGCATTATTGAAACCTTTGTCTTATATGCATACCTTAAATGTATAAGGCAGTCTTAAAGATGTGTATTTGTAATATTTATAAGTATGTTTTAGGTATTTATGCTACACAATAGTGCCTGTAAGTACTTGCGGCTTTTTGGGAGTGTGGGTGTGTGATTTTTCAGATTTGGTGGCTTATTAGGTCTGTTTTCCAATCTCTCTTCCTTCCTCTCTCCCATTCTCTCTTTACTAAAACAAGGCAGCTAAGTTGCCCTTGAGCCAGTTTTAGACTTGAAAGATTTAGTAAACAAAAATGCTTTATAATCTTTCAGTAGGAGTTCTTAACAGATGTGTTCTTCCTTGTGAGGCTTTCCCTGCTGTTTGATCTTTTCCTCCAAAACAATTCCTTACAATGGGCAAAAATCCAGGTGGGATAATTATGCTGAAATGGGCCAGCAGCCAGGACACTGCATCAGTCCTTCAGGATGCTAGCTGTCATCCCTGCAAGGCTGCTGTAGCCAGTGCAGCTGTGGGCTACTAGAAGACCCAGGGAAGGGACCAGAGGGGAGGTCTGTCTGAGTTAGGGGATGGGTCACAAGCTTGTAATGGGCCGAGTTTCTTTAAAGCTACTGGAATAAGCATCACCCGTTTCCTTTAGGGAACAAAGCATGGAGTGAGGCTGAGGGGACAGAGATGTTATAGAATCAAGATGTCTGGTCAAGCAGAAATTTTATTTTGTTTTTCGTTATTCAAAGTTACCAGCTGCTGCTTTCTAGACTGAAGTCACCAAGTCAGCATAGAGAAAACTCAGCTCTTCCAGGAATAAGGCCAAGTTGCTCTTTTAAGCTATGCTACTGTAAGGCAAAAGGGTATTTGTTCCTCAGGGTGGTGGCATAAAGGGAGTTTTTCAGGGGAGTTCCAGGTGATCCTGGAGTCCTGCCACTCCCTTTGATAGCCTGTGACCCAGGGAGGTGGAAATACATTTCATTTCTCGTTTCCATGTACCATTGCCCCACCCCCAACTCTCTACTATGTGTCACTCACTGAGAACCTCAACACTGAGAGCAGAGGCCTTCTTCAGTCAGCTACAGTATGGGCCCCTGAAGATACTGCGGTGTGCCTTGGTCGGTCAGGAATTCTGACCTTCAGGCAAGGAAGGTAGATCGGAGGGGATGGACTAGGGATGGACTTCCCTTCAGGAACACTGGTCTTTGTTCTGTTCTACCAAATCTGACTGTAGTAACTTTTTTTTTTTTCTTTTAAAATTTTTTTGAGTTTTTAATTTTTTTTTATTTTTTCAGTGTTCCAAAATTCATTGTTTATACACCACACCCAGTACTCCATGCAATACGTGCCCTCAATAATACTCACCACCAGGCTTACCCAACTCCCTACCCTTCTTCCCTCCAAAACCATCAGTTTGTTTCTCAGAGTCCACAGTCTCTCATGATTTGTCTGCCCTCTGATTTCCCCCAACTCACTTCTCTTCTCCATCTCCCAATGTTTTCTGTGTTATTCCTTATGCTCCACAAGTGAAACCATATGATAATTGACTCTCTCTGCTTGACTTATTTCACTCAGCATAATCTCCTCCAGTTCCATCCATGTTGATACAAAAGTTGGGTATTCATCCTTTCTGATGGAGGCATAATAATCCATTGTATATATGGACTATATTTTCTTTATCCATTTGTCCATTGTAGGGCATCTTGGTTCTTTCTACAGTTTGGTGACTGTGGCCATTGCTGCTATGAACATTGTGGTAGAGATGGCTCTTGTTTTCACTACATCCGTATCTTTGGGGTAAATACTCAGCAGTGCAAGTACAGGGTCATAGGGAAGCTCTATTTTTAATTTCTTAAGGAATCTCCAGACTGTTTTCCAAAGTGGCTACACTAACTTGCATTCCCGCCAACAGTGTAAGAGGGTTCCCCTTTCTCTACATCTTCTCCAACACTTGTTTACTGTCTTGTTAATTTTGGCCATTCTAACTGGTGTAAGGTGGTATCTCAATGTGGTTTTGATTTGAATCTCCCTGATGGCTCATGATGATGACATTTTTTCATGTGCCTGTTAGCCATTTGTGTTTTTTCTTTAGAGAAGTGTCTGTTCATGTCTTCTGCCTGTAGTAACTTTCTATCACTGTCTCAAAAATTACCACCTATTTAGTGGCTTAAGACAACATTAACGTATTATCTAGTTTCTGTGGGTGAGGAGTCCAGACCTGGTTAACTGGGTCCTCTCCTCAGGTTCTCACCTGGGTAAAATCAAGGTGTCAGGGCTGTAATCTCATCTGAAGTCCTCTTGCAAGTTCACGGGTCCCATTGGCTAAATTCAGTTCTTATACTTGTGGACTCTAGACCCTCAGCAACTAGAGGGCTCTCACTTTTCCTTGCCAGGTGGCCCTCTCCACAACATTTGTTTCTTCAAAACCAACAGGAGAGTGTTTCTGCTGGCTTCTTCCTTTTCTGATCTGTACGTCCTCATTTTTTTTCTTCAATATTTATTTTAGAGAGCACAAGTTGGGGGGTGGGAAGGAAGAGGGAGAGAGAGAGAGACTTTCAAGCAGGCCTCTACTGAGTGTAGAGCATTATGTGGGGCTTGATCTCATGGCACCATCATGACCTGAGTGGAAATCAAGAGTTGTTAACCAACTAAGCCACCTAGGCACCCCTGTATATCCTCTTTTAAGTGATTTAATGGTTAGGTCTGGTTCACCGGAATAATTTTCCTTATGATTAACTTAGTCAAATAATTAGAGATATTAATTAGATCTACAAAATCCCTTTACTTTTTCCATAAAACGTCGTTAGCTATCGAGTGGTGTCCTGTCATATTCATACTTCCTGCCCACACTCAGAGGTGTGGGATTATACAGAGCATGTACCCCAGGGGTTGGGAATCTTGGAAGAAATCTGCCATGCTGACTAGAACATTCCCTTTATTTCCAAGGTAAAATTATAGTGTTCAAACCAGCTGATTGCCGCTTGGTTTGGTTATCCTAACTAGCTATTATAAACATTTTCTTATCTGTTCAATAATGAAAGAAATTAAAACTAGAAACCCAACTGGCATAATGTCACATTCATTGGGAATAATTCTAACTCCATATATAATTGAAAATTTTATTACTGTCACATCACCTATATTCAGTCCAACTTGTATCTATCAGAGAAGTCCAAAGGCATGAATCAGGGATGAAAGTGACTTTAGAAATATTTAGTGTTTCCAAATTTTGGGAGTATTAAAATGTATATATATGCTCACTCTCCACAAAAATACATCTATTAACTTAAATAAAAGATACAAATCTAAAATGAATTCAATAACATTTTAATAACCTAGTATTTTATTAATCACAAACCATAAACATTTGAAAAATTGTGTGTATGTATATTCTAATTTATTTTAATATGTTATATGTAATGCAATTTCTGCTATTGACTGTACTTAGTCATATTTTTATATCTCAAATGATAAATCTATACCTGTCTAGGGAAGAATTGATCTATTCTAGTTTACAGACAAGGAGAGTATCATTAAATAAAAGTCTAAGGAAAACTAGGTAGGTGAGTTGTGTTGTGACCCTAAGGTTCATGAGAAAACTGAAACGAGAATACAGCTCTCCCAGCCCCATGAAACTTGGAGCATATCATGTTGCTTAGACTTTGAACCACAAACATCCAATCTCTTTGCCCAAAGTCTGCAAGTTAATAGGTCCTCTTTGCTTGACAAGTTCAAAAAACCCACAGTAGTTGGGAGCTGAGAATTGAGCAGGCGAGGCAGAAGGGTAAAGGAAAGGGGGTTAATTCCAAGTTTTTCTTGAATGAAGTTTTCCTTCCATCATAATTTTGTTGGATGTGAACTAACTGAATCTGGGGAAATTCAGATTCAATTATGAGTCGGAAAGCATTCTTTAAAGCAAAGTGCAATGACAAATCTTTTTAGATAATCTAGAGTTTGGGATTTTGAATATGGCTTTCCTCCTAAATCAAGATGGAAAATGGAGATGATTATAACTCTTAATGCATTTTTAAACAATTCTATTGAGATATAATTTATACCATAAGATTCACTTGTATTATGATTTTCAGTAAATTTACTGAGTTATGCAACAATCATTATAATCCACTCCTAAAGCATTTTTATCACATCAATAAGATCCCTCCTATCCATTTACAGTTAATCCCCGTTCCACTCCTAAACCCCTCCCTTTGCCTTAGCCCCAGGCAGTTATTAATTTACTTTTTGCTTCTATGGATTTGCCTGTTCTCAACATTTCACATGAATGGAATTGTACAACATTTGGCCTTTTTTCATCTGTGTCCTTTCACATCGTGTATGTTTTTGAAGTTGATCCATGTTGTAGAATTAGTCAGAACTGCATCCCTTTTTATTACTAAATAATATTCCATTGTATGACTAAACATTTCATTTAGTCCATTCACCAGTTGGCAGACAATAGGTTTGAGTCCACCTTTTTATGATAATCCTATTACGAATGCTGGGGCCCAAGTCTTCTTTTTGTGTGTGGACAGGTTTTTAATTCTCTTGAGGTGATACCTAGGGATGCAGTTGCTGGGCCATGTGGTACATTAAAGCTTCATAAGAAGCTGCCAAACTATTTCCCAGAGTGGCTGTTCCACTTTATTTTATGTTCTCATCAGTAATCTCTTGTTTCTCTGTATCCTCAACATTTGGTATTTTCTAAAAAATCCTAGTCATCCTACTAGATGTGAAAAGACATCTTATTATGGTTTTAATTTACATTTCTCCAGAGACTAATGAGCATCTTTTTATATGCTTCATATTCTACTAACCACTTGTGTATCTTCTTTGGTGAAAAGTCTATTTAGACATTTTCCCCATTCTGTAATTGAAATGTTTGTCTCATATATGTTGGTCTGTAAGTGTTCTTTGTATATTTTGAATATAAGTTTTGGTTGTTTTAAATCAGATGATTTGTAGATATTTTCTTCCAGTCTATGCCTTATTTTTTTTTAAAGGGTATCTTTTGATACACCAAAGTTTTGAGTTTTAGTGAAGTCCAATTTATTTTTTCTGTTATATATCTTGCTTTTAGTGTCCTATTTAAGAAATCTTTAGCTGAGGGTCTTTTCTCCTGTGTTTTCTTCTAAAAGTTTCCTAGGTTTAACTTCTATATTCAGGTGTCCAACCCATTTTGAGATAATTTTTGTATATGGTGTGAGTGAAGGGTCTAAGTGAATCTTTTGGTATGTAACTATCCCATTGTTCTACCACCATTTGTTAGAAGACTATCCTATCCCCACTGATGGGCTTTGTCACCTTTGTTGAAAGTCTATTGACCATAAATAGAAGGGCTCAAACTCACCTATCAATGTGATTTTGATCTTGCCTTTGAAAAGGGGACATTTTCTAGGATCTAAGCCCATCATTAGGACAATGCTAGGAGGAACTGGAGGGTGGTCAGTTTCCATCTGCTAGTTTCCCCTTCTTCACCATTTGGTATTAGGATAGTCACAGGCACCACTCAGACCTGTGCAGAAGACCAGCATGATGTCATATATATTTTATTAATCAGCTTCCAACATGCCAGCATATACCATTCCAAGAAAAATCGTATGACAAAATGTTATTTCCAAGACTTTCCTTTCAGCTATGGATTAGTTAGAAGCTACCTCAAATAAGATAATGCATGTGAAAATGTCTCAAAAATCATAAAATGCCAAACAAGTGTTAGGATTTATCATTATTGTATGCAGGGAATGAGAGTAAACAGAAGCAAAGTAATGCTTCTTAGAGGGCTTAAGTAGACAAAAAGAATGACAGTGTCAACATTAGAAGGTAAAAACCAGATTTGCAGATAATCCACCTGTAGATTGTTGAAAGTTGACTTTATCTGCATTACCTAAAATATTAAGAAGTTGGGTCCAGATCAAAGAAGTTCCTCTAGCTTGGTTGCATATGGGAGATAAAGTTGTCTTAGTAATTGGTATATCCTTTTGAAGTAAGGTAGAAACTTTGTCCTTAGATATTGATTTCTCTTGTTAATGGATGGCCCTCCTTCAAGGATGTAGGTAGCATTAACAACTGCTTTAATAATGCCAATTTAAGTATGCTTGAAAGCCCCCAATAACCTAAAATCTCTCCTTTACACAGTGAGATAGTTACTTTGCTTGAAACGTTCAGGATTAGTGAACACTTGAGGGCTATTTGTGAGAATCTACAGAGTTGTACTGAGTTGAGACATTGCTACTTAGACCTAATAAAACACTTTGCGAGGATTATGGCCCCTATTAATAATCCCCTTGCTATCTCCTGTTATCCAGCAGCCATATAAGTCCTGGAGGTTTGCACATAGGCCAAATCAAATTTGGAGAGAAGGAATCAGAGGAAAGTGGGGGAGCACAACAGATTGTTGCTGGAGTGGGTAGTATAGAGCTGGAGATCCCGGCCTTTTATTCAGCAGGAATAAAAAGGGTATTGCTGTCCCAAAGGTTGGAAAAGAGATCCCAAATGGAGGGAAGGTGGAGGCTTATGGAGTTCTGTGTTCCTAAGCAGAATTATGCCTCTGAGAAGCCCTGACTCTATATAAATTACGAACATTAGCATTTTTTTTGGATGACTGCTCCGAATTTTCAGTTCTTGGACTGTTCACTACATTATTATATTCAACATTCCTCAGGCACCCCATTCCTGCATCCAAGTCCTGCCTGTTTTGTGTCCGTGTTTATGAGCTCTTATTGACCACAGCTCTTCAAGGAGGGTTATTTTTGTGCTCCCCATTTTGTAGACCAGAGAGGCTTTGGAGTCTTTCTCTAACACAGGACATTAGAGGTAGACCCATGATTGGAACTCCAGAGACCGTTAAACTGTGCAGTGTTAGAAAGTCCTGTCTAAAAAGCTTGAATATCCGAAAGTTTTGAGGAAACTGAAGCCACTGGAATTTCACAGTGGTCCCAAATTCACTCCCTAAAATAAGTTTCTGTGAATACTTAGGCAGTTCATGTGTAGGGCCTCTGGGCTCAGGAAGATGGGAGGAATGTAGCGATCAGATTTTAGTTCTCTTAGTTCCAAGGCTCCCTGTAGATTTGTCAATAAATCAAAAGCACATATGGGGAGTAGAAAAGCAGAAGAAATGGGGGAAGGGCTTCAGATTCAGAGATAACAATTGCCAAGAAGAGCCAGCCATTAGAGAAGGGGAAACAAGGAGCCAGGAAGACAGAGTAGGGAAATAATAAACAAGAGGCATCTTCACGGTGTGACACACAACAGGAGATGGAAAACACTCAGCATTTGATATTAGAGAAGAGAAGGCAGGAAACACATTCTGAGAATAACCTTACCCCACCTATTGCAAAGGCTACCATGCTGCCCTCATAGGCAAATGCAAAACAGCCCACCAGGGTGACTGCCATACCCCCAGATGGTCTTCTTATCAGTATGCTAGTCAGTCTGGAGTAGGCTTTGCTCTGGTCTCTTCCACACTGTCCAGAACTGGCTCCTAGCCATCTACTCCTGCTCCTCTGCATATTTCTTTTTGTCATGCTGTTAAGATCACTGTATGCTTCTAATTCAATAGGGAGCTTTCATATTTCCTGAGCCTACAGGTCTTAAAAATTGGAATTAAAAGGAGCTATTCTCTTTGATTTGGCCCTGGTATCCTGATTACCTTCTGTTGGGCCTATCCTGGTTTTGTCTTGGCCCTAAGCATTTGGGCAGGTACATTTTTTGTGGCTGACTTGGACCTGTTCTATTGTATTATCTCCAGCATTTTTCTCATGATAGTTTCCTTTGGCAGCAATTCTTTCATCCGACATGCTTTTATAGTGACACGGGATTGTTTGGTAACCACATTCGGCAGAGTAAAGAGACAGGAAGATTTAGAAATGTTTGGAGGAAAGCTGTTGGTGTCTATTATTACCTATAGATCCTTGTGCTTTTACCTCGAGGCACCCGTCTTTCTCTTTGCCCTACCCCATGTAGCTAAATGACTGTGGTTCTTCAAACTTTGGTATCTGATTTACTTCTTCCTTTCTAGCCCTCTGTGATCAAATATCATCCTGATCTCCTCTCAATCCATGTGGAAAAATTCTTCTTGCCTTCCAACAATCTCTGTGCAACTCCTTGAACTATCCTCTGCTAGGATCACTCTCGGGACCTGGGCATGGTTTGGGAAACCTTAAACTCCAGTATTCCAGTTTCTGACTATAATTGTTCATTTTTTTTCCTTTCTCTTATTCCCTATATGCAGATTTTCTAGACACCCTGAGACTTCTAAATATTTAACTCCTTTTATTTAAGTCCACTCTTTCTTTCCTTCTGTGGCCCACCCCCCCAGTGAAACAATTGTGGTTGGTACCCTCACATCGTCTTGGTTTTGCAAGTCAGAATCAATCCATTTATCCATATACCCTCCCTAAAAAGTAGCAGATAAATAACCACCTGAACTCATTCAGCTCTGTAGACCTCTGTTCCTACAAATTATGACCTCCAGTCTCCAATGAGCCTATATTTTGGTTGTGAGATTCTTTTTACACAACTCTAGCTTCTTCAGTTACAAGGATATTCTGAGCTGTTGGCACTGTTTTCATTCTCACCTACCCATTTGCCCTTCGTTGATGTCACTTGCTACAGGTGACCATGTTTTTCCTTTACTGAAAAATGGGAACCATCAGTCATAAACTCCTTCAGTGTTCTACTCTTTCAGTTCAGAGGGGAGAATAGCTTGTCCCAAAGTTTAGCCTTCAAGCCTGCATTGTGGATCCTGTTACCTCCCCACATTATCTCCCATCTCCTTGCTCTGTTTTCTGTTTTGATGATCTTTCTCCTCATTCTTCCTCCAAACCTCTAAGTACACTCACTCACATCTATCCTACTTAAAATAATACAAGAGAAAACCTTCCATGATCCTGCACCTTTCTAACTTTCTTACTACTGTAGTACTTATCTTCTTAATGCTTTTAAGCAAAGACTATTATTATTATATTCTTTGGTCACACATCCTGTGTCTAATTCACTTATTTTTAATATTTCCTATTCTTATCAAATTAATATGTACATAAAATTTTTAAAAAGATTTTATTTATTTATTTGATAGAGATCACAAGCAGGTGGGGGTGGGGGTGGGGGAAACAGGGCTTCCTGCTGAGCAGAGAGCCCGATGCGGGGCTCGATCCCAGGACCCTGGGATCATGACCTGAGCTGAAGGCAGAGGCTTTAGCACACGAGCCACCCAGGCACCCCAATATATACATAAAAGTTTAAGTCAAAGAGTCGACATTGACAATAATGAAAAATAACATTCTCTTAATTCACAACCCTTTCCCTCACCCCCGAGTTCCCATTCTCAGACACTTTTGTTCTTCAAGTGCTCCTCTCCAAAAGTGTGTTCCCACTGAGCCTCCTTTCCTATACCTGTTCCTGCTTCTTGGACATAATCTATTTGCTCTTTCCTCTGTGTTGGTCTCTCTCTGCTATATTAGTGGCTTTCCTCAGGTGATTAATTTTTTTTTCCCCTGTTCATTTGCACTTAGAAATGAGTTACCCATTAGCTTTTTGGAAACTCTGTGCATGGACAGGCTTGTGTCAACTGGTCATTGTTTGGGCTGGGACCTATCTTAGGGGAGGAGGTACAGATGGCAGTATCTGACAATTTTTGGAAACAAAATCAAACTACAACATATATATATATATATATATATATATATATATATATACACACACACACATATACACATACATACATATACATGTGTGTGTATCACACACATATATATACACACACATACATACATATACATATATATGTGTGTGTGTGTGTATATATATATATCCCCAATATTCTATCACCCATAAATAATCAAGAGGGCTTGGAGAGCACATCACTTAGTATAATGACTTTTACTTGATCTAGCTGTTTGACATAAATATATTTTTTTCCCATATCATGACCTGTTATTTACAATTTCTGAGCCTTTTCTTGGTTTTATATTTGTCTTAGTCCGTTAAAGCTGCTATAACAAAATACCACAGACTGAGTGGCTTATAAACAACAGGAAGTCATTTCTCACAGTTCTGGAGGGTGGAAGTCCAAGATTAGGACACAAGCATGGCCAAGTGAGGACATTCTTCTGAGTCCCAGACTTCTTGTTGTATACTCACATGGTAGAAGGGGTTAGAGAGCTCTTTGATGTCTCTTGTATAAGGGTACTAATCCCATTCCAGAGGGCTCTGCCCTGGTGACCTCAGCACCACCTTCCAAATGCCCTACCTCTTAGTCTCTTCACATTGGACATTAGGATTTTAACATACTAATATTTGGGGGCCACAAACAGTGTTGAAGTGACTTTTTTCTCTTTCACACATGCAGGCAGTTACTGTTTACTTTTCATATTTCTGTTGACTCTTCCATGTGCTTCTCATCCTCCAAAAGTTTATTGACAATTATCTGTTGTATCCTATCCTATTCTTTACTCCTGCAATAGACAGTTTTAGCTTCTTTACTCTCATAATACTAAACATAGATGTGGAAAGTAAGTTCTCTTCTCTCACATTTTAAGTAACAAATGCATAATGTTCAACCCACCATGTTTAATTGGAAATTTCCCAATTGATCTTTTAACCTATTATGGTTAGATATCTGGACTCATTCTCCATGAAAAAAGCCAATGACAGCCTAGTTTCTAAAACTTGTTGACTACTTCCAATTGTATTTCTTGTCCTCTGCAGTTAGTATCTACTCATTTCATAAAATTTTCCTCTTTCTTGGTTTCTACTGAACTACTCTCTTGGTTTTTTCCTTTTTACTTTTCCTTCAGTCATTCTCAGTCTAATTTGGTGGTTTTTCTTTTGTTGCCTCTGTCTTAAAATATTGTTTTACCAATCTTCTATTCTTGGCTCTTCCTTTCTTTTTCTTCTAAATGTCCAAATTTTCATGAGGCTCTAATTAGTCTCTTCTATTTTATTTCTCATATTCAGAAGGTAACTTTGCTTTCCTTCTCTAAAAAGCAAAAGAAACAATCAAATGGGTACTCTGCAACTTTATACTACACATCCTATAACACAGTCTAATCTCTATCCATTCTTGTTTCCATCTTTTTGCTATGTTTATTGTGTTAAAGGTAGTCATGTTTTCCTCTAAGGAAAGGCCACTCTGGTTTCTTCTCTCACTGTCTCAGTATTTACCATATTTTTGATGATATCTTTTCTGCTTTATATCTTCAGCTTCTGTACTGAATTCTTGACATCCGTGTTAACATGGTCGACTTTTCCATCTTAAGGAGAAAACAAAATGGTAGTAAGCCATTTTTTTAAAATCCATCCAGCAAAGAACTGTTTACATATTTTGTTCTCATTTCCTCACTTTGACTCACATCTCAACAATCAGCCTTAATTTCACTCTCATTGGTAAGATGTCCCAACAGATGTCCCAGCAAACACAATGACCTCCCCATCATTAAACCCAGTAGACAAATTTCAGTTTCTATCTTAGGTAGGTTTTCAGTAACATTTGATTCTTTGGACTCTTCAATAATTTTTTTAAGCAGTTTCTGGCTTCAGCTTTATGGGATCATAGATTCTTAATTTTCCTCATATCTCCATAGCTCATCCTTCATTGCCTCCTTGGTAATATTCTTTTCCTTTTACATAATTGTTAAATGTTGGGGTTTATATTACTTCATTCTGACTGCTCTCAATTTCTCATTTACTGTTTTCTCCCTAAACAGTTATTCTCCCAGGGCCATATCTATTTATGCATTTAAGTCCTTTACTTAAGGAAAAAAAAAATTCCAGCCTAGCATGGTCTTGGGCTGGCTCAGTTTGTAGAGTATACAACTCTGGATTGTAGGGTCTTGAGTTCAAGCTCCACATTGGGCATGGAGCCTACGTGGGGGAAAAAAAAAAAGAGTAAAAGAGTATGAGATTTGTAAGTTTACTTGTTCCAATAATAAGCATTTTAATGGCATTCCTTAAAAATAGCCTACATTAAAGGAAGAAACCACCATTTATTAACTGAAACACAAAGCTAAATTTATTACTCAAATAAGGAAGAGTTACAATTTTTAGATACACTCTCTCCAAACAAAGGAGACTATTAATTTTGTATTGGATTTTTAGGAAGTAGGCAGTTAAGAGAATAGGTTGACATCCGCTATGGAAGCATGGTTGCTTGGGTAAGACTACTGTGAATTAGTTGACTTTCCAGTATGTTCACTGGAGTTAAACTCTTGCCAACTGGCTGTCTTTCAAAAGATGGGCACTGTTGCTTATTGGCTGGCTTTCAAAAACCTGTTCTCTGCTGAGCATGTTATCATTGATTAAGCTGATTTAAAAAGGTTATAATGGTAGCTTGTTACCATGGCTACAAAACAAAAGTCTCTTCCAAGGAATATGGGACATTATGACATTCCTCATTTCAGCCATTAAAACAACAACAACAAAAAACCCCTGAACTTCAGATATCCAAAAATGTATTTGCTGTTACAAAACTTGAATATCTCAAAAGCGCTTAAATTCAAAATGTCAAAAAACGGAAGTGTGTTCTTTTTTCCAAATTCAATCCGTCTATTAAAAGAGACACATCTATCTACTTAGACCAGGAATTGGCAAACATTTTCTGTAGAGGGTCAGGTAATAAATACTTTAGGCTTTGGAGCCCATATAATTTCTATTTTGACTACTAAACCCTGCCATTATTCAAGGAGCCAGAGGCACTATGTAAAGCAATGTACATGGTTTTGTTTTTAGCAAGACTTTATTTACAAGAACAGGCAGGCAGGATTTAGCCCATGAGCTGTTGTTTGGTCATCACTATCTAGATGGTCAACCTTTTGATACAGGGATTATTTTGAACAGCCCTTTCGCTATCATGGGCCATATCCTACATATGCCTACATGCTGTCAACTTTGCTTTTTGTGCTGAACTCTTACTATTCTATTTCCTCAGAACAACATGCCATCTTTGCTGAGAAGTATGCCTGAGAATGAGCAGGGCCTTGCAATATTAGGACCTTACCCCAATTATTTTTCCAGGGATAAACAGGTGATTGAAGTTTGACTAGTTAGATTTTTTTTTTTAATGGAGTTGAATTAAAAAAAAAATTCTCTGGCTATAAAGATGGGAATCTTGGACTATTGGAAAGATAGCCCCCACCTCTGCCTCCATCCTCACTCTTGGTTTCTCTATGCCATTTACAGGCAAGGAACCCAATGTACTTGAGAGATGAGTGAGAAGGCCCCTGGGCACTTGTGTCCCTGGCTTCAGTCCATGCCATCCCTACTTTCCTGATTTGGGGGCAGTTTCTTCAAGTACTCAGTATACTCCAAGTACTCATCTCTCAAACTATGTTCTCTTTTGCAATCGTATAAGAGCTCAGCTTACATATAAGCAAGAATTGTGACTAAGTAGCTTTTAAGTCCATTCATTTTCCCTTTGACTATCTCATTGTAGTCTGAAGATTCTATCATCTTATTCTGGGACCACAGAACTGTATTTCTTAAGACTCTAGCTCTCTTGGCACTTGTCAATACTTTATTCATACTACAGTCAAAATAATAATATAAAAATTAAAATCCGAACATGGCAGTTTCTGCTGAAAACTTTTCAGTGTCTTTGCATTGTCCTTAGTGGAAAAGCAAACACTTTCCCCATGTCCTTCCATCTATCCAGTCTCCATCTTTTCCATGACCTCTCTTATTTCCTTTGCTTCAGCCTCTCCTGCTATCTCTCAGTTCCTTATGCCACATTCACTTCCAGCCATTTGTATGTGTTGTCCCTTCCTTCTGAAATGTTTTTCTCTCAGCCCTTTCCATCAGTTTAATGACCAGGCAGCATTCAGATCTCAACCCAGTTTCTTGTTGCTGGTGAAAGATCGCTTCTCTCAACAGATCAGATCAGCTGACGTTTTTCTTCACCAAATCTTTTATATTCTGGTGTTTCTTCAGAGATTTCAATTATATTTTATAATTATATATATAATTCTTTGGGCAGTCTTGATTTAGATCTGAACATCCTCCTGGGCAACTCTATGCACTCTACAAAGACAGTGATTGTGTCTGTTTTGCTGAATACAGTGACCTTCAAAGAGGTACACTCTTTGATTCTTGGATTCTGTGAAAATAGCAAAGAAGAATTTGCAGATCTAATTGAGATTATGGCCCAGTCTACTCACATGACTCCTTAAATGCAGAGAAAATTCTATGAGAGACATCTCGGAAGAAGATGACTGCAGAGAGGTGTGGCAGAAAGCCTGGGAGGGACTGCACCCAGTTGCTAAAGGGTGCCTTATGGAAAGCTAGATAAAAGAATGCAGGCATCCTCTAGGTGGAGACCAAAGCTTGGCTGAGAGCCAGCAAAGAAATGGGGCCTTCGGTCCTACAACCACAAGGAACTGGATTCTGCCAATAACCTGATTGTGCCTGGAAGCAGATTCATCCCTAGAGGCTCCAAAAGGAACACACCCCTGCCTACACCTTGACTTCAGCCTTGTAAAATTTGGATCAGAGAAATCAGCTCAACCCACTCAGACTTCTAAGAAGAGTGTGAGATAATAAATATGTGTTGTTTTAGGCTACTAAATTTGTGATAGTTTGTTCCCACAGAAAACTGATAGACTATGTGCCTGACATGTGCTCAGTGCTCAGTAAACATTTCATGAGTAGATAAACAACAAAGTAATCGTACTCACTTCAAAGATTCGACAACTGATAGGTCCAATTTGAGTTATCAGCCCAAATTTGTTTCCTGGACTCCTTTTATGGCCTTCTACATCCAAATGCCTAAGAGATCTACCTCTGTGTCCCACAAGCACTTCAAATTTGACAAGTCCAGAAAGGAACTTGTTTTGTTTCCCCATCTATGCTGATCATTCATCATGGATAGCTTCCCTTCCTTCATTCCCCTTGTTCAGTCATTCTTAATTCCTGTGATTCTGTCTCCTTAGCACTTCAGGTTCTCTGTCCTCTAGCCTATTGTGGTGATTTTGAGTGTATGTGTGTGTATGTGTGTGTGTGTGTGTGTGTGTGTTTGTTTTGTTTTTTGGTTTTTTTTTTGTTTTTTTAGGGCTCCTGTTCTAACCAAGCCTTGAGTATCTAAGACTGTTAAGTCTCATGTCTAGTCTCCATCCTCTCCCTCTTTCTCAGTCCGTATGTTCCTGAAGACCCACATGCATTCTTTCCTGTAGCCTCAGGCCACTAATCAGATGCTGCCCTGCTGGTGGTTCTAGACTC
This sequence comes from Meles meles, assembly GCF_922984935.1. Taxonomy (NCBI): domain Eukaryota; kingdom Metazoa; phylum Chordata; class Mammalia; order Carnivora; family Mustelidae; genus Meles; species Meles meles. The sequence goes on from NC_060081.1 coordinate 46,167,100, forward strand.
CCCTTTCAAGATGCAGCCCAAATATTGTCTTTTCCTCAGGTTTTTCATGCCAGGTCCTGGCCCCACCCATACATCCAGATAGACTTGAGCCTCCTTTGCAGCCCATTCCCTGCTGTGCATATTTCTAATTATACCACCCATAACATGTTATTACACTTAGGTGCCTTTCTGCTCTGGGCTTTATTCAGGTGTGCATTGCAGAACCTGGCAGAAGGCCCGAGCATAGCTATATGTGACGAACACTGGAGTAATGATTCCATGAACCAATGACTTCTCTTACTGTCTGGTTTTGTGTCTGTGAACAGTTCTAGACAAATGCTACTCAAGTGGGTTCAGAAGAGCAACAGAAGCCGCACCTGGAGACTTGTTAGAAACGCAGGATTCTCTCGTCTCTTCTAGAATCTCTGAGAACAGGGCCCAAAAAAGGGGGGTGACAGGAGACATGCCAGCCATGGACAAGAGCACTTCAGTACCTGATCAAAACCAGGAATCAAATAGGTCAAAGTTCATATAAAGCCCAGGTCTGAAGGTAAACCAAGAACCACTTTTATGTTCTGGAATTCAGATGGAGGCAGTGCATTTTTGTGGCTTTGCTTCTATGTTTAAATGACACCACTGGAACTTTGCCTTGCCACAAAGCTTATTAGAATAAAGGAGAGAAGGGTGGAGATCTGTTTTAAGAACTCCAGAGAGTAGGGTGACGTATCTGCACAATTTTCTAAGAGTAGATTCTGGACACAGAGGAAAGTAGAGAACTACAGAATGTATATTCTCTCTCTCTTTCCCTCTCTCGCACTCTCTCTCTCTTTTCCTTCAAAATCTGGTTTCCCTCTTACCAACAATTGACTTCTGGACCCCGAACCTGACATGTTGGTCCTGGTATTCTTACAAGAGTAGTTTTTCATGAGTCAGTATGACTATCCTGGGGCACACTGGAATGTGGCCTTGCTGAGAGGAGAAACAGGAACCCCCATTTCTTCTTCCCAAAAGTCTGTATGTGACAAAACTCTTTGTATCTTCTCACACAGGACCAAATCCAGCCAAGAGCATAACCATGTGCATCTCAGTTTTCTTACAAATGGTGGTGTGCCTGTGTGTGTTTGTACATGCAAGTATTTGTCTGGGGCCAATATATTTTTGATTTACTTTTGCTGTAGACTGTAGCAACAGAAGCACACACTTTTTTTTTTTTTTTAAACTATAATTCCATGACCAAGTAATCACAAATGGTGAAAGTAAAATCTATGAAAGTTTTCCCAATTTACTGATTTAGCCTTTCGGGTTCCTTCTTCCTTCTAAATAGTATTTATATAACACTCTCTGAAAAGCAGTGCTTATAATTATACCCAAGTGAATAACTGTAGCTTTCAGCAGTTCCAGGAGGCAATGGAGAAGTATCAAGCCTTTGGAAAAAAGACTGGCTCCATAGAAGTAATTATACTTGGTTGGCCCAAGTGAGGCTGCCATGGAAAGAACGCTAGCATTCCTCAGACCAAGGCATGCTATTTTTCATTCTTTGGGATTTAAATATATTCTTTTAGTCAAAATATTAAAATATAGAAATATCTGTTGGATTCTTTTAAATGAGATGTGAAAGCATTTATTTTATTAATTCGTGTGCAAGTGTCTGAGTATAAAATTAGGAAAACAAACTTAATGTGGTTCTAGAACAGTAATAATTTTTCAACCACCTAAAAAAATTTGATAAAATTTCCACTTGCATTTAAAATTTCACTAATTATCCTTATGGAATTAGTGAATTATGTTGACTGTTGCCTTCAGTTTGGCCTTACAGCTTAAGCAACAATAATGATTAGATGGTCCTTTTACTAACATCTGGATGGTTACTGAATTAGCTTCAGATTTAAGATTACTTTTTGAGGAGATAACTGACTTTTGCTTTCTATGTAAAAGTCAAGGAAATCAGAGGAACCTGTATTGCCTTGCAGTGTTCTCTGTATCGTGAGAAATAAATGAAAAAAAAAATTAGACTCCTTTTGGAATTTTGCTGAGTAATCAGGCTTAGTGGTGTTGGGCTCTGACATCTGGGACTCCCAAGATTGTCCATTAGATTGGTCCATTTGCCATTATACCAAGGAGAGATGGTTCCTGTTCTATACCCCAGCAGGTTGTGATTCTTATAAGATGACCAGGTTGCAGAAGTAATTCTAACCAGCAGAAAATTCAGATCCAAGGATATTTCCCTATTTTTTTTTTCTTCTCTCTAGCATGTGCTAGAAGTGATGGTTTTTGTTTTGTTTTGTTTCGTTTTGTTTTTTTAGTTACTGTTCAGGCAAGGATTGTTTTTACACACTTGGTAAGTTGTGACTCTCAGACCACAATAGAAATAATTCTTTCAAGGCAGAATTCTCATGAAACGTGAAATAGCTGTTTTCCAAATAAAAACTCAGGGCTTATTCTCAGTTCTCAAGATGGCTTTCCAATCATTTGAACCTTTGGTATTTTGGGTTTCTGCCATCATTGATGTTTTCCTTATTTAATTTCTGCCCTCTTGTGCTCTTTGAACAATTTGTAGAAGCTGTTCTTCCTCTTTTTTTTTGTTACCATTCCTGCTGCTGAATCTAACATTTTCTTCCATTAAATTTTATCAAAGGGTGTCCTCTAGACCTTGCCATTCTTCCATTTGGTCTGAATTCTTGGATTGGACACCAGCAAGGAGAATCCGTGCACAGTTGCTTCACTGGAGAGCTTCTGACCAGGGAAAACAGCCAGAATCCGTCAAGTGCTATAGGATATAACTTGCTGTGAATTCTGGTCCAAAAATGTATAAAAGAAGCTTGTTGATAAAGCTTTAAAGTAACATTTGACTTCTTAAGGAGAATTCTCAGAAAGACTGGAACTTCAGTCAGGTATCTAACACCGGCTTGTTTTTTTCCTCAAAAAAGTAATGTTAATGTTAATTAAACTCCCAAGTTCAGAAACATGTTAGCATTTTAAAGAAACTTCCTGGAACAGTGTGTTAATAGAAAGGGAGCCCCTGGGGAGGAACTCGAGGCTTGTGGGAGGCCATTGAAGAAGGTGCTTTGGGCAACGGGGGTCCCTAGATTCGCCCAAGTAGAGCTTCTCAGTGGCCAGTTCCCCAAGTAGCAGAACCTCCTGAGAAGATGAGGAGACACTTCTTGTCCGGTTGCACGTTCAAGATGTGAGCCTATTCCAACAACATCCCCTGACGCTTTTCCAGGTGCTTTATAGCCCTTCCTGTTTGTCATGCTGTGGGCTCCGCCATGCACAGGGAAAGCTCTTTTTCTTTCTTCATGGTGCTCAGGTGCTCTTCCTGTGTCCTAACTCATCATCATCATCATACATGCCTCATCGGACACTCCTAATGTTTGGGATATGCCAAGACTCCCTTTTTGTATTTCTTTTTGCAATACGAACAGTGAAGAGGTTTATTTATCTTCTCTGTTTGTGAGCAAGCCACGTATATTTGCTATCCTTGCTGTATTCTGTAGGGGAAAGATTGTTGTGCCCAGTGGCAGGCCTTCCTTCGTCACTGTCTAGCCGTGGAAGAATACCCATAACGGTGCATTTGGCTGGTGATGGCAAATGATGTTAGGGCCAGAAACCCTGTGTTTCTCCAGCTCTTGCAACTCCAGGCATCTTCTTGAACTAATCGGTTGGATTGTTATCCTGGAGTTGCAGTTATCCTCCCTTCATGTTGGAAAGTTGGAACCATCCTTGCTGGCCCCAGGCTTCATAAAGAAAGAGATACAGCTCTCTCAGACCAAGAATAAACAAATGACTCCTTAGAAACTTCAGCTGGATAAAAATTTTTTTTTTCCTTCCCTAATGAATTGCTTGTGTCTGAGTTTCTGAACAAATGCGGAAAACCAGTAGTATCTTTTATTGGTTCATTGATTTTAAATATTTGTAGAAAATGTAGGAAAAATAGTAGTATATTTTATATACTAAATTCACTTATAATCAATCAGCATAAAATATCTGTACTTCTTTTTTTTTTTTCCCAAAGATTTTATTTATTCATTTGACAGACAGAGATTACAAGCAGGCAGAGAGGCAGGCAGAGAGGGAGAGGGGAAGCAGGCTCCCTGCGAAGCAGAAAGCCAGATGTGGACCTTGATCCCAGGACCCTGAGACTGTGACCTGAGCTGAAGGCAGAGGTTTTAACCCACTGAGCCACCCAGGTGCCCAGTACTTATTAATGTGTATCCTTTTAACCCCTAGGAGAGTTTGAGGAAAAGTTTTACTCTAAGATTAGCTTGAATTGTTGATATTTGAGTTTTCTGTGTAGTAAAGCTGATTACACATAAAAAAATTTTTCATATGCCTATATTCAGCAGACCTCCTAGGACTGTTAAGTAAATTGGACCTGGAATGTGTGGAGTTTTTTGTTTGTTTGTTTTGTTTTTGCATAGCTTTTGTGGTATTTTAATGTTGTGATTTATAATAAATATATATTTGGACTTAGTTCCCTTTCCTGACAAAGAGCCGCTAAAAACCTTGCAATTTCCTCTGATGAGAGCAATCAGGGTGTTTTTTGTTATGTTAATGAAGTGACTTTTGGAACACCCCTAAGGATGGGGTGCTTGCCATGGGAACCAATCATGTGATTTGAGGGTTGGAATTTTCCAGCCCCCACCCCAGAACTCCAGGGAAGGTAGAGCGGCTGGAGATGGAGAGCAGTCACCAGTGGTTGATGATTTAATCTGACATGCCTTTTTAATGAATCGTGAGTGCTGTGAAGTGTGTAAACCTGGCGATTCACAGACCTGTACCCCTGGGGATAAAAATACATTATATGTTTATAAAAAAAAAAAAAATTGGAAGGGGAGGCGAACCATAAGAGACTATGGACTCTGAAAAACAACCTGAGGGTTTTGAAGGGTCAGGGGTGGGAGGTTGGGGGAACAGGCGGTGGGTAATAGGGAGGGCATGTTTTGCATGGAGCACTGGGTGTTGTGCAAAAACAATGAATACTGTTACGCTGAAAAAATAAATAAATTAAAAAAAATTAAAAAAAAAATTCAATGGATAGGCTGCCGAGAGCTTCCAGGTTGGGAACAAATGGAAATTCAGGAAGAGTGGTGCACTCTCAGAGCTTGGGAGTGCCACACTCCTTCCTTCATACCTTGTCCTTTATATCTTTTCCATCTGGCTCTTCCTGGTTCCTTTTATGATAAACTGGCAATACAGTAAGATGTTTGTATGAGTTCTATGAGCCAGTCTATCAAATTAAACGAAGCCAAGGGGCGGAGTGGTCATCAAAACCTCCCATCTATATAGCAGGTCAGTCAGAAACACAGTTGACAACTTGGATTTGAGACTTGCATTTAAATAAAGTTGGGAGAGGGGCAGTCTTGTGAGACTAAGCCCTGAACCACTGGGCTCTGGAGAGATCTCCAGGTAGACAGTGTTAGAATTGAGTTGAGTTGTAGTACACTCAGCTGGTGAGCATGTTGGGGTGTGGGTGGGTGGGAAGGCCGCTCATCAGATGCAGAATTGTGGCTCCTGTGGGCATTTGCATTCTCAGTAAGAACTTAATACTTACTATTTTACCTGTGTGTCCAGTCTATTTTAACCTTCTTACTGAGACAATTGCTGCTTTAGTCTTCATGGCCAGGACAGAAAATGTTACTGAGGATGAACATATATATATATATATATATAGGATGTTATTTCAAAATTCTATTCTACAACAACTACTTTGTATTTATTACCTCATTGAAATATACCACTATATATCTATCGACCCATTTTTTTTTTAAATGAAGAAATAGATGACAGATAAGGAATTGCTGAAAGTTCATTTGAGTACTGTTTGCCATTGCCAAGAATCCAACCAGGCTGATCTGAACTCAAAGCCTGGGGTTATACCACTCCTCACACTGTATACTGTCAAGAGGATACTTATTTCTGTAAGGCTAGGATTTTCAGTGTCTTCACCAGCTCTTCTGCATTTAGCACAACCGCATGTTCCTCTTCTGAAAGTCCAGTTAAGAAAATCATTGAGTTTTGGTATAGCATTAAAACACTTGAATAGTAATTTGAATCTGAAACCCACTGGAAGAGAACTCTTTTAAAGGTTTTCAACAGGGATGGCTGGGTGGCTCAGTGGGTTAAGGGTCCACCTTTAGCTCAGGTCATGATCCCAGGGTCCTGGGATTGAGTCTCAAGTTGGGCTCCCTGCTCAGGGGGAGTATGCTGCTCCCTCTGCGTGCTGCTCCCCCTGCTGTGTGCGCTTTATCTCTCTGACAAATAAATAAGTAAAATCTTAAAAAAAAAAAAAAAAGGTTTTCAACATTTGAGGTTGTGGTGTTTGGAGTAGAGAGTTTTAAGCAACCCAAGAAGGAGGAACACTGACATCACATAGGTTTTTTAAAAGAGGATGCAAAAGAGGGATGCCTGGGTGGCTCTGTCAGTTAAGTTTCTGCCTTAGGCTGAGGTCATGATCCCAGGATCCTGGGATCAAGTCCCGCAACAGGCTCTTTGCCCCGTGGGGAACTTGCTTCTCCCTCTGCCTGCAGATCCCCCTGCTTGGGCACTCATGCATGGTCTCTCTCTCTCTCTCTCTGACAAGCAAAATCCTAAAAAAAAAAAAAGGAAAATGCAAAGTAATAAAGCTATTGATATTTTCTTAAAAATAGTGAGAAAGTAGAATATGATGATGGTTTTTATTACCCAATGTGGTACTTCTAGTAATGTAGAGTTGCCAGATTTAGCAAATAAGAATGTTGGACATCAAGTTAAATTTGAATTTTAGGTACACACTGAATATATGTTTTGTATATGGCTGTCCCAAATATTGCATGACTCATACCTGGCAATAACAAATAGGAGAATAGAGTAAAAATAGACTTAATATCCCAGAGTAATAGGATATTCACTTTCTGCAAAAAACAACAACAACAACAACAAAAACAAAAACAAAAACAAAAAAACAACAACAAAAAAACCAACTGGCCGATATTTTTGGATGGATGAAATTTTCCATTATTTGTGATATCTAGATATCCTAAAGGTTATTTGGTTTATGTGTTTTAGTTGAAATATAAGACCAGGGTTCATATAAGTATCAAAAGAACCAGTTTTTCTTTGTCATACTTCTATCACCTCTTTACTTTTATCTTCATTAAAAATTTGGAATTGGAGAAAAAAAATTATTATTAAAAAAAACCCACATGCCTTTACTTCCACCTACTTCCTTTCTGGCAAGTCTGTTTTGGTTTTCTTTTTGTTCTTCATATTCCATGTATAAGTGAAATATGTGGTGATTGTCTTTCTCTGCTGGATTTACTTTACTTAGCATAATATTCCCTGGGTTCATCCATGTTGTTGCAAGTGGTAAGATTTCATTCTTTTTGATAGTTGAGTAATATTCCAGAGAGAGAGAGAGAGAGAGTGTATTACATCTCTATCCACCTATCTAGGGACATTTGGGTTGCTTCCATATCTGGGACATTATAAATAATGCTATAATAAACACAGGGGTTTATTTTCAAATTAGTATTTTCTTTTTTTTTTAATTTAAATTTAAATTTTTTTATTATGTTAGTCACCATATAGTACATCATTAATTTTTGATGTAGTGTTGCATGATTCATTTGTTTGCATATAACACCCATTGCTCCATGCAATGCATGTCCTCCTTAATACCCATCACTGGGCTAACCCATCCCCCCGCACCCTTGCCTCTGAAATCCTCAGTTTGTTTCCCTTAGTCCATAGTCTCTCATGGTTTGTCTCCCCTCTGATTCCCACCCTCCTTTATTTTTGCCTTCCTTTTCCTAATGTCCTTCATGTTATTCCTTATGTTCCACAAATAAGCAAAACCATATGAAAACTGCCTTTCTGTGCTTGACTTATTTCACTTAGCATAATCTCCTCCAGTTCCATCCATGTTGATGCAAATGGAGAGTTTCATCCTTTCTGATGGCTGAGTAATATTCCATTGTATATTTGGACCACATCTTCTTTATCCATTCGTCTGTTGAAGGACATCTTGATTTCTTCCATATTTTGGCTATTGTGAACATTACTGCTATGAACATTGGGGTACATGTGGCCCTTCTTTTCATGAAGATACTCCTGTATCCTTGGGGTAAATACTTAGTCGTGCAATTGCTCAATCATAGGGTAGCTCTATTTTTAACCTTTTGAAGGACCTCCAAACTATTTTTCAAAGTGGCTGTGCCAACTTACATTCCCACTAACAGTCTAAGAGGGTTTCCCTTTCTCCATATCCTCCCCAACATTTGTTGTTTCCTGCCTTGTCAATTTATGCCATTCTAACTGGTGTAAGGTGGTATCTCAATGTAGTTTTGATTTGAATTTCCCTGTTAGCTCGTGATGTTGAATGTTTTTTCATGTGTCTGTTAGCCATTTGTATGTCTTCTTTGGAGAAGTGCCTGTTCATGTCTTCTGCCCATTTTTTGACTTATCTATTTGTTTTTTTGGGGGGGGGGTGTTGAGTTTGAGGAGTTCTTTATAGATCTTGGATACCAGCCCTTTATCTGTAGTATCATTTGCAAATATCTTCTCCCATTCTGTGGGTTGCCTCTTTTTTTTGTTGACTGTTTCCTTTGCTGTACAGAAGCCTTTTATTTTGACAAAGTCCCCAAAGTTCATTTTTGCTTTTGTTTCCCTTGCCCTTGGAGATGTGTCTTGAAAGAAGATGCTGTGGCTGATGTCAAAGAGGTTACTGCCTATGTTTTCCTCTGGATTTTGATGGATTCCTGTCTCATATTGAGGTCTTTCATCCATTTAGAGTTCATCTTTGTATATGGTATAAGAGAATGGTCAAGTTTCATTCTTCTGTGTTTAACTGTCCAGTTATCCCAGCATCATTTATTGAAAAGGCTGTCTTTTTTCCATTGGATTTTTTTCCTGCTTTGTCAAAGATTAGTTGACCACAGAGTGGAGGGTCCATATCTGGACTCCCTATTCTGTTCCATTGATCTATGTGTCTGTTTTTGTGCCAGTACTGTGCTGTCTTGGTGACCATAGCTTTATATGATAGCTTGAAATCAGGCAGTGTGATGCCTCCAGCTTTGTTTTTCTTTTTCAACATTTACTTGATGATTTGGGCTCTTTTCTGGTTCTATACAAATTTTAGGATTGTTTGTTCCAGCACTTTGAAAAATGCCATAGGAAGGCATTTTATCAGGAAGGCATTGAAAGTATAGGTTGGGCAGCATAGACATTTTAACAATGTTTGTTCTTCTGATCCATGAGCATGGAATGTTTCTCCATCTTTTTCTGTCTTCTCCAATTTCTTTCATAAGTGTTCTGTGGTTTCTGGAGTATAGATCCTTTAACTCTTTGGTTAGGTTTATTCTATGGTATCTTATCATTTTTGGTGCTATTGTAAATGCTACTGATTCCCTATTTCTCTTTTTACAGTTACATTGTTAGTGTATATGAGAACTATTGATTTTTATGTATTGATTTTGTTTCCTGCTATGTTACTGAATTTCTGTGTGAGTTATTATAATTTGGGGGTGGAGTCTTTTGGGTTTTCACATAAATTATCATGTCATCTGCAAAGAGAGAGTTTGACTGCTTTGCCAATTTGAATACCTTTTATTTCTTTGTGTTGTCTGATTGCTGATGCTAGGACTTCTAGTACTATATTGAATAATAGTTGTGAGAGTGAGCATCTTTGTCATGTTCCAATCTTAAAGGAAAGACTCTCAGCTTTTCCCTATTGAAAATGGTACTCGCTGTGGGCTTTTCAAATTAGTATTTTCATTTTCTTTGGGTAAATACCCAGAAGGGGAATTACTGGAATGTATGTATTTCTATTTTTAATTTTTGGAGGAAGCTCCATACTATTTTCCATTTCTAGTTTACATTTCTACCAACAGTGCATTAGGGTTCCGTTTCTCTGCATTCTCACCAACAGTTGTTATTTTTTGCTTTTTTAATATTAGCCATTCTCACTACTATGAGGTAGTATTTCATTGTGGTTTTGATTGTCATTTGATTTTGATTTTGATTTCCCTGGTGATTAGTGATGTTGACCATCTTTTCATGTTTCTGTGCCATCTGTATGTATTCTTTGAAAAAAAAGTCTGTTCAAGTCCTCTGCCAATTTATTAATCAGATTTTTTTTTTTTTGGTGTTGAGTTGTATAAGTTATTTGATTCTTTCATTAATATTTTGAGGATTTTGAGGATTTTTTTCCGGTGTTCATCAGGGATATTAGGCTTCACCTGTGGATCTGTTTCTGTTATATGTCATATCTGCTTGCTTAATGAGTCTTGCTATCTTCTTTTCTAATAGTTTATTTTTGAATGGTGGATGCTAATTTAAAATATTATTTGTAGGAATGTTTTGAGTCCTAGAATAATGATAGCTTCTCCATAGGGAGTGAGAGAGAGAGAATTCTGGGTCCATCACCCCTAGGAAACCTTAATTCACTTAAGGCCTGAGGTGCCCTGAATCACCAGGTGAAAGGAAGTACTCAATGGAGGACAGTTATTACTGTGTTATGCCCTGTTTCTATCCTAGTAAATACCTTATGATTTGAGAGAATAGAGCTCATGGATCTTTGCTCAAGGAGGAGTGATTTTTCAGCTTCCTACCCTTGGAAAATTCTATCCTGCTTTCCGCCCCCATTCTTATGGGGCTGTGAAAAGTTCAGCTTAGGTTGAATTGGCTGTTTTCTTAGAATAAAAAAAATTGTGCTCAAGACAATGTGAGGTACATTTTGTATAACTTCTGTATGGCTCTACTGGCTCTCATCTTCCATATTTTACTCTCCCCAGTCCTCTACTTCTGTCCTCTGAGATTACTTATCAACAAAATCTACTTGTGTGACATAGGATTCAGACTTCTTTAAAGGGGTTTCATCAAATTCTATGTAGTATGTTTTATTAGACCTCAAAAACCATTCTTTGAGAAATAGTCCTCAGGGAGGAAAATTCTCAATACATGTCTACTGTTATGTCTGAAATTCCCATCCTTAAAATGACTGTTTCCTTTTGTTTTATCAGATGTTAAGTTGGAACCTGAGAAACCAAAATTGAAAAATGTTATAGAGAAAAATAAAGTCAAGACTTGAGTGGGCTGCTACAACATAGATTCCTAAGCCACTATAGGGTATTATGCACCAGATAAAGGGAAAGTACAGACAATTCCATGTATGTCTTATCTGCTAACCTCTTGAGTTGTATACCCTGACTTTCATTCTTTTCCCCATCTATGTCCTAACTAATTCCAAGAATTCTGTTCTCTGATCTTTCTGCCATTAGCTTATAGTCAGCTGAAGAAAACTGACCACTGACATAGGAAATCCTGGTAGAGAAGAATTCCCCTTTTTTATGAAAATGCTTAAATAAATTGTCTGATGGAGAAGGTGGTTTCATAGAGGCAACAGATCCACAGTCAAGGACATGGCATACAGAGGAGAACTCTAAAGATGCAGACGAGCTGCATTTGAGTTTAGGAAACAGAGAAGAGAAGGGAAAAATTGGAAGATTGTCCAACAACAGGGCAGAATGGAAAGAATTTGTTCAGAGCAGGTATCTTCAAAATTTAACTTAAGGTTGTGTGTGTGTGTGTGTGTGTGTGTGTGTGTGTGTGTTAAAGATTTAATTTATTTATTTGACAGATAGAGATCATAAGTAGGCAGAGAGGCAGGCAGAAAGAGAGGAAGGGAAGCAAACCTCCGTCTGAGCAGAGAGCCTGATGCAGGGCTCTATCCCAGGACTCTGAGATCATGACCTGAGCCAAAGGCAGAGGCTCTAACCCACTGAGCCACCCAGGCACCCCCAGGGTTGTATGTGTTTAATGGCACTTTGTGGGTGACTGTAAAATTATGCAAAACCTTGATCCTTGTGGCTTAGTATGGGGCTATGTCAAGATAACTGAAGACCAAGATAGAAGCCAGAATTGAGAGTGAGGGGTAATCATGAATATATGTCCTTCTTTCCTTAGCAGCTAGGAGAAGAGATGATGGGACCTCTTCTGAACCATGAACCGGAGTTGGATCCACTCTTATCTAGATCTAAGAAATGGATACCTCAGGCTGATACCAGAGGTCTCACATACCTTTGATGATCTCAACACTCAGTTTGGTGCTAGAAATGTAGCAGGTGATATCACATCTAATGGTCAACATCATGAAATTCATTCATCAAATATTTATTGAGAGCATATCATGTTCCATACGCTTGTTCGTGATACTAAGTGTACAACTGTGAACAAAGCAGATAAAAATCCTCACCCTCAAAGAGCTTACAACTTAATGAGGAAGACAGAAACAAGATGCCTAAGTGAAATCTATGGTGTGATGATATCAATGGCATAGAAGGAGAAACAGCTGGACAGGGGATAAGAGAGCAACATGCCATTGTTTAAAATAGATACATTATCACTGAGACAAAGAACAGAATGATGTATTTTACATTTTTAATTCCAAAATGATTCATTATGTTGGGCTAAATGATCAAGAGCATGAGTACACGTTAATTCCTCTTATTTTTTTCCTTCACCTGAAAGTCATAGAGGGTTTTTTTTTTTTTTTTAGATGACCAAGGAGACCCTTGGAAGACCTAGAAGAAAAGTGAGCTCTCTTGTTTCTTGGAATACCTGTCTTTTTTAGGAGTTTGACTTGGGGGATTTTTTCCAACCCAGGGTTTGGAAGCAGAATGAAAAGCCTTCCTTCCACTTCCAGAGAAGGAGACATATGGGGAATAAAAGCTCAAAAGACACCTGAGGTATCATTAGGACTTGTGGGTCAAGAGAGGCCAAGAGAAAAATAGAAAAACTTTGAATTGCTAGGCAGGCCCTTACAAGTGCTCATTGCAAAATTCAATTGCAGCAGGAAGGAAAGATAGTTTGAACACTTGCCAAACCCAGAAGGCATTAGGAGGGAATAATTGACACATTGACCCATTCACAAAAAAGGATAGGCAGAGTTAGGACTGAATTTTAACCATGTACATATCATGAGTAATATAAAACCCTTTCCCATTAATGGAAGATGTTCCTGCTAAATGATAAAATGATAGGTAGTTCAAACCTGAACCATCTTTTCCCTGGGAGAGTTCCAGCCTCATTGAACTATAATTGCAATGGTCTAGGCTAAGGGACTGAAATGTCAAGAAGTCTCCATGTTCTTTTTACTTCCATTTGGAAAACCAGTCAGAACACTGGTATGTTTTCCTTTTACATGAAACCCAAAGCAAGGCCGTTCCTGCTATTCAAATATAATTAAAGCATTCTCTGCTTGAGCCCAACAGTTTGGTTGGCCTGCTGGTGGTTGATTACCACTAATACCTAAGAAATTTTGTCTCCTGGTTCTAGCAACTTTCACATTGTCTTCTTATATGTTTGGTTGCATGCTTTTCCAACACACCAAGCAGCAAATTTCACCATAAGTGAAATTTAATAGATAATATGAGAAGTTCAATTGGAAACTTGTTTTCAGAAGCAGCCCCATTGGAGAGGATGGCTTAAGGGGGGAAAAGGAACTCCCTCCCCTTCTCCCAACATTAGAATGCTCTGATATAAACATGAATTTATACCCTGTCTCTGAAGATAATCAGAAAAAGAGATTTTTTTTTTTTAGATTTTATTTATTTGTTTGACAGAGATCATAAGTAGGCAGAGAGAGGGAGAAGCAGGCTCCCTGCTGAGCAGAGAGCCTGTTGTGGGGCTCGATCCCAAGACCCTGAGATCATGACCTGAGGTGAAGGCAGAGGCTTAAGCCCCTGAGCCACCCAGGCACTCCAGAAAAAGAGAGATTTTTGATTAGCATTTTGTTCATGCTGTGGGTAAAATTGCAGCACTCCCATCTTCACCACTTTTCCTTTTAATTGTGAAATGTCATTTGGAAATCTCTGAATTTCTTTTGGCTTTTAGAAATTGTCAGAGGAGTCCTTGGGGCACTGGGTGACTTTGGCTCTTTTTAATTCTTTGATTTCAAGATGAAACGAGATGGAAACCTTCCATCCTTCATATAAGTATGATTAAGGAATTATTTTGTCTATATGTGGTCAACTATTGAAGATTGAGCTGATGTTGGTAGGAAGAGGTGTCACCCCCATCTCTAGGTCCCCCATCTTCAAGTCCCACAGGTCTGAAGGTGCAATGTGCTGTGTTTTCAAAGAGAAGAGCGAACCCTCAAAGTTGGTTGTAAACTTAACCAAATGGGAAGCTCCAAAAATGGACGCTTGAGATATTGATCAAGATTGGCCTTCAGGGAAGACCAAGGCAGGATTCTTCTTTATGATTTGATTTCTATGATTTAAGACTCTGAATCTGGCACAGTCTGCCATGCTACTGTTAAAGACTGACCTGGCTTAAAAGCTTTCTCTTCTTAAATGCAGGTCTGGGTAGAGGTAATTAAGTCTTTAAACCAGCTTCAATGCCTGCTTATAATGACTCATTATTTTTTGGTCTCCTGACATAATCATAGCTTAACACCAGCTCTTTATAGGCCCTGGAATTTTCATCAGAAATAAAGGTGGAGTCCTAAGCCAGAAGGAGAATGTTAGAAACCCAAAGAGAACGTCAGTCACTTCAAGTTTTTTTAATGTCATTCTCCATGATCCACACAACTTATCACGGTCTCCTATAGGAAGGCCTGGATTACATTAGGAAACAGCACTCCATTCAATGACTCTTTGCCCTAGGATGCTGGTAAAAATGTGTGCGTATTTTATAGGCTGTTAGGGAAAACTGAAGCTTTATAGTATGTGTTTTCTTCAGACAATAGAAAATGCCCATTTCAGTCCAACTTTACACAAAGACGTACAGTAGCACTCATGTGTTAGGGGTCTCCCTGGCCAAGATATGTTCTCTGTCACAATATTTCCAAGTGGCTCCTGGCTCCTCATATGCATGTCAAACTGTATAATGGGTACTAACAGATGACAGTGTAAAAATATGACTCTCTAGGGTGCCTGGTTAGCTCAGTTGGTTAAGCAATTGCTATCAGCTCAGGTCATGATCCCAGAGTCCCAGAACTGAATCCAGCATTGGGCACCCAGCTCCATGGGGAATCTGCTTCTCCCTATGACCTTCTCCCATCTCATGCTCTCTCTCACTCTCTCTCTCTCTTTCAAATAAATAAAGAAAATCATTTAAAACAATGTAAAAAAAAAGTATGATTCTCTAATCCCAGTCTTAAAGTAGCACAGCCCAACCCAAGAAGATGGCAGAGTTTTCTCTGAATTAGTCTGGGGGGCAAAGTCTCCAAGACTAATAGTATCAGAGCATACTGAATAGGCAAGTTCCAGGTAGAGGTGCTCAGATTCTCTGCTACAAAGTTGTCCAGTTGAAGCAGTGACTGGATAAAATGATGAGGACAGGAGGTCTTGTTTCCTCACCTGCTTTCAGGTGGAGCCAAAGAGAAAGAATCAAGAGGAATGTTGTTTCTCAGAAATGAATAGGAAACAGTGTAAGTATGAATGACCCTGGTATCCAGAGAAGGTACAAGTTTTGGCTGCAACAAAGAATTTATTAAGTGTCTCACCCCTTTTTTGCCCAGCTGGCGGGTTCTTCTCTTCAGATTATCAATTGGAACAGAATGGAATTTATTTTCTGGGCATTGAAGTGAAGAGCACAGATGAATTCCTACAGATTAATAATGGGCTTAAGGAATTCTATCCTCCCTCCCTCCTTCCTGTCTTTGTGTGTGTCTCATTCTCTTAACCTCCTTTCCTCTTTTCTTCCTTTGTTTTCAATTAGAAAAACTACCCAAGAGAAGCTGACTAGTTTTCAGAAATGTTAACATAACTCAGGGGAACTGTATACTATTCTTTCCCAAAAGCTCCCTAAGGAACCTACATCCATAAGGTCCTTCAGGGATGTATTGCCATCAGTAACAACCTTTTTACATGGAAGAGCCCTTGGACTGAAATCTTTATTAAGATTAAATAAAGATTTGCTCTGAAAACATGCACATGGGTAATACAGAATGTGTTTTCTATTAAGGCATTTTGAAGAGAGCTGAGGAAGAAGGCTTCTTGTTTTTGTTCATAGGAGCTACCCCTGATGGATTACAAGGACAACCCAGTTTAGTTCAAGGAGAGCAGAGTCATTAAAAGCACTTTTATTTTCTTGACTCAAAACTTGATAAAAAAGATGGGCAAAAATGTCAGTTAGGTTGGAAAAGCATTTGGAAATTGTGTTCTGACATCATCAGAAGGAAAGACCTTGTGGCTCTCCCCCAGGATCTACACTGAGACCAAAGTAAGGAAACAGTGTCTTCAACTTGGTCAAAAGCAGTACAAGACTAAGGTGACAAAAGTGCCATTGAATCAGTGTGCTAACCATCCTGAGTATCCAAAGCTACCAAGACACTGCCTTTAATGAGTTATACTCTCTTTGGCATAGATTAACACACAGGAACATTTTGTGCATCAAGGATGCTTCCAAACTTATTTTAATAGATTTTTGTTGAAACTCTTTTGATTACCTGAATTGTTTTCCACACCTATTATAAGCAAATTGGGGGAAGAGAATTCCTCATCTTCTTTTATCCTTCTTCCTCTCATTCTTCTTTCTCCTTCTGTTCTCCTTCCCCTTTTTTCTCTCTTACTCTTTTTCTTGCTGTTTTTTTTTTTTCCCTCTATGTCTCTGTATTTCTAGGACTGAACTGAAGTGTGCTGTCTCTAAATTAACTCTGTTATGGGGTATCTGAAGCCTAAGGCTGAATGACCCTCAAGTTTATGGTTTCATTATAAACTAATATCTATGTTTTCTTTCTGACTCATAGAAGCAGAATTTGCTTTAGAAATCCCTCAAACAACTCAATTTATTCATTTTTAAAAAAGTTTTTGATAAAATGGCCAACTTTTATTTATCCTTTGTGAAGGTACCCAGTAGGCAGCATTGCTTTATCTGATTGCCAAGAGGACAGTGAAAACTCAAAAGAAGAAGAAAATTTTAATTAGAATTCATTTGGCTCAGAAAAAGAGAAGGAGAACTATTCTTCCTTTGGAGTTCTGAGGACCCAACCAGGTTGCCACCTCTTACCAAGAAAGCAATCTGTCTCTATGATGGGTAGGAGCATAGGCTACTTTGATGAATAACGTCTTTGGGGAACCCAGCATGGGGGGAATTTTTGTGAGATGAGGTGACAGGGGATGGCAAAGCTGTGAGAAACTGCACAGAGAAGTTGCCATCAACTGACAGATACTGGGTTACATCTATCACAGAACACCAGAATGTAGACTACAAGGCCACTTCAATCACAGCATCCCCAGAAGAATGAGACTTTAGTGTGCAAACAAGCTGGTCTTGTGTTAATTGGGAAAAGGTGGGATCACAATTTTTGGAGCTAAAGGTGAAGACCCAGCCAGGATAGGATCAGCACGTCCAGGAATAAGGCCAGCCATACTGTTTATACCTATATCCTAAAGGCTGGTTTGGAGATCAAGGTCATGCATATGCCAAATGACAAAGCTTAATAAGACCCAAGGTGCAGGAATACTGAGCCCATGACACAGACACATGAAGGGACATTTGTACACTAGGACAAAGCGTTATTCCAAGGTTTACAATTAATTGTATGAACACTCTGTTGAAAAATTGCAGCTAAAAGCAATTCTCATAACTATTGAACCAGTGCTATGGCTGTCTTTTCCAAATTTTATTATAGACTATTACAAATCATGTAATGTTTCCTAAGGGAACAAAGCCTTTAGAAGGTCATGTAACAGGGTTATTAAGAAAAAGAGGAGGAACAAAAAAGAGCAGAATTTTGTGTTGCTACAATGCCAATTCTCCAAACTCAAAGACCTTTAATATTTCACAAACCCTTATAACTACCCCATGAGGCTTCTACACAGTTCTTCAAAGAAAAGACTTCTTTGGCTTTATTTATTTATTTTAGGATGGGAGTTCTGTTCTTGAGTATTGGGTGCATGCAAGGTCCTGGTCCCAGTCCCAGATATCAACACGCTGGACCCAGTTGGACTTGGACAGAAAATAAATTCCCTGTCTGTGGACATGAATGAATGTCCACATTGAATGCATTGCATGGGAATGAATTGAATGAATGCATGGGAATCAGTTACGTTCGATTTCTAAACTTTAAGCCTGTAAATCACTAAATCACTGGAAGGAACTTCTAGGTCCGTCCTTGATGGACTTAGAAGGCAAGCATAAGTGCAGCATCTTGACCCATGCCCAGATTATATTTGGCTGGTTGGATTACTGAATCCAAAGATGTAGCCACCCCTGAATGTCCTGTTCTTGAGCCCGGGACTATATGTTCTCTCCAGATGAAACTATTTCAGGTGAAACAAATCTAGCATTTTGAGGTGGTATCTACACAAACAGAGATAAAAAGGAAAAAGCACAGTCTGGCAACCTGTTAGCATCTTTCAGAGAAATGCTAACATTAAGGAGGGTAGCCATACTGGTTACATGGATCCGAAGAAAGGTTAGGCCAAAAATATTTCCTGTTAGGTACCTAAAAAGGATGGTGTTTTGGAGCACAGTGACACAACGCCTTTTTCTTTTGGACCTTAAGAGATAATAACAAATACTCTCCCTTAGCCCCTCTCCTTCCTACCCTACATTTTCCCTATCACTCAGAAACCATGTACATACACTTATCTTGTCTTTGTTTATATACCATTATGTTTTAAACAGGTCCTTCAGAAGACTTTCAGATGTACTCACAAAATGATAAGTGAGTCAGAAATCCTTCTGAAGGAAAATGAAGGGTTTCTGTCTCTCTAAATTTGCTTTTTTGGGGGCATCTTATATAAATGGAATCATACAATATGTGGTCTTTTACATCTGGCTTCTTTGGCTCAGCATAATATCCTTGAGGCTCATCTATGTTATTACATGTGTCAGTACTTTATTCCTTTTTATTGTAGAACAGTGTTCCATTCTGCAGATATAGTACATATATTTGGTTGATAGACATTTATTTGTATTGTCTCCCAATTGGAGTTATTAAGAAGTGCTCGTACATTTTTCACATCATGTGTTACTTCTTTGCCCATCATATTTTATAACTCATATTTTCTTCATTCTTATCTCCCTTCACATCCACTTTCAATATTGAAAAAAATTGTGAACACTTTTATTATTCAGAGGACAGAAATATGCTTTAAAAATAATTTTGAGAATACTCTGTCATTTCCAGTTTGTCGAGAGTTATTTCATCTCTTGTTTCGGATTTATTTTCTTTGTGTTAGTTCCATCATTTGCTTTGATGTTTTGTAAATTTGTCTTAAATGTCTTTCAGAGTATTTTAATCTTTCTCTGGCTCATTTTCTCTCTCTTGGCTCTGTAGTTGCCTACCCCTGGGTCCCCATGGATTCTCAGTCCAGAAGCAGGCCTTATATTTGGTCTTGGAGTACCTGTTCCATGGTGATGAAAGCAGCCTTAGGTTTCCCCAGATTCTATATATGACTGGCTCCTGTCAGTCTTTCACCAGTCATCTTTAGAGTTCTCATTTCAGGCAGGGACTTTAGCTTTCTTGTACCTCCCCTCATGAACAGTGAACCAACCCAGGGCCCTCCAGTGTTGCTCATTTCAGTTAGTCTAATTTTGGTACATTGCCACTGTGGGAGTGCTTTTGGTCCCACTCAGTCCCTAGAAATTGAACTCTTCAGTGCCTCCAGGTGCTTCTGGTATTGGAGACTGGCAGTATGATGGCCTCTGCTTTACTTAGTACTGTGGGTTTTAGTTTTACTTGGATTCAACTACATTTTTCAGTTATTTTAGAACATGAGTATTTTTAGAAAAAACAAATATATATATGCAGAAAAACTCACATACTATAACTGAACAGCTGGATGAATTTTCCTAAACTGAATGCACCTTCTCTAATATCAAGAAACAGAGCATTGAAAACACAAACCCTTGCCCTGTGTCAGCGTCCAGTCATCCCCCACCAAAGGTCACCATTACCCTGGTTTCTACATGCATAGATTCTTTTCTGTTTGGGGTTCTTACCGATAGTGCTACTATATACGTGCCTTTGGTGAACATATGTGCTTATTTCTTTTGGAGATATTCCTAGAAGTGGAGTTCTGAGGTCAAAAGGAAGACATGTTCAGTTTTAGTAGATAATGCTAAGCATTTTTCCAATGTGGTTGTATTAGTTTATACTTTCACCAGCAATGTAGAAGTTGCAGTATCCCTACATCCTTGCCAGCATTGATATTTTTAGTCTTTTTTTCCTTGTAACCTGGCTATTTTTTAAATTTATTTAATTTATTTCAAAGAAGAAATAACGCCAATTCTCCTGAAGCTGTTCCAAAAAATTGAAGCAGAAGGAAAACTTCCAGACTCTTTTTATGAAGCCAGCATTACCCTGATCCCCAAACCAGGCAAAGACCCTACCAAAAAGGAGAATTTCAGACCAATATCACTGATGAATATGGATGCAAAGATTCTCAACAAGATCCTAGCAAACAGGATCCAGCAGCACATTAAAAAGATTATCCACCATGACCAGGTGGGATTCATCCCTGGGTTGCAAGGTTGGTTCAATATTCGCAAATCAATCAATGTGATAGAACAAATCAGTAAGAGAAGAGAGAAGAACCACATGGTCCTCTCAATTGATGCAGAAAAAACATTTGACAAAATCCAGCATCCGTTCCTGATGAAAACGCTTCAAAGTATAGGGATAGAGGGAACATTCCTGAACTTCATAAAATCTATCTATGAAAGACCCACAGCAAATATCATCCTCAATGGGAAAAAGCTTGCAGCCTTCCCGTTGAGATCAGGAACACAACAAGGATGCCCACTCTCACCACTCTTGTTCAACATAGTATTAGAAGTTCTAGCAACAGCAATCAGACAACAAAGAGAAATAAAAGGTATCCAAATTGGCAAGGAAGAAGTCAAACTCTCTCTCTTCGCAGATGACATGATTCTTTATATGGAAAACCCCAAAGACTCCACCCCCAAACTACTAGAACTCATACAGCAATTCAGTAACGTGGCAGGATACAAAGTCAATGTACAGAAATCAGTGGCTTTCTCATACACTAACAATGAAAATACAGAAAGGGAAATTAGAGAATCGATTCCATTTACTATAGCACCAAGAACCATAAGATACCTGGGAATAAACCTAACCAAAGAGGTAAAGGACCTGTACTCAAGGAACTATAGAACACTCATGAAAGAAACTGAAGAAGACACAAAAAGATGGAAGACTGTTCCATGCTCTTGGATTGGAAGAATAAACATTGTTAAAATGTCTATACTGCCTAGAGCAATCTATACTTTTAATGCCATTCCGATCAAAATTCCACCAGTATTTTTCAAAGAGCTGGAGCAAATAATCCTAAAATTTGTATGGAGTCAGAAGAGACCCCGAATTGCTAAGGAAATGTTGAAAAACAAAAACAAAACTGGTGGCATCACGTTACCCGATTTCAAGCTTTACTACAAAGCTGTGATCACCAAGACAGCGTGGTACTGGCATAAAAACAGACACATAGACCAGGGGAACAGAGTGGAGAGCCTAGATATGGACCCTCAACTCTATGGTGAAATAATCTTCGACAAAACAGGAAAAAATATTCAAAGGAAAAAAGACAGTCTCTTCAATAAATGGCGCTGGGAAAACTGGACAGCGATATGTAGAAGAATGAAACTCGACCATTCTCTTACACCGTACACAAAGATAAACTCGAAATGGATAAAAGACCTCAACGTGAGACAGGAATCTATCAGAATCCTAGAGGAGAACATAGGCAGTAACCTCTTCGATATCAGCCACAGCAACTTCTTTCAAGATATGTCTCCAAAGGCCAAGGAAACAAAAGTGAAAATGAACTTTTGGGACTTCATCAAGATCAAAAGCTTCTGCACAGCAAAGGAAACAGTCAACAAAACAAAAAGGCAACCCACGGAATGGGAGGAGATATTTTTTTTAAATAAAATCTTAAAGTACTCTTTCATTGCTTTTTTCCAAAAGGAATGAGAGATGGGAGCTCTCCACACAATCTCCCAGCTCTGTCTAGACCTTGTTAGGCTCCCATGTTGTCTGATGCAGCCTCAACCCCAGAACAGCCCCCTCTTCCTAGCTTACTTACCTTTCTCTGACTCCACAGGATGCCTCTTTCCAAGGAGAACAGTTCTATGTGTGATTGATACTCTTCAAGATATGAGGAATTAGGTGAAAAAAAAAAAAAAGTCATTTTTAAAATCCCATTACTTCTTTTCAAAACTTATTTTGGCCTTCCTCAAAATTGATTATTCTATTCTGTCCTCAGGAAGGTGGTAAAATGATAATAATAGAAAAGGCAAAAGAGCACTTATTTGTAAAAGGCTGCCTCAGCTGATTTAACTCTTTCAGAGATGTTTTGTTTTCTCTCTTCTGTGGTAGGCCTTGGTAAAGAAGGAACTACATCTCATTTTCATATTTTGAGATATATCTACATATTTTTGAGGCATTTATTTTAAAAGTTTCCAGTTAATCTCAATGTCCTATGGGGCTGCTATAAGTGGCCACATAATGGTTTAAGTCTACGTAGGAAATTTTTACTCTGCCAAATGCAATTGTTCACAAGGTGGTACACATCAAGTGTATACATTCATTTATACCTTAGTGAGAACAAGTTTGGCTCATTTTTAGGAGAGTAGCATGGTAAGATTTTTTTAAAAAGGAGATATTTCTCCTCCTTTGCAGTATATTATAGCTCCTCAAATTAAGAAGTGGATTGTGTTTGCCACTGTTTTGAATCTAGGATGCCCTTGTGACTTGCTTTGGCCACTGAAATGCATATAAGGGGCACATGCTAGCGCCAGGCTTTGGCTGCAAGAATCCTTGTTGCTCTCTTGGACCTCTGCCACCATGTTAACAAGCCCAGGCTAGCTAGATGATAAGAGAACAAATGGAAGAACAACAAAGTGTCCCAGCCAACAGCTCACTGACCCAAACATAGGAACAATCAGTATAGAGCTGTACCCAACCCACAGCTGATCACAGATGTGTAGATCATCTCAGCCAAGATCAGAAGATGTGCTCAGATGACCCCTAGACTTCGGAGCAACATGAAATGCTTATTGTTTTGAGCCACTGACTTTGAGTATTTTGTCACATGGCAGTGATACAGACAGATGGAACACAGATCAACTGCAGGAAAAGTGGTCCATCACAACCTTTTCTCACATCAGTTTTATTTCTCTTTGCTGGCTGTTATTCTTATTCTTCCCCAAGGTAGAGGAATTTACCCCTTCAAAGGGAAATTAAATATATATTAATACTCCAAAGCTATAAAATTAGGAAACATAAATGTTTTCTATAACTGAGTTTTAATCCAGATTCACATTTGGATCCAAATTCTGGCTTTTCCCTATTGTCAGTTTGAGGAAGTCATTCATGCTCTCTAATTAAACCTTGTTTTCTTTTCAGGAAAATGGAGATAGTGATGGTATTAACTCTATAGGACCATTGTAAAAAAGAAAAAAAAAAAAAAAGATTAGCTAAGAAGAGTAGCCAGGAGTCTAACCTTAGGGATATGGATTTCAGTACTGGTTCTGCAATAGATCAGCTCTGTAACCTTGGCCAAGTACTTCAGTCTTTTAGGATTTAGTTTTCTCAGCTCTAAATTGTTCATGATAATAATCCTCATCTCACAGCATTGATTTGATATTAAATGAGAGAAAGCATCTAAAAACCAATGTCTGGTCTGAAAAATGGAACCCCTCATTTGATTGGTCATAATTGTGTATTCTTCAAGCACTAGGGTATGTAACCATTCTTAACCTTTCTCCAACCATCAAAAAGCACACCTCCAATTACACTGTCCCCCCATTGTTCCTTGCTTTGATTTACTCAACACCTTAGGCACAAGACTGGTTTTGCTTGCACAGAACATTTGTGGTAGTTGCATTTTACCTTGTTTTTCTTGTTTGTTGTTCAGGTTTTAGGGTATATACATATGGTTGAGGGGGGCACAGTAAATGTGAACTCTATTCTATGTACCCTTCCAAAATACAGAAGTCATTTTAAGACGTGTAAACATTTTGTTATTTGTAAGACAACAAAACAAAAACAAATCCTGTAACAGAACAGGAGGCATTAATTAAACTCTATCCTCACTTCCTAGATAATGGTTGGCAGAAAGCAGCAGCCAGGGACAGAAATGGCTAATAATTGAAGAAGAGTAACTAGATAGAGCCAAGTACACTCGGGCTCAGTTTCTTTCTTTCTTTTTTTTTTTTAATTATTTTTAGTGTTCCAAGATTCATTGTTTATGCACCACACTCAGTGCTCCATGCAATATGTGCCCCCCTTAATATCCACCACCAGGCTCACCCAACCCCGCACCCACCCTCCCCTCCAAAACCCTCAGTTTGTTTCTCAGACTCCACAGTCTCTCATGGTTCATCTCCCCCTCCAATTTCCCCAAATCGCTTCTCTCCGTCTCCCAATGTCCTCCGTATTATTCCTTATGCTCCACAAGTAAGTGAAACCATATGAAAATTGACTCTCTCTGCTTGACTTATTTCACTCAGGCTCAATTTCTTAGCTTTTATCAAAGACGAGATCTAAATGATATAGCATAAAGATAGATTTTGACTTTGATGGCAAACATGAGGAATGATCGTAACAAATTTTATCCTAATAGAACAGAGCCATTATTTTTTTTCAAAATGGAGGTCATTATTAGAAAGATACTTAGAAATAGGCTACACATGCATGTGTACGTAGATACCAAGGTGTCACATACATGCTGTTATTATGAGCTGTGGACATCACTGTCTGAAATAATAGCTATTTACTGAGAGCTTTTTATAGGCTAACCATTTGGTTTTAATTATCTTTTTGGAGTCCTTGACACATTCTGTGTGGTAGAAAATGTAATTTCCTATTTTACAGATGAGGAACTTGAGGGCCAGGGCTATGGTAGAACTTGCCCAAGATTACACAGTCGTCGATTCAGATCCAGATGGAAATTACCTAGTGCCAGTGCTTGTGTCCTTGCAGTTGGACAGCATTTTTGCTTGATATCTGTATGCATAACATCAAATAAATAAATATATATATATATGCATGTATGTATATATACATATATAATACAAGCATATAGAAATATATTTAAAACATATAAAACCAGTGTAATTTTTTTTAATTTATTTACTTATTTGACAGACAGAGAGATCACAAGCAGGCAGAGAGGCAGGCAGAGAGAGACGAGGAAACAGGATCCCCACTGAGCAGAGAGCCCGAAGCGGGGCTCGATCCCAGGACCCTGAAACCATTGACCCAAGCCGAAGGCAGAGGCTTAACCCACTGAGCCACCCAGGCACCCCTAAAACCAGTGTATTTATATGTTTTGGTTCCACTCATGTCTATTGCCAGTTGTCTCCATACTTAATTCAGATGAGGAAAAATAAGGAAATGAGAATTAAATTTGTAGCTATGATGTAAGAGGCATAGATACTAGGAAAGACACTTTAGATATATTATCACATTTAGTCCTTAAAACACCCTGAAGAAGTTAATTAGAACTTCACGTTATAATTGGGAAAACTGAGACTTAAAGGATTGAGTAATTTGCCCAAGAGCACATAACTAATAAATGGCAGAGATGAAATTTGGACACTACAGTGAGTCCAAAATCCCTACTTCTTACACTAAATCAACTTTTCTATTAACTCGCTTCTTTTCAAAGTTTTGGTGGTGTCTGTTGCACTTAAATTTCCTTGCTTCATGCAGAAGGGTCTATTCTGACCTTTTTTTTTTTTTTTTTCTTAGAAACAATTTTCACCAGGTTTTCCTGCTCCTCTGTAAGTCCTCCCTAAGTACTTTTTTTCTTCCTGAGTTCCAATTTGATTTGTTAGGATTTCTCTCCTTTAGCTAGGGGGTGAGTCAGTGGTTTAAAAAGAAGTTTTAAGTGCATGCTTTTGCTTTTTCAAGTTTCTGAGTGCCTCCAAAAATTTACTTCTAAAGTTCTGAAGCCCAGAGGGGCAGAGGCCATAAATATTTAAAATGGGAGTATATTGTTTTAGTTAAAATTTATGGAGTGATTCATGACTCCAGTTCAATTTTCAAAAATCAACATCATAAGGTCTGGATGGGAAATCTTTCTTCAAATTACCATGGGGCTCTCTGGAAGATGAGCCTTTCTTAAATGCCTTCGTTTCACTTGTTAGCAAGTTCGTGACTTCAGGCTCAAGCAGATCCAGGAACTGAACAGTTCCATCCCTGTTTTTATCTTCTGATCTCCCTGCAAGCAGTTCTGATGGAGCTTCATGTGTAATAGCCTCCACCCTTTAAACCATGGACTCGGGCTGCCAGGGCAATCACCATAATTTTTTGGAATAAAAATTTCTTTCTAGTTTTAGAAAAATGTCTCTTACTTTTCATGAAACCCTTAAGAAATCTAGGAAAGAACCAGAAGTAATTTTAGGTGGCAGGTTGTTTTCTTTCCTTTGTGAATTTGAGAGCCTTCCTCTGGTAGTTGTGTCCCTGAATTAGTTCATTGTTTGTCACTGTCTTGACACACCTCAGTTTTCTGAACTGGAAGTTTGGGAGTTTTATTAAAATATCGCTGAAGGGACACCTGGGTAGCTCAGTTAGTTAAGCGGCTGCCTTTGGCTCAGGTCATGATCCCAGTGTCCTGGGATGGAGTCCCACATGGGGCTCCTTGCTTGGCGGGGAGCCTGCTTCTCACCCTGCTTGTGTTCAATCTGTCTCTCTCTGACAAATAAATAAATAAAAATCTTAAAGGAAAAAAATCAATGAAAATTATAGGAGTAATAAATCTAATCCAACTCTAGCTTGAGCAACAGCAAAACCATTAGCGAGGTGAAACCTCCACAAGGCCAGACATTATATAGTCAGCATTGTAGCTAACATGGCACTTAGCATTGTGACTAACACAGCAGGTCCCAAGTAGCCATGTGATGGAAATGAATTAAGTGCGCCTGACATAACTCCACATCCAGAAAAATAAATCTGTGCTTTCACTTTTTTTCTAGAAGCTCTCTTTCTGACCCAGAACCTTCCTTTTAAGGCTGTTATTCTCCATCTTGGTAGATTTTTGCCTCCTGGAGGACATTTGGTAGTGTCTGGAGACATTTTTGTTTGTTGTAAATGGAGGAGAGGTGCTATTAGCATCCACTGGGTAGAAATCAAGAATGCCGCTAATCAGTCTTATGATGTGTAGGACAGCCCCTTGCAACAAAGAATCCTATGATGGCTGAAAATGTCAGTAGTTCCAAGTTGAGAAACCCTGCTCTAGTTTGCCTTTGACTTTAGCTAGACTTGAAATCATAGGATCAAAGAAATCAAAGGTAAGGGTATATGACAAATAATCTTTCTTACACCCAGACATACTACTATTTCAAGAGTTGTGGGGAAGCAGGCATAACTTGGCTTATCCAGGAAACCCTAGAGGAAGTGTGAACTTCAGGGTCATTTACTAAACTCAGTAGGAAGAACCAAAACTTATTTTTCTGTCTTATTGTCTTGGCAATTCGCTTCTAAGTCTCCTCCCCTAACTCTAAACCACAGCTTGCTCCCACCCTCAGCCCCCAACCCTCCAAGCATTCTTCAAGTACATAGTTCCTAAAAGCTAAAAACTCTTGGGAACTCCCTGAGTGAGATGAAAATCACATCTCAAGTAGAAATTAAGTGGCTTTATAATTTACTGAGAGAAGTAACAATTAGTCTGTATACCTTATAAATCATCTTTAAAACATCCCATTATGCTTTTCCCTTTATTTTTAATTGAAAAATTAAAGAACTGCTTCAGATGTCCATTTCCTGTTTAAAGTAGGATTAAGTAGTTATATGGTCCGTATATTTATCATAAGTATTTCTGATGCAGTCCAGAAGGGATACCATGCTCCTATTTCTCAGTCAAATATCACATGGAATGATTGGACTGACTTCTAAACTACTAAACAACACAGTTTAAACTCATAGGGAAAATGTTGGTATGGAATTTGGAATACTTGGGTTCAACTTCTGGCTCTCCCATTGACTGTGGCTGTGGGAGCATTGCATAACGTCTATGTGCTTCAGTTTCTTCATTTGTAAAACAGGGAAGTTGGATTATGGGACTCAACTCTTTGATTCTAATTGACTCTGGAATAATTTCAACCTGAAAGTATGACTAATGGAGGAAAAAACAAACGACTTATATTGGTTGGTTGGTATCTCTCAAAGGATTACTGCAAATACTTATTTAAGAATATAATCTTTTGGAAATGTGAGAGATTAGGAATTTACTGTGGACATATGCCATGGATTTTAAAAAATGTGATTTTGGTCCTAGTCTCACCAGCATTCAAATTTGTAGAGTGTTATTAAAATTTCCCAGGATTTGGAGACATCATTACAATGGAAAATTTTGTAATCACCATAATCAAAGTTGAATGCCAGGAATACAGAACCCGATAAAAATATTTATTTTCCAAGGAATATTCCCAGATTTGGGGGACCTTTTCTCTCAGAAGTTAAATTCTTCCACCTTTTAGAAAGCAGTCTGCCCTTTTTCAACCTAATCGGGTACACCAACTGGGTCTTTGTGGTTACAGAAAACAGAAACCACAGGTGGTTGGTGTTTTTAAGATGGTCTCCAGTCATCACCATGTCCTAATAGTCCCACCCTTGTATAGACCCCTCCCACAATGAATCAAAGCTAATACTATGTGACCAATAGAATATGACATAGACAACAGTGGGTAACTTCTGAAGCTAGGTCAGAAAAAATCTTCTCAGCTTCTACTTTGCTCACTTGGATTCTTCTTCTGGTAGAAGCCTGCTATCATGCTGTGAGGACACACCAGAAAGCCACTGAGGAGCAGAACTGAGGCCTGTCAACCAGCTGAATGAGCCACTTGGGAAGTGCACCATCCTTCTCTGGTCGAACTCTGATATGATTGCAGGTTTGGCTGGCAGCCAACTGCAACCTCTCAACAAAGACCTTGAGCCACAATCACTCCTGAATGCCTCACCCATAGACCTTACAGGAGATAGTAAGTATTTATTGTTGTTTTTAAACCATCAAATGTTGTGGTAAGTGGTTTTGCAACAACAAATGACAAATACACAATGCTGATATAAAAACAAATAAAAAGTAATGCACTGAAAAGGAATCTATTCAGAGAACTGAAAGAAACACCAGAGAAGACTCAGGGACTGAGGATAACTCTGGTGCTGTATATGACGTTATTACCAAGAAAGCAATTACGTACTAGCCAGAGGAAGAGGCATCAGCTACCAATAACCTGATAGTTCTAGAAATGGCCACGTGGCTTAGGAACATCAGCATTTATCCAGGCCTGTGCAGAGCAGCCATATTCATGCACAGAATTTTTTTTTCAAAATACTATATATTCTTAAAAGTTCAATGCCATTAAAAGGGTAAGGATAAAACAAAAAGTAAAACTTTTCTGTTTAATTTTGAAGATATTAGGGGTGATTTTCATCGTAAGTGATTTTCATAATTGCCATATCGTATGAATTAGAATAGGTTCTAGTAAGTAACCTGAAACACAAAAAATTCTTTTTTCTTACTCAGAGAATACTGGACAGGTAAATAGGGCACCAGACAGCTCTCATCTTTATGGCAGTTTAAGCACATTGGCTAATGGAGGCTCTGCTGTCTTTACATGGCTTCCAAGATTTTCTTTTGAAATATCCCCATTTAAGTAAGTCAGAAGGAGAAAAGATCATGGATACGCATACATGCTTGCTTTTTTTCTTTTCTTTTGGTTCAATTTTGTGAATGCCCTTTATTTCTGCTTAGGTTCCATTGGCTAAAACAGTCCTGCATGGTTCCACCTAACTTAACTGCAAGGGGGAGCTGGGAAATGTAGTCCTTGGCTAGGCAGTCACTTTCTAGTGCAACCTTATATTAAGGAAAGAATAACATGGGAGTTTTTGATGATCTAGCCATTTTTGCTACATGTAAATCCCTTGACAACTTTTTGTTGTCAGCCCAGTATGTATTGTGTTACTAGTTTCCTTGGAAAGTAATCAGAATTCTTGCTCAATCTAACGTACACACAAATGAAATCCAGGGTCACCTCAAGGTACTTGTAAATTAACAGTTGGCTTCAGGGCATTCCTCTGGAAATGCTATGTAGGGTTTATGGTGCTTCTGATCCCATCCTCATCTGAGGAATCCTAGAGCGATTTTCACCTCGGTTCAGTAAAATATATGAGTTGGAAGTTTGCCCTCATCACTTCTGCATGGGAAAAGTGACATGTCTGGTTGCCACAGCACTTAGAGCTAATGACAGATTTGCTTCATTAACTCTTTCTTCAGCTGCAAGTTGGCACGAATCCTCTGAAATTAGGAGGATTATTTCAGTGTTTAAAATCTGCAGAGGATCTTGGCTCAAGATACAGGATTGGCTAAAGATACAAAAAAAAAAAAAAAAGAAAGGATAGAGTCTACTTAAGGTCAAGTATTATACACACAGAGATGTAGAAGAAAGCATTCCAGGCAAAACCATGAATTTGGGGGAAGGGCTTGCCAGTCTCTTTAAATTCGTATGACTGTTCCAACAAAGTCACTGGAGGGTGTCCACTACATAAAAGAAATCTGGGGTTGCAGTTTGTGTCGTGTGCATATACATGGGGGCCGTGGAAAGAGGTGGTGGGGCATTTAGGGAGCAGGTCCTTACCTGCTGTTTCTCCATCCTGCTTCACTGTCTACCCCATTAGATTACTCCATGGAACAAAAATATTTAAGTCACCAAGACTAGTGAGTATCTCAGGGCAAAGTAAGTAGGGCCTGTCTTAAAAACAAACGACTTCTGGCCAGCATTGCATTTTGTAACTGGATATCATGAACTTTTCAGAGTCTCACTAACTGACTGGATTGATTATGGCAAACAACTTTTTTTTCCTTGCCCCGTTCTCCTTGCTTTATTCGACTTAGCACTGGCTGAAACAGTTGCACTGAATTTCAGTTCTTTATAGTTTATGTCCCACTACTAAAATGCAGCTTATTTAGAACAAAAATGGTGATCTGTAGTAATCTCAGCTATACAGTTGTCCCCTGCACCTGCTGGAGTGCATGCCATAGAGCAGGTGCTTACTTTGGAAAACTGCTTCCTTGGGATGCAGAACTTAGTTTGCAGTCTAGAAATTTCCTAAGGGAGGCAGAGGAGTCCCTAGGATTTGAGAGCAGATCAGAAAGAGACCATTTGATTGATCTCACCAGAAGAAGGATGTATCCTATCAGAAATGGACTTTATGCAGGTTTATAAGTGCTTATGTGACACCCCAGATTCTAAAACCAGTGGCTTGGGCGCCTGGGTGGCTCAGTTGGTTGAGCTGTTGCCTTCAGCTCAGGTCATGAACCCAGGATCCTGGGATCAAGCTCCACATCGGGTTCTCTGCTCAGCAGGGAGCATGCTTCTCCCCATCTCTCTCTCTCTGCCTGCCTCTCTGCCTACTTGTGATCTGTCTATCAAATAAATAAACAAAATCTTAAAAAAAAACAAACAGTGGCTTTTTCATATATTCACTACTCTTCCCCATAAGGAAGTGGCAACATTGCCAAAACAAGCTGGAAGTCATTGGGTCCACTTATTCTCCTTCATTTTTTCCCATATCTTCAATAAATAATATTTAAGGGAAGTGATGAAAAATGGTTTACTGTTTCCTACTGATAACAGCAGAATTATTGTAGTCAGGGGCACATGGATGGCTCAGACAGACATCTACCTTTGGCTCAGGTCATGATCTCAGGGTACTAGAATCAAGCCCTATGTTGGGCTCCCTGCTCAGCAGGGAGTCTGCTTCTCCCTCTCCTTCTCTCTCTACCCCTCCCCCTGTTTGTGCTCCCTCTCTCTCAAATAAATAAAATCTTTAAGGAAAAAAGAATTCTTGTAGTCTTACAGGTTTTACTACACTATTGAAGTCAAAGTTGCTAAATGAGAAATGTTTTGGCAAATGATCTGCCTCCTAACATTTCTTGACAACAGTCTGCTATACTTGGGGAAGCAGGGTATGCTTAAACGTAAATGGTAAAGGGGAAATCTCTGACTCCAACATGAGTGTTTTCATGGAGAATTATGAACTTATATTCAGATGAGGTATTTTTAACATGTCAGAAACAGAACACGATATTCCAAGCATTTATTCTCACCAGCATCTGTGAGTTGGCTGGAGGTTGGTGGGCCTTGGGTGGCAATTGGCAGCTCTCCTTTGAGCCACTGGTCTGGCTTAATTTAGCTCCTCACTGAGGGCTGGCCTCTGGCCTGTTCTATGTTGTGTTTCTTCTGGAGTCCAGAGCTGAGGGACAGCGGTTGTCCCGAGGAAGTTCACCATAGTGATGATGGAAGTGCTAGAAACCAAGCAGAGCCTCCTAAGATATAGAATTGTCACAGTACTTATACCCACATTTGATTTGTTAATGTAAATCCCATGGCCATGCTGCCTCAAATTAAGAGTGGATAGACTCCATCCATGATGAAGCCACAGAGAGGACATGGGCACAGGGAGGGTTGATGAATTAGAGCCCTCAACTCAATCTAACATAGTGTATAATCTAATAAGCCCATAGAAAGTCCTACCTCGTAGTGGAGTATATTTACATGTATGTATAAGTTCATATTTTCCATTAAATATATTTTCCATAAAATATATGGACACTTGTGCAACCACTCTGGAAAACAGCATGGAGGTTCCTCAAAATGTTGAAAATAGAACTATCCTATGACCCAGCAATTGCTCCACTGGGTATTTACCCTAAAGATACAAACGTAGTGATCTGAAGGGGCACATGCACCCAAATGTTTATAGCAGCAATGTCTACAATAACCAAACTATGGAAAGAATCTAGATGTCCATCAACAGACGACTGGATAAAGAAGATGTGGTATATATACACAATGAAATACTATGCAGCCATCAAAAGAAATGAAATCTTGCCATTTGCGACGATGTGGATGGAACTAGAGGGTATCATGCTTAGTGAAATAAGTCAATCGGAGAAAGACAACTATCATATGATCTCCCTGATATGAGGACATGGAGATGCAACATGGGGGGTTAGGGGGATAGGAGAAGAATAAATGAAACAAGATGGGATTGGGAGGGAGATAAACCATAAGTGACTCTAATCTCACAAAACAAACTGAGGGTTGCTGGGGGGACGGGGGGTTGGCAGAGGGGGAGTGAGGTTATGGACATTGGGGAGGGTATGTGCTGTGGTGAGTGCTGTGAAGTGTGTAAACCTGGCGATTCACAGACTTGTACCCCTGGGGATAAAAATACATTATATGTTTATACAAAATAAGAAATAAATTAAAAAATTAAAAAAAATATATGGACACTTAATACTATTCTAACAAGGTAACTCGATCTCCCTCAAAATCAGGTTTCAATGATGAGTAACTTTTGAGACTAAATTATGATGGATTCCATGTAATTATTTCTAACTAGGGGTGCCAGTGGCAAGACCTCTTTTCGAAGAGTTGGCATATGGATCGTTCCTCCTACATAAGCATTTTAATAACTCCCAGTTGTGAGACATTAAACAATTTTGTATTTGCCTTAGGACTTTGAAACACTTCATATTCTTTTTCAAAATGTATATCTTTTTTTTTTTCTTCATTCTCACCATTCAAAGGGATGCCTCCCCTATCAATGAAGTTTAGTATGGGTGGCAGATAAAGGTCTTTGGAAGCATTTGGCAGAGACACCGTTGGTCTAATTTATGTGGACTTTCCCTGCTATGTGCTCCCTGGTTGGGATGTGGAGCTCTAGCTTCCATGGTGGGTGAATTGTGTGGTTTGTTTTCCTCCCTCTGAAAAACCAAAGTGTTACTTCTCACTTTCAGAATCAGTAGATGAGCCAGGTCTTCCCAGAATCCCAGAGGAACCACCCTGTGAATGACGGTGGCAGGAGGAGACAGGATGCGCCTCACGTCAGCATTTCCCCTCACCCCATGTCTCATTCTGCATTCTGCCATCTCCTGTGGAGACTTGTTTCAGGGCTGGGTGTCGGTTATTTATACACAGCAGTGAGTCACTTCTGTAAAGGATATTAACTTTTGAGACTCCCTAAAAAAGTATGAAATAGAAAACCTTACCTGTAACTGTCAGAAGTTAGCGGTATAGATGTCAACAAAGAAGCATGGGTGGACTTAAAATCTAGAATGGGAAGGGGTTCTAGAAAACCCAAATATGTATATTATTTGTATAAACACATCTATACCTTATTGTGTAATTAAATGCAAGTTCTACAACTTAAGAAATTAAGTAAATTAAAATGCAATATATAAAAACACACTTGTTCCAAGAACACCTACAAACCAAAAACTGCTCACTAAACACAGTCATGTTACCTGTGGGGATAAAAGGTATGAGGATGGAAGATGGACATAAAAAGAATAAATGAATTAAATAACAAAAGGTGTGGGATAATTATGATAATAGGCCAGGAAATGGAGAATATGACCAGTTCAATCCTCTGCACCTGAGATCAAAATTAAATTAAAAAAAAAAAAGGAAAAGAAAAGGAGGGAAGGAAGCTACAAAGGCAGGAACGAGAAAGGCAAGTTTTGCATTCTCCTTACAGCATTTTCAGGTAATGGCCTGGTGGGAGGGGAGGACTAGTTGGGGACTGGCTGCCTGGCTGATGGATCCAGAGCACCTAGAAGAGTGCCCAGCACATAGTAGGCACTCAGTGACTATTTGGTGAAACGAGCTGCTTGGAACTTAATTGCCCAGAGAAGGCTGATTCCCATGAATTTTTATATCCACATCCTTTAGTCTGATTTTATTCTTTCCGTGAAGAGCAGTTGGAGAAATATGTTAGAGGGGCACATTAAATCCTTTATTCTGTGTCCTGTGGAGGACACATTCTCTTCTTGTTTGATGAAAAACCACTACTCCTGTTTTCTGGTGATACTTTCACATTTACGTTGGGGGATCACCTTACCCCAGTCTTCACCCCTGGGTAATTTGGATTCAGCTGCATCTTCCCCACTCAATCATCTCTGCAGTTGAACACATGACTCAAGCCCCACCATACGAGTAGGCACTTTTTGTTTAGGGATGTATGTGTGACCCAATTGAGAATAATATACCCCAATTCTAGGATATTTTGGGGGGGGGAATATTTGAGAAATAAAAGTTGTATTGCTATGGGGATTCCTATAGACTATCTAAGGCTTGGGAACCTAGGACCACCATACATGAAGAAAGCTTGTATGAAAATTAGCAAACAGAAAAGAGAGCTAGGGAAATTGAGAGACGGAGCAGAAGGAGGGGGCAATGCGGAGAAGGAGACAAGGGAGAGGGAAGGTGAGAGAAAGCAAGCAAGCTTGGGTCATTTTTGCTTAAGCAGATTTGAGTTGTATTTCTCTTTTCTTTCCTTTTTTTTTCTTTTTATCTTATCATTTCCAGCCTCATGAGTGGTGATTAACACATCCCAAAGTGCCCAGAGTGATTACATTCTCTTGGAAAGCTCACACTTCTGTTGAGCTTCACAGGACTCCTAGTGACAAGAACTCATCACCTTGCCTATCTCTGTACAGTTTGGATTATCAGAAAGTAACTTTTATCCAGTGTCTGTTGTCTTCAAACTTGCTGATGTTTCTGGTAGCCATCTTAGACCCTGTGGCTGTGTTGAATAATTTGATGGTATTTTTAGTGATCTCGTACCCCCATAGTCTCTTCCACAGTGAAATCCCTATCCTATTCTTAGCATCCACACAACATGCCACCAAGAACTTCTCTCCTATATTAAACTAGTATTACATTCCTTGCCTTATTTATACTACCTGTACATACAGACTGTACCAATAATTATGGCTACATAACAAAAAACTCCAAAACTCAATGTTTTAAAAATCATTAAGCACATATTGTTGTTACGAGGACTGTGGATCAGCTAGCTGGCTCTTCTGGTCTTGACTGATTCACTGATCTATTTGTGGTTGGCTGTAGAAGGAGCAGGAAGTTCTGCTGATCTCAAATGGACTCTTGAATATATTTGGGGATCATTTGTCTATAGGTTGGTCTTGGATGGTCTTGACTGAGGCAACTGGTTTGTCTTCCATTTGGTCTCTCACTCTCTAACAGGCTAACCTGGGGTTGTTCAGGAGGTGGGGGGAGTTTTCTGAAAGAGCATAATGTGCATGGCTTGGGAAGGTGTGGGCTGAAGGGCTCATCACTTGGCTACTTTCTGTTGGTCAGAGCATCACAAGGCCAACCCAGATTCCCAGGGAAAGAGACCTCACCTGTTAACTGGCATTGTTTCAGACTCATATTTTCAAGAGCATGGATTCAGGGTGGGGTGGAACTTTGGGGCCAGTTTTGCAGTCAATGTAGCACAGAGACTAAAACAACAAACAAGTAATTCTCTTAGGAGTCTGATTTCACTGAGTGACATTCTGTTTGCATCTAATCCTGAAGCCTTAATCTAATCCTAGGGCCTTTAACCACAGACTACTCTTAATCAAGAGTAAGTCAAGTAAATTTGGCAAATCATAACTTACATTCTAACTCTTTGGACAGTAAGAAGAAACATAAAAAAACACAAAGATCTAACATCTATTTCAAATTCACACTTAAAGATGGTGTGTTGAAGAGGGGTTTGAAGGAATAAAACAACTTTGGCTCCTGTTAAGATATCCTGAATACCTTCTGTTTACTCCCCAGCAGGAGCATGTTACCAAAACCAAACCTGGGATACCACAGATTTGTAAATAATAAAGACCTGCTCTAGTATTCTAAAAACAGCCCTTGCTGGCATGACCTTGAGTCTACATTGGATGATGATTTAATATTTAATAGATGCCTTCAACTACAGTCAGCACTATCATCAGATAGGGTTGTCTCTTCTATAAGACGTTCATTCATTTATCCATCAAACATTTACAAAGTGAATCTTATACAGAATAATATCAAGACACATAGTAAGTTAGTGACTGCTCAGATGGCAGGGTGGACTTTATTTAGATGCTTTTTTTTCCCTGAATAAGTAACCAAACATTAATATGACTTTTGATTTAGAAAGAACCTGCTAAGTCTGCAGTGACTGATATGAATGCCATGGGAGAGACTCCCCTAATGTTTGCTGGGGACATCGGCTTGGTGTGGCTCCTAGTCTTGCCTAATATAGTGTCACTTGGTCTGGATCATGGAGCTTAATTTCAGTCCTAAAATCCTCTAATGTTTGACATTAAAATACTTCTTGGTCGCAGAATCATATTGTAAGCTTGATACCAAGTTCAAAATATATTTTCATCTGTCTCTGAAATAAAGTAGTAGATGTATCTGCAGCTAACTTTGTTGGAATCGGTTCCTGTGGAGGCTGTCATGGTGAGTGTACAGAGTCATGTACCACATAACTGTGGGACTTTCCTAGAGAGAATTTTGACTATATATGATTTTCTCCTTATATCTCAAATTTTAAATCTCTTTAGATCTAGAGATCAGGGTGAAGGGACCTGGACTCTAGTACCTTAGGAGTTATGTCTAATCCTTCATTGTAACCCTAGAGAATTCTCTCAACTGCTCTGAATTTGTCAATAGTAAAATAAAGATACTGAATAAGTCAATCATAAATATTCTTCTGAGATTTACAAGAATATATATGTGTGTT
Source organism: Meles meles (assembly GCF_922984935.1). NCBI lineage: Eukaryota > Metazoa > Chordata > Mammalia > Carnivora > Mustelidae > Meles > Meles meles. The sequence continues at coordinate 46,204,610 of NC_060081.1, forward strand.
GTTCATGTGACCCTCAGAGCCACCCTGCCATTCTGGCATTAGTGGATTCACTTTACACATGAAAAAAGTGAGGTCATGGCCAAGGTGAGGTTTCTAAGTGTAGAACCTGATATGGGGATTTGAAGAACTATTAAAGTCTAGTGGGTTTTACCCAACTCTTCTGCAGATTTCAGTAGCACATTGCGCTGTGGAGCTAATGGCTCCCAAAGACGCTTTGATCACGGCACAATATTTAGTACAGTTACCACTACCCCAGGGGGATTGATTACTGTCTGATGGGCCTACCAGATGCAGTGACTCTTTCAAATGCTTGTCAGCGACCTAAATAAAGCTGTTTTGCCTGCTCATTAACACAATAAATATCACAGAGAAAGGAAGACACACAAAACTATAAGACCTTGACCTCTGTAGATGCTGGTTTCCTTATCTGTAAAATGAGAGGGCCAGACTAGATGACACCCAAGGTCCCTTCCTGCTCTAAAATTCTGTGATCTCCTTTCCTAACAAGACTAAAAGTTAAGAGTTGTAAATAACAATAAATGTTTCAGATTTCTTTCCCTTTTTACCCAAATTCAAGTAAAATGTTGGCTGGGAGTCTTTGCATACTCATTTTTAGTCTCTATTCTAACATTTTAGTTAAATTTTTACCTATTAAGTATTCTGCAGAAGATACTAAGAACACATAGCTTTCTCTGAGCACTCTGGTATAGAATGTGGGGATTCGGCTTACTAGAACTAGAGTCAGAATTTTCTAGGCATGCAGTAAGCTCCACAAAGGCTTCTCCTGAAAGGACTTTTCATGGGAAAGGATGGCTGTGTTCTTTTGACTTATGCAGTGAATGCTGTTGGTGCACCATCACGTTGTCCTTACCAAGCCACACGTATTGTCTTCCCGTTGCTGAGAATGTTGAGTGCTCGTTGCTCACATCTGTCCCCCACCCCCTTTTAGAAGGATTGCTTTTTACCAAAAGTACTAACTCTCCCAGAAGTTTGTTCCCTCAATGTAGGGCATCTGATAGCTGATATCTAACTGAAGGGAATTACAAAAGTCAGCTCCTCATCTCCAAGTGAGACAAACTCTGGTATAATCCTTGCCAGAGTTTGCCATGGTATCAGGCAGGGGCTAGAATTCAGCGGAGAGACCACATTTTTGCCTAGATCATTCTTGTGCTTCTTTCTCGCCCATTCTCTTAAAAGAGCTCCCTCAGTGAATCACATATACCCAAATTTTCTTCTCAGACTCTGCTTCTAGGGAACTGGACTGGAGGCCTCAGAGCATATAGATCAGATCTTCAGTAGGATTCAAGCACTGCTTCCTAAGACTATTTCCAGGTTTTTATAAGACTCCGTACCTTTTTAGGTCTCTACATGTTCTGGAGGCTTTGTGGGGTTAGAGGGAAGCTGCTACCCACTGCCTCAGGAACATGAGGGCACCATGAGAAGTTGTTCTGGACCCACACAGAAATTAACCTCAGGTCACAATCTGAGGGAATAGAGCTTTGATGCTGAGTGGAATCTCTCGGGACTCCAGAGTTTGCAAAGCAAATGAAGGCAGAGCTTGTTAAGGCGGTATGTCTCGGTTCTGGCCCTTCCCTCTAGTTTATCATTAAACAAAATCTTACTTGGAGATACTATCCAGAGGGTAGGGCTATCTTGTGGTGGATTGTAGGGCCATAAAGCAAGGATATCTACATGGAGAAAGTACTGTTTGCTGGAATCCAATGGGAAGGAAACCTTCCTCTTTATACTTAGGCCTCATTCAGTTTCTGTGGCAGTAGGGGCTGTAGCAGGGTGGAAGAAGGAAGAGCCTTTAAGGGAGATGGGATTTTCTTTCCCAAAGCCAAAGCATCAGGGAGAAGAGAGAGAGGATTGGTGTGGATAGACCTAAGATAATGCTGAAGGCTGGCCCCACCTAGGAAGGAGGGGATGAAGGCAAGGCTGTCATCCTATGGGGAATGTAATAAGGAGTGGCAAAGCTGTAGACAGAAAAAAAAAAGAGTAGAAACATTGGATTTAGGGGTTATGAAAACTTAGATGGCAGACACCTGAGACACCTGTGTGGGCCGATGAATGAAGACCAGGCAACATTCTCTCTCTTACAGTGCCTGAGAAGGCATTAAAGCAAGGGACCTGGAGCCTACAGCCTGGGTTCAAATACTAGCTCAAAGATCTGTTATCTGTGTGGCTTTGGGGAGTTTTAACATCTCTGAGCACTTCTCCTCATGTACAGAATTGGAGATAATGGGCCGTTGAGTGCTTTGTCTGTGTAAGAGGCATAGAAGCATCTGTAAATTAAAGGCTTTTGCATGCTGAAGATTCCAGAATACTGGTAATGTCCTGGACTGGGTTGTTTTTCCCAGCTGAGAGAAGTGAGGTCTTGGAGAGACCAGTACTCTCCAGTTTACTTAGTAAACTGAGTAAAATTACCTTTTATTAGCACCTAGTTCACAGACACCCCAGTGGTTTTCCACCATAGATGCATTCACTTAAACTTTCTCTGGTTTTGCCATAAATTCACTTTATTTATTTATTTTAATTTTCTGGCTTACCACCTTCATAGGTACCTTTGACCCTTGGAATGGACGGCAAAAAAGAAAACAAGTGCTTCAGTTTCCCAGTGAAAACTCATGAGTTCTTTATTCTAAAAGAGGCAGTAATGCCATTTGCTATCTGGCAAGGAAGTGTTTACAAAAAGGAAATGACAGAGGCTGGAGTGGGAAGCAGGAAACTGAAAAGAGGAAATGGTTTTATAAGTCCCCAGAAAATACGTACAGATGGAAGTTGATTAAAAAGGGATGCCCCGTAGGATTCTTTCTCCAAATGTTAAAGCATATCGTTTGGTCAGTACTAACTTATCTCTGGTGTTTCTACATTCTTAGTTTAATGTTGCTAATTTTTAAAGGCAAATCTAAATGCTTCAGAATCCTTGAAACCCTACTGTTGGTCAACAGCTAAATGACTCATGTGAATTAGAATTTGGCAAAGGATAAAAATCAACAGGAACTCTGAGAAACATGCAAGGAACGAAAAACTCCAAGGACTTATTAGAGATTTTACAAGCCAAAGCTAGGCTCCTTTTTTAAAAATTTTTTTATTTTTTTTCTTGTTCATGATCACAAGCCAGTGCAGAGCAGGGAGCAGAACCCGAGGTTCACACATATATTTATTTAGTTAGTAAGACATTCCTATTTTTATAGCTCAAAGTTCTTAACTTTCTTGTTAGCAAATGTTAACAAGGTTTAAAATGTATAAAGTGAGCTGTGGCATGTAAAATATTTTGGCCTATCCTGGCTCCTTCTTCTTCTTCTTTTTTTTTTATACCTATGTTCAATGAAAACGTCCTACTGACAGGCAGAATGTCTGGGCAACTTTATAGATAGTGTTCCCACCTCGGGGCCACAAGGTCACAGATTTGTTCCTGATTCTATTTAAAAAACACTCAACAATGGTAAGTTTGTGTGTGCTTTTATGAGAGGGAGCTGTTTTATATGATCCAGGATCTTAAAGATACTCCAAGGAATCTTGCATGTCTGCTGGGCTGTGAACTGGGAAGGTTGCTGTGGGGCTTGCTGCAACATTGGGGAGCTTCACTGAATCACAAGCAAAGACTGACTGTAATAATTCTCAGACATTATGTCTACTCAAGGCCAAAAAGCACTCTGATTTCATGGTGGTAATCAAAGCGCTTGAAAGGCATTTCAACCTGCTGTTCCAGCATCAGTTTGCCAGTGGTCATAAAATGAAACAAGGCAGAGGGAAAAGAAAAAGAAAAAAGCAGACCCCACTCGAATCACACAGACATTTTATAACTATTTTAGACACTGCAGGCCTTTCCCTCCTGGGTCATGCATCAGTATGGCTTCTGAAAAGTCGCTCTCAGAATCCCCAAAGGTCCCCTAAGTATGGAAGTGAAATAAGCCATCAACACTATAATGAGCAAACACAGGGGCACTCCTGGCAGAAGGGGATTAGGAAATAGCCCAGTTGTGTGGTTACCATGATTTCCTGAGGCATGTTGACAAAAGAACAAAACAGTCCAAACCTGATTCCTGGGTTCAGTTGTTATGTAACCGTAAACAGTGGAATATCCTTTGAGTCTCTGTGTTGTCCCTAAAGTGAGCAAGAAGTGTAAAGGTTTCTTATATGTCGATTTACCATTCAAGAACTTCAAATGGAATGGTAATGTAAAATGTGGCAGTTATCCATCATTCTGTGTAAATAACACATACACAGGTGTCTCACCCATGGGCGCCACACAATCCATGGTTTGAGTGATCATGCTGGAATTGTGCACTCTGTTGGTCTTGCTTCTGTCTCTGACCAGGAATCCCAGATTCCACCCCTCGTGGTAACTTGTTCTACCTATGGTTTGTGAAACTTAGGGATTTTCTAATGTTCTAATCATATACAGACCCCCTGCCTCACAACTTGATTTCCATACATATTCTGGATTATAATTCAGGAGCATGTATGGGTTCACAAGGCCAAGAAGCTGATAACCATCCGTCAAATCCCACTCCTCTGTGGAAAGAAACTAATCTAAAGAAATTGCTGATTCTACAATCCTTCCCCCACAACATATAGGTTAAGTTACCAGCTTTCCTTCCTCTAAAATTGTTTTTCATACATGCCCATACATAACCATCACAAGTAATTAATAAACCTTTCTGCCAAATAATCACAAAGCCAAATTCTTGTGGTAAATAATGTGCTCCCAGTGGCACGGTAACAGCAAAATGGCCCCTTCAGCTTTGAGCCTGTTTCTAGCTCTCTGGCATGATTCCAATACTACAGACATATATTAAGGGAAAGGAATTAGCCAGATCTGAGGGTCTCATCCAGAGAGATCATAGGAAAGATGTGTGACTGAAACATGCCAGGAAGTAGGATTCACTTCTAGACTAGTTTACATGGAATGTTCTAGATTTAGGTTGCAGAGCTTTTGTGTGATTAAGGGAAGTAGTTAATGATAACTATTTCTCACAACTCTTTAGAGTTTTACAGTTCACAGAGCATTTCCTTTTTCTTCTAAATTACCTAATTTGAGCCTTTGAGATGAGATCATGATAAATCCCATTTTAGAGATGAAGAAATAGGTTCTCAAAGGTCAAGTGACTTGCTCAAGGTCTCACAGCTATAACATGTCAGAACTTGTATTCAAGAAATATAGTTCTGATTTTATTTTCATAATAATTTGGCCTTATCAAGGAGATTTGAACAACTCAGTCACAGCACTAGAACAGATATTCTAAACTGGGGAAGAGAAGCCAGGGTAGGGGGAGGCATGTAGAATCATCTAAGGAGTTGTTTGAAACACAAGTGCTTGTCTCCATCTTCCACCTCCTGGAAATGAAAATACGTCTCAGAATTAGGGTCGTTAAATAATTTTGAAAATATTCTTCAGGGAATTCCAATATACACTGCCTGATTGAAGTAACACATCACGTTTTTCTCTTCTGAAATGGAGGCATTTGCTTCACAGATCTTGCTTTGTCAGTCCTCCTCGGTGAGATACACTCACTATACCTATTGTATGAGGGACGACGAATTTTACTCAAGTCTGCCATGAAAGTGAAGAAACTACTGATACGAAGGAGGAAATAAACAATGTCAACTTTCGGGTAACTGATGTGAGGTGGTCCTACGTTCAGCCTGTGAATAAGTATGTATAAAATTGTACATGATAGATAGGATCCTTATCTAAAACAAACAATAAGGTGGTATGTGGATTCATCCTGAACTGGTTCATTTTTTACTTTCTTAGATGATAGCAATAGGTATCCCTATGGTCTTTTCAAACCTCATGGGAAAACAAACAAACAAACAAACAAACCTCTCCCTGTATTCCTGCCCTTTGCAATGTAATTTTTTGCATCTCCTCCCTTCAGGAGGAGAAGTCTTTGTCCATTCCTTAAATCTGTGCTGGCCATTATTACTTTTTTTGTCCAGTAGCTTGTAGGAGAAGTATTATTGTCTGAGCTCTGAGTCTAGACCTCAAGAAGGTCTTGTGGTGCTTCCATTCCTGCTCTGAGACACTGTCCATGTGAATAAATTGAGCTAGTCCGCTGGAGAATGAGAGACCACATAGAGGTAAGGAGCCATCCCAGCTGAGGCCACCCTAGACCAGCCACGTTCTGGCTCACCTGGTTGGCTGCAGAGCCATGAGGGAGTGAACCTACGTTCAGAAGGTAAGGATAATCACTCCATTTCTTGGCACAAAGTCATAAAATTACAAAGTCATATTGCAAGGGGGCGAGGCTACAGGGAGAGGTAGAGGATTGCTGTTACTGTCCACCGTCTAACACACCAACTGCATGGGGTGGCTGTACGTATTAACTAAATCCATGTGATGTAGTTAGAATAGGGTCGGACACAGCATAGAAATGCCTAATAAATATGAACGATTATTACTATTTCTAAAATGCAAGCAAAATATGTAGTTAGCTTATGCCTCTTACTTTTAGGAACTGATACTGACAATTCTCAGAAGCCTGTGGTTCAGTCCAGCAGTACATACAGACACTTCAGTGAGAGAAAATGCAATCCAATCACATATGAAGTGTTAATGTACCCCTATTTTTTTTTCCTAAATTGAAGCACCCCTCCCCCACCGTCCCACTCCCAGGAAAAAAGAAATAATATATGTTGCCCTTTCTGTTCAGGCTTTGATCAAAGGTTTCAGTGGTAAGGATGACTCCTACTTTAAACAACTTGAAAAAATTTTTTTTTATTGCTTCTCAATCCATTGTGTTGCTCTCATGAAATTGCTGAATGACACCAGAGAATATAAAATCCATCAAAGGAATAAGCATTGAATGACATGTGGCGGGGTTTCCAGCTCATCAGAAAAAACTCAGATCAACTTGTTTCTCTGGAGAAAGCTCACATCCGGGGCTGTTCCTGTTGCCTGGGACTCATAAAGCTCCTATCTCCAGGGCACAGGTGAGGCCTTCACATTCCTCGAGAACAACAGCCTGTTCATTTCCTCCGTGGCTATAAAGTGACTTTATTGGACTTCAGTATCTAAAGGAAACAGAGCTCTGGGTCAGAGGGCGCCTTCAGAGAGTCACTGGCCCCATTTAGAGCTTCAAATCTTAGGGATGTTGGTTTGGGAGATGCTCTTGAACTCTTTGAAATGTAGGTTAATTTAAAGTTCAAAGGAAGCTTCCTGGCTCGACCATTGTTGTTGGGGGCAAGATGCATTTATATAGTTAAAAAGTGCTTAGAATTAGCTGTGCAGTATCAGTTGTTGTTAAATGAGGTTACCCTATGATTTAGCAATATATATATTGTTTTGATCCAGGGTGGAAAGCAGTTTTGATATTGAGGAAACCCACTGCCAATTACAAGGGGATTCAGTATTTGACAAGCTCCAGGAATGGTTGGCTTCAACATGCTTTTGCATTCCATACTAACTTCTACTCAGATTTGCATCGGGCAGTCTCAGTTCAGGATAAAAGCATTCCCATATGTGATCAGAGAAGTACATCTTCTGCTGAAAGTATGATTCAGTCTCCTGGTTTGATTCTAGATCTGTGTTTCCTAAAATACGGTCTATGGCACACATGTCTCCAGACGGGATCCAGTAACAAATAGTTCTCTGTGGGAGTTGGTTGGAGAAAAACTGCATATTGTGTTTCTCTGTTGTGCATTTGTAGCACACTTTGGCATATTAAAGGTTTGGAGAAGTCATGCAATACAGAGACATGTTGAATACCAATCCGCTGTTTCCAGAAGATACATAGCTTAAGGAATCCCCTTTGTTTTCTCTTTCAACTAAGTAAAATAAAACATTTTGAGAGATCAAGGAGACTTTGAGAGATCAGTAGATTACCATAATGTATTTCAGAAGCTGTTGTTTTAGGTGTTTAACAGTGAACCATTTTCAGAAAGTGGTAGGCACAAATAATCACGACTTTCATAGCTGTAGACTTTTAGTTATGAATTGTTTTATAATTTAGGTCTTCTGTTAGAATTTGAAGAAGTCTAAACAATGTATTAGAAATCTAAGTGAAAAAAGGTCTGAAACAAATTGTCAAATAAGGTGAAAGTATATATACCTAGGGTATACAACATTGCAGTTACTGAAGGTAGGTAAGCTATGATGTTGGGGGCCACTGTTCCTTCTAGAAATAATTATGAAAGGTAGGGAATTCTTCCCCATGATCTCCCTTGTTCTTAATTACACTCATCTTATTTGTTCTTTTGTTGGATGCTTTACTATTCCAACTAGCCGATATTAGTATGTGTAGTCAGCCTGGATGGATACAATGTTAGTACTCAGATTTCTTTGCCTGTTGGTTCCTCACACCTGTTCTTCCTGGTAGCCCTTTGCCTTAAACCCTTGAGGGCCTCAAGACCAATGTTAGTTAAAAAAAGAAAAAATCAGATGCTACTTTTCCTAAGTTTTTCAGTGTTTAAAAAAAAATCACACATTTGTCTGCATTGTGGATGAAGAGTTTCGATCAGGTTTCTTTGCTTTGGGCTGACATTTTATCATTTCCTCTCGTCTTGATTATGAACTCTAACTAACATTTTTTAAAAGAAAAATAGAAAAATAGACCAAGGATTTTGTTTGTTTGTTTGTTTTTAAACATGATCCATATTGATGATGGGGGTTTGGAAATTAAAAAGGGATCTTTGTAGGTTAGAGATCAATAGTCCTTCTACCTTTCTTCCCTCTAGCTTATTTTCCCTTTTTGGGTTCCTAATAGAGACTATATAAATAGCAACTTACCCTTTATGGTCTTGCTAAAGACAGTGTTGATTTAAATTTTATTTCATGTGACTCTGACATTTGGGTTTTGGGATATCAGCTATGCATCTGGCTGCTCTTATGTAGTGATGTAAATATTGAGACCATCTCAATGAAGGAAACAAATGCCATTTTTTAAATAGCTGGCATTTCTTTTCCTTTTCCCCCCCTATTTCTAAAAATGTTTAATAGAACTATCCCCTCAAATTCAAGACTGAATTCCCAACTGATTTCTCTTTCACCGATTAAGATGAATAAACAAAGAGCCAATTATCAATCACATACACATACCCGATTTTTTTTGTTGAGTTAAATTAAGGCATTTATTGTGCTGAGGAAATTGGCAAGATGTATATGAAAAGATTTTTTTTAAAAAATTATTTTTAAAAAGATTTGTATTTATTTGAGAGAGAGAAACAAAGACCCCAAGAAAGGGAAGGGTCAGATGGAGAAGCAGACTCCTTGCTGAGCAGGGAGCCTGATGCAGGACTCGATCCCAGGACTCTGGGATCATGACCTGAGCAGAAGGCAGTCACTTAACCAACTGAGCCAACTAGGTGCCCTGAAAAGACATTTCTTTCAAGTGAAAGAAGGAGAAGCAGTAGTTGTAAGAGTGGTTATATTCAGATTTTTTGAATTTAATCTGCAGCAAGTTACAGACCCAGAGTCAACTCTTGCATGTATTGTGGGAAATCTAACTAGTGTCACCGACAGCTTTTAAAGTGTTTTGCATAAATTGTTTCACTTTTTGTCGTAATTTCATGTCCCTTTACTATTTCATAAGTACTTCCAATAAGGTAGACTCTGTGGCATGCTTTTTTCTCCTCTAATCCATTCTGAATGACTCAGTGATAAACACTTGAATCTAGTGCCATCTCTTAGAATCTCTTTTATTCCACTGCTGGATTCACTTACTAAGATTAGCTTGATAATTAGAGGCAGGTGTGGGGGTGGAGAAGGGCATGCATGTGCTCATCTTATTTGCAAGTGCTGAGGCCCAAGCTGACTGAACTCTTGGTTTGTGTGTGTGTGTGTGTGTGTGTGTGTGTGTGTGTGTGTGTGCGTGCACACGTGCACGCATGTGTATGTGTGCATGTAGGAGCATGCGTGTGAAAAGGAGAGGGAGACTTTTCATTTGCGTGGCTTGCTTCTTGACTGAAGTTATTTGGTTACTGAGGAACGAATTTAAAACTCAGCTAACTGACTGGTTGTGCATCGTTCTCTTGTGGCTAAATTTAAGGTCAAACTTGCAGTCAGCCATATATCATGTCATATAGACTCTTGGTTCCCAGAATCTGATGATCATCACAGAACATGTAATTTGCTTAAGGAACTTCTCAAAGTTAAGTTGGGGTGGAGCTAAAGGGGAACTTTTGAAAATCTAGAAAATCCCTGAGAATCATGTAAAATAACTGAGTTTCCACCACCAGAATTGATGTATTATCAGGCTGCTCAAATGGTTCAGTGAATATTTACTGAGAAGTTGCCATGCGACAGACAGCAGTGAAATAAAACTCTAGTCCTCTAGGAGCTGATCTCCTCCTAGTGGAAGAGATGCAGAAATATACATAACTGATAGATAACCTAAATAATGCAGGTATATATGTATAAATATATGTAAGCAAAGGCAAATCAAGTTTAGGAGAGTAGAGGTATTAGAGAATATGGTATTCTGGTATTAGAGACTATGTTCAAGAAAACCATATCTGATAAGGTCACATTTTAGGTAATAATTATTTGCATTTTGTTAGTCTCTTTTTAAGGTCCTCTTAAAAACTAAATGCAATATTATAGAGTTAAAAAATTATATATATATATACATCTATGCGAGGAATAGATAAAATATTTTGGCATGTATTTCATCATTTTCTCTCCATGTAGTATATATTGCCTACATTCTACTCTGTCTTGATTTCTTCCTTCAGCTTTAGGTTTTCTATAATAATCAGTGTGGGTCTACAGTGTGTACGTCACTCATGTTAACTGATCTGTAGTGCTCAGTGGAGTGACTGCCTCACAGTTCATTTTAGCATTTCCCCATTGGTGGCCCTTCGTGGTGATTTCATTTTTCCCCCATCACAAGCAATGCTTCAGCACACTTCCTTGGGCCTCTTTACGGACACGTGGATGATTTGCTCTGGGTATGTATTTAGAAGTAGAATTACTAGGCTATAAGAAAGGGTTTTTCTTAGGGCACCTGGGTGGCTCAGTGGGTTAAGCCACTGCCTTTGGCTCAGGTCATGATCTCAGGGTCCTTGGATCGAGCCCTGCATCAGTCTCTCTGCTAAGCAGGGAGCCTGCTTCTCCCTCTCTCTCTCTGCCTGCCTCTCTGCCTACTAGTGATCTCTGTCTGTCAAATAAATAAAAATCTTTAAAAAAATAAAAAAGAAAGGCTTTCTCTTTTTTCTTTCTCTTTTTTTTTTTGTGGGTTTCTTTATTGTTGTTATGTTTAATGCAGACTCCAGAATCTCCTCCCAGATCCCCTGAATCCCAATATCTGAGAGCAGGACTTGGGCATTTGTATTTATAAAAAGCATTTTGCGAGATTTAGATGCAACTTCCCAAGGGACCAATGTTTTGAAGTCCATGGCTCTGGCCCACATGAATCCGTCCCACACATGAATTCATAATGGAATGAGTGATGAATAGGCACTTCTGGCAGCGAGAACAAATTTTGGCGCTTGGTCCATTAGGCCGTAGGAGTGGATACTGTTGGTGTCCTCCCAGATACCCTTTACTGGCTTGCTCACCCATCTGTCAACTGCGGTGAGCGCCAGCTGCCCTGGGCTCACAGCTGCCCCATCTCTGGAGAACTGCCCTCAGCAGGAAGAATCTGCCTGAAGGTTATGACCCTATTTGCCCCTCTCATAAGCTCAGCTCACGAATGACCAACATTGGGGTATAAAGAGCTAGTTCTCCTGCCTCAACGGGAGATCATTCTGTGGTTCAGTTCAAAGTGCTAAGCTAGGCTGGACCCAGTCTCAAGTCCACTCCTCTGCCTCCTCCTGCTTTCCTTACTCACCTTCATGTGCACTTTTTTTTTTAAGATTTTATTTATTTATTTGACAGACAGAGATCACAAGTAGGCAGAGCAGCAGGCAGAGAGAGAGGAAGGGAAGCAGGCTCCCCACTGAGCAGAGAGCCTGACCCGGGACTCAATCCCAGAACCCTGGGATCATGACCTGAGCTGAAGGCAGGGGCTTTAACACTGAGCCACCCAGGCGCCTCTCATGTGCACCTTTTTAAAGTCATGCTTTGAGGGAACCTATGCCAAGATACTCCTTTACTTTCTGTTCTATTGCTTTCGTTTGCCTTCTTTCTTTTTTGCCACTCCCTTAGCTCATACTTATCTGTTCCACGTCACCTATGAAGAAGACCAAAAACTAAGCAGTGATTTTCATTTGAACTTACCTTTAAGAGATGCACTGAGCCCATTCTGGAGCAAGGACCTGAAGCTCCATCATGCCTGAATTGTACCCTGCCATTTGATAGGCTGGTGGACTGTTAAGAGCCTGAGCTCTTGGTTCGATTAACCAAGTAATGTTGGGCTTCCCTAGCTCCTCGCAGCTTCTCCTGAGTCCTCTGAATCACTCAAACAGTCACATGGTCAGTGACGATTTCCTATGAAACAAATGCACTGCCCACTAGAAATGAAGACAGAACGGCTGCCTCTCTTGTGCTTCAGAGGCATTTTACTCAATGGGATTGAATCAGCCCCATTTGGACTTGGAGTCCTGTGGCAAATCTCCCACCACCTCTCTGTAGGCATAGCCTCCTGCAACATCCTTTAGCTAGAGAGTTTGCTGTCATAGATGTTAAATAAGTATGTGGCCGACTTACCCTTATTTGATTATTATAGTAGTAGTAGTAGTAGTAGTAGTAGTAATAATATGTAGGCCTTGGAGCTCTAAATCAAGCATTCATCTAGGTTTTGAAGTCACAGCCAGGAAGTAAATCCTGAGGCCCTTACGAATCAGCCCTGTTTCAAAGGGAGTGGCAGAAGGGCTTGAAAGATAAACCTCTTTCTCTCCAGGAGGCTATTATAGGGGTGTGTTGGGCACACTCACAAACCCTATCTTGCCCCAAAGAGCAAAAGCTTGTAGCCTCCAAGGATGTGGACTGGATGGAGAGAGAAGTGGAGACCTCCTAGGGAAACCATAGGTTTGGTTATGCCCCAGAGAGCTTTATGTCCAATAAGAAATGTGATTCTGAGCCACAAGTTGTTAAAGAGAGAATTATCTGGCCTGCCTGGCAACTCAGATCTAATCCTCCCATGGCTGTGACCCCACAATTGCAGCCTGGGCAACTACCCCAAGTTGACAGGCACAGATGTGCTTTCACAGGTAGAAAGGGATTATCTCAATCCCGTTGCCTTTGTTCATATCTTCACTCAAAATTTTCCATCCTGCAGGGTTTGACAGAGAAAATTGGTTGTAGTCCTGCTTGTAAGTCCCTGCCTTTGTTAGGGGGAGGATTCATCTCAAGTCCCCACTACAATAAACTTGTTGTAAATAATAAGTAAATTTTGTTTGTTGATACATAGTGTTATAAACAACAAATAAAATCCTCCAAGATCTTTGCTACTGCAGTAAACCTGGGGTCCCATGTAGATGATTCATCCTCTATACTAGAACGCAGTTTGTGCTTACAAGTGCAAACCTTCTGAATCTGTGGTCTTTGGGAATCTGGATTCCTAACCGCTTAGCCAATTAAAAACAAAAAACAAAAAACAAAAAACAGCTATTCTTATTAGCTGAATTTTAGTTCCTGGAATTTAATATTTGCTTTTATGGTCCTTCAGTATTTGCCAAAATTCTGCATAACTGAACTCCTAGGTATAAGCCTTCTTTATAGACACGAAATTCCCAGTATTTGTCTTTTAGAATGTGAAGTTTGTTGTCTTTGCTGTCTTAGACTTTGAAATGGAAACATATTAGTTAGCATCTCTTAAGAGAGTGTCTGGTCTCCAATTCTGGTTCTACTAAAGCATGAAATTCTTGGATAAATTTGCCATGAGTTTCCATCAACCCAGCCAAGTCTTTACTCTTCCACATGGGTGACCTTTTAGGCCCCTGGTGTCCTATTCTTGGTTGGTGTGAAGATTAATATAAGAAGTGCTTGGAGAGCCAAGAAGCTACTTTACTGAATGACTGTATTATTATTACGGTTAATTTATTTCCGTAATGAGTTTCTTGTCATCTGAGCTAATGACACAACCTCATTATTAGTGTTTATAAAGGACCTAAAGGAGTAACAGTGGGACAGAGGTGGGTTGGCACTCCTAATTCCTAACTATTTCTGAGATTTCTCATTTATTTCTATTGTCACAAATCAATCTGATTTATATCCAGACACATAAACTCAAAATTCTCTTCCTACATGTCACAAGACTGATGTTCAGAAACCCAGGGTAGGGTACTGCAAGGAGAACCCTGGGATGGAAGAAATATCCATTCTCCAGTTTCATACGTCAGTGTTCTCTCTGTTTTGTCAGGTAGACTCTGTTGAAGCTAATCATTTAGAGTCAAATTTTATTTGGAAGAGGACTATAAAATGCTCTCCTGTAATATAGCAGAAGAAGCACTGATAAGAAAAACTGAATCTGTGATTTGCCTGTGACTTGTTTCTTTTCCTACTAACTTAACATAGGCCACCCTGCCTAGCACAGCAGGATGGCCCTGTCTTCAGCCCTACACCCCTTCCTGCCACCACTCCTCAGAGTGACAAATTAGGGCACAATAGGCAAGAACAAATTGATTTCTTAGTATGTCATCAAGATTCTGGGGAGAGAATGGAGGGTTTAAATAAATTTCTTCTAATTGTAGGGATGGTAGAGTCGTCAAATACAATTTCATTTGAGTTCCTAAATCTCTCCCAAGACTATCTCTGTCTTAACGTGTAGACAGATCCACAAATGGGGGGTTAACCAGGCAGTGCCCTTCGGGGAAGACCTTGATTTTTCTCTGTAACACCTAGTTTGTCTTCATAGGAACCGTAACCATTAGAGTCAGATCACCATGCCAGTAGCCAAGCCACATATGTTGCTTTTAGAGAGCTTAATCTTGTGACATCTTCAATGTGCCCTGTAGTTCTGGCCGGAGTCCATCAAAGAAGGTGCAAAATGTGATTTTTTTTTTAATTTAAATGACGTGGGGTATAGAATATAAACATTTTCGAGTCAACATTAGCCCAGATTAGAAAACAACCTTGTCTGCCCCCTTCAATACTTCCTCACTGGAGTCTCATCTTCAGAGCATCTGAGAGGGTTTGCTCTTCTGAGTCCAAACCCTCAGCATCCTTACTGTCACACATGAACCCTTCTCTCTAAGCTTTCGTGGCCTGATACCTGTCCACACAATCAGAACATAGGAGTTGTCAATGCTCAACAGGGAGTGTGATGACTCACTAAGCCCTGCAATACAGGCTT
Organism: Meles meles; assembly: GCF_922984935.1. Taxonomy (NCBI): domain Eukaryota; kingdom Metazoa; phylum Chordata; class Mammalia; order Carnivora; family Mustelidae; genus Meles; species Meles meles. The sequence goes on from NC_060081.1 coordinate 46,219,792, forward strand.
TTGTGTCTGGAGACCATTTTTAGTGGTTTACATTACCAGAAGCGTAATGTAAACGTACTTGTCCTCCTGGTCAAATGCTCACATGTTTCTTTAGATTCTTGCAGAGCCCTAATTCTCTGTCCTTTTTTGACCATGCTGTGAACATGTGGACCCAGCCTCCCCCTGGATCCATGTGGCTTTGCTTTCCCGATCAATCATTTTATCATTTTCCTTTTCTTTTGTATAATTTTTACAAGGAGAGTGGTATTTCTCTGTTCCTGAAATGCTGACAAATGGTGAAATAGCTGTATTTTTTTTTTCATGTGGCTGCTGTTTTAGAAGCCAGAAACAAACCAGAGGAATGAGGGAAATATTTCAGCTATTAAGGAGGTACTGGCTCCAGAGAGGCAAGCTAGGCAGCTGGCACAGCATGGCATACCCCAGGGCAGAGGGTTGGAAATGTGATTATTTGACTAAAGAAGCAGTAGGAGAAATATTTGCCAAGAAGGAGTTTCAGAAGCTCTGCTTGAACATGAGTTTCAGGAAGTAGAATGCTTTAGTTAGATGGCATTTCTCTTACTGTAGCTGACAGTGGGCTGGCTACCTCCCTACCTGCAGATGGTGCCAGGGTGTTCCGCTTAAAGAAATAACACTGGGGCAGCTGGGAATCATTTATGGTGCTCCATTGTTGCTGAAAAGAGGATGGCAAATGCGAAGGTGTGACATAAGAGTTCCTCTCCAACTAGAAGAGTGAGCCACCCCTGTATAATGGAGGGGTCACACTGAGGACTGGTGAAGACTTATTTACTTCCTCGTAACAAGTTACCTTCAAGTTAATGACTTAAAACACTAATTATCTCCATTTCTGTGGGTCACAGTTTACCTTAAACATGCTCTCTGAGGCCGTCTTCAGTTCCAGACCTGACCTGGGAGGATTTGATTCCGAGATCACTCATGTCACTGTTGGCAGGCAAGAGGTCCTTGCCAGCAGTTGCTGGAGTTGGTTACCTCATTGACACATTGGCCTCTCCATAGGGTTACTCATAGAATGAAAGCTTACTTCCTTCAGAACAAGCATTCCAAAGACAGAAAAACAAAAAAGGAGAAGTAGGATATGAGGGACAGAAGCCATAGTCCTCTTGTAACCTAGCTTTGGAATTGACAGCCTATCAATTCTACTGTGTTCTCTTTATCAGAAGTGAGTCAAGAAGTCCAACATACACTCATGGGGGGAAAGGCTATATAAGTGTATGGATACCAGGAGATGTGGGTCATTGGTGTCTAACTTAGAGGCTGTCTACCACAGATAGTAACCATATTCCATTTAAATGGATGCCAAAATTATTTCCCACTCTTCAGTATATGAATGTTATTGGCATGAGGTGAAATCATTGTTTTGAGAAAAAAACAAAACAAAACTAGTTGATTGTATGGATCATAGTCTTCCCTTAGCATATGGTTTTGGTTAATGGCAAGTGGCTGGTGTGGAGGCAATGAGAGAATACTTTATTAATCACACAGATGTGTGCGATAGAGTCCTTAGCTCTAACTCAGGATGGTGGGAGACCAGGTGTAAATGTTTCACTGTGTTCCTCTGTGGAATGGGCATGGTGATGAGAAATCATCTTGGTAATCTTCAGCTAAATGAGACATGCCAGGCTAGAGTAGAGCTGCCTCTAGAAAAGAGCTTATATCACTAACCTAATGCCTAGGCTCTAGGTTCTTCCCATTATAGGGCAAAATTTACTGTGCGTATGAGTGTTTATATTGACTGTCAATGCAAACAGATACGTAGTTTTGTGAGTCATTTGCTAACTTTGATTATGACTTATGGAAAAATGGTAAGAGCTTAGATTAAAAGGCATATTGTTTTCTTAACATATGAGCTCCCTGACAATATTTGCCAGATGATTAACTACAAAAGGGGCTCTGTCCTAGTAGAATTTATAGTAAAGAGCATCATAAAACATTAAGGTTGATAAGGACTTTGAGATCAGTTTCCTCAACTCCTTCATGTTGTGGATAAGGAGAAGGGTCAGAGCTGAGAATGAACTAGAACACTAATTCACTGCTTTACGTATCATAGGCTACTGTGCCCATCAGTGGCACAGTATTTAGGAAGGCAGAAGGAGAAAAAGATGGCCTTACTTTTCCTGTAGTGATGTGGAAAATCAGTCAGGTTGGGAGACCTTTTCCAAATAATACTTTTAAGTTAACTCCTATAGGGTTTATAGCTATATTTTCAGAAACTAGTCTAAAGCATACGAGGTGCTCAGTAGAGGGGTATAGTTCTTGATGATAACTAACCAATGGCAAACTGCCCACAGTGGTTGCTAAGCGAGTGATGGTCTTAATGGCTTCTAGACTCTGGTGAACTGCATATTCAGGTTTAGAAACCCATTACAGGGACTAGATTGATTTTTGCAGTCAGTACTGTGTGGTCTTACTGAGAGGATGTCAGCTTTGAGAGTGATTAGGATGTAAAAGTTAAGGCAATATTCAAGGACGGCATGGGAAATTTGAACTAGAAGCAAAGAGGCATTAGTTCTGGAACCACTTTTATTTCAGAGGTCCAATTTAGGAATTAAAAAAAAAATCTCGGGGCGCCTGTGTGGCTCAGTGGGTTAAAGCCTCTGCCTTCGGCTCGGGTCATGATCCCAGGGTCCTGGGATCGAGCCTCGCGTCAGGCTCTCTGCTCGGCAGGGAGTCTGCTTCCTCCTCTCTCTCTGCCTGCCTCTCTGCCTACTTGTGATCTCTGTCTGTCAAATAAATAAATAAAATATTAAAAAAAAAATCTCTGGCCCAGTTCTGTACCTTTCATAAGTGATAGTTGAATTTTGGGCAAACTACTGGTATGGGCTATTTTTTTTTAATCTATAAAATTAAAAAATTACATCAGTGACTCCCAATCAGCACTGATATCATACCATTATGCAGGAGGGTATATATAAAAATTTCTGAGATGGTACAGGAGAAAACATGTAGATAGAAAAAAAAACATTCCTCAGTTCTAGTTGTCAGAAGAACCAACCTTCCTGAATGGAGATAAAGCATGATAGTAGAGTTTCCAGATAGAAAATTGGATGGCAAGGGGACTTGGCTAGAAATACACTGAGAGACTTTGCCTTGATGATCTCCATTCTTTCCAGTCCTAAAATTTGGAGTCAGTGAGTAAAGAGGGACAAGGTCATTCAAGGAAACAATGTTAGAACAGAGAAAGTACTGGGGAAGGAAAAAGTTGGCCCCAGCTAAGAGTGGCCTGAAATGTCAAGATTGGACACTGGCAAGCAGAAACAAGGTTTTCAAACAAAGAACATTGAAACTAGAAGCTTCCACCTACCTGAGTTCGAAGAAAATCAAGATCCCAACTCCAGCGATCTTTCATGGCAGGTCTACTCTCGTCTACCAGTGTTATTTCCAGGACTAAATGTCACTTTCAGGTTCCAAAGTTTATAGCCCAAAGGAGCTTAATCTAAGGAAGTGGTTCAAGAATGTATTGGTCTCCAATGTAAAGCCAAATTGAATTGTTATTGGCATTAATGTTGAATGGCAAAAAGTATCACTTCAGTTATTAAATGTTTTTAAAAAAATTACATTAACACACCTATGTTTTTTGAAGGGAAGGCAAATAGAATATTTTAAAATGACTTCCATTTTATTTGAAATGATGCCATCTTTTTTATACACCCAGTAGCATTTTCAAAAACCTAAAATAATTTTATATTTTGATTTATTATTTATTCTGTACCAAAATCTAAATTCTAGGTAAATGTACAGCACATCAGAACTTTGGCTTAAGAACAGGAGACTTGAACTGATCACCCTGCCATAAAAATACATGGAGATATTCTTCTGTGACCAGAGGGTGAGTTTGAAGCAATATTTTCTTTTACCTACAGCTGGCTTAAGAGAAGGAAGGAGAAAACAAAGTCTGATAAAGGAATAAGATGTTTATAATGGAAAGGGAAATAACAGAGTGTATAGGGAAAACTGGCCTTGAAATAGGCAGTCCTGTATTCCAAGATCCATGGACAAGTCACTCACTAGATACTGATCATATTCCTGAGGCTCTCTGGCTGTTAATTACATTATTTCTTATAACTGTAAGTTTACAATATTTTTAGAAATTAGAGAAAATAAATGTATGTTCAGCCTAGAAAAGTTGTAAAAATACCACTAATGTAATTGTTCAGAAAACCCACCTAAAATTTGGGATTTGGACTTCTACCTTCTAGTCTTTTGCTCTGTGTGTAGGTCAAGGTGGTTGTGTGGTGTGTGTGTGTGTGTGTGTGTGTGTGTGTGTGTGTGCATGTGTGATGCTTTCTGAAGAAAAATTAGGGGAAAGCAGTTTTGTAGTATAATTCATTCAATTAAATATACATCATGAGCTGTTTTCATGTCTTTATACATTATCATAGAACTTGATTTAAATTTTTATTAAATGAGTTTAAGATTATGTTTGAGTTTATAAAATGAATTTATTATAATACATGTGTACATAAATAGATATATGTGTATGGATGGTTGAATATATACATATTCATTCTCTTCAGGTTGTTTCTAAGTCTCCACAGAATTAGTAACAGTCCAATGACTGCACTGTGTTCCTAGCTAAATGTCTGTAGATGATCTAATAGGGGAAGGTATGAGGAGAATGTGTGTTTCTGGAAATGTGGGTATACATAACTAATATATACACTTGAATTTTTTCCACATTTGAATCTTTAAGAGTGTGGAAATCGCGTCTTGTTGGATTTAGAGAACAGCTAAGGCTGATTACTTTAAGAACATTTTACATTGGTTTAAGTAGTGGATGGAGACAGCTTTTTCTGAATAGGGCCATGCTCCTGGGTGGCACTGGGAAGACTATATTCCTGTGAAAAATAAAGGACATTGTGGAAAGAGAGAAAAGATTAAGAAACCTCTATCATAAAAGCCCTGTAATACTGAAGACCCTACAACTAAAAGTATTAGAATGGAAAGAAATTAGAAAAGATTGTGTAAAGAATAGGAACTTAGGCAAGTTAGAGAATCAGAGAAAATTCTAAGTAGAATTCCTACATTTCCAGTTGTACTAAGAAACAAGATGATCATCATCTTTTGCTTCGACTGTCGCTCCTCTGCCCTGAACTTAATGGCTTGGTGTAAATTACCTTCTTATAAATATGTTCATGCTCCCTGCTTCCTTGCCATACCTTTCTCTTGTTGCCCATCATGTTCTTTTTCATTGGTTCTTCCTGAATCAATCATATAATAATACTTAAGAATAAACTCAAGTGCTAGTTATTATTATTTTTATGTTCAATTAGCCAACATAGAGTACATCATTAGTTTTTGATGTAGTGTTCATTAGTGGCATATAACACCCAATACTCATCACAACACATGCTCTCCTTAATATCCATCACCTGATTACCCCATTCCCCCACCTTCCTTCCTTCTGTAACCCTCAGTTTGCTTCCCAGAGTCCAGTTTCTCATAGTTTGTCTCCCTCTTTGATTTCTTCCCATTCAGTTTTCCCTCCCTTCCCCTATGGTCCTCCATGCTATTCCTTATGTCCCACATGTGAGTGAAACCATACAATAATTGTCTTTCTCTGCTTGACTTATTTCACTAGGATAATCCCCTCCACTTCTACAAGCTCCAGATTTTAAGGAAGCCATGCCTAACCTCCCACAAGGTCCTGTGTCTGCTTCTGTTAATTCTTCTACTGCATGATAATGAAACTTTGCCTCTGTGTATATATCTTTGTGTTGAACTTCTTGAAGGAGGGATTTAGCCTAATTCATCTTTGTAATTCTGATGTCTAAGATAATATTTAGAATATTACAGACACTTATTTATTTAATGGAAGCTGGACACATACAGAATAAATAGAAAATAATTGTGTAATACAATTTCTATAATAAATTTCTACAATAAAGCTGGACACATACGGAATAAATAGAAAATAATTGTGTAATAACTCATTAACTTAAATTTATTTGAATAACTTAAATCAACTACCATAATAGTAGATGAGGGAGGATTGCCAGATCAAGTATATTTGATGGTGGTTTGCTTCTGGTTTTATTTTTGTTTTGTTTTTTAAGCTCACACAGAATGAGTTTGCTTGGTTAGTTAAATTGATAGTGCATTAATTGAATGCCAGCTGACAGAGTTGGCACAGAACCCCGAGGAGTGCAATTAACTGTTAAAATGAGTCTTCAAGTAATGGCTGAGCACAAGTCCAGTATGGAAAGGTCACTTTTCCCAAAAGAGCAATTTTTTAATCCCCTGAGACAGAACTCAAGATGTTTTATTCCATTTCTCCCTATACAATTGGCTGTTTTAACCTCAGTGAGTCCCTCAACTACTTTCTTATTTGAAAAATGAGTTAAGTACCTTAATAAAGAAAATAAAGAGATATAAATAGGTATCCATAGAGATAAGATTAATGTACAGATTGTTATTGGTATTTCCCCTGAATGACCTCTCAAAGACAAGTTCAGGGTCAGTATTCAGTCTTGTGAAAATTGCCACAAGAATTGCTGGACAACAGTTCTTAGTTCAGTAAAATAATCAAATAGGTATTTCCTAAGGATCATATTCACTTATTTCATATAAATCAGTTGTTTTACAGAAATGAGGAAAATATCTATGGCCATGGTGACAGTTCATCTGTACTAGAAATGTGCAAGGAAATTTTTCTCTTGAAAATTTGACCTTCATTTAGAAAGCTGGGGTTCCAATTTATTTATCGGTCTGCCTTATATATAAATCTCACAAAGATAAAGAATATAAGCATACCACTAAAGAAACTCATCACACTAGGAAGGAAGAAAGCAAGAGAAGAAAGGAATGAAGAGGAATTACAAAAACAACTAGAAAGTAATTAGCAAAATGACAGTAAACACATACCTATTGATAATTACTTTAAATGTAAATGGACTAAATATGTCAATTAAGAGATGAAGTGGCTGAATGAACGAAAAAACAAGACCCATCTGTATCCTGCATACAAGAGATTCACTTTAGATGTAAGGGCACACACAGAATGCAAGTGAAGGTATTCCATGCAAATGGAAACCAAAAGGAAGATAGCTATATTTATATCAGATAAAATAGACTTTAGAACAATAACTGTCATAAGAGATAAAGAGGGCATTACATAATGATAAAAGGGTCAGTCCAACAAGAGGATATAACAGCTGTAAATGTTTGTACACCTAACATTGGAACATCTAAATATATAAAGCAAATATTAACAAACTTAAAGGGAGAAGTAGACAGCAATGCAGTAATAGCAGGAGACTTTAATACCCCACTTAACACTTACATTAATGGATAGATCATCCCAGCAGAGAATAAGCATCAGCCTTAATTGACATGTTGGATCAAATGGACTTAAAAGATATTTACAGAATGTTCCATCCAAATGTAACAGAATTAAGCATTATTCTCAAGTGCACTGGGACATTTTCCAAGAGAGATTAAATGTTAGGCTATAAAACTTAGTCTTAAATAAACTTAAGAGGATTGATACCTTTCAAACATCTTTTCCAACCAAATTGGTATGGCACTAGAAATTACTCAAAACTGGAAGATTCACAGATATGTGGAGATTAACAACATGCTACTAAATAACCAGTGGGTGAAAAAAGAAATCACCCCAATGTTTATAGCAGTTATGTCCATAATATCCAAACTACAGAAAGAGCCCTAATGTCCATTGGCAGATGAATGGATAAAGAAAATGTGATGTGTACACACACACACACACACACACAAATATTATGCAGCCATGAAAAGATGAAATCTTACCATTTATAATGATGTGGGTAGAACTAGAGTTTATTATGCTAAGTGAAATAAATCAGTCAGAGAAAGACAATTATCATAATATCTCACTGATATGTGGAATTTGAGAAACAAGGTAGAGATCATAGGCGAAGAGAGGAAAAAAATGAAACAAGAAGAAACCAGAAAGGGAGACAAGCCATAAGAGACTCTTAATCTCAGGAAACAAACTAAATAAAGGTTGCTGGAGTAGAGTAGGGGGGTAGGGATGGAATAGCTGGGTGATGGACATTGGGGAGGGTATGTGTTGTGGTGAACACTGTGTATTGCATAAAACTGATGAATCACAGACCTGTACCCCTAAAATAAATAATACATTATATATTAATAAGAAAAAGAAATCAAAAGGCAATTCCAAAGATCCCTTTATACAAATGAAAATGGAAATATAGCACACCAAAATTTATGGATTGTAGCAAAAGCAGTCCTAAGAGTAATAATGATTAAATGTCTTCCTTAAGAAATAAGAAAATTTTCAAATAAACACCTAACTTCACACCTCATGCAACTAGAAAAAGAACACATGAAGCCAAAGTTAGTAGGAGGAAGGAAAGAGCAAAGATTAGAAATAAATGAAACAAAGACTAAAAACACAAAGACAAGATTAATGAAACTAAGAGCTGATTCTTTGAAAAGGTAAATAAAATTAACAAACCTTTAGCTAGCCTCACCAAGAAAAAGGGAGGACTCAAATAAAACCAGAAATGAAAAGAGGAGATGTTATGGTTGATACCACAGAAATAAAAAGGATCATATGGGATTACAACAATTCTATACCAAAAGTTGGACAACGTAGAAGTGGACAAATTCCTAGAAATGTACAACCTATCAAGAGTGAACAGACTGGCTACTCACAAGGAGATTGACTCAGTAATCTAAAACCTCCCAATAAGCAAAGGTCTAGGACCAGACAGCTTTATGAGTGAATTCTACCAAACATTCAAAGAAGAATTAATACTAATCCCTCTCAAACTCTTCAAAAAACAGAGGGGAAAACTTTCTCAAACATTTTATGAGGCTAACATTACCCTGATACCAAGGCTAGACAAGGATGCCCCGAGAAGAGTACAGGCCAGTATCTATAATGAACATAGATGCAAAAATCCTCAACAAATATTTGCAAATTGAATTCTCCAATAAGCTAAAAAAAAAAAATCATACGCTAACATTAAGTGGAATTTATATCTAGGGATACAAGAATGGTTCAACATCCTTAAGTCAGTCAGTGTGATATGTCACATTAACAAAACAAAGAATAACAATCACATGATCATCTCAATAGATGCAGATAGAGCAGTTGACAAAATTCAACAATGCTTTGTGATAAAAAGTCTCAACAAAGTGGCTATAGAGAAAACATACCTCAACACAATAAAGGCCATATCTAACAAGCCCATAGCTAACATTGTACTCAGTAGTGAAACGTTAAATAGGTTTTTGTCTAGATTCAGAAATAAGACAAGGATGTCCACTCTTGCCACATTTATCCAACATAGTATTTCAGGTTCTAGCCAGGGTAATTGGTCAAAAAGGAAGGGAGGCTGGGGCGCCTGGGTGGCTCAGTGGATTAAGCCGCTGCCTTCGGCTCAGGTCATGATCTCAGGGTCCTGGGATGGAGCCCCGCATCCGGCTCTCTGCTCAGCAGGGAGCCTGCTTCCCCCTCTCTCTCTGCCTGCCTTTCTGTCTACTTGTGATCTCTCTGTCAAATAAATTAAAATCTTCAAAAAAAATTGTGGTGTACACATATACAATGGACTATTACTCAGCCATAAAAATAATGAAATCTTGTCATTTGCAACAATATGGATATGAACCTCAAGGGCATTATGTTAAGTGAAATAAGACAGATAAAGACTTTTTGAAGACTTTTGATCACTCTTTAGTGAAATCTTAAAAGTGAACAAAAAACCCCCAAGTTCATGGATACAGAAGGTAGAATGGAGTTGGAATGGGGAATGGGAGAAATGGATGATTTTTTTTTTTTAGTTTAAATAAGTTGAATAAAAAAATTCAAATACATACACATTGTTTGATTCACCATTTTAAGATCTTGGCTATTGTGGGTTTTTGAATATTTTCCATATACAGTAAGAAGAGAAATATTAAATGAAAAGAGATGAAAATCTCTAGAAAAGTCAAAATATGTAAGAATTATTACTCTTTCACTCACAGACTTTATCAATAAAAATAAAGCACTTAAATGCATTGATGTGCTTTAAATACCCTATCATTATAAATTACTTCCTATGTTCTCAGGCCTAAAGATTATTGAAGATCCTGATAAAAAATTAAAGTCATGTGTCATTCTGAAATAAAAGTGTGCAGATGTTTAGAGTATGTTCACCAAAGCATGCAAAAGTACTGCTAATGTGTATTAATTCTTACTTAAATTGTCTTCCTAAATACAACTGAGATATCCCCTCTATTCATTTTTACCTAAGGAGAGAAAAGTCATATTTCATGTGTTGTACTGGTCTGACTTTTTAATAATTCAGACTTAACCTAACTTGTTTAACAAATCCTGGAGAAGAACTCCTCTTGCTTTGTTTTGTGGAACTGTTTGGTAGTTATCATATCAAAACTCCAAAGGCAGAAACTTTGGATCCTACTGACATTTTCCTTTCCAGTCCATTACCTCCAGGGCATGGCGCTCCTGAGATGGCCCTGCCAGGCCACAATGCCAAGTTTGCTCTGTAGCCTAATAGCTTGAGCATTTTTGTTCTATCGTGTGATTGGAATTCTTTCCTTCTCCATATCTACTCTGTAGAGTTTCTGCGGTGTCACCAATCTAGTGTGGCAACGTGAAACTCCAGAAAACTGCCTCTTGGCATTTCTTATTTCCCTTTTGTGAATGTGGAGGTCTGGTTTCCATACGATCTTCCTCTTGAAGGCCAGTATCTCCTATGCTCTTAAATCTTCTAGTGTTTTACAAAGTCTGAGAAAACTGTTGCTTTTTCTCTTTGCTGACGTTCAGTAAGGCCATTTGGCATAATATGATAAGACACAGTGTGACATCTAACCCCTGATTACTTCTGAGAATAGACCCAGCGCTTTCTCAGTAGTTTGTTTCAATAAAATGAATGAAAAATATTATACTTAAAATTACAAATAATCTACATGGATAGAGGAAATTACAGTAAAATTGGTGGTAAGATTATCTAAAGGCAAATGAAGTATTCAAGATGAAGTAATATGTTCAGGTCTTTTTGACTTTTAAGAGTTCATCTATCCTAGAAGAAAACAGAGGGTTAAGTTCCTTGACATTGGTCTTGGCAGTTACTTGTTGGATTTGACACCAAAATCAAAGCTACCAAAAGTGAAAGTTAACAAGTGGGGAACCTCAAACTAGAAAGCTTCTGTTCAGCAAAAGAAGCCATGAACAAAGTGAAAAGGGAGGCTGTAAAGTTAGAGAAGATATTTGTAATCCCCATGTCTGATAAGGGGTCAGTCTGATAAAATATACTAGGAACTCATATAGCTCAAGAGCAAAATAATGCATAACTCAATTTAAAAGTGGGCAGATGGGGTGCCTGGGTGGCTCAGTGTGTTAAGCCTCTGCCTTCGGCTTAGATCATGATCTCAGGGTCCTGGGATCGAGCCCTGCAACAGGCTCTCTGCTTAGCAGGGAGCCTGCTTCCCCCTTTCTCTCTGCCTGTCTCTCTGCCTACTTGTGATCTCTCTGTTAAATAAATAAATAAAAATCTTTTAAAAAATTTTAAAAAAATGGGCAGATGGACTAAACAGGCATTTTTCCAAAGAGATAAACGCAGATGGCCAACACGTACTTGAAAAGGTGATTACATTGGTAATCATGGAAGTATGAATCAAAACCAGAATGAGATACTACCTCACCACTATTAGGATGGCTATTATCAAAAAACAAAACACACACAAGCACACACATATACAAACAGCTGCTGATGAAGACATGGAGAAAAAGGAACCCTTGTGCACTGGTAGTAAAAATGTATATTGGTGCAGTCACTTTTGGAAAACAGTATGGAAAAATAATGAAAATGGAATCACCGCAGGATCCAGCAATTCCACCTCTGAGTATTTATTATTTATTTTACTTACAACTTTATATCCTGGAGGACATGAAGTGAGTGAGGGTAAGAGGTTAAGTGTGTTTGCTATTATGAGCATGGCAGATGAGCACATTCTCCTTTCTGTTTTGTTGAACAATGTCCATGCACAGATGAAGGGGGCTACTTTGTAACCAGCTGGGACCAAAGAAACTCAGTGTTCCATGAGACTCATTGATACTTACCTTCTCTCCCCATTGATTCAGCCACCTCCTGGATATCTTGGTGTCTCCATCTACTGTTGTATTGACAGAGCACCACAATTTACAATTCCCAGCTACTCTGCAGCAATTTAATGGGCTAATTTCTTTCCACCTCAGAAAGGTAGGTTATTTTTAGATGGACCATTTTACAGAAAGAAAAAGAGGTAACAAGATTATAGGAACTTTTGAGTCATAGTGTATGTCTGAATTTACAATGGAGAATTCCCCTCCCTGGCCCTTCTAGTGAAGATTTGAATGAAAATTTAATCTCAAATCTTATAGTATGGCAATGTTAAAGAACTAAAAGTTAATAGTCATAGTCATCGTGTATCACTCTCTGCAATTAATCTCTTGCTTCTTTCCATATTCCCTGCAGATGTTTCAACCATTAAGCTCCATTTAACTATGGAGATTTACTACCTTTGTTGTGTGGGACTGAGTCACTGAACAGTAGCATGGGGTAAAGACTCTTTTCTTTTGTTACCTGATAGAATCAGAAACGCTTAAAAAAAAAAAAAGACTTCAAATCTCAGCATTTTTATTATTAATACTGGGCCCTAAGTAACAACAGTAGAGTCCACTGTGATCACAAACGGGAAAGGTCTTAGGGCTTATCAAGCCTATTTCCTTCACTTTAAAGAGAATCAAGTCCAAACAGTTTGAAGGTGTTGTGAAGCCATTCTCTAGAGATTGTTCCCTTTCCAAAATTGGGTAAGACTGAAGGCTTCTACCGAGTTAAACTTTGGATTGCCCTTGGTTTATTCCTAAAGCATGAATCGGTAAAAGATGTGTGATACAATGGTGAAGGAAGGTGGGCTTGGTGCCCTGTGATTCATTTGTAGCTCATAGAATGCTCCCCCAAATTTGGCTATCTTGGCAGCCTTTGCAGAGTGAGATGTCAGCTAAGTCTGAAAGAGCTAGAACTACAGGCTTGCTGTCACTTTAAAACTACAGTAAATCTGGTGCTTTGCTTTGAAAAGGATCTGAAATTTGCTTGTGGATAGGGTATTGGAAGGGTTGCAGCTTGTGAGCCATTGTGAAGGGTGTAAAGAAAATTCTTTGGAATCAGAAAATTGTAACAGTTTGGGTAAGTAGGTATGGCTCATAACACACATATTGAACTGAGGTACTCAGTAGATATCTGAGGTGTACACTGGGGTGCATTTTGTATATTCCTGTGCAGCTTGGGTCAGTTGGGTGCAATTTGCTGTGTACATATAGTATTTCTCAAGGATGAAATCCTACATTTGCAAACACAAAATTCTTGTTACGTTCCAGTTCTTCCATAAAATAATCAGTTGTGCTGACACAAATTCATGTTTTCAAAACAACTCTTAGAGTAAAACTGAGTGTGTATCTATGAGTGTGTATCTATGAGTGGTTATTCATAGACCAAGTCATGAACCATTATACTTATTCCAAGTCACTTAGCTGATTATTGGCAAAGCCAGGGCTGTAACCTATAGTTCCAGCAGTTAGACTGTCTCACCAGGTCCCTATGCTATCATATCTTCTTTTGAATTCAAAGAATAAGATATAGAACGTGAGCAAGCTATGAGGAGTTTGAAGGGTTCAGTGTAATATGTAACTAGAAGGGCCATGAGTTCTTTATTCAGTTCTCAGTGATAAGAAAGCAATGTTTTTGCTCCATTCCTCTTTGAAAATAACTTTGCTTAATCTTGTAAGAATCAAGTGGGCAGAGATAAATTAAACCTTGGCCAAGAAGGAAATAGGTAGAACTAGCAACAGGAGGTCATTCCTAGGTTTAGAAGAGCCTAGCCAAGTGAGAGGTATGAAAAAGGAAAAAAGAGAAAATGGAAATGTGAAAGACTGACAAAATGTGTCTAATCCTGTGCAGACTAACTTGTATCTTTGTGAAGAAAGCATGTCTGGGTTGAGCGTTCTTGCCTTTTGGAGTACATGAAAATCCCTGAGGAAGTTTTCTGAAAACTTGATGTCTGGGGTATAACCTAGTCCTACTGATTTGGAATTTCTTGTAGCAGTGCCCAAGTTTGTGAATTCCTTACAGCCAAGCAGTTTTGGTGGGCCTTTGGGATAAGAACTGTGAGAAGTAGAAGTGCTACCTGAGGCATCAATTTGCCCCTCCCAACCTTGGTTTCTGGGTCCAGCACCTACCTTGTTAACCAGACAGCCTGCTACAAGGATTAAAGTAGTCAAGAAATAAGAAACTAATTTGCAACCTGTGAAGCACTATGTAAGGTAAAGTTTAAAAAAAAAAATCCTGACCTAATTTATAAATATTTCATGGGCAACATGGCCTCATTGTCTAACACCACTGTATGAGCTAATTTGTTCTTGATCCACCAAAAACACAGTCTTTTTTGAAGAAGGACTATCTCTTTCACTGGCCTAAAATCAAAATAGATGAATGACTCATGAATTACTGTTAGAGTTACATCTCTGGTGGTCAGGGTATATATACCAATATTTTTTAAACTATATTATTTTTATTTATTTTACTTTTTATTTTATTAACATTTAAGGTTTTATTTGCTTCAGGGGTACAGGTCTGTGAATCATCAGTCTTACATAATTCACAGCACTCCCCATAGCAATACTGTCCCCAATGTCCTAGCCCAGCCACCCTGTCCCTACCCTACTTCTGTGATAAGCTGTCCTCTCTGAAAAGTAGTCTGTGAATTGTTTTTAATATTGCAACTGCACAGGCAAACTTTAAAGACAAGCATTTCTCCCAACATTCTACTAACAAGATCAAAGCCAGGTGGAAATAATGCAAAGAAAGTATTTTCCTGTGCTAATGGATTGCACAATGAAAAGAAAGTCAAAATAATCTGTCTCCATCAGCTTCTCAGGCTTCCTCGGCACTCACACTATTTGTTTAAAAACTATGCTGACCCACCACAAGGAGCTGCTTTAAGAATCAGGAACTGCTTCTCCCATTCTGTCAGTTGTCTTTTGGTTTTGTTAACTGTTTCCTTTGCTGTGCAAAAGCTTTTGATCTTGATGAAATCCCAATAGTTCATTTTTGCCCTTGCTTCCCTTGCCTTTGCCGTTGTTCCTAGGAAGATGTTGCTACGGCTGAGGTCGAAGAGGTTGCTGCCTGCATTCTCCTCAAGGATTTTGATGGATTCCTTTCTCACATTGAGGTCCTTCATCCATTTGGCGACATATCAGATAAAGGGCTAGTATACAAAATCTATAAGGAACTTAGCAAACTCAACACCCAAAGAACAAACAATCCAATTAAGAAATGGGCGGAGGACATGAACAGACATTTCTGCAAAGAAGACATCCAGATGGCCAACAGACACATGAAAAAGTGCTCCACGTCACTCGGCATCAGGGAAATACAAATCAAAACCACAATGAGATATCACCTCACACCAGTCAGAATGGCTAAAATTAACACGTCAGGAAATGACAGATGCTGGCGAGGATGCGGAGAAAGGGGAACCCTCCTCCACTGTTGGTGGGAATGCAAGCTGGTGCAACCACTCTGGAAAACAGCATGGAGGTTCCTCAAAATGTTGAAAATAGAACTACCCTATGACCCAGCAATTGCACTACTGGGTATTTACCCTAAAGATACAAACATAGTGATCCGAAGGGGCACGTGTACCCGAATGTTTATAGCAGCAATGTCTACAATAGCCAGACTATGGAAAGAACCTAGATGTCCATCAACAGATGAATGGATAAAGAAGATGTGGTATATATACACAATGGAATACTATGCAGCCATCAAAAGAAATGAAATCTTGCCATTTGCGACGACGTGGATGGAACTAGAGCGTATCATGCTTAGTGAAATAAGTCAATCGGAGAAAGACAACTATCATATGATCTCCCTGATATGAGGACATGGAGAAGCAACATGGGGGGTTAGGGGGATAGGAGAAGAATAAATGAAACAAGATGGGATTGGGAGGGAGACAAACCATAAATGACTCTTAATCTCACAAAACAAACTGGGGGTTGCTGGGGGGAGGTGGGATTGGGAGAGGGGGAGTGGGCTATGGACACTGGGGAGGCGAGGCGAACCATAAGAGACTATGGACTCTGAAAAACAACCTGAGGGTTTTGAAGGGTCAGGGGTGGGAGGTTGGGGCAACCTGAGGGTTTTGAAGGGTCAGGGGTGGGAGGTTGGGGGAACAGGTGGTGGGTAATGGGGAGGGCACGTTTTTCATGGAGCACTGGGTGTTGTGCAAAAAGAATGAATACTGTTACGCTGAAAAAATAAATAAAATGGAAAAAAAAAAAAAGAATCAGGAACTGCTGATCACCTGAACTCCCTGGAGGAAAGGCCAGAACCTCAGGTTTGTCCCTGCACTTTTCCAGCTAGAGCAGATTGTGTATGTTTTAAAAGTGATAGTTGTGATGTAGCTGCTGCTTTGATATGGTCCTCAGTGGCCCTTGTGACAAACAGTAGCCTTGAACACCACTCTGGGGAGTAGAGGAGCAGAGAGGTCAATGCCTGCTGGTAATGTCTAAGGTAATGTGTCAGCTCGTAAGTCTTCAGAACGCCCTGCTCCAGAAAACAGCTGCAGCTTGCAAATGTCTGAGCTCTGAGCGTTTTCTGTCTCCTTGTTTTATCCTTGTGTGAAAAATTGTAACTAGATCTATTCCTGCTTGGCCTCAAAGGCAACCCATTTAACAAGTAGGTCCTGGGCCTGCCAGGTATTGGAGAAGAAATGAAATGTTTCAACACCCTGCAGTATTTCATCCAGCAGAAGCTCAGACTGGCCTGTTTTCAGCCTCACTTGCTCTGTCTCCGGCAGTGGGTGTGCTGCCCTATCCCCATTAGCGTGTCGTTAGTGCCATTAATGAAAATCCGGTTTTACACACTGAAAAGTGATCTGAAGCAGTCTTGAGGAAATGCCATAAAGGCTGCCCCTGCTGTTAGCAGGAGCCTTTGGCACACCTGCAGTTTTGACAGGGCTCTTAAAAAGTTCTCTCCGCCTGGATGGAAGGACGTGCAGCAAGTATAAATAGTATAATAAATAGTACAAATAGCTTCATTCTGGGGCTGTGAAATCCCTCCTCGACATCTCTATAAAGCCCATGCGCTCTGTGATGAAAAAGTAAAACATTAAGGTTTTGTAGTTTGAGGAAACTGGTTATTAGCCCTAGGAACAGGAATTGGATGCCAAACCCAGCAGTCTTAAACAGTCCTCTGTGACATTTTTCTCAAGCAAAAGTAAAGTACGAGCTGCTAATTGAGAATAATCATCTGTTTAATAATAAACTCAAGTACAGATTCTAGTGTTAGGGAATTTATACTGGGCAATATTATGGAAAGAAGGCAAAAGCCGTGATTTTAATGTAAAAACTCAAGGTAGGGGCATCTGGGTGGCTCAGTTGGTTAAGTATCTGCTTTCAGCTCAGGTCGTAGTTCCAAGATCCTGGGATCAATCCCCCAGAGAAGTCTGCTTCTCCCTCTCCCCCTGTTTGTGCTCTCTCTCTCTGTCAAATAAATAAATAAAATCTTTTAGAAAATGAAACAGAAGACTCAATGTAGAATTGCTCAGTGAAAGCAGAAAATTGAAAGAAGTGACTTCCTTGAGGAGTACTCCTATATTGAAATAGAGAAAGTGGAGATGATCCCTCAACGTTCCTGTGTGTATAAAAATAAGGTACAGTTCTGCATCTTCTTAGACCAGCATCTCATCAACAGGCGCGTCAAACGGTGGCCATGAGCATGGAGAAGAGAGAATGGGTCCTTTGACTGAGACATTGATGAAACACAACCAACCTGATTGGAATAGGGGTTTTCTCCTTCTGTAGTGCTGCCCATGGGACTCGTGGGTCTGCTCAGAACCTGAGACAGAAACCCAGAAACAAAAATGATAAGTCATGGTGATCAGAAATTAACAAACTGATGTGAGGAAGACGGGAGAGTCAGTGGTGCTGCCAGAGTCTTCAGCACTTTGGTTCTGATTTGAAGTTGAAGTGTGATTCTGCATGGCTGTTCCTGTGATTTTGTCTCTGCCAAGTTGCCTGCTGTCAGGGCTTGTAGACAGTCTAGCCTCCCTGACACATCATTGTTTCTTCCGTGGTAAGAATAATAAGCTCACAGGACTGCTGTGGTAAGTAAATGGGATATCCTACCTCCAAAAGTAGACAGATGTGACACTTCTCAGTATTAAATATTTAACTAAAGACTTTCAGATGACAGCTTTGCCACACTGGTGGGAAAAATGCAATATGTTTGAGACCTTGAATGTGTACAAATCTAGGGCAAAAATACTAGGACTTTCCAAATACTATATTGTGATGGTTAATTCTAGTTCAGAAATCAGATGGGCATGGTTTTAAACAGATCTGAAGTTTATCACCCGGGTAACTTTGTACATGATGATCTAAGCCTCAGGATCCTTTTCTGGAAAATGGGATGATAACATCTATGGGACTAAGATGTTATGTACACAATTTCAATTTCAGCCCAGTGACTTGCACTAGGAAATGCTCAATAACTCTTTATTACTTATCCAATATAGTTATTTTTATATATAATTGATATTTAAAAGACATTTGAATATGGATAAAACTACAGCTTTAGAGCTGTATTGAGTATTGAAAGAGTATTTAAAATTCAGCCTAAAACTACAGGAAACAAAAATCTCACAGTAATAGATCCCTATGTCATCCGTTGAAGAAGGAAAACCAAATAAATCACAACAAAAAGTTGGGTTTTTAATCTCTCATGAAGTAATATTTTCCACTCCTATTTAAAGACCTTCTTAGTAGATACTTATCTAGTTATTGCCTGGTGGATATTTCCATTGATATGGAACTCATTACATAGCAAGTAATCAGATTCTGTTTTTCAGTAACTCCTATTTTAAAATAGATGAAGCTTACGTTCTCCCCAAATAAGCTTACTTCTTACTTTCACCTTTGTGACCTAGTTTCATGTCTGTTGCAATCCTTAATCAGTCTAAGCTTTTATCCATGACAGCACTTCATGTATTTGAGGTCCTAAGAGAAAATTTTCCCTGCTAGGAAGTTATAACATAGCTCATTAAGCAGCGGGAAAGAACAGTGATTCTCTTTATTACTTCCCTTTCTGTGTGGTAAGCACATCTAGAGATCTGTAGGGAGGGTTCTCTCTCCCTGTTCCTGATATTGGGACTTGATGGGCATGAGGGTAGTAATCCCATGTTAGCTGGTAAGCAAAGGTCAACTCTGAATATTCCTTTTTGAGAGGTCATTCCAAGGTCTAGATTTAAAGAGAAGTGCTAGAAACTCTGGCTATATGACCACTACGAGGATTGGCTCTATAATCTGTAGGGATCTTTTTTCAGAAAGATTAATAATTTGAAAGTGTTCCTGGCACAGCATCAGGACCTTGTGCAGGTGCACAGGTCTAATGCCCATGAAGCTGGCCCTGCCTATTAGTTAAAGTGATCCTTTTAATGTAGTTTTATAAGTTGGGAACTTTAGTATTTCCATTTCTGTCTTTCCTAAACCAATGTGTAGTTCTTACTTGGCTATAAACTCCAGTCAGTTTTAGAAGGGAGAGGTGTGGGTTTAGAAGGGAGAGGTGTGGTTTGTCAAGTCACTTGTAATCCTAATAGAAGCAATGATTATCTCTTCAGAATCTTCTTTTCTGCAGATTTATAAAGTGTTGACAATTTAATGGAATATATTAAGCATTTAAATGGATATTAATGTTCTATGATATGTTAGAAAATTATAATGTAGTGAGATAAAAAGCAAAATACAACATTAAACAAAAAGTGATTTAAATTACTTCAAAATTCCACTGACACTGCTTCCAAGAGGTGTTCACACAGTAATGATGAGAGTTGATATATTTGGGTGACAGAATTATGGCACATTTCTTTTCTCTTATAAGAAATGAATGTTAGAAAATTTTGAATGTTAGAAAATTTTTAAGTAAACTTGAAGCTTTAAGAACCTATAGTCTGAAATTCTCAAAGTAGTGAAAAAAAGTCTCAACATTAAATAAGCTATAACTCGTGAGGATGAAAGGGTCTGCTAAGCAAGATGAATTGCAAAACATGCATCCATTAATATATTGTGGTGAAGTTTTGGAATGAGGAAATGATAAAAACTTCTAGTATATGGAAATTGGGAACAGGTTTGTGCAAGGAAGTAATAGTTACATTTCACAGTGCTGTTTTCAAATATGAAAATAAAGATCCACACTTTCAAATATGGATCAACTGAGATGTCTTATCATGCCTAGACTTTGTGTAAAAGATATGGTGCTGAATAGGATCCAGGATGGAGACAAATAAATCCAGTGTATAAGAAACAATAATGAGTATCAAATCAGGAAATCTTACTGATAACCCTAAATAAGTTGTTGAAAAATGTGTTGTTGTTGTTGCTGCTTTGAAAATCAACAGTGATACATGGCTAGAATGATGTATCCTGATGACATTGGATTTATTCCAGAAATGCAAAGTTGGCTTCATAGTTAAAGTTCAGTGAAGGCTATTCGCAACAGTATCAGAAACAAACAAACAAACAAAAAGATAAGTATCTTCAATTGATGCAGAAAAAGCTTTAAATAAAAGTTTACATCTAATTAAAAGGAAACCATTAACGAGCTGGGACTAGAAAGGGACTTTTCCAACTAGCTTTTTTGAGATATAATTGATATATACCATTATGTAAGATAAAGGTATATACAATATGATGATTTGACATGTATATATTGTGAAATGATGCTCATAGTAAGGTTAGTTAACACATCCATCATCTCCTGTAGTTACCATTTTGCATGTGAGTGTGGTGAAAATATTTAGGATCTATTCTCTTGGCAACTTTTGAGCATACAATATAGTATTTTTAGAATATTCACTAGGCTGTATATTAGATTCCCAGAACTCATTCATCTTATACTGAAAGATTTGTGCCCTTGGCCAGCATCTTCCCATTTCTTTACCCCCAAATCCCTGAAAACTACCAACCTATTCTGTTTCTATGGGTTCAGTTTTTTTAGATTCCACATAACTGAGATCGTACATTATTTGTCTTTCTCTGTCTGACTTATTTCATTTAACAAAGTGTCCAAAATATTCATCCATGTTGTTGCAAGTGGCAAGATTTAGAAAAGAACTTTTAAAATCAGAGAGTGGTATGTATTACAACAAACAATATACTTTATAATGAAAATTGACAGTTGTATTCTTAAAAAACTGGAAGCAAGATACTATTGAAAGAAATTTTAAAAGGCCCAAATAGACCATTCTCATAGAATAGAGGTATCAGTATTTTAAAATAATCAACTTTTCTCACAAATGTATAAAATTCACAAATGTCCTATTTTCTTTTTTTTAAAAGAGCTCATTTAGGGAAACTGATGGGGGGGAGGAGCAGAGAGAGAGAGAGAGAGAGAATCTCAAGCAGACTCCACACTAAACATGGAACACAGTGGGGGGCTCAATCTCAAACCCTGAGATCATGATCTGAGCCAAAATGAAGAGTTGGAGCCACTCAGGGACCCCCATGAATGTCCAGTTTTAAGCAAAATTTTACTGGAGTTTCTGTGTGAAAATTGAGTTGGTTATTAAAAAACATATACGGGAATGCAAAGGAACTAGAGTAACCAAATGATTTTGAAAAACAAGCTGGAGAACTTCAACTATTTGATGGTAAGGCCAAATATGAAATTATAGTAATTAAGATACTATGGTATTAGAATCAGGTAAGTCAGTCAACCAATCAAATAAACAAATGAAGCATAAAGAAATGAGAAACTGCCAATACATATATGGTCACCTGATATATGTCAAAGGTAGCACTACAATGTTGTGCTGTTTTAAATATGTAATGTATCTTTTTGTATATTCATAAAGGGGGGAAGCTATCTTGATCTCTACCTCACACCATGCATAAAAACATTTCCATAAAGATTAAAAACCCAAATGTGAAAGGTAAAACATAAATCCTTAGGAAAATAACAATGGAACATCTTTATGACATTGGTATAAGCACAGGTTTCTTAAGCAGGACTCAAGCTATTTAAAAAGTTGATAGGGGCACGTGGGTGGTTCAGTCATGATTTCAGGGTCTTTAAGATTAAGACTTGTGTCAGACTACACAGTGGGCATGAGCCTGCCCAAGATACTCTTTCTCCCTCTGCAACTCCCCCTATTTTTTTAAATCGATATATTTAATTTTAACATAGTTCAGTTTATCTTTTAATCAAAGGATACCTTTAAGAAAGTGAAAAGCAAAGCAA
The DNA here is from genome assembly GCF_922984935.1 of Meles meles. Lineage (NCBI taxonomy): Eukaryota > Metazoa > Chordata > Mammalia > Carnivora > Mustelidae > Meles > Meles meles. Next base: position 46,242,096 of record NC_060081.1, read on the forward strand.
AAATTGAGAACTTATTTTTAAGACTATTTTCAGCAAGGAACTCATGCCCATTGTATAAAGAACATCTCCAAATTGTTAAGAAACTGGTGGACAAGCAATGCACAAATAGGCCAAAGACTCAAACAGTCCCTTCACTAAAAAAATAATCAAATTATCAGTGAACACATGATACTAAGTTTCATTAGTTATTAGGGACATCCAGTTAAATCCACAGTTAGATAAAATATCAAATATTGGTGAGAATGTTTATCAGTCGGAACCCTCATGCACAACTTGTGAATGTAAATGAATAAGACTACTTTGTAAAATTGAGAGTTTCTAATGATAAATATATGTAATGGGGTAGCAATTTGACTACTAGATATATCCCTAAAAGAATTGTATATATGTGTCTTTAAAACTGTATACATGTGGTGCTTATAGCTGCATTCTTTCTAATAGTTAAAATTTGGAAACAATCCAATTGCCCATCAATAGTAACAAGGATATATAAATTGTGATATATTCACAAAATTAAATATTATATAGCAATATGAATCCAGGAATTAAGCTACATACAATGCTATGATTGAATCTAAAAGAAAAATCCCATAATGTTCAAAGAAAGAAACCAGAAACAATATGCAGTGTTTCCATTAATAAAAAGTATGAAACAACAAAAAATAGCATTTGGTATCAAATTCAAGAGCCTTTAATCTCAGTGTAATGACTAAGTGGTGTGCTGATCACAATGACTAAGTGATTTGTGAAAATCCATCAAGCTGTACAAATATGATTTCTGTATTTTTGTAAGTATTAACTTCAATTAAAAGTTGATGAAGAGGCAAAATTTTTCATATATGCAAATATAGTCATGATAAATAAAAGATATGCTGAATTCTACCCTGCAAACAAAAACACATAATTTAAGAAATACACTGTGCCCATAACTCTAATTAGAAGAAATAACATTGTAAAGATGTCAGTTCTCCTTAGAAAAATCAATGAATTCAATGTAATCCTAATCAGAACTGTGTGTGTGAGTATGTGTGTGTGACTGGTCATACTGACTCAAAAACTTATATGAAAATATGTCAGCCAGTTACTTCCATCATATTTGCTGCATATGAAATTATCTAAAAATTCCAAAACTTGAATATAAAATAGATGATATGAAGTATAAAATATCAGCGAATCTATTCTGATATAAATAAATGACTTAATAAGTAAACTGGAGAAAATAGACAAATCAGTGCAGAAAAATTCTTCTCAGTGCCTCTGTGGTATTTCTCAAAATTGTCAAGGTTATAAAAACAAGGGCAGTCTGACAAGCTAAGACAGCCAAAAGAAGTTTAAGGAGACATGTAACATGGTATGCTAGATGGGATCCTGGAACAGAAAAAAGACATTGGCTTAAAAACTGAGGCTATCTCTGGGCACCTGGGTGGCTCAGTGGGTTAAGGTCTCTGCCTTCCGCTCAGGTCATGATCCCAGGGTCCTGGGATCGAGCCCTGCATCTGGCTCTCTGCTCAGCAGGGAGCCTGCTTCCCCCCTCTCTCTCTGCCTGCCTCTCTGCCTGCTTGTCATCTCTGTCAAATAAATAAATAAAATCTTTAAAAAAATAAAATAAAATAAAAAATAAAAAACAAACTAAAAAAACCCCCAAAAAACAAAACAAAAAAACCCTGAGGCTATCTAAATAAGTTGTGGGCCTTAGTTGAAAGTGATGTAAGTAATATATTTTAAGTAAAGTAGTAATTAATTAATTAATTAAGAAATTAAGTTAATTACAGAAAGTAATATAATTCATAAATTGTGACAAATATAAGAGATATGATATGAGATAAGAGATAGTGAGATATGAGATAAGATGCTGACAGTAGGGGAAATTGACTCTGAAGGATATGGGAAGTCTCTAATAGCTTTGCAACTTTTTTATAAACCTAAAATCGAAACCTTTCTTAAGCATTGCTAAGGTGGTAAAGATGAGTTTAAGAGAGAATATAAAATGGGTATAAAACCAACAAGCATTAATTATAGATCATATCTCTGTCTCAGGTAGGCAGTTTTGTCTGGTCTCATTCATGTGTCTACCACAGTAATGTAAAATGTTAATAATAGGGGAAATTGGATATATGGGAACTCTATAAATGTTTCTAGCTTCACACTTCTGGATATATAAAATTGTTTTTTTTTCTAAAACTGTTTAAAAGTGTTTATTAAAAATCAAGTCAGAGACACCTGAGTGGCTCAGTTGGTTAAGCGTCTGCCTTCGGCTCAGGTCGTGATCCTAGTGTGCAGGGATCAAGTCCAAGTCGGGCTTCCTGATCGGCAGGGAACCTGCTTCTCCCTTTGCACCTCCTCTCACTGTGTGCATGCACACTCTCTCTGTCTAAATAAATAAATAAATAAATATTTGAAAGGAGCAGTATTTACTCTCACACTGGTCCGTGTGCTGATTGATCAGGATGATTCTGCTTTAGGCTTAGATTTGCAAGTCAGCTGGGCCAGGTTTGATTCACCCGTTTTGATATCTCTGGAACCCTCGCTGGAAGGCAACCCCTACCCAAGATAGCTCTTCTCATGACAGTGTTAGGAGTGCAGGAGAAGCCAGCTAATCAAGTGTGACTGAAACCTTTCCCGATGTCATATTTGCCAGCATTTTATTAATAAAGTCAAGTCATATAGTCAAGTTCAAAGTCAGTGAAATATAACCTGCCATCTGTGAGGCCGTGGCAAGGTGTGGATATATAATCCTTTAAGAGAAGAACAATTAATTCAGTTGACTACAAAATACAGATGACTGAAAATACTTACGGCAATCTTCAACAAGAAGAACCAAGCCGAAATATTTGTGCTATTAGATATCAAGACACATTATAAAACCCTAAATATTAAAACTATATCATATTAACACAAAACCAAATATTCTACTTGAATAAAGAGTCCAGAACCAGACTCATTATAGTACAGGAGACATCAGAGAGTTGTGGTAGAGTGACTTAGCATAGAGCATTCACCATTACAGGTGGATTGTGGCTGTAAATATAAATGGCAAATTAATAAAGCTTCCAGAAGATACCATACGCAAACATCTTCATGATCTTTCGGTAAGCAGAAGATTTATTAAATAGGACACCACAAACACAAAATATAAAGATTGAGTGTGGTGAGAATGTGGTTTTGGGAGGTGTATTTGGTTTACTACTTGTGTAGTTAAAATTAAATATGGTTAAACATTTTAAAAGTAAGAGATCGAATGGTTATAACTTTATTCACTTCAATTTCCCATTTAGTTTATAATATTTATGATTGTGAATTTTACTTCTTGAGGTTCACTGTAAATGGATGTTATATGGCCATGTGTATGGCTTGTTAACTTGGCATAATTTTTAGTCACCTTCAAGGAGGGTTTAGTTAAATCTTGAGAAATAAACTAATAATGAAAAATTAGAAATTTCTGATGTTTGATGCAGGTCCTTTTTTGATGTTTACTGAATGGTGGATAACTTAGTTTTTTAAGAAACAGCCTTTGGTCTACCCCATAACACAGAATTCTCGGTTAAAAAGCCCCAATGCTTTGAGTCTCTTATGACATGTCCCATTTTCTTAGAAATGTTGATGTCAACAAATTTCTGTAATTTCTTCACTTCTTTAGATAAGGGCAATTTCTTATTTCTTAAGAAACAGTTCCCTATCTCATTTGAGAAACCACAATGGAATGTTCTATGAGAGTAATGAGGTTTCCATAGCAAAAGACTTAGTGCTAAAAAATCTTTGTTCAGAAGGAACCAGACTGCCAAATTTCTGAGATGAGAGAATTACAGTATTTGATTTTAGATTAGCAAGGAATGAAATTGTTCTTTTATTTTCCTCCCTAACTGAACAACTCCAGCATAGTAAGTTATGCTGTTATTATTGTTGATTTCCTATTCATTCCCCATCTCACAAGAAGAACATGAATATTAAAAAACAGTGGAAGTCTATCTAATTGTATTTCTCCTCCCCAATAGCAGCACTGTCTTCAAACCCACTAAAGTCTGATCTGTCTCCCAACAGCTTCCTAAACTAGAATGTCTCCTAAATTACAGACTGACGTCCACCACCACAGCTGTGAAGACATAAAGGCATCACGACTAGTTAATGAGTCATAGTTTTTTTTCCTTACCTGTTTTTCATGTGAAAACAGATTTTTGTGTCTTTACAATGGGCCTGGCAAAACACCTTTGCTATGCCCCTGTGTTGGAGAGGTTTTGTCATAGAACAGGTTCTCAGTGTAGGTTATAGTCATTCATCAATGAAATATTTACTGTGTGTCTGTATGGGTACCTATTCAAGTGAGATTCTACCATTAATAGAGGCTAGTGGGAGTGCAAGATTGGTGTGTGCCTATATGCAAATTGCACATAATTGTGTAGCCTTTGCATTCTAGTTTGTGAAGAATGATTAAAAAAATTTAGTTAACTTTAAGGTCAATAGTAAGTGAACTATCACATACTTTATTATGTCGCCATTTCACTAATAAAGTCTGGGGTAGAGATTGTTTTTCTCCACCTATATGCAGTTTTCTCTTTCCTTGGCACAGGAAATGTTAGACTTCCATGTTTCCCTGAAGTTGGTTGGCCTTATGACTAATTCTAGTCAGGGAAATGTGAGTAACAGTGACTTCTGCGTAAAGGCAGTGTATTAGTTATTTATCGCTGCATAACAAATTACCACAAACTTCATCACTTAAAACAACACACACGTATAATCTTACAGTTACTGAGGGTCAGGATTCTGGGCACAGCTTACCTGGGGCCTCTGCTTCAGAATATCATGGGATTGTAATCAAGGTGCCAGCTCATCTGAGGCAAGGATTGTTTCCAAGTTCACATGGTGGTTGGCAGTATTCAATTCCTTGCAGGCTGTCAGACTCTGAGCTTTAGTTGTTTTGTTCGTTTCTGCTTTTTGTTTTTCTTTTCCTTTTTTTAAAAAATATTTTTATTTATTTATTTGACAGACAGAGATCACAAGTAGGCAGAGAGGCAGGCAGAGAGAGAGAGGAGGAAGCAGGCTCCTCGCGGAGCAGAGAGCCCAATGTGGGGCTCGATCCCAGGACCCTGGGATCGTGACCTGAGCCGAAGGCAGAGGCTTTAACCCACTGAGCCACCCAGGCGCCCCTTTCATTTCCCCCCCTTTTTTTTTCTTCTGTTGGCCAAAGGCTGCCCTTGCTCTTTTCTTCATAGCTCTCCATATGGTACCTTATGACATGGCAACTTGCTTCTGCAAAGCCAGCAATGGAGAGAGTCTCCTAGCAAGATGAGTTAGAAATCTTATATAATCTAATCATATACATCAGATGATGTGCAATTCTCCACTTTTGTTATATTTTATTAAGAGAAGGTCTTTGTCTTCCACACTCAGACAGGATCATACAAGAGAGGGAAGCAAGAGGCAGGGACCATGGGTCCACCATAGGGAGTAAAGTTCCCTGCATGATGCTCCAGCCCTCTCTTTTCTTTCTGTGGCAACCCTCAGATGGCTGATGACATGGCAGAAACAAAGGTGGAATCACACTGGATTCCCAGTTACCACTTGGAATGGGATTGTCCTAACGTGTCACTTCTCTCATAATGGATTTTGGTTAAGCAAGAAATTTGAGAACTTTTATAGTCTGACTTTAGAGAGAAATCAAAAAAGAAGGAGAAGAAAAAGAACAAAAAATTGGAAGTTAAGATGAGTTGTTTAAAGAGAAAGATGAGGGGCACCTGGGAGACTTTGTCGCTTGAGCATCAGATTCTTGGTGTTGGCTCAGGTCATGATCTTACAGTTGTGAGATGGAGTTCTGTGCTGGGCTCTGTGCTCAGCTAAGAGTCTGCTTCAGATTCTCTCTTCCTCTGCCCCTACCACTCGTGCTTTCTCTCTTTCTCTCTCTCAAATGAATAAATCTTTAAAAAAGGAAAAAGATGAAAAGAATGAGGATGGACAAGTACTGCGTCAAAAATGTTGGAAGTTTAGGAAGAAGCTACTAGTGGGAAAATTGAAGCTGATTGAAGTCAGTGAGGAAGAATGATTAATGAAAGGAAATACATAGCGTGCCTGGGTGGGTGAGTCAGTTAAGCATTCGATTCTTAATTTTGGCTCAGGTCATGATCTCAGGGCCATGGGATTGAGCCTCACATTGGGCTCTGCACTGGGTATGGAGACTGCTTAAGAGTCTCTCTCTCTCGGTATCTCCCCCCACCCTCTTTCCCACTCCTGTGCTTATGCACTCACTCTTTCAAAAAAAAAAAAGAAAGAAAACTTGATGTAATGAAATTCAATATTATGGAAAAATTGGAAAAATAACTTATCAAATAGGCTAAAAGAAATAACATTAATACATGCAAGTATTTGTGATGAATGTTATACTTTAAGGGTATGTCAAGGTCAAATCTTTTCTCATAAGCCATTGAATACCATCCAGGATACTAAGTTCTGAAGGGAAAACAAACAAAATATTTGTTCAGAATACTGTAGAATAAGAATACATTTTTGATCTAAAAATTTAACTTTGATATAATTGTATCAAGATGATAACTTAATTCTGTGATACAGAAACCTCAAACTCCTTTCATACTTCGTGGTGAAATAGCATTGAAAAACTGGGTCTTAAATCAGTGGTTTACAAACTTTGACTCATCATCATCTTGTATTACCTGGAGAGCTAGGAAACATGTGGATTCCTGGGCCCCACCCTCCAGGGATTCTGATTTTAGTGAGTCTGGTTGAGGGTCTGATCTCCCACAATTTTAACAAGTCCCAAAAGAATACTAATAGTTCACGGGCCACCATTTGAGTATGTCTGCTAAGATGATACATATGTCAGATGGTTAATAACTAAATTTTTCTGTATTCCTGAAGAAATTTTTAGTTAGATTTTATACCAAAATGTCTAATTGGCTCAAGGGGCATAGAAAAACAAAATGAAACAATAAATTTGGCTGGTTCCCTAGCCATGTGACTTCAAAAATACAGATTTTCAAACTACAGGAATCCAGCAATTCTACTTTTGTAAGGTCCAGGAAGGTGGATGAAATTATCAGTACATTTAGGGCACTTGATAAATATTTGTCATGAGTGAAAGACAGAAATCATGATTTGAAATAGGGAGCATATGAAGAATAACCATAAAGTGAGATAATCTGATCTATTTTGTGTTCTCTTTAATAACAGTATGATAGTTTGTTTGCAAATATATCCCTAGTGCTTCATGCTCTTTCCAATGTTACTTTGAAATTCTTCCATCAGGGAAGAAGTTATTCCATTTAGTTCATGGAAGAGTAAATTCCATTCCAGGGAATGGAATTTATTTTCACAAACCCTGCCTCCTTCCTGCACCATGATGCTAGATGTATCTGGGCTGATCTCGTGACTTTGTCTTGGCCAATAGAATGAGGAGGAAATGTTTTGTTTTGAGCCTAGAACTCAGGAGGCTGGTGTCCTTTTTCTCTCCTAACGCTTCTGTCACCATGTCAACAAGCTCAGACCAGCACTGAAATAGAGTGAGAAGTGATATGCAGTAGAGATTAATTATCTCAGATGAGGCCATCCTAGATCATCCTATAGTCAAGCAATGACTAAACACGAGAGTGTCCAGCCACAATGAGCAGAACTGCCTCCCCAACTCACAGATGATCACAGCTTATGAATAGGATGAGATAAAACCAGAAGAATCTCATACCTGAAATAAAGAGGGCTGACTATAATTAATGCTTATTGTTTTGCTTGAGTTTTCTTTATTTTCCTATCTTAAATCCATCTTTGCTGTATTAGCTTTTTGAAAATAAAAATTTTATTTTGGAGTATTTTTAGATTTACAAAAGTTGGCAAAACTAGTACAGAAGTTCCCGTATTCCTCATATTCAGTTTCCGTGATTAACATTTTACACCAGCATGTACATTTGTTGCAGCCAATATACCAATAATGATACAACATTTTTATCTAAATAAAGTCTATACTTCATATTTTCTTAATTCTTACCTAATGTCCTTCCTCTTTCCAGGATCCCATCCAGGATACCACATTACATTCTGTCTTCATGTTTCCTTGGGCTTCTTTTGGCCATGACAGTTTCTCAGACTGTCCTGGTTTCTATGACCTTGATAGTTTTGAGGAGTACTACTGAAGTATTTTGTAGAAAGTTTCCCATTGGGATTTGTCTCATGTTTTTCTCATGATCTGAGTGGGATTATGGATTGGGAGAGGAAGACTACAGAGGTAAAGTACTTTTCTACTCACATATCAAGAGTACACCGAGGCACTGCGGATGTTAATCTAGATCTGCTTGAAATAGTGTTGATCAAGTTTCTCCACTCCAAATATATTTTCCTCCTTTTCATACTGTACTTTTTGGAAAGAAGTCACTATGCAAAGCATACACTTAAGTAGTGGGGAAGTTATGTTCTGGTTCTTTCAGGGCGAAGTATCTACATAAATTACGTGGAATTACTATGCATAAGAGATTTGTGCATTCTCCCCTCTTTATTTATATTCAACCATTTATTCATATCAGCATGGAATCATGGATATTTTATTCTTTGGGTTATAATTCTGTCCTACATTATACGGTATGTTTGCTCATATTATTCTAGCACTGGACATTGGGAGCTCCTTCAGTTGGTTTCCATGTCTCATTAACATACCCCATCATTGTGGGATTTTTTTTTTTTTTTAGTACTTCTTTGTTGTTTTTGTAATTCAAGATGCTTCAGACTCATTATTTCCTTCCCTAGTCCAAGAATCCGCCATTTCTCCAAGGAGACCAGATTCTTCTTCTTCTTTTTTTTTCTTCTTCCTTATTTCTCTCTTCCTTTCACTCGCTTTCTTTTTCTTTCTCTTTCTCTACCTCCCCCATTAAAAACCATGATCCATGTCATAGATGCTCTCATTGTTAATGGGTGTCATTGCTTCTAGGACTTCTTAACGTACAGACACAAAAAATATACACATGTTTCCAAATCTGTGTATTTATAAATAATTCTTACTTAATTTATCTTTATATGAAATTAAAAATGCATTCAAGCTCATGTCTCCAAATCTAATGTATTACTACAAGTACCATTTTGGTTTTCTTCTCTTTCTCCCCTTTTATCTCTCATTCTAACAGTGAGAAACATCCCATTCAGGTGTCAACTAGTGTGATATCCACTATCCATTTATGTAGCTGTTCATTTTCAGCATACGTGAATAGTGGTTTCAGAATTATTAGCCCATACTAGGTGGAAAATGACTTTATGAACTTGGGTGTATATATGCACAGCTCCTTTTACCCTTGGTCATATAATCTCTATTTGTTTTCAGAGTTATATAGGTCAGTATGTCCCTAACTGCCAAATGCTTCTTGTTTTTAGTCACTGAATTTTAGAGTGACTTGTTACACTATGATAGTTAACTGATGAGGAGAAGGAAGCAGTGAAAATATTTGCAGGTCAGTTATATGAAAGTAGTTCAAGGGGCACCTGGATGACTCAGTCAGTTAAGCATCTGATTTTTTATTTTGGCTTAGGTCATGATCTCAGGGTTGTGAGATTGAGCCCTGCATATGGCTCGGTGCTGGATGTGGAGCCTGCCTAAGATTTTCTATCTCCCTCTACACTTACTCTCCCCCTGCTGAAGGAAAAAAAAAGTAGTTTGATATACTAAAAGTAGTTAAAATATGACTAAATTTATGTAGTAGTATAAAACATCTACTTAACCTTTAAAATTGTAGAAAGATCTTTAAATCTATTATAATGTTGAAAGCATGTTAGGCATTCTAATGGGATTCTTTTTTAGACATGAGAAAAATGTAGAATATTAAAAACTATGGTAGTGGGACACCTGGGTGGCTCAGTTGGTTAAACGGCTGCCTTCGTCTCAGGTCATGATCCCAGCGTCCTGGGATTGAGTCCCATGTCGGCTCCTTGCTGGCGGTGAGCCTGCTTCTCCCTCTGCCTCCGCCTTCTACTCCCTCTGCCTGTGCTCGCTCTCATTCTTTAAAAAAAAAAAAAAAGAAAGCTATGGTAGTGATGGATACATGTCACGTGTTTATTCAAACCCACAGAATGTATAATACCAAGAATGAACCCTAAAGCAAACTATGGTCTATGAATGAGTTTGAAATATCAGTGTAAGTTCATCAGTTGTAACAAATTTACCACTCTTGTGGATGGTGTTGATAATGTCAGAAGTTGTGTATGTACAATGATGTATCTGGGCAATTTCTGTACCTCCCCTTCAGTTTTTCTGTGAAGCTGAAACTACTCTGAAAAATTAGAGCTTTAATTAAAAAAAACCAAAAAAATGATATGCTTCTAGGTATATATTTCTAATAAATAGAATTAAAATAGAAAGTAACATTGTGATATAGGTAGGGTAGACAAATTGAGACCAAAGAGATTAAAAGCAAATACATTATTAAAATACTTTGCAGCTAAATCTAAGACTTGTAAATATGAAAATTATGAGGATATATTGGGTACAATTTTGTGTCATTCACGTATCTAAAAACAAGCAACTATATCATCAGTCCTATAATGGAAAACAAATCTCAGCTCTCCAATGCCACACCCATCCATGGGGAAGTAATTTGGAAGCTCAGTTGTCTTAATTTCCTGGTTGTCTTTCATGTTTCCTTTAACTCAAGGTCCTTGTTATCACACTCAACACAAATTCAACAATTATTCTGTCACTGTGACTCAAAAACTGATTAATTTCTTGTTCTAAAAATGCTCTTAGTCTTGAAAAAAATGTAGTTGCTAAATTAAATGCAACTTGAATTTAAAAATATTTTTTTTATCTCTAACTAGCTAAAAGAGCAATGCAGTCAGGCAGTCATTCAGGGACTTAGGAAATCTGAACTTAACTAAAGACCCAAATGCAATACTTGGCTTATTTTACATTCTAATAATCTTAAAATATCTTTGCTTTATGAAGTTCCTAAAAAAATGGAAAACAATGCATTTCATGCATTTTAAAGTTAACTCTTAAATTGTTCAGCCTAAGTTGAGTGAGTTGAAAAAGACTAGGAATCATAAGGAATTGCATGTATTTTTTAAAAGAAGTTGAAATTCTAGAAATGTAAGGTACAGTCTCCAAAATTACTAACTCAGTGGATGAGTTTAATAGCAAATAGGATATAGCAGAAAAGCGAGTTAGCAAAGTCGAAACTAGGTTATAAAGAACAACCCAGAAATAAAGCAAAGAGAGGGAAAAAGTGGTCATTAAAGAGAGGGAGAGAGAAAGAGGATACATCAGGAAGGCTTATGATAGTGGGCATCCTTGTTGTGTTCTTGATCTTAAGGGAAAAGTTTTTCCTTTTCCCCATTGAGAATGATATTCACAGTGGACTTTTCATAGGAGGTTTTTATGAAATTGAGGAATGTTCCCTTTGTCCCTACACTCTGAAGAGTTTTAACCAGGAAAGGATGCTGTATGTTGTCAAATGATTTTTCTTCATCAATTGAGAGGATCATATGGTTCTTGTCTTTTATTAATGTGTTCTGTCACATTGATTGATTTGCAAATGTTGAACCAAACTTGCATCACAGGAATAAAACCCACCTGGTCATGTCAGATCATCCTTTTAATGTACTGTTGGATCATATTAGCTAGGATCTTTGTTGAGAATTTTGGCATCCATATTCTTTTTTTTTAAAAAAAATTAATTAATTTATTTTTCAGCATAATAGTATTCATTGTTTTTGCACAACACCCAGTGCTCCATGCAATACGTGCCCTCCCTATTACCCACCACCTGGTTCCCCCAACCTCCCACCCCTGCCCCTTCAAAACCCTCAGGTTGTTTTTCAGAGTCCATAGTCTCTTATGGTTCGCCTCCCCTTCCAATTTCCCTCAACTTCCTTCTCCTCTCCATCTCCCAATGTCCTCCATGTCATTTGTGATGGCATCCATATTCTTAAGGGATATTGGTCCATAATTCTCCTTTTTGATGGGGTCTTTGCTGGTTTTAGTATCAAGGTAATGCTGGCCTCATAGAATGAGTTTGGAAGTTTCCCTTCTGTTTCTATTTTTTTGAAACTGCTTCAGGAGTATAGATATTATTTCTTCTTTAAGTGTTCGGTAAAATTCCACTGGGAATCCATCAGGCCCTAGACTCTAGTTTTTGGGGAGGTTTTTGATCACTACTTCAATTTCATTACTGGTTATTGGTTTATTCAGATTGTCAGCTTCTTCCTATTTCAGTCTTGGTAGTTTATAGGTTTCGAGGAATGCACCCATTTCTTCCATGTTTCTTAATTTATTGGCATATAGTTGCTAATAATAATTTCTAATAATTGTTCCTATTTCCTTGGTGTTAGTTGTGATCTCTCCCCTTTCATTCATGTTGGAGGATGTGGATAAAAGGGAAACTTCTTACACTGTTGGTGGGAATGCAAGTTGGTACAGCCATTTTGGAAAACAGTGTGGAGGTTCCTCAGAAATTTAAAAATAGAGCTACCCTATGACTGAGCAATTACACTACTGGGTATTTACCCAAAAGATACAGATGTACTGAAAAGAAAGGCCACATGCATCCCAATGTTCATAGCAGCAATGTCCACAATAGCCAAAATGTGGAAGGAGTTGAGATGCCCTTCAAAAGGCAAATGGAAAAAGAAGATGTGCTTGGCGTATATAATGGAATATTACTCAGCCATAAGAAAGGATGAATACAAACCATTCATGTTGACATGGATGGAACTGGAGGGGATTATACTAAGTGAAATAAGTGAAGCAGAGAAAGACAATTATCATATGGTTTAACTCATATGTAGAACGCAAGGAATAGCATGGTGGACATTAGGGAAGGAAGTGAAAACTGAAGGGGGAGATATCAAAGGGGGAGATGAATCATGAGAGACTATGAACTCTGGGAAGCAAACTGAGGGTTTCAGAGGGGTAGGGTATGGGGAGATGGGTTATCTTGGTGATGGATATTAAAGAGGGCATATATTGCAATGAGCACTGGGTGTTATATGCAAATAATCATGAACAACACATCAAAAAGGAATGAAGTACTATATGGTGACTAACGTAACCTAATTAAAAAAAAAAAACAAAAACAGAAGGCTTATGATGTATTTAATTGAAGTCCTAAAGGGAAGGAGTGAAGGGATGGGACATAGAAAGTATTTGAAGAGATAAAGTTGAAAATTTAAGAATTAGTCTGCATATTCAAGAAGTTACCCAATTGTAGGCAAGATAAATAAGAATAGTTTTCTATATATATATCATAAAGCAAAACAAACAACAATAACCAAAAAAGATGAAGAAAATATTATAATGGAATAGAGTAGAGGAAAGTTTATCTCCTTGAAAAGAAAGACAAGATTTAAAATGATTTTTCAATACCAGTATTTGGCCAGAAGACAAAGAAAGTCCTGTCAACTTAGGATTCAGTATTCAACAAAATCATGTATCAAGCAGTAAGTGAATATTGAAACATTTTCAGACAAAAACTAAGAGAGTTTCCTACCAGTGGACATGCACTAAGGAAATTTAAAACATAATATAGTTCAGGAAGAAATAAAATGATACCAGCATTCAGGAATGGAAAGGAAAGAAAGTGGTAAGTAGGTAGCTTCTGAAAACAACAGTAACAGGGGATTTAATATATATGTATGTGGAATAAAAATTCACAATAACAGCATGTAAACAGTAAGAATATGTAAAGAGTAAGAATATGTTGTCTGAGTGAGGGTACATGTGTTGATAAAATTTTAATTTGGTAAGTTAAAGATACATGCTTGTTTTTTTTAGGGCAACCATTGAAAGACTTAAAAGACAGTGTGTTTAAGTTACCTGTCATTACACAACAACATTACCACAAACTTAATTGCTTAAATGATATATTTTATCTCATAGTTAATGTGAGTCAGGAGTTAAGGCATGGTGAGGCTCAGTTCTCTGCTTCAAAAGGGTGAACGGTTTGTAGTTTAAAAATGAATTAAAAACCAATAATATACTATTTGCAAGAGGTATTTCTAAAATAGGAGAACATGAGAAAGATGAAAACAAAGGATATGAGAGAGATGCTGTGCAGTCATTAATCAAAAGTCAGTGTAGCTCTTTCATCAGAAAAAAGATGGACTTTAAGATCAAAAGCATTTTTAGAGATCAAGAGAGTCTCTCTTTTTTTTTCCTTAAAATTTATTTATCGATTTGAGGAGACAGTGAGGGAGCAGGGGAAGGAGTAGAGGAAGAGGGAGAGTCCCAAGCAAAATCCCCACTGAATGTGGAACCCAGGACCCTGAATCATGACCTGAGCCAAAATCAAGAGTTGAATGCTTAACTGACTGAGCCACCCAGGTGCCCTGAGAGTCCCTTCTTAATGATAAAAAATACTTGATTTACTAGGGAGGTAAAACAGTGCTAACTATATAAAAGAAAACTTTGACAAAAATCACCAAAGAAAATAGAGAAATTCAGAATCTTACTTAGAGAATAAATTGCTCTTCTGTCAATAATTCATAGAAGAGGCAGGCAGAGAAGCCAGTGATAACATGTGAAGATTGGCGCAAAGGATTGATACACCTGACCTCGTAAATAGAGAACATGTAGTCAACAATGGCAGAATACTCCTTATTTTCTAGCATAAATGGAACATTGACACAAATTGGCCATATCCTAAGGCATAAAGCTCATCTCAACAAATTTCAAAGCATATCAGTTGAAGAATGTTCCCTAACCAAAGTAGAATTAAGAAACCAATAGCAATATAAATAGAAAATCAGAAAATAATTTACATATGGTTAAGAAGAAAGCCTACACTCTTTTTTTAAGTTTTTATTTTAATTCCAGTAAGCATGCAGTGTTACATTAGTTTCAACTGTGCAGTATAGTAATTCAACAGCTCCATACACCACCCAGTGCTCATCGTGACAAGTGCACTCCGTAATTCTTACGAACTATTTTTTTTTAATATTTTTTATTTATTTGACAGAGAGAAATCACAACTAGGCAGAGAGGCAGGCAGAGAGAGAGGAGGAAGCAGGCTCCCCGCAGAGCAGAGAGCCCGATGTGGGGCTCGATCCCAGGACTCCGGGATCATGACCTGAGCTGAAGGCAGAGGCTTTAACCCACTGAGCCACCCAGGCGCCCCTCTTACGAACTATTTAACCCATTCCTTGCTCCTTTACCCCTCTGGGGACCATCAGATTGTTCTCTATAATTAAGAGTCTGTTTCTTGCTTTGTCTCTCTCTGTCTATTCTTTCCTTTGATTGTTTGTTTTGTTTCTTAAATTCTACATGTGAGTAAAATCATATAGTATTTTCCTTTCTCTGACTTATTTCACTTAGCATTGTGATCTCTAGCTTCATCCATGCTGTTGCAAATGACAGGATTTCTTTTCATGGCTGAATAGTATTCCATTATATATAATGCATATGTGTTATGTATAAACACATAAATATTTTATATGTATAATACATAATATATAAAAAAACACACATGGAAGAAGTTGCTGTGGCTGATATCGAAGAGGTTACTGCCTATGTTCTCCTCTAGGATTCTGATAGATTCCTGTCTCACGTTGAGGTCTTTTATCCATTTCGAGTTTATCTTTGTGTACGGTGTAATGGTCGAGTTTCATTCTTCTACATATCGCTGTCCAGTTTTCCCAGCACCATTTATTGAAGAGACTGTCTTTTTTCCATTGAATATTTTTTCCTGTTTTGTCGAAGATTATTTCACCATAGAGTTGAGGGTCCATATCTGGGCTCTCCACTCTGTTCCACTGGTCTATGTGTCTGTTTTTATGCCAGTACCCTGCTGTTTTGGTGATCACAGCTTTGTAGTAAAGCTTGAAATCGGGGTAACGTGATGCCACCAGTTTTGTTTTTGTTTTTCAACATTTCCTTAGCAATTCGGGGTCTCTTCTGATTCCATACAAATTAATTGACACTTCCAACCAACATGCCCTCTAAGTATAAAATACAGAGTAGAAAGCTACCTAGTAGATTAATATAAGTAGTAGAATCTATAAATTAACTACGGCATAGTCATACACTGGAATGTTACTGTATACAGTGAGAACAAGTTAATTGCCTCTCCACACAGTAGCGTAGGTAACGCTCACAACTCTCAAAAGACTAAACAACACAAACACAAAAGAGCCCAAACTGTATGATTCCATGTATTAAAGTCCTTATAACAATATTAATCATTGGTAATAACATTCAAGGTAGGGTTTACCTTTGGAGTCAGCCCAAAGGTACTTTTGGGAACAGGTTATATCTGACAGTTGGCTACATGGGGTGCTGAGACTGCAAAAATCAATTAATTTTATGCTTACAGTGTATATTGTCATATTTAATCTTTAAAGTTTAAAAACTGGAAGGAAAAATGACTATGTCATAAATGAAGTTAATGCATCAAACTCCTGTCCCATTTTTCTGTCTTAGTTCCTTTACTTTTCAATGATCTTGAGGTAAGGAAAGAAAAGCCAACTTGGAGAATAAAATAAATGCAGGGAGAAGAGTTATTTTGAAAGAAAAGGGAGAATAATTTCCTTCAGGGAAAATAATCAACACACAATTTAAACAAACAAATATTTATTGAGCACTTACTAACACCAGACCTTGTTCTAGGCACTTGAGATATATTGGAGAACAAATCTTATAAAGCTGCTGCCCACATAGAGTTTACTCTCTAATGGAAGAAGGATGGGGGTAGGCAGACTATAACAATTAAGCATAATAAATGTGTAAAGTACATTGTAGTTAGAAGATAATCAGTGCTTCAGAAAAATAATAGGTAATAGTGATCAAGAGTGCTGAAGAACTGGTTATAGGTTTTAAAAAGTGGTAAAAATCTAATGTTTGAACAAAAACTTGAGGACGATAATAAATAATCTGTATTCTTCCTGTCATTTGATTAGCATGAAAACAAAGTTATTCTCTGATTCTTGGTAATGCTTACTGCTCAACCAGCCCCATGATGATCAAGGCACACAACTGAGTCTGTCTCAAAATGTTACCCTAGTATATACGAACCAAATCCCTGATTTGTCCTGAGCAACGATGATAAAATTGGCCAAGATCTAGATCTTTGTCATTTTATCTGTTTGGTTGCAGTTTGTTTCCTGTGCTTGGTTTTTATCATTAACTGAGCCTTCTGAATTTTTTTTTTTTTTAGATAATGGGAAGAAGATAGAGAATTTGATTGTGAGTGTTTCTCAGTATAACTTTTGTAATTTATTAACAGATTGCTTGATATTGACAGGTTTTTTCTTTTTATATTTTAAATAGACTTATTTTTAGAACAGTATTAGGTTCACAGTGAAAGGAAGACAAAGTATAGAATATTTCTATATACCCTTTGCCTTCTTACCTTATCACATGCATGGCCTCTGTCACTATCAATATCCCACACCAGAGTAGTACATTTGTTTTTGTTTTTGTTTTGTTTTGTTTTTAAGATTTTATTTATTTATTTATTTGACAGAGAGAGAGAGAGAGAGACCACAAGTAGGCAGAGAGGCAGGCACAGAGAGAGGGGGAAGCAGGCTCCCTGCCGAGCAGAGAACCTGATGTGGGGCTCAATCCCAGGACCCTTGAGACCATGACCTGAGCCGAAGGCAGAGGCTTAACCCACTGAGCCACCCAGGTGCCCCAGAGTAGTACATTTGTTAGAGTCAATGAATCTATAGTGATACATCATGATTACCCAAAGTCCATGGATTACATTAGGGTTCACTTTTGGTGATGTACATCCTATGGCTTTTGACAAATGTATAATGACATGTATCTACCATATAGTATCATACAGAGTGGTTTCACTGCCCTAAAAAAATCCTTTGTTCTTTGCCCATTTATCTCTCCCTACCTTGATCTTAACACTTGGAAATCACGAATATTTTACTCTACGGTTTTGCCTTTTTCAGAATGTCATATGTTGGAATCATTCAGTATATAGCCTTTTAGATTTGCTTCTTTCGCTTAATGCATATATAAGATTCCTTCATGTCTTTCCATGACTTGATAGCTCATGTCTTTTTAGTACTGAATAATATTCCAGTTTATCCATTCACCTACTGAAGGGCATCTTGGTTGCTTCCAAGTTTTGGCAATTATGAATAAAGCTGCCATAAATATCTGTGTGCACAGTTTTGTGGATGTAGGTTTTCAACACATTTGGGTAAGTACCAAAGAGTGCGATTGCTGGTGAGACTATGTATAGTTTTGTAAGAAACTTCCAAACTGTGTTCTAAAGTAGCTGGACTATCTTGCATTCCCACCAACAGTAAATGAGAGTTTCTTTTTGCTCCACATCTTCACTAACATTTGCCGTTGTCAGTATTCCTAGAATTCAACGATTTTAATAGGCGTAGTGGGATCACATTGTTATTCTAATTTGAATTTCCCTGATGACATATGATGTGGAACATCTTTTCATAGGTTTATTTGCTAACAGTGTTATTTTCTTTGCTAAAGTGTTGCTTAGCTGCTTTGCCTATTTTTTAAGATAAAGTTGTTAGTGTTCTTATTGTTGACTTTTAAGAGTTCTTTGTATATTAAAAAAATTTTTTTTAATATTTTACTTATTTATTTGACAGAGAGACAGTGAGAGAGGGAACTCAAGTCAGGGGGAGGGGAAGAGGGAGAAGCAGACTCCTTGCCGAGCAGGGAACCCCATGCGGGACTCGGACCTAGGACCCTGGAACCGTCAGCTGAGCTGAAGGCAGATGCTTAACAACTGAGCCACCCAGGTGCCTTCTTTGTATATTTTGGATAAGTTATTTATCAGATTTTTAAAATAAGTCTTTTCTCCCTGTCTGTGGTCTATATCTTCTCATTCTCTTAACATTGTCTTCCACAGAGCAGAAATTTTTAAACTTTAAAGATGTCAAGCTTATCAGGGGTGCCTGTCTGGCTCAGTTGGTACAGCATGAGACTCAAACAAACAAAACACACTCACAAAAACAAAACCTCAAAACACTAAACAAACAAACAAAAAACCACCCAGGAATAACAAAGTCACACTTATCAACTATTTCTTTCATGAATCATGCCTTTGGTGTTGTATCTCAAAAGCCAACATTGAGCCCAAGATCATCTAGATTTTCTCTTATGTTGTAGGAGTTTTATAGTTTTGCAATTCACAGGGAGGTCTATGATCCATTTTGAGTTACTTTTTGTCTGTGTCTAGATTCATTTTCTTTTGCCTTGTGCATGTCTAGTCGTCCCAACGCCATTTGTTGGAAAGACTATTTTTTTTTCTAACATTGCATTCACTTCTTTGTCAAAGATCCATGGACTATATTTATGTAGGTCTAAATCTAAGCTTTGTTCTGTATGTTCTGTTCCATCCACTTATTTATTTATTCTTTTACCAATACCATTGTCCCTTGATTACACTAGCTATATAGTAAGTTTTGAATTCAGATGGCTGCTGTCCTCTGAGTTTGTCACTCTCCTTCAGTACTGTGTTAGGTCTTCTGAACATTTTGCCTCTCCAAATAAACTTTAGAATCAGTTTGTCAATATCCAAAAAATAACTGAGATGTTGATTGGGATTGCATTGAATTTATAGATCAAGGTGGGAAGAATTGGCATCTTTACAATATTGAGACTTCTACTCATGAACATGGAATATCTTAGTATTTTTTAAAATTTCTTACATTGTAGTTTTGTAATTTTCCTACATATATCTTGTATTTATTTTGTTAGACACTCGTCTTTGTATTTCTTTTTTGGGAGGGGGTGTTAACATAGATGTTATTGTGTTTCTAATTTCAGATTCATTTGTTCATTGCTGGTATAGGAAAGCAATTGACTTTTGTAGATTAACCTGGTATCCTAAAATCTTGCTGTATCACAAATTAGTTGTACTAAGGTTTTTTTTGACAGTTATTTCAGATATTCTACACAATCATGTGACCTATGAAAAGACAAGTTTAAATTTCTTTCTTCCCAACCTGTCTACTGATGTGTTTTTTTTCTTCCATTTTATTTATTTTTTCAGCGTAACAGTATTCATTGTTTTTGCACAACACCCAGTGCTCCATGCAAAACGTGCCCTCCCTATTACCCACCACCTGTTCCCCCAACCTTCCACCCCTGACTCTTCAAAACCCTCAGGTTGTTTTTCAGAGTCTAGTCTCTTATGGTTCGCCTCCCCTTCCAATTTTTTTTTTTTAATAAACATATAATGTATTTTTATCCCCAGGGGTACAAGTCTGTGAATCACCAGGTTTACACACTTCACAGCACTCACCATAGCACATATCTACCCCAATGTCCATAACCCCCTCCCCCTCTCCCAATCCCGCCTCCCCCCAGCAACCCCCAGTTTGTTTTGTGAGATTAAGAGTCATTTATGGTTTGTCTCCCTCCCAATCCCATCTTGTTACTGATGTGTTTTTATGTAGTCATTCAAATAGTAACAGAAGGGGATAGTTTATATCAATTTTTAGACTTCTAAGGTTTCAGAGATTATCTTGATCTAATATACTAACACCTTCCTTATAAAAATGTTGATTGACTGAATTTACCACTAATCTTACAACTCATTGCTTTAAATTTTTTTTTTAATATTTTATTTATTTGACAGAGAGAAATCACAACTAGGCAGAGAGGCAGGCAGAGAGAGAGGAGGAAGCAGGCTCCCTGCGGAGCAGAGAGCCCGATGCGGGGCTCGATCCCAGCACCCTGGGATCATGACCTGAGCCGAAGGCAGAGGCTTTAACCCACTGAGCCACTCAGGCGCCCCTGCTTTAAATTTTTTTTTTAAGATTTTCTTTATTTACTTGATAGACAGAGATCACAAGTAGGCAGAGAGGCAGGCAGAGAGAGAGGGGGAAGCAGGCTCCCTGCTGAGCAGAGAGCCCCAATGCAGGGCTCAATCCCAGGAACCTGGGATCATGACCTGAACTGAAGGCAGAGGCTTTAACCCATTGAGCCACCCAGGTGCCTCTCATTGCTTTAAGTTTGATCAAACTTTTCATGGCTTAGAAGAGGAAAATGTGTATGCTTCAGAGTGTAACAAGACATTAAATGAGAAGCTTCATCTAATGTTGCAAGGTATGTTAAATATCTTCCAAGAAGAAGTGCCATACTATGGGCAAAAATTTTAAAAGGAATGATTGAGAACCATATACTATCTTTTGAATCTGCACAGAAATAAGAGATAAAGAACCCAGTGTTTGGGATTAGTGAGGTTTCTTTAGTGAGAATTGCCATTGGAGGGGCATGGGTGAGGAGACACTTCCTTAACTCTCAAATCAACTGAGACTTGCTTCATCAGGACCAACTGAAGAACTTGGTAAGTGTTGGTCCTTAATGGTAAGAAAAACAAAGTGACTGGAGTCTTACCTCCACCCAAATATTCTAAGCTAATAGTCTGTGGCTTTCATATAAAGAAGAACAAGAAGGAATGAACTGAGGATCAAGTTTAGGAAATTACTCCCAGTGAAGGTGGGAGAAAGTAGGACAAAGATGCATTTGTCTCCTACGATCCATTCATATATGGGTTACATCAAAGGACGTGAGCCTAAGCCTACTTTAATTCTTGCTCAAAGTGACACTTTGTAGGCTGTTGGGAATCTGGTAGTGTCCGTATTGAATGAGTATCTAGAGAACTGAGGACTCACAGCGGCTGAGGGCAGAGTGGCAGTTAGAAGAAAAGAATGCATCATGCACATCACAGGAGGTAAGTTAGTGAAGCCCCGCCACATAATCAACAAAGCTGTTGAAAGAGTCCATCAGATTGAACTTTCAATCTCCACCAGACCCAAAGAATAGACACTCATGAGAGTTATCAGTCAGGTTATAATTGTCTGCTCCCATTGTCCTGCTGCCTGCCTCCCCTGGCTTATTCCAGTAAGTGTTAGTGACACAAATAGTGAGAGAGAGGGAAAAGGGAGAAAAGAGGAGGACACACGCTTTGTTTCTCTCCGAAAGGAGGCAGCTAAGCTATAGCCAGCTTAAGAAGGAAATGCGTGTCCAGTCTTGATTTGAATTCTTTTCTAGAGATTGAGATTTTTAAGTACTCAGTTGTGACTAAGTGGCTGGAAGGATATACAACTTGTATTAATCTCTTTTACCTGAAGGCAGAGGAGGTATCTACCACTCTCCATCATCAAGCAGGTTTCAAAGGGACAATGGAAAAGGAAAATAAAGCTTCTCTTATGGTTACATTCTATGAGTCAGACATGTTTAACATGTTGACCCATGGATAAGGCTTTCTGTGTCCTTATGTGAAGAACAACGTATGGTAGTTATGGGAACAAAAATAAAAGTCTGTAGCGAGTTGTTTCTAACTGTAGTCTCTGGGTGTGCAAGGTAAATAACCATTACCCTGTAAAGTTGGACAGGCTCCTCAGAACAGCCAGAGCAGATGTTCGCTAAACCAATTCGAGATCTAGTATTCTCAAACTTTGGTTATTGTGCTAAAGAGTCAGTAGCTGAGGGGTGCCTGGATGGCTCAGTCTGTTAAGATCAGGTTATGATCTCAGGGTCTTGAGATGGAGCCCTGGACTCTGCTTGAGATTTCTTTTCCTCTCCCTCCTCCCTTCACCTTGCTTGTGCACGTGCACACACATACACACACACACACACACACAACACACACACACACACACACACAGTCTTTCTCTCTCTCTCAAAATAAATAAATCTTTTTTTAAAAAAGAGAGTCAATAGCTAATCTTACTAAATATGAAGATTCCCAGGCTCCATCAAGGAGATTCTAATATATAAGATTTGGATTGGCCACTGTTAATTGGCACCCCAAGTCATTATGATGTAGATGGCTGGAACTTCTCTTTGGGAAACATTGTCTTAGGGCAGAATTCTCAAACTTTAATAGGCATATGAATCTCCCTGGTAATTGTACTAAAATGTATTGTGATTCATGAGCCTGAAATACCTGCAATTCTGTGTTTTCACTCCTGGGGGATGGTTATGCTGGTGATTTACCCTACTTTTACTAACAGTGGTTTGGACATTGTTTCCCAGACTTGCATTTTAAGAATCACAAATAGTGCATGTCTGTTCAAAATATAGATTTCAGTCTGTAATCTACTGACCCACAGTCTTTAGGTGAGGAATGTAGGAAGAGAGGAAGAATATTCTCAAATCTTAGCTGAAGTTGGGAAGCAATCCCAATGCCCTTAGGCTATGTCTAGTAGGAGACATCAGAGACCACTTAAGACAGAATGAACAAAGGAGTTGTTCCTCTGTTCTTCCTGATCACTAGGCCCCAAAGAATAAGAAAAATTCAAGCCCACTAGTTTCTATTCCATGGTCCGTAGTCCTGGGCCATAGAAGACAATTTTGAGTATCTTCCTGAATGACTTGATACACAAGCTTGGCCTCCCACAACCCTATACCAGGGATTTTTGAATTTGACTGTACAAGAGATTCTTCTGAGGGCTTAAAAAATACCAATATTTAGTCCTCTGTCTCAAGAGATTCTAATTTAATTGGCCTAGGTATTGAGGTTCTGATTTAACTAGCCTCTGTACTGGGGATTCTTAGAAGCTCCCCAGATAATTCCAGTGTGCAGTAAAAGTTGAGAATCTATGCTTTCAAAGATAAATCCTGCCTAAAAAAATTACATCCATTATTTTGTAACTATGGCTAAAATCCTGTGCTTATAGTCGTTTGAGGTCAGTTTATTGTTTCCAAAACAATATGGCCCAGAATTCTCGCTTGCACAATTTAGTACCCCTTACAGCGCTGGCAAGGATCAGTCAATGAAATAAGCCAACAGCCACTGGCAGAAAGCTTGATGCTGTTTTTGTGTTATTGTAGCAACTATCACTATGAATTTTGCTGCATCTCACACTCCTTCACTACATAGTCTCTGTTCTTACAAATGGTCTATAGGTAGTATTTTATCATTTCTACAAGAATTTGAAGACACTGTTGCCCCAGATTCCTTAATTGATTTCTCTTTCAAGCTCTCGTCCTACAGAACTGACTAGATAAAAACCAAGAATGTTAGAGGCCGTACTAAAACTCAGCATGACTGTACATAAAACAAGAACTTCCTCATCTAGACCTCTTCCAGAGTCTTGCCCTCATTATAGACAGGGCCCTCCTTCCAGTTTTGTAATCCAGAATCTAGACTTACCCTTGAAAGCCACTATGTCTCGCCATTATCTCCCACATCTCATTCTTTACCAGAGCATTTAACTTTATTGCCTGGCATCTCCAAAATGTACTAATTTTCTTTGTATTCTCCATCATCACTACCACTCACCTTCCAGGGTGTGGTTATCTTTCTTCTCTCCAACTGCCCTAATGGGTCTACTCAAATTAATCCCCTCTTGTTTCTTTCCCTCCTGTTTTCCCTTTTTACATGATATTGTTTTAGAGCCCCCAGTCTTTAAGGATAAGGGTAAGTCTATTTTTCTCAAAGTAAGGATGGCAGAGCCTTCATAAACCTTGATCCTCTCTGCCTCTTCAGCATCATCTCTGGTTCCTTTATCGCTTCTCTGTTGCAGCCACACTGGTCATCACATTTATGTGTTCTCTCCTACAACAGAACAGGGCATATGCATCCCCTTTGCATGGAACATCATTCCTTCTCCTTATTTAATTCACTTCTACTCAGCCTCTAATTTTCCGGTTAATCACTTTCTCAGCAAAGCCTCCCCACTCTGACACTATTGGCTAAGTTACCACAGTTATTAGAGCATCAACAATCACCAGTTTGGGTGTACTTATCACAATTGCAACCTGCCAGTTATTTAGGATCATTTGATTAATGCTTATGCCCCCCCAGGAGACCGTACGTTCCAGGAAAAAAGGAGCCATGTCTTATTTTTTTGCTTCACGTTAAATTTCCTGCCTAGCACAGTGGCTGGCTCATAGTAGGTACAAAATTTAAAAAAAAATGAAAGAATGAATGGAAGAAGGAAAGCTGGATGTAATAGGGAAAAAAATGCTATGGAAAGAGATCATCTGTTATTTTTAAACAAAGGATCTCTTTTTCCAAGTGAAGCCTTACATGGAGCCTGACCACATGAGTCAGATAGATCCAGAGCTGGGCTCTGACTAAACTGAGAGTGAGGGCCTCCTAAACCCTTTACCAGCCTATAGTGTACACTATGCCTCTCCCCTCAAAATCTCTGGGATCTGTGGGTCACTGTTTGCCAAACACTGGTTCGGATTAAGGTATGCATTTAACCATGGAGGAAGCCGAGTGTGAGTGGTTGGGGGATTTTGCTCATGGAACCAGCTAGCTTTGAACCCAGCTTTTTGCTCCCTGAGATTGCTCTGTGGATCATGGAGCATATATTTCATGCTGGTGTCTACCCTACGTGTTCTACGCTCTTGTCTCTGAAAAGTTTTTTGAATTCTTAAACATCTAAAAATCCATGCGTTTGTATGCACTGTTTACTCAGAATGCACATTTGCCACTTCTTTGGGTGCCCCATGCATCTTGGAAATAGTCTATTTATATATTAAGACCCCCATCAAGCACTATCCTTTTCTGTCTTCTCCAAATGCCCAAATGCACTTTGTTTCATCATCCTCATTACTCCTGAAGCATGTTCAGACCTCTGTATGATGGGCAGAATTCTAAGGAGGGCCCCCAAGAACCCAGCCTCCTGGGGTCTACATCTTCTATAATCTGTGAGACTATAAATACGATGGCTTTTCCTCCTGCGATTAGGTTGTAGTCCAGTTAAACTTTGAGAAAGGGATATTAATCGGGACGGGGATGGGGTGGACCTGACCTATCACACGAGTCTTTTAAATCTGGGTCTAGAGGTCAAAGACGGAGGAAATCAGAGATACTTGGCATGAAAACATTCTGAAGATGAAGCCCAGTTATAAGAATCATTGAGTTTTGTCATAGTGATAAAATACTTGATTAAGAATTTGAATCTGAAATAAACCCATTGGAAAAGAATTCATTTAAAGGTTTTCAGCAGGGATGTCTGGATGGCGCAGTGAGTTAAGCTTCTGCTTTCAGCTCAGTTCATGATCCCAGAGTCCTGGGATCCAACTCCATGTCAGGCTCTCTGCTCAGCAAGGAGCCTGCTTCTCCCTCTCCCCCTGCCTGCCATTCTGCCTGCTTGTTCTCACGCTTTCTCTTTCTCTCTCTCTCTCTCTCTCTCAAATAAATAAATAAATAAATAAACTCTTTTTAAAAATAATAACAATAATAAAAAAAGATTTTCCCTTCAGGGGCGCCTGGGTAGCTCAGTGGGTTAAGCATCTGCCTTCAGTTCAGGTCATGATCCCAGGATCCTGGGATTGAGTCCCTGCTGAGCAGGGAGCCTGCTTTTCCCTCTCCCTTTCCCTCGGCCCTTCACCCCTCCTCTTGCTCTTTAGCTTGCTTGCTCTGCCTCAAATAAAACCTTTAAAAGAAAAAGATTTTCCCTTCAGAGAACCCAAGTTTCAGAGAATTTTGAAGTGTCTGTTGATTTTTGCAGAGGTATTACACTGAATTGAATTAGAAAAAATAGCAGACAGAAAGGAAGACCAAAGTAAAAATGTAAAATTTTCAAGGGAGAGGAGGAACATACAACTTGTAAAGAGAGGAAAACTGCACTATTTTACATACATAGAGAAAAGATCACAGTTGAAAAGTTATAAAGCATTTTTAAAGATGTTAAGCTGTATTATTTTCAGATGCCTACCATTAATTTTGCTGGCAGATACAGGGAAGAGGAGACCCTCTCTTACCTTCTGGGTTCATTTCTAAATAATAGAAAAAAAACACTTTATTTCTAAAGAAACAATGAATATTTTCAGTGTTTAGTATTCACTATTTAGTTCCTTTGATAAGCACGCAGAGGGATTTTCCATTTCAGAGAGAAAGACACTTATTTTTATTAAAAAATTACTTATTTATTTGATAGCAAGGCAGCAAGAGAGGGAACACAAGAAGGGGGAGTGGGAGAGGGAGGAGCAGATGTCCCGCTCAGCAGGGAGCCTGATGTGGGGCTTGATTCCAGGACCCCAGGATCATGACTAGAGCCAAAGGCAGACACTTAACTGACTGAGCCACTCAGGAGCCCCGAAAGACACTTTTCTTACACTAAGTTTTCTTTGTGTATTCTTATTTTATTTTGTTGAGGAAATAAGCCCCTCTATAATAGGATAATGTGTTGTGACCCTTGGTTACAGAAAGTTAAATTCTTCATAAAATGATAGATTTTTCTTTAAAGATTTTATTTATTTGACAGACAGAGATCACAAGTAGGCAGAGAGGCAGGCAGAGAGAGAGGTGGAGGCAGGCTTCCTGCTGAGCAGAGAGCCTGATGCGAGGCTCCATCCCAGGCTAGATCCCAGGACCCTGGGATCATGACCTGAGCTGAAGGCAGAGGCTTTAAACCACTGAGCCACCCAGGCGCCCCTAAAATGATAGATTTTTAATACATTACTGTGCATACCCTGACCCCTTTCTAAGGAATGTCACCAGTGCCTCTTCCACCTAAACTTTTTTTTTTTTTTTAAGAGAGTGTACCTGTGGGCAAGTGCCAGTGAGGGCAGGGTGGGAGGAGGAGTGGGGGCAGAGAGAGATCGTCAGCAGGTTCCATGCCCAGCGTGGAGTCCGATTTGGGGCTCAATCTCACAACACTAAGATCATGACCTGAGCTGAAATCAAGAGTTGGATCCTTAATCAACTGAGTCACCCAGGACCCCCACGTAATCTTTTATTAAATCTACTTTCAAATGCTTCCTCTTCCTCCAGTATTATGAGGTCAGTGCCTCCTTCCTTGCAAACTACAGGGTCTCCTTTCTGTTACCTGTATATCACCGATCCCCTCCTTCCTTGCTGACCACACAGAGGCTTTGGGTGCATCCGGTATAAAAAATGTAATTTTTGTGTTTGAAAGGATGGAGTTTGTGTGTGATCTGCTGCTGGTTGCCTCCCCTCTTCTGCTCTTCCTGCAGTGCACTTTTCATAATGACAAAGTCATACTTTAAAAGCCTGTGTTCTGCTTTTTACCCCACAGCATTTAGATATCAGGATTGCCTGTCCAGATTCTTAAAAACTAGAATTGGCAGTTCTGTAAATGTCATTTCTCATTTAGACTAATATATACATTTTTTACAGATTTTACTATAACTGAAATTGGAATGTATCTTAAAGTTGTTGATCTCTTGGGGCTCTTGGGTGGTTCAGTCTATTAAGCATCCCACCCTTGGTTTTGGATTAGGTCATGATCTTGGGGTCATGAGATTGAACTCTGCATCTGGCTCCATGCTCATCCTGGAGTCTGCTTGAGATTCTCTCCCTCACCTTCTCCATCTGCCCCTCCCCCTGCTTGTGCATGTGCATGCTCTCTCAAACAAATAAAATCTTAAAAAATATCCTTGATATATTTTTAATTTTTTTTGGCCAGCCAACAGGCACATACAGTAACTGATAGCAAATATTGAAAATAGGTCCCATCACCTTCATATAACTTGAGTTATGTGTGTTGTCAGATGACACATTTGAGTTTAAAGCCTCTTTAGAATATCTTTGAAAAGATTAAACCATGATTCGCATTGAAAAGAGTTACTACATATGCAGAAAGTCATGGAAATAGAGCAGCAGGATGTAAATGTCAGAATAAAGATTTGTTGTTGGAGGAATTACCTTAGCCTCTTATGTTTTTGCAAGGCAATAACCAGGTTTACCATAGAACTTAAGAAAGTAAGAATCTGAAGTTCATGAAGCTGAGTTATATTTTACTACTGCAGAAGGATTGCTTGTAAGTAAGAAAGCCCCAACACCAGAGCACCAGTTACTTGGGAGGAAATCCCAGAGAAGATAATGGAGCATTCTCTTAAGAAAGACACATCCCCAACACACTTGTTGGCCCAAAGCACCATATTGCTTGGGAAAATACAGAAATAGACAATCTGCTATGAAATGTCTTTCCACTCTGACTATAAAGATGTCTTGGGAAAGTGTCAACCAATTGATTTTGTTTATACCTTTATTTTCATGTATAGATGAATGATAAAGAATAAATATGTATGTCTAAAGAAGTGTTAAGACTTTCAGCAAGTATACAGTCTTATTTCTTACCAAAGATAAATCATAGTGTTATAGATAAATCAGAAGTTTTTCCTTAGTGGTGTATAAAATTACTGCATTTTGTAACTAAAGGCATTTTAAAAAGTACTATGAAATACAGTAATAAAAGTAGAACAACTTTACAAGATGGAAAATGTATCTTTGAGGGAGCATCCAGTAAAATAGCTAACTGGTAACATCTCAATTAAAATGACAGAGTGCTCTTGTTTGTTTTTTAGTTTGAGACAGTGTCAGGGCTTAGGGGAGATGAGAAATACATGGAAAGCAAGAGAATGTACAAGAAAGATTTCTTAGACTAGTGATAATCTCCATACCTTCTAATTATCGTTCATTTTAATTAGTTCCTTCCCCCATTTAATATTTGGAGACCCTTCTGGAAGTTTTAAACTGGTCGTTCACACTTTAAGAAATTATCTTTTAGGGGCGCCTGGGTGGCTCAGTGGGTTAAGGCCTCTGCCTTCAGCTCAGGTCATGATCCCGGGGTTCTGGGATCGAGCCCCATATCTGGCTGTCTGCTCAGCGGGGAGCCTGCTCCCTCCTCTCTCTCTGCCTGCCTCTCTGCTCACTTGTGATCTCTGTCTGTCAAATAGATAAATAAAATCTTTAGAAAAAAAAATTATCTTTTAAAGTAACTCACACTAAACCTTCAAAGGTATAATCCATACTGAGAGAACAGTATTCTTATCAAAAGAGGTAAGGAGGGGTGCCTGGGTGGCTCAGTGGGTTAAAGCCTCTGTCTTCGGCTCAGGTCATGATCTCAGGGTCCTGGGATGGAGCCCCACATTGGGCTCTCTGCTTGGCGGGGAGCCTGCTTCCCCCTCTCTCTCTGCCTGCCTCTCTGCCTACTTGTGATCTCTGTCTGTCAAACAAATAAATAAAATCTTGAAAGAAAAAAGGTAAGGAATAGGATGTATGGAATTTTGATTAAGTGGCAAATTTTTACAGAGAATGTATGTAACTAAAAGGCCCTGGGTATCTAGGAAAAGAACAGAAGAAGGGAGAATGTCAAGCAAGGGAGTCAGAGAAACACCTACTCTTGATCCTGGAGTTAATGTGAGTAGTGATTATCAAGCATGGCCCCCAGTTTCTTTGACATCCTTCTTTACATGATCTGTGATCAAACAAAGCACCTTGAATCTAGGTGACTTATTACTGCTTCAACCAATCAGGATGGTGGGAGTTGCTTATATGACATCCAATGCAGGATTATAAAATGCCCTGGAGCTTCCTTCTGTATTTATTTTTTTTTGTTTTGTTTAATATTTGGGGTCTGGATGCTGTTAGAGTACTTAACTCTTGGACCCATCTTTGCATGGTGTAATAAGCCAAACCAAATGAAGAAACCATAGAAGGCACTTCAAGAGATGGTCCCAGCTGAGCCCACCCTTGAGGTCATCCCAGCCCAGGCTATAGACATGTGAATGAAGCATCTCTAGAAAATTCTAGCCCCCAGCCATTTAGGGCAGCCCCTTGGCTGACTACGCGTCTGGAGCCTGAAATATCATGGATCCAAAGATAAGTCATCATCTCTGTGCCTAGCACAAAATTCTGATGCACAGGATCCATGGGCAGTAAAACACTTGTGGTTTTATGTTACTAATCTTGGGTCATTTTGTTAAACAGCATTAACCAGAACATGGTGGTTTGATGGAATACACTATGAGAGAGAATTCTTCATGGGTTGCTCACTTTTTTTCTTATGCTTTGTGAGCAGAGGCACCAGCTATATCCAGATATTTCTGGAATATCTATGTTTGTACAGAGAACAGTTTTGGAAGATAAAGTCTCCCTCTGGAGCAAGAGCAACATTTGCTTATATCTTTGGAGCAAAGGGATGGTGTCTGCCTTTAAAGCAAATGTCAGGCATGCCTACTGCTAATTCTGAAATACTTGGTTCCTTAAACTCAGAGTTCCCTTGGCTTTAAATACAACTCCTCTGGTCCCATCATCATTACCCCATGTCACGTAGAGGCAAAAGGAACTAACACAAATATATTGTCTTTTCTGTGTCGTATGTAGTCAAGTTCCTCATCTCTGACCCAACAGACTCATGTCCTTTGATAGAAGCCATAATATCGTCATAGGCTGGTTGGCAGCTTGCAAGCAGGGTAAAGTTTCAGACTCTTCCAGTTCTTGACAAACACATGAGTTTTACAGATAGAGTTGGATTCAGATCCTGTTTTTACAGTCTATCTCTGTGATTTGGGGTATGTAAGCTCTTTGAGGCTCTGCGTCCTCATACGAGAATTAAGAAAAGTAATCATGTACCTAACGGCACCTGGAAGAAATACCTGACATCTTATAAATATTCATCAAGCAGGGATCTTGTCTAGTTTAGTGATCATTTTCCCTAGGCTTTCCAGAACAATGTCAGATGGTACTCTCTGTTCACCCATGTACCTCCCATTTAATGAGCAACAGGCATTGTCCTCACTTCCCTTCTGGGAAAAGTCTGTCCTTACTCATACTTCAAGGCATACTCATATTATCATATATTGTCTTTTGGCTCAGAAAAGTATTATCACTGTCTTATAAATCTCCTATTTTCCTAGCATTTATCCTGTGTCAAGGACCACTTCTGTTTGTTCTTTTGATCCTTGCCAGAAACAAACTTGCGAGGCTGACATTGTTAACGTCTTTTTAGAGATGATAGATCAGTAGCTTAGAGAGGTTCCAAGCAGTGAATAAATGCATTCTTCAAATAAGCAGTAGAGATTTTTTGGAAGATTAGGAAGTGGCAGCTATAAAGACCTGAAATGGTCTGGAGGACAAGTAGTTCCAAAGAGACCGATTTCTCAAATGTCTGCATCTAGTAACAATTACAGGTTTTTTTTAAGGCATATTTTACTTGATTCCAAAAGATAGTGTTATGATCAGTCTTAGCTAAGGTGATCATATGATTATTGCCTAAATTGGGACATTTCTAAGAGTGAAGGGGGATGCTATTAATAATTATGGCAGAACAACAACATAAACTGATACGGTGGCAGGGAAATCAGGACAGATAATTTCATTAATTTGAGGGAGAGTGATCCTCCAAAGAACAACTCAATCTGAGTTAGCCTCTAAGCTTACCCAGAAACAAAGGGACATCTTGAAAAGTTCTATCACAAACTGAACTGAAAACTCTAGACCTCATACCTTTAAGCCACTGTCTTATAAAAAGTTAAAAGCTCCTGTATTGGGGTGAAAACATTTCTGGGAATTTAAACAGAGTA
Organism: Meles meles; assembly: GCF_922984935.1. NCBI lineage: Eukaryota > Metazoa > Chordata > Mammalia > Carnivora > Mustelidae > Meles > Meles meles. Next base: position 46,274,293 of record NC_060081.1, read on the forward strand.
GCTCATAGAACATTTAAATCATGATCAAAGTCAAAATGAGTATCACAAAAGCTTTCTTTATGTAGCTCACCCATATTCCTAGCTGAAAACTCTATACATCTGTCTCATCTTTAGGTCTAGGAAAACAACCCTACTGCTTTGCTTTTATCTCATAATATTTGTGTGCATGTCCCTGGGTGTGATCAATGATTACTGCCAGGTTTTACTGCCTTACAATCCCGGACTGGTGTTTCTTAAAACTTAGCTCACCTAAGAATCACACAGAGGATTTGCTGAAATATAGGTTCCTGCTCCCATGCCTGATCCCCCAATTCTGACTCAGCAGATCAGGAGTGGAACCTCCGAGTCTCATGTTCTAATAAACTCCTATGTGATGCTGATGCCACTGGTCTAAAAGACCACTCTTTAAAAAAACACTATAGAGGGGCACCCAGGTGGCTCAGTGGGTTGAGGCCTCTGCCTTTGGCTCAGGTCATGATGGTCCCAGGGTCCTGGGATCAAGCCCTGCATAGGGCTCTCTGCTCAGCAGGGAGCCTGCTTCCCTTCCTCTCTTTCTGCCTGCCTCTATGTCTACTTGTGATCTCTGTCTGTCAAATAAATAAATAAAATCTTAAAACAACAACAACAACACTGCAGACTAGTAATTCTCAATATTCATGTCCAAGCACTACTCACAGTGATTTTGCTTTAACTGGTTTGTAGTGGGACCCACCATTGGTATGGTACTAAATCTCCAGGTAAATCTAATGTGCTGACAGGATGGAGAACCACCATTCCTTTTTTTCCTCACTGTCATTTCAATTTCAGTAATTTGAAATATCTGCCATCTTTGATAGACTCTAAGATCCCTGAGGACCAGCACCATGCTTGTGGGGTTTCCTGCTTTATCCCCATACAAATCCTAGCATAATTCTCTTGAGTCTCATTGTTTTTTAATACATATCTGATCATTACTGATCGATGGTCCACTATCTTCATGTACATAGTAAGGAGACCAGTGTCTTAACTGCCTTACCTCTGTGGATATAACCATGATTCTTAACATTTCTTCTTTAAATATTTGTGTTATGTATTCATGTATAACAAACCCCTTCAAAACTCAGGGTCTCAAAAAGAGGCATCTTTTACTGCTCATGAGTTTACATGTAAAACTCCTGGTTTCCAGTTTCAGTGTCTACATTTTCCACCCAAGAGCACAAAGCAGTTTTCACATACCAGCTGGGTATTCTACAATTCAACTCCGAGCTAACACTATCTTCCCAGAGATAACATTAGATTCCACAACTTAGGGGGTCAGTTCCACAAGACTGCCCTCCAGCTCAGATGCCCATAACAAGTCCAGATTGTTAGCTGTGCTTCTGACTGACTGGCTACAAATGAGAGGTTCCCATGACCCATGCCAGGCCTGGGGCTGAAGGTTCCGGCTCCACCATTCACGTGATGGTTTGTTCTTCTGGCAAGGTGTGATCCAAACTCACCTCATGAAAGTAACAAAAGACACCTTTTTTATTCTCATCCCTTCGGAAATTTCAGTGGTTTTAGGAGCTCTGTGCCAGAAACTTAGATGAAGACAAAGTACGCATTTCTTATTATAAATCACAATATCACAACATGCCAGCAGGTGGTTCTGCTGGCTTTGGATGAGCTCATTTTTGCATCTGTGGTCAGCTGGGGGTTGGGAGGCAGCTCTGCTGATCTTCCCTGGGCTCTCCCAGATGTTCGGGGGCTGGCTGCCTTGAGGCGGGTCTATGTTGGCTTTGGCTGAGACTACTGAAGTCGTCTCCAAGTGCTTCTCACCCTCCAAAAGGCTAGCCCGGGCTGGCTCGCATGGAGGCTGCTGAAGTTTCTGAGAGAAAGAAGGGAAACATGCAAGACCTTGCTCTGCCACATTCTGTTGACAAAAACTAGGCACCAGGCAGTCCCAATTCAGGTGGAGACTTCCCTTTATTGGGAAGACTTTTGGGGTCTTAATGCTTGGCTACGGGGAAGTCCTGAATAGGACCACAGTGCCTTCAGTCCACCTCAGCATCCAAGGCAAGACCCCTAAGCTGTCTCTCTTCATGTTCCAGCCTTAGAAGTACTGCCAGTCCATCTAATTGAAAAGGAAGCTGATTGCAGCTCATTCAGTTTGTTAGCTCTAGCTGTTTAGTAAATGTAAATCTCCTAAGATTTAATTTCAAATGTTTGAAAGCTGAAGAGGTGCCAACATCTAAGAAAAATAAATTTCCATTTGCTACTTGTTTTTATTTAAGAATAGGTTACGAATTCTCAGGGGGAAACTTGGATCACTGAATGAGACAAATGACTCACCACTAAACTTCGCAGAGATTACAACCTACCGGAGGCTGAAATGTGGGGAATTAAAAGAAAATCTACTCTAAAAGTCATGTTTGTGTTCAATAAGCTGACACCTGCTCTCAGAGGTTCCTAACTTCCTCGTAAAGGTCTATACACTGAGAGGATGCAGTAAGGGATCTGAGAAAGGACCTCGTGACTCCCAAAGATAAGGATTTGAGTAAATCTGAGGCCATACCCTGGGTTTTGTTAAAATTTTCCTGAATGTTGCGCTTTCTTTGGGAGGTAGAATAGCATCTTCGCTGCTCAAGGTCTCCTTTGACTGCCAAGAATTCTTTTTCCTGCTGCAAGAGACCTCTGGGTAAGAAATTTAACAGCTGTCCTCCTGGAAGACATCGTTTCTGGGGTACATGCAAGCAAATCACATGAGTTCAAAGGCTCTTCCTTCTCCAGCAATAAACATTTGATCAACTGCTTTTACAAGACACATCCTACTCTGCCCTCAGGGTTTCTCATCGCTGGGCTGTCTGGCTCCAAGGTAACTAGGCTTTTCTGAGTTTGTCCTGCTTATCCCCATTATTTATATTTCAGCTTGTTTTGAAATTGTTCCTAAAAACTAAAGTTGTTTGTTTTTAAAATCTTCCCTCCATTGCCTCCCTTACCACCTTAACCTGCACTCCGCAGAGCACACAAAAAGCAGGGATGAAGGGAGACAAACCATAAATGACTCTTAATCTCACAAAACAAACTGGGGGTTGCTGGGGGGAGGTGGGATTGGGAGAGGGGGAGCGGGCTATGGACATTGGGGAGGGGAGGTGAACCATAAGAGACTATGGACTCTGAAAAACAACCTGAGGGTTTTGAAGGGTCAGGGGTGGGAGGTTGGGGCAACCTGAGGGTTTTGAAGGGTCAGGGGTGGGAGGTTGGGGGAACAGGTGGTGGGTAATGGGGAGGGCACGTTTTGCATGGAGCACTGGGTGTTGTGCAAAAAGAATGAATACTGTTACGCTGAAAAAATAAATAAAATGGAAAAAAAAAATAAAAAAAAAGCAGGGATGAAGACAGGGTACACTTCTGAGTGGGAAAGGGAGGTATGGCTGGGTGGTAGTTTCCACCTTCAGAAGGGCCCGAACATACCAGCTATAGGTGACCAAAATCCCTCTCCCAAGAAAGCCAGTTCATTGGTTTCCAAAGGCCTTGTTTATGTAACTCTTTAATTATAGCATAACCAAATCACAAGTATTTTGCCATGGGAAAATGTAAAGTCATTAGGCAACTTAAATACCACCCCGCCCTTTTCAAGCAGACAGCACAACCATTAAGCAATTAATGCATGTTAAGACATTTCCAATTTTTTGGCACTAATGCCTGTTCAATCATTTGGGGCCGGAGAGCATAGGTGGAACCTACTCATTACAGTTCGGGATGGGAAGCGGAGTACCTTATGTGTTTCTTTTTTAAATGGCGCTCAGTCTGCAGCCCCCACAATGCACAGAACATTAAACTGCTTGCAAAACAAGGTTGGATACTGTTTGACACAGCCTGGCATCTCCAGGACATGTGTGAGTCATACTGGGACTTGAATCTCAGTTCATTGGGTATCTTCCCATGCTTGTCGATTTCATGCCTTCTAAATCCTTGGGTTCTGCCGAGATACTGGGCTGCAGTTTGTTGTCGGTCTTATGGAATGGAAAACTTCACCTGTTTCTATTTCCCACACAAAAACAGCAACCTGCTTTATTGGGAAAGGTGGCTAGCTCTGGTGACAGCGAGCCCTGTTCTCTTCGTGTGATGGTAAGAAGTGTGGACCTGGAGAGAGATGAAGAATAACCAAGAATTATGTATAATTTGTTCCTGAAAAATATTAGGCCACACAAAATCTTACGCTTTGGGGGCGCCTGGGTGGCTGAGTGGGTTAAAGCCTCTGCCTTCAGCTCAGGTCATGATCCCGGAGTCCTGGGATCGAGCCCCACATCAGGCTCTCTGCTCTGCAGGGAGCCTGCTTCCTCCTCTCTCTCTGCCTGCCTCTCTGCCTAGTTGTGATTTCTCTCTGTCAAATAAATAAAAAGTATTAAAAAAAAAATCTTACGCTTTGGCTTCTGTACATTTGCTCAAAAATCAGCTGCTTCAATGTCGTCATTGACAGGGATACTTTGTAGATAAAAATTACTTTAGCCCTATGAGAAGCAAGAATAGCCCATTCATTGAAGATCTAATCCAGATTCACCATGTGCTGGGTACTTCTGTAAGTACTAGGGGTACAGCACAAAATAAGCAAGAAATCCTTAATTGGTCATGGAGTATATTCCTGTGGGCATAGACTACAGAGAAGAAAACAAATCAACTGACTATGATATAACAAAAGTACTAGGAAGAAAATAGAACATGGTAGTGTGATAGATCTTAGGGGGCTATTGTCAGTTGAGTCATCAGATTGGGCTTCAATGAGGAATTGACACTTCACTGAGACCCAAATACTTCATAAAACATCTCGGTCAAGATCCTTTTTAGGGAGAAGGAACATCTTGTGCAAAGGTGGAAGTTACTGGTTTGGTACCACCCCAGGCAAATACAGGAGACAGAAAGAAAGAAAGAGAGAGAGAGAGAGAGAGAGAGTATACACAAACATATATATGTATATATCCTTGAAGAAATGATCATGATATATGTGGGTCCTTACAGATTTGTTATTCCTATTTGAAAGCCAATTGATATTTTTGTGTTTGTTTTCTTAGTTTTGGAGAAGGTGTGATAGAATCATAATGCTTTTCTTTCCATAAGTGGTTCCCTTTTTCAGTTTTTTCTGTTTGGAGCCTGTGGACAATACTGACATAGTTTGGCTTTGAAAACAGAGAGGAAAGAAAGAAATCCTATTACAGAACATACAGGCCTAATGTCTTATGACAGGTGTATGTGTTAGCTTTTGCTGTGTAACAGACCTTCCAAAATATAATGGGTAAAAACACTCCAGACATTTAGACCATGAATCTGCAGATGGGCCCTTTGTGCTGGGCTCATGTGAGTACTAGTTTAGCAGGACAACTCGGCCTCTGGATTTTGGCTGGCTTTTAGCTGAGGCAAGGGGATACACTGGGCTGTGTGTGTTTTTTTCTATCCCTGAGGCTTATCCACATGAGTTGGGTTGCAAAAGAGCAAGCAGAAATGTGCAATGACTCTTGAAGACTAGGCTCAGGGTGGGTACAGTGTCTCTTCCGCAGCATTCTGTGGATCAAAGCAACTCGCAAAACCAGCCCAGACTCGGTGGCCAGTGAAATGGGTTCCATTTTCACTGGGGACAGCTGCAGCCACATTGAACAGGATTTAGGGAGGGCTGAAGAACTGGCCATATTTTTAAAACCCAGTGCAGTAGGCAAAGGCTAACATGGAAGCCCAGAAGTGCCTGTATTACTTGTGTTGGCAAACATTATTTTTTAAGGACCAGATAGTAAACATTCTTGGCATTTTAGGTTGTTATAGTCTCTGTCACAACTACTCTGTTGTGCAAAAGCAGTACAAAATTGAATGAATGGGCATGGCTGTGTTCCAGTGTAACTTCATTAACAAGGTAGGTAGCAGGCTGGATTTGGCTCATGGGTCTATCATTTGCTGACCCCTTGTCTATAAATTTTTCTACAAAAGCCTTGCCTTTCAAAAAAAAAAAAAAAAGAGGCTGGAATACAACGTGGCTTCTAATGGCTTCCATCAGACACTAAAAAACTCTAGGAGTCAAGGTTGACTGACACATCAGACCACAGGCCAACGTGTGGAGGAGTTTTTGTTCTCATGGTGCGGGGAGGGCACACCATCAGCTTTTAATACAGCATTTGTTTATGGAGCTACTTACGTAAACTAAGATATCTATCATTGGTAGTAGTTGGTTGCTGCCTGGATGTAATAATTGCTTATTTCCTTTTGTTTGTTGTGGTTAGTTCACTTTCAAGGAAGAAAGACAAAAATTTCTAAGTAGAGCAAATGCTAAGAGGCAAGAGAAGGGAACTAGTAAAGCAATTAGATAGCTCCTCAAGGGCAGGGATGGGGCCCTTGAAGCCAAATTTGAAGCCAAATTCTCCAGCTGGAAGAGATCCCGGGCCTCCACATGCTTGTTTTCACCTCGAGGGCACCTGAGAGTCACCTGGGGAGCTTTACAAAATCCTGATGCCCAGGCCACACCCCAGGGCAATTAAATCAGGCTCACTAAGGGCAGGAGCCAAACACTGTATTTTTTAAACCTTTCCACCTTGTCCAGTAGGTAGCCAGGTTTGAGAATGGAGGATCAGGGTTCTAGCCTTGGCACCTCTCAGTGACTCCCTCTGCGGTCAGGTCGGTCCCATGCATGCCTATCCTGCATTCACCTGAACTAACCATCTGAGAACTCATCTGCTCCAGGACTTTCCTTGCAAGAAGCTCTATACTATGTAATTATGTGATAATCTCTCTGAACTGTGACACATCCCTGGGCCTGGAACTTCAATATGTGCCACCTTGAAAAGTTCATTTCCTCTTTTCAAAATCTCATTTCTGTTTTAGCATTTAGCTCTATGTTTATCCACTCTGCTTGGAGTATTCTATTTTGGAAAATCAATACTGTTTTTTTTTTTAATTTATTTTCAGTGTAACAGTATTCATTGTTTTTGTACTACACCCAGTGCTCCGTGCAATACGTGCCCTCTCTATTACCCACCACCTGTTTCCCCCAACCTCCCACCCCCTGCCCCTTCAAAACCCTCAGATTGTTTTTCAGAGTCCATAGTCTCTCATGGTTCAATACTGTTTTCAACGGAAGTATTCCTTCTGTTCAGGATAAAAAATGACTAGCCAGAATGATCTTAAGGCGACTTCACAAAGAACATATCCAGCTCTCTAATAGATAGAATAGCCTTCTAGTTAAGTATCCTCTGGACTTGCCACTGAAGTCCGTATTTTATTTATTCTACTTTAGATCGCTCACAGCAGCAGGGCAAACAGCCTTAGAAACGTTAAAGGATCTTAACATTCTGCTGTTACTTTGCTCAGGTGATGAGTAGAAATTTAAGCTATAAAGTAGTTTAGAGATCATCTGGTCCCATGACTTCCTCCTCGTTCATAAATGAACTAATGACTCAAGAGCTAAGTGGCTCTCTCAGCGCAGGAAGAGAATTTCTCACAACCTGCAGTCTTGTGAGGCAGGAGGCTCATTTTCAGAGGGAAGGCTCCGTGGCGTTCTCAGGAAACTGAGGCATGCAAGTGGTGTCCTCAGTCCTGTCCTCGGAGCGCCCTTCCTTTTTCTGGGCCCACTTCAGGGACTGTGACTTCCAGAAGCTCCTCTTCAGAAGTGACTCACTCCAGGCGTCTCCTCAAATCCATCCTCACGAAATCCTACTTTTTCAGTTTAGTACCTAGCTGTCCCCTTTGCCCATCTCCTTAGTGACTCTCATCTCCTTGTCTTGGGACACAGGATGTCCAGACCCCAACCTTCTCCTGGGACAAGCACACAGCAGAGCAGGCAACCAGGAGGTCTCTTAGGTAGCAGGAAGCCTGGCTGCTGGAAAAGGGCAGCTGTTTCTTAGTGACTTTTCTTTCTTTTCTTTTTTAAAAGATTTTATTTACTTATTTGACAGAGAGAGATCACAAGTAGGCAGAGAGGCAGGCAGAGAGAGAAAGAGAGAGGGGGGAAACAGGCTCCCCACTGAGCAGAGAGCCCAATGAGGGGCTTGATCCCGGGACCCTGGGATTATGACCCGAGCCAAAGGCAGAGGCTTTAACCCACTGAGCCACCCAGGTGCCCCCTTAGTGACTTTTCTGTGGTCAAATCTTCTCCCTTTCCGGTGATGTTCCTCTGAAGCCCTTCAAGTAAAGTCATCAGTATCCAAGGGACCAGCAGAGAGACAGACAGGCCATCCATCTGTCCAGAGGCTGATCCTGCACCTGGAAAGGAGTCAGCCCCCAGATTTTTACAGACACTTGAAATTTAGGGTCAGCAAGCCCGAGCTGGAACCTCTCCATCCTTGCTGCTCCTGAAGGATGGGGGAACAACAACTGCTGGAATGCTGGCTCCAAAGAACACATTTTTGTGAAAGGAACGTTGAGGGTTTATTTCTAGCATTTGCGACTTTTATGTTGCAAACGAACTTTGTTCATCTCATACTCCGGGAAAGGAGCGGCTATAAAGCAACCCCATCCAGATTCCAATCAAAGGTATGCGGTACCTCTGAGAGATGGAACACACTAACTATTAAGTTTGGGCTGGTTAACAAGTTCAGAATCACATTAGCCAATAATCTTATAACCAACAGTAAGTGGTGACTTTAATACATAGTTATTTTAATGAATATTAAAAAATAGGACGGGATCATCAAATCCATTTTTAATAAACTATTGCTTTTCTTGCTTGCTATTTATTTTTGAAAAATTTTAAGTATACAGAGAAGTAAAGGGGATAATATAGTAAGAACTTATGCATTCGTCACATTGATTGAATACTTCTTAATGTTTTGCTATATTTGCATCATCTTCTTTTCTATGGTAGGTTGGAGAAATTTACAGATATATTTCCCACCCATCCCCCAAACTCAGTAAGCATCTCTAAAGTAAGTACATTTTTCTACATAACTGCAACATCATTATATTATTCAACAACATTAGTAATTCCTTAGCATCATCTCTTATACCCGTCCAGTTTCTCCAGTTCCCATAATATTTTGGGGACTTGTTTGTTCAAATCCAGATTCAATCAAGGAAATTGCATCTTGGATCAGGGTGTTTTGAATGGACAAGTATCCAGTCCTTTGTTGGTCTGTGAGGGGAAGAAGTTGTAGGGCACCACATCAGTCAGGGAGGACTGTGTAGAAGACACTGAGATTTGGAAGGGAAATAAGGAATGATATTCAGGCAAGGTGGAAAACATAGATAATTGGGGCAAACTTTTCTGGAAGAGTTAGGAAAAAGGATAACGTATGGGCAAGGAGAATGCAGTGGATCAGTGTCTAGATATAATTATATGACTTATTTACTCGTGTGTGCTGGGCAGAGAAAGTGGTCACAAAGCCAAATCCTGGACATTTCATGGTTTGGAAAGGAAAGGACACAGAAAGAAAATGAGAGTTTTGGAAACAAGGCTGGAAAATTACAACATAATAGTTCCAGAAAGCCAAGAGAAGACTGAGCCTCAGCGTGTCTCTGAGCTGAATGCTGCAGAGAAAGGGAGACTGAAAGTCTGTCCAGACTGTGTTGCTTCTTAGGTGTGCAGATTCCTGAGCCAGCTCTAGACCAATTCCATGAGCATGTCCAGGAATGGGGGCCTGGGAGTCTGTGTTTTAACATTTTTCGCAGATCTTCTTCCGCATCATCAAATTTAGGAAGAACTGGTCTATGTCTTTTCAACTTCTGGCCTCAGCATATATCCTCCTTTTGCAAAAGCACATTCAGTCTTTCGTCTTGCTTTCTGTCCATAGCACAGATTTTCCCTATTCTTAAAAAGAAAGGAAACCAAGGAAGATAAGACACAGGTCAATCAAACTGGTGATGGTGGGGGAATTGCCTTGTGTTTTCTCCCTTATGGTTCTTCTTTTGATGTCTCAAGTTATGTGCAACCTACAACCTACTCTCCATAGACTCACAAAATGTACTATTTAAGAATCCGAAGTCCATCTTCTGCAGAATTCCACTCCACAGCCTCAAGCAGCAGAATATTCTAAAATTACCAAAATGCCCTGCTAATCACTGATTCTCCATCCTTATTCATGACCCCTGGAAGCATTCTTGAGATTTAACTCACTGGGGTTTTTAGTGAAACAATGTGATATCATTTAAATTTTCTTGTCCTGTTTGTCACACCTTCCCTTTCCACCCTCATCTCCAAACAAGTCCCAGATTTAGTCCCCAGCATTTAGTTGTTATTTTTCTATTCTGTCTCCAACAGAAACAACACCCAGTGTTTCTATTTCAGTACCTACCTGCTGGTGAATGAGCATGGTTCTGCAGGGACTACTGGCTCAATCATACCTATCAGCTCACCAGCTGGGCAGCACAGGTTAGAAGTTCTTCTGTCCCCTGACATCCGTGTATTTTCTTCAAATCCTCAGTCTTCCCAACCAGTTCTTTTCTAACTTCCTTTTATCTGTCAGTTGGCTCTCCACAACTCAAGCCTCAAACCTCGTATCACTTCAGCCTACATCGCTCTATTATATTCCCTGGTTTACCAAACCCTGGATCTGTTATGCATACATCTGTATCTTTCCTACCTTGCTTCTCTGGTTCTTGCCCCCGTTCCATTATACCCAGCAAAATATTAAACATCTAGTTCTGATGATACTTTTTAATGGACTTGAACAAAGTAGTTAAGAAAAGTTCTAATTAGTCGATCTCTCAGAGGCACAGTTTCCTGGCTTGTAAAATGATGCTTTTCAGAACTGCTTACTTTATAGGGCCATTGTGAAGAAGACAGACTTAATACAGCACTTTCAGCTCATAGTTACTGTTTTTCCTCTATTCTAGCCCTTCCCTAAATGGCTTTGAGTCTCCTTTTACACCAAGATTTGAAAAATCAGTGTTGAGGTCTAAGTAAAACTATGAAATAAATGAAGTCAGGTTCCCAATCTTATTGAGCCCATTTAAGAATTATTTTTCTTCCTGTCAAACCCGTGGTTTCATGTAGGTCTTAATACTGGCTGGCTGACAGCAGCTGGTCTTGGCAACGTAGGGCCTTAAACATGGTCTTTGTGTTTGCATGCATGGGCACACAGGAGCATCCTTCTGGAGAGGAGCTTTGGGGAGCAGTCTCACTTTCCCAGCATTTTTGCAGTCTCTCTTCCACTTTCAAATGAGGAGGCCCCAAAGGACTTGAGGTCAAGAGCAGGGCAAGCTGGAGTCAGGATTTCCTACTGCCTCACACCACACACAAGCACGATTCCTCTCTTCTGGAATGTACCGTCAGAAATCAGCACAGGCTGTTCCTGCGTCATTTATGCCGCAGGATCATTTTGAAGCTGGAGGCTGAAGGCTGAATGACTCTAAGTCCTTAGACTGGCCAGAGTAAGGTTTTGTACTATTTATTCATTAATCATTTTAGTGCTGTCAGATCCCTTGAGGAACCCATTATTCCAAAGGCTGTTAATAATCCTTCAAAATTTAGATATGTTGCAACAGCAAAACAGTCTACAAAACCAAAAGAGAAAAATAAGTACCATGGGTGGTGACAGAATGACCTTTGAAGTTATAATCCATTTTAAGGTATAATGCCTTGAACCGAGAATATTCACACTCATAAATAATGAAATAAAATTCAGAAGCTTTCTCTCTCTCTATCTCTCTCTCTCTGTTTAGGTTTTTGTGGAACTGAAATTGAGAATGTGATTTTGCATAGTAGTGTAATGGAAACAATGTACTTTGTTTATCTGGGACAGTAAATGCAATTTTACCCATTTTCCACAACAAGCAGGAAGAGGAACTAACATTTATGGGGCCACAGAGAGCTTTATACACATCTTAAAATTTAATCCTCATAAAGATGATGATAATATTAAATTATCACCACTGTGTAAATGAAGAAAATTGGGCTCCGAAAAATCAAGAATATTATTCAAATCTAAGCAGTAGAACTGGGTTTGAACTCAGATTTACCTCATTTTAGAGTTCTGTCTCCTTTTCTTAAGAACTTTTTACTGAAGCTTAATACTCACACCAAAAAAATACATTAGTCTTTCCTGTAAAGAGCCGAAATCTTTACTTAGTAAACGCTTCATGTAATCAGCCCCCAGATCGAGAAATTAAGCATTACCAGTACCTTGAACCCCTTGTGTTCCCTCCCACACCCCTGCCCCACAGAAAACTGCTGTATTTACTTCCAGTGCCATAGATTACTTTTGCCTGGTTTTGAACTTAAATAGACGGACTCACACAGCACGTCGTCTTTTGACTTCTTTTGCCCAATCTTAGGTTTGTGGAATTCATTATATCATTATAAGCAGTTATAAACTGTTGATTCTCACTACTGTGTAGTATTCTAGCATAACACAAAGTGATATACTTATCGATATTGTGCTACATGAACATGTGAGATATGTCATTTTTGGTGGTATTACAAATAATCCTGCTATGAACATTCTGCATGAGCTTATATAACATTTATGCTGTGTCTGTATCTAGGAGTGGAATCACTGGGTCAGGGGATATGTGTATCATTAACTTTACTGAAAAATACTGAACAGTATCCAAAGTACTTGGACCATTATACTTTTCCATCAGTTATTCTACATTTTTGCCAACATTTGTAATTTGTCTTTTTCAATCTGGAATCCCACTGAGATTTTAATTCATATTAAAATTATGTGCTCTCTTGCCTTTCTTCTTCCACCTGTCCCTATTGTATTCAATGGCTTGCATTTTTGAGGTAGCCAGCCAGAGCTCCTACCTGCATGCTCCCAGATATGCATAGCCAGAAAAAGCAATAAGCCATGAACAACAAAATGGACTGAAATGGGGGAAAACCAGTGTACTAATAACCGTTTCAAAAAAGAACAGATAAGAAGCAGTTAGTAGGAGGGTGGCAGATTACAAAATAAGCCCCAATTCTCCACCCTATATCCATGCCCTTTTGGCAATGTGCCCTTGCTATTCCTCCAATCAAGAGGTAGAATGTGTTCCCCCAGCCTTTAAATATTGACTGGGCTTACAGTTTGATCAATAGAATGCAACAGAAGGAACAGGGTGCCAGGTTGGCTTAGGTCTCAAGATGTCTTGAGGGTTTCCATTTATTTGCTTGGAACTGCATTAAACCACTGAGAAAAGAAGCCCAGGCTAGCCTTCAGGAGGATGAGGCACACATGGACCAGAGCAGAGTTTCCCCAGCTGAAACCATCCTGATGATCTGGAAGGAGACTCATGAGAGATTTCCTTGAGATCAGCTAAGCCTGGGGCAGGTGAGCAGACCACTGGTCAGCTGCAGAACTTACACATGGCTGCTGTTTGAAGCTTCTGAATGCTGAGAGGTTGAGAGTGTGTCCTGTGTTATACATTTTCCCAAACCATGGACCCCTGCTTCAGTCTGATACTGAATTTATCTTCCCCTTACTATCTCTTCTTCCTGGGAAAGAAACTACTTTTGAATTGGTAGTGTTCTCCAAAGGCCAAGTGATAGATGACTCTTCGCTTCCTTAATTTAGCTTCTAGTTTGGAGACCCTTGTTGGAGATTTTTTGGAGCAATCTCTTAGTAAAAGCAGGCTGCAAGGAGGGAAGGCCCTGCTGTATAATCTAATTGACTTCTGGCGATGGTTGCACATCAGCTCCCGGGTCCAGCCCAGGAAAGCCAGGAACTGCCTGTGTCAGCACACGCAGCTCCCCTGAACTCTGATGTGTTGCCAAGTAGTCCTACTCTCAGAGCAATCAAACCATCCCTTTGCCGGTGATGAAAATGACTGCCTTTGATGTCTCACCAGGTCTGTGCTGAAGCATTTCCAATAAAGAAAATGACTCTGCAAAAAATCCTTCCTTGGGAGAGAGGCAATGTGGCAGAGTGGGCCCAAGACTTACCCTAAGAGGCACAGGAATCACCTGGCATTTTGTTAAAAGGAAGACTCTGGTCAAAGAGGTCAGCAGTGGGGTCTCAGGTGCAGCATATTTTAGTAGCTCCTAAGCGATGCTGATGCTGCTGGTGCATGGGCCATGCTTTCAGTAGCTAGGACCTAGAGCACAGATTTTGGACAAATTGTCCTGTGTTCCAGTGGCTTATCATCTCCTCTTTCTCATCTGCTAATTGGGTTGGTGTAAGATTTATATGAGACTGCATGTAAGGGACTAATCCCAGCCCCTAGCACACAGGACATGTGGAGGATACAGAGTTAATGTCTTATGGAGAGGTGGAGACTTGTCCAGCATTTAGTAAGAAGTCTCTCTCTTACAAAATGGATCTTGACCATTATTAGAATTTTCATGGGCCCAGTGCCAGGTAGCTATTGGTGTTTTTGAGCCCCATGTTCATGTTTTGGCAGGCTTGGAGTCAGCCCTAAAGCAGAGATAAAGTCCGAATTATGGATCTTTGGTATTGCAGAGGGAGTCTTAATTATGATGAAAAAAGTTTAAAGTGGGGATCATAGGTTACAGTGAATCAGGGTCTTCTCATGTAAAACCTAGGCTGTCTACCCTCTTCCGCGGTCTTCCTTCACATCCGGCACCTATGCATCTTTTAGTTCTGTGCATTTACCCTTACATCATAAGATTAAGTTGAAAGCAGAATGAATCTGCCCCAATCAAAAATACTCAGCAGTTTTCCAAATTCATTAACCCATGTCAATCAAACAGACATCAGAAAAAACTAGGCTTTATGAGACTTTTCCATTAGATATGCTCATTAAACCCTGGCTGCTCAAAAGTACAGTCCAGAGACCGACAGCACAGACGTCATATGGGAGTTTATTATAAACTCAGAATCTCAAGTACTTGTCCCAGACGCCTACTACATTTCTTGGGTGGGGCTTAGGGATTTGTGTTTTAACAACCTTTCTAGGTGATTTTGAGGCACATTAAAGTTTGCATGGGCTAGGATCTTGGACCAACAGCATCAGTTCATTTCTTTTTCTGTGTTAGAATATAGGATCCAAGACCCTAACCAACAAACTATGGGCTTGGAATTTGTATTTTAACAAGATCTTTGGGATATTAGCATGCTCACTAAAGTTTGAGAAATAATGCTGAAGCCTAGAGCACACCTTGGGCCCAATCTGCACCCTGGGGAAGTGATTAGATAGGTGGTAGAATCAGGCAAAATACAAATAAATTATTGGAAAAATAGAAAAGTACAGATTGTGTTGCCTTTGCATTGTATTTTGAAACAAAGAAAAAGGCATAAAAGCTTCAGGCATTAATATTTTGCCGTTTATAGTGTCACTTAACCAAGATCTGGGATATACTGGACTTAAGTGAGTTACAGACTGTGCTCTTGCTGGAAGACATGTAGAACAATTACCATCTTGGCAACAGTGAAGAAAAAGAGTCCTGATTTTCCTGTTCTGTTTCTGTTCAACTCAGATCAGAAGCCAGCAGAAGGGAGGGGAGATAGGTTTTGTTCTTTGGGTATCGGTGAGGCATTCTTTCCCAAACTTTTATTCAATGCCCTGGGTTTAAAACTGACTGCTTCTCCTGGTTCTGATTTTCTTGAAGCCCTAGGTAGAAAGAGACTTCTCCAATGAGATGATATGAGGAAGACGGTGATATAAAGCCTTCTGGACAAGATGTTTCAGTGGAAACATCACTGTTTTATCTTGTCCATTATTTATACCGCAAAGAGCTGGCCCCTAAGTCTAGGTCAGCCACCATGCCCAAGCTCATCTTATATATTTTTTAAAGATGGGATAAATATAGGGAAAGCTGGTATCTGATCGAGACCTGGTACTGAAAGCATTATCAGAGGGTACAATAATTTTAAAATTTATTTTTAGTTTCAAAGTTATTGACATATGCCTATATAGCAGCCTCTGACTTAAGCATATAAATCTCATCTCCTTCCTTGTCCAAGTTCTCCCAGAAGTGGATACCAAGTACGAAGATGTGATTAACCATGCAAGGGTATTAGAGGAAATGCTTGAGAGAAAGTGGGGAGTGAACCCGGCAAGGCTGGGAGAACAGTCAGACCAAAATGCAGGTCTGCCTCCTATGAAGGAGAAAAGGGAGAAAGGAAGGTTAGAGGGAAGCATCCAAGACCACAGTGTAGTCTAGCGGAGGTTCAGTAAGGTTATCACAGGAGTCCCATTTCCCCCAGATATTCCTACATACTCAGTCAATGACTAGGAGCTGCTGTGGTGTGAGGAAGGCGGTGAATGTCTGTAGCAGGTGGGAGCCTCCACCAGTGTCTCAAAGCCATGACTTTCCTCTTCTTTCACCTCATCAAAAGCATTCAGTGGTGCCTGCGATTTAAACAAACATACACCAGTCAATTCAGCATCTCATGGAGGGTTTCATAAATATGAAATACAGCCAACCTGCACCCTTACTTCAGACTTACCATGCTATTGGAGCCAAGTCCCAACTCTCTATTTGCATGAAGGTTTTATGTTCTCTTTGGAGAAATAATAATAAGAACTTTTTAAAAAAGATTTTATTCATTTATTTGTCAGAGAGAAGAGAGAGAGAGCGTGCGCAGGCAGGGGGGGCAGCAGGCAAAGAGAGAGGCAGACTCCCTGAGTCAAAGGCAGACCCTTAACTGACTGAGCCACCCAGGCATCCCCATAACAATAAGAACTTCGTAAAACTTGAATAATAGAATTGTCATTCTTTTTTCTTTAAGATGTTTTTAAAAATTTATTTATTTGAGAGAGAGAGATGGTGAGAGAGCGTGAGCAGGGGGAGGAGAGAAGGAAGGGCAGGCTCACCACTGAGCAGGGAGCTCAAAGCAGGGCTCAGTCCCAAGACCCTGGGATCATGACCGGAGCTGAAGGCAGACGCTTAACCAACTGAGCCACCCAGATGCCTTGGAATTGTCATTCTTATCTAAAGTGTTGAGTGTTGTTGGATAGCCTTCAAGAGGGCAAGAGACCAGTGTGATAGAGACAGTGTGAAGCGATATGTATCCTGCCTTGAAATATCAACAGACTGTTGGCGGTTAGGATTTTTTGAGCAGTTCTCTGAGGTTTCCTTTAATTCTCCTCTGACATACTCCTGCAGGAGACTGTTGCACATTTTTCAATGAAGTATATTAAAAAAGACACTGTGTGTATCTTACTACAGATGTCCAATTTCAATTTTGAGAATATCCCAAAGATCCTAGGACTGGGAATCAGGAGAACTGAGTTTATATTTTGTAACCTTACAGTATGACCTTGAGCAAGTCACTTAACCTTCCTTTGAGGCTGTAATTTTCTCTCTTCTGAAATGGTGTTAATAGTACTTGATTGCAATTCACTTGACAGACTAGTTTTCCTTGTTGAAGACACTGAAAAATTTGAAATATCAGTCAAAGTAAAGGTGATTGCTTGAGTTGGACTCAAGTCCTGTTACGGAAAATAATTTAAAGGCACAAGTGGATTAGAACTGGAAACAGAAAGACGCACGCCCCCCCACCACCGCCCAGGGCCCCATCACCCCGAAAGAGTAGAACCAGGGGTTGGCTATTATGTGTCTTCCAGGTTTACCTTTCAGTTTGTTCAGACTGGCAGACCCCTGTCTCTTCACATTCCCCACTTTGAATTCTGGCCCGTTGTGGGTGGTTGCCCTTCATAGACGTCCCTTCTGCCAAGAGGAGCCCAGGGCTGTTTCCTTAAGAAGCAGCTTTGGATCAGGGTATTTCAGTAAGAAAGGAGAAACAGGGCATGATTGGCCCCTATACTAATCCAACAGATGCAGATTATAAACTGGCCAGGTGACATCTTTGAAGGAAATAACACAGTTGAATAAAAGTCTCAAAGCATGAACTAGTCCTTCTCCCTGCAGCCCACATGACCTGGTAAAATCACAGAACTGCCATAAGCCCCAGTTTTTTCCCTGGGAATAAAAATGGGTTAATGGGGGGGGGGGGCGCCTGGGGGAGCTCAGGTCTTGATCTCAAGTTCAAGGTTAATAGGAAATTCAAATCAGGTAATTCACATGAAAATAGGTTATGAACTCTGAGATGCATAGAACAATCACCAGAGCTTAAAAAAGAAAAGAAGTAAGGAAGCTCGGTCAATAACCTGCTAAGAAAGTAATATACTCCGGTGAAGAAATTCACTCGGTGAGTAGAAAACATGCCAAATTCAAGAAGGCTTTTTAATTATAACATATAAAATTTTTGACACATTACAAATAGGTATGATAACGGTTGATTAAGCAGTACTAGGATGACTGAAAAGGCTATCCACTCATCTTTTCATAAAAGATAACTGGCAAAGTTAGGATTCCTTTTAACAAAAAATTGAGTGAACCTTTAGAAATTAAAAAAAAAATCAGATTGTAAATTCGGAAGCACTGGTCTCTGTAAATGTGATCTTTTTTTTATTCTTTTTTTTTTTTTTTTGGTAAGACTTTATTTATTCATTTGACAGACAGAGATCACAAGTAGACAGAGAGGAAGGTAGAGAGAGAGGAGGAAGCAGGCTCCCTGCTGAGCAGAGAACCTGATGCAGGGCTCGATCCCTGGACCCTGAGACCATGACCTGAGCCGAAGGCAGAAGCTTTAACCCACTGAGCCACCCAGGCGCCCCTGTAATCTCCTTTTTAAAAGCTGGATTTTCAAAGGCTGCCTGGTTGGCAGATTAGCAAATCTCAGAGCATGTTCATGAAAGAACACACTTAGCACTTGAAGACCTGGAGACAGGAGGCCTGCATCCTGTGCTACTCGTCACTGGCTGTCTGATGCAAGTTTATTTATACCCTCCCCTAGGCCCCCGATTTCTCAACTGCAGTACCGTCGATAGCTCAGGACTAGTGCTAATGCCCCTTCCTCCTCTGACCTACTCTGATTCCAAAGAACCTCATCCGATCATGACCTCAGAAACAATTTTCATTTCAGAAATGTTCCATAACATTAAAAAAGGTTAGACATGATAGCATTGGTATAACGGTGATCTAATTGTGTCATGACAGTGTTGTAACAAATCGCCCCCGAAACTTGGTTGCATAAAACAACCACCATTTATTTTCACAAGCCTGTATGTGGCCTGGGCAACTTGGCCTACATGACCTGCACTTGGTTCATTGTATCTGCTCTCACCCATATTCCTGCAGGAAGCTGGAGTATAGCTCCGTGTGGTTGGTCTGTGTTGGCCTCAGCTGGGACAGATAGAATGGCCCAGGGCCTCCCTCCAGTGGCTGGTGTCTCTGATCTTCTAGACGACTAGTCCAGGCTTATTCACATGTCATGGAAGTTTCCAGAAAAGAGAATGGGAACATGCAAGACCTTTTGAGTCTGGGCTCAGAACTGGCACGTTGTCACTTCCATGGCATTTTCCTGACCAAAGTAAACCATCAGGTCAGGGCACATTCATAGGTGAGGAAGTAGACTTCACCGCTTGATAGGAAGAGTTACAAAAAATATTGCAGAGTGCATGGGAGCAGGCAACAATACAGAACTGGAGAAATTTTGGCCACCAAATGGTAGTGGGAATAGGCCTATATGATTCTTTCGGAAATATTTTCAATGTATATTTTCAACTTAGGCAGTTTTAACTTCACTTGCTGGTAGCCGGGAGAATCATAAGTAGTGGGAAACTGTTCATCTTTCTAGAAAATCCTCAGAACAAACATAACAGACACATGGCTTTTGCCCAAGGAACAGTGGCTTATTGGCTTATTTAGACCTTTTCAAAAGAAATGTTAGCTTCCCTATGACCCTAAAGGGTCTTTGGTTTTTTTCAAGGTTTTTAAATGACAATCCAGAGTTTTTTTCCTAGTGCCATATTCCCTGAAAATGGCAACAGACACAACTAACTTTATCAGAATAGGAGCTGAGAAAGTGCCACTGTGCCAGCTATCGAAACAAAGGCCCTGAAGCTCCTGTTCCTTGTGCAAGAGTGCAGCTACAGAACACCTCCACGGTTGGAGAAAGTCCTGATGGAGGACATGGGTAGGTGAAAAGCTACCTGGAGAGAAGGGCCAGCCCAGGTCTCAGTGAAGGAAGCACTTCACTGAGAGAAAAGATGACTGTCCAGAATGGACATTGTGACTCACACAGTGTAGCCCTAGTTTTCCCTAAAACAAATTCACTCAGTGACCTTGGGCAACTCATTGCTTAGCACTTGTTTATTCCTCAGGAAAATGAAGGTTAGGTCAAGGCCCCTGAAACTCTCATGCATGCATGAATCCCCTGGAGATCTTGTGAAAATATAAATTCTGGTGCAGTCGATGGCTGAGGCCTGAGGTGTTGCATTTGTTGTTGTTGTTGTTGTTGTTTTTATTTTTTCAGTTTTCCAACATTCATTGTTTATGCACCACACCCAGTGCTCCATGCAATACGTGTCCATTTGTAACCAGTGATGCTTATGCTTCCGGTCCATGGCTCTTCCTGAGTAGGAAAGAATTAAATCATTGTGTATTGCCTTTCAAATTCCTTATTGCAATCTTCTCTCTAAGATCCTGTCTAGCTCCTAGAATCCCCGAGGTTGGAGAAAAGCCCCATTCCCATTAGCAAAGGGGTCCTAGTGCCCATGGCTCTTTAAGAATTTAATAGTCTTGGGGCGCCTGGGTGGCTCAGTGGGTTAAAGCCTCTGCCTTCGGCTCAGGTCATGATCCCAGGGTCCTGGGATCGAGCCCCACATTGGGCTCTCTGCTCCGCAGGGAGCCTGCTTCCTCCTCTCTCTCTGCCTAGTTGTGATTTCTCTCTGTCAAATAAATAAAATATTAAAAAAAAGGAATTTAATAGTCTTTTGATTTGTTTTATGAAACAACAAAAATGACTTAAGAGTAACTTCACAGTTTCCTTGTAAGGAAAGTTTTGCTTCTTGTTAATGGCCTATATGAAAGGAAGAGATCTTATAGCTCAGATATTCCACTCAGTAGAGACTGGGTAGTCTTAACATCACCTTAAATGACCTCCCAAGGCCACTCTCTTCAAACGTTAATTGTACACAGTGACATGTGGCTATTCTTGATACCGTGGTTATTTTACTTAAAACTGGCAAATAAACAGAGAAACAGCTCACAGTCATATACCAGTGAGATGCCTCAGTAGCTGGCAGACTCTAGATTTCTCCAGGTGATTGAGTACAGTGGCTAGTAGGAAAATGCACTGCATACATGGACCGTGATTTGTGTGTGTGTGTGTGTGTGTGTGTGTGTGTGTGTGTGTACTATATAATACCATGCAACTCACTTTTACCAAGTCCCACAGTGTGCTGTCCAGCTCACAGATCATTAGTCTTGAGGCTAAGACCTCCTGCTTTCTCATGAACCGAGCAGTGGGTGCTTTTAGTGAGCAGTACTACCAGATGTGGTGCCGTGGAGGGCCTCCTTAATGCAAGCCATTCAGTTTGTCCTAAATGCGTGGGCCTGTTTTCTGCATGTACAGCTTGGATTTCAAGGTTGGGAATAGTAATGCTGAGGAAGCCAGAGTACAGAAGAAAAGAATAAAAGGGCAAAGGACTAAAACCAACAGGGAAAGGCAATTACAAGGTGTATTAATGTATACTATGCAGAAGGAGGGATTTATTACACTTTCAAGGTTGTGTTTTGTTTTTGTGGATTTTTTTTTTTTTTTTTTTTTTTGCATGAAACGTAAGGGGGGAAAGAACTGATATTTGTCAGTCTGAATTGGGTAAGTGCAGTTGCAAAGAATAAAGGGAGCTTTTAGAAAGTGGGCAGCTGCAGCAGAGCCTGAAGCCATGGTACTTGATACTGCAATACACTCTCTCTCCCAGTGATTCTGGGCAGCTTTTGAGAACAGCAGGCAAGGCATTCAGGGCAGAGAACAATGGCAAATGTCAAGAATGAAAAGGAATCTAGAGTTTAAAAGACTGTTGATTGACAAGTAGGACAGATCAAAGAGAGAAACTCATATCAAGTATTTATAATTCTAATTCTGCTAGAGCTCGGCAATCATAAAAAAGGAATCTAACAACAACAAGAAAGCTGATGGCTTTCAATCTGAAAAACAAACAGGAGAAACTGGTCTGTGACTCAAACTTCATCATTTCATCCATTCTGATTTTTCCCCCCACTGTGTATTTCGTTACTCAACTAATCACTGAAAAGGAAATTTAAGTGTGTTTGGATTTTTTTTTTTTTTTTTGCCTAAAAATTATACAGTGGAAATATTTCTGGAGAAGCACGAGATGGGTTTCATGTATAATCCACTGCAAATCAGGCATCAGAGACCATGTCTAAGCATGAGCTTTTATGATCTGTGGGACGAGTTTTGGGAGATGCAGGATTCTGAAAATCCATCATCTGGGCCCACTGGGCTTGCTTTCAGTTCCTTGTCACTTTCATTCTGTGTCTCACAGAGGCATCCATATACAAGACTTCCTCATGGCAGATTGGGAGGTAGGGCTGAAGGAAAACCCTGTTTTTGGAAACTTGCTCAGGCTTGTTCAGGACCAGGGTGGTTTAGAAGCCCAGAGAGAAATGTTGAAATCAGTCATTGCAAAAGAGCTGTTGCAATAAGTAATGAATAAAAACTGAAAGAAAATCTCTTTCCTCCCCAAAGTAAAAATCTACCATAGAACTTGCCTAAACAGATCCTCATAATAGAACTTTTTAAAAGGCAACAATAAACTCAAGTGCTTCCCACAGCCAAGGCCAGAACCTCTGGCCATCATCGATTGATTCATTCATTCAGGAAGTGTATCTATTTAGACACAGTATGTGGCAAGCATAGCCTCGGACATTGCTAAGGAACAGGAACATGATGAATCCCTTCATAGTCCTTAGACATCAATTCAGATGTCACCTCCTCAGAGAGTCATTGTCTAACAGTTCAGTCTCACCCCTGTCTACCTCCGTCATTTTCTGCCCTGGTTATGTCCATTGTAGTTCTTGATAAACCTGACTTGTGTCATTTTTTAGTGACATCCACTACTGTGAAAGACCCGTCTGAATTATTAATGCTGTGTCCCCAGTGTTTAGAACAATGCCCATCTACAGTAGCATCTCAAGAAAATGTTTATTAAGGAAAAGAAGATGGAGCAAACCATCCCATAGACTTCCTGTTCAAATAAAATATCACGCACAAAAAGAAAACTACAAAGCAGGAAGTAAAAGATCTGTAAGAAAAATCAGTAGATTACTATAGGATTTAAATGTTTAAAAGATGACTGCAGAGTAAGACCATCAGAGAAGACTCTCCCCAGTTCCTAAAACCTTCCATTTGGTTTTGGATTCAAATCAGTACTCAAGCACTCAGATAAAGCAGTAACTCTTACATCAAAATGATATTCTGGAAATAACATATTCTATTCAATAGAAAATTAAATTATCTAGAAATTACTGTCTTGAAATTATCCAAAATGCACATAGGAATTGAATATGTATCAAAGGAGGCATTTCAAGTCAGTGAAGAATTGTCAGGTTATTTAATAAGAAGTACCATGAAAATTGTTTTGTCTTCCTTAAAGTTGGATGTCTTTCTTACTCTTTATCCCCATACACACAATGCACATTTAACATAATTAAAAATAAAGTTCTGGGGCACCTGGGTGACTCAGTGGGTTAAAGTCTCTGCCTTCGGCTCAGGTCATGATCCCAGGGTCCTGGGATCGAGCCCCGCATCGGGCTCTCTGCTCAGCGGGGAGCCTGCTTCCCCTTCTCTCTCTCTGCCTGCCTCTCTTCCTACTTGTGATCTCTCTCTGTCAAATAAATAAATAAAATCTTAAAAAAAAAGTTCTACAAGGGAGCATTGGTAATTTGTAATGTAATTTGTAGTGGGATACTTAGATTACTTTCTGAGGAAGATTTAAATATCCAAAGAACAAAGTCAAAAGAGAATCACCATGGACAATATTTGTAATACGTATTATAGGGAGCTAAATTCCTCAATATATAAAGAAGTTTTATTAATAAGAAACATAAATGAATAGAGAAAGTGAAGTAATGAGCTAAATAGGAAAAGAAATACAAAGGGTTTACAATAAATGAAATGAAATTCAATCTTACACATAATTTAAAAATGCAAAATCACAATGAGATATGATTTCTTACTTTTTTTTTAAATTTTAAGATTGTTTTATTTCTGTGGAAAATATCATTGGGGTTTTGACAGGGGTTCCACTGAATCCACAGATTACTTTGAGTATTATGGACATTTTAAAAATATTAATTCTTCCAGCCTGTGAAAACAAATTATCCTTCCATTTATTTGTGTTATCTTCAATTTCTTTTATCAACGTCTGATAGTTTTCAGTGTGTAGGTCTTTTATAACTTTTTTTCCCCCATTTATTTATTTTTTTTTCAGCGTAACAGTATTCATTGTTTTTGCACAACACCCAGTGCTCCATGCAATACGTGCCCTCCCTATTACCCACCACCTGGTTCCCCCAACCTCCCACCCCCACCCCTTCAAACCCTCAGGTTGTTTTTCAGAGTCCATAGTCTCTTATGGTTCACCTCCCCTTCCAATTTAATTACTTCCAGTCCCGTCCATGTTGCTATAAAAGTTGGGTATTCATCCTTTCTTTCTTTTTTTTTTTTTTTTTAATAAACATATAATGTATTTTTATCCCCAGGGGTACAGGTCTGTGAATCACCAGGTTTACACACTTCACAGCACTCACGATAGCACATACCCTCCCCAATGTCCATAACCCCCTCCCCCTCTCTTACCCCCCTCCCCCTAGCAACTCCCAGTTTGTTTTGTGAGATTAAGAGTCATTTATGGTTTGTCTCCCTCCTGATCCCATCTTGTTTCATTTATTCTTCTCCTATCCCCCTAACCCCCCATGTTGCATCTCCACGTCCTCATATCGGGGAGATCATATGATAGTTGTCTTTCTCTGATTGACTTATTTCACTAAGCATGATACCCTCTAGTTCCATCCACATCGTCGCAAATGGCAAGATTTCATTTCTTTTGATGGCTGCATAGTATTCCATTGTGTATCTATACCACATCTTCTCTATCCATTCATCTGTTGATGGACATCTAGATTCTTTCCATAGTTTGGCTATTGTAGACATTGCTGCTATAAACATTCGGGTACAGGTGCCCCTTCGGATCACTACGTTTGTATCTTTAGGGTAAATACACAGTAGTGCAATTGGTGGGTCATAGGGTAGTTCTATTTTCAACATTTTGAGGAACCTCCATGCAGTTTTCCAGAGTGGTTGCACCAGCTTGCATTCCCACCAACAGTGTAGGAGGGTTCCCCTTTCTCCGCATCCTCACCAGCATCTGTCATTTCCTGACGTGTTAATTTTAGCCATTCTGACTGGTGTGAGGTGATATCTCATTGTGGTTTTGATTTGTATTTCCCTGATGCCGAGTGACGTGGAGCACTTTTTCATGTGTCTGTTGGCCATCTGGATGTCTTCTTTGCAGAAATGTCTGTTCATGCCCTCTGCCCATTTCTTGATTGGATTGTTTGTTCTTTGGGTGTTGAGTTTGCTAAGTTCCTTATAGGTTTTGGATACTAGCCCTTTATCTGATATGTCGTTTGCAAATATCTTCTCCCATTCTGTCAGTTGTCTTTTGGTTTTGTTAACTGTTTCCTTTGCTGTGCAAAAGCTTTTGATCTTGATGAAATCCCAATAGTTCATTTTTGCCCTTGCTTCCCTTGCCTTTGCCGATGTTCCTAGGAAGATGTTGCTGCAGCTGAGGTCGAAGAGGTTGCTGCCTGTGTTCTCCTCAAGGATTTGGATGGATTCCTTTCTCACATTGAGGTCCTTCATCCATTTGGAGTCTATTTTCGTGTGTGGTATAAGGAAGTGGTCCAATTTCATTTTTCTGCATGTGACTGTCCAAATTTCCCAGCACCATTTATTGAAGAGGCTGTCTTTTTTCCATTGGACATTCTTTCCTGCTTTGTCGAAAACTAGTTGACCATAGAGTTGAGGGTCTATTTCTGGGCTCTCTATTCTGTTCCTTTGATCTATGTGTCTGTTTTTGTGCCAGTACCATGCTGTCTTGATGATGACAGCTTTGTAATGATGTCTTACTTTTAAAATAGCAGAATATAATTGGAGGTTTTCATTACATCATTGTCGATGAGGCTATGGGGGAAATATACATTCAAATGTTAAGTATAAAAATGAATTGCTATGATCTTTTTGCCGGGTAATTTGACAACATCTATGAAAACTAAAGCAGGTTTCCTAAGTCCCACTAAACTGCTGTACCTTTTTCTTACATATACTTCCGTATATACAAAAGCATGTTAACGGTGAGACAGAAAGAGGGAGGAAGAGAAGAGAGGGAGGGAAAAAAAGGGGGAGGAAAGAAGAAAAGAAAGGATTTGAAGGAGAAGAGGAAGCAGCAGCAGCAGCCACTGCTGTTAACTGTTCATTTACAGAGACTGTTTATCCACATGGTAGAATAGTACATAATAGTCAAAGGAAGTAAATGTGGGGATGTTGATAGAGAAAGATAACAAGAATATCAGAAAAAGGTGAGATAGGAACTGTGTTAAAAACCATATTAAAAAGAAAATATCCATAGATTCTGGATGAAGAAGTAAGAAATTATGCTGGTTATTATGTGATTGTCATTCAGCTAGAAACCCATCCTGCCACACTCTGCACTGATGAAAGAGCTGGGTTGCTATAAAATGTACTTCTCCTTTGCTGTTTGGCTCCCTGTTAAGTTCTGGTCATAGATCACTCATCATGGTTCTCTTTGGGAAATAAGACTGGGGCTTGGTGTGGTAGGGGTAATGTTTTCTTTAAAACATAAGTCATATCAGTGCAAGTTGAGAATGTTGGACTTCTAATAGGTGTGCATGCTACACTATTATTCCCAGTTCCTGAACCTGGTACGTATCCACAGCATCCTCTTTTTAGAGATATTACTCAACTTTTCCCAGATTTGGTACCAGCGTAGGCAGCCATACTAATTGGATAAAATGATAAATAGGCTGGATTAGTAAAACAACAAACTTTCAATTTAAAAAAAAAAAGGAGTTGAGAATGCCAATCAAATATTTGAGCCATGGGAAGACAAATAATAGGTAGTAAGGCAATGTTTTTCAAATATTTTTAACCCACAGGGAAAATTTGTATTTGGCATTAGAACAGAGTGAACATACACACAAAAAGAAACAAAAGTTTCATCAAACAACACCTTAACATTAGTGCATGTAATTCACTTTGATATTTTTGATCCCTTTCCATTCCATTCCATTATAATTAGAAAAATGACCCCCAGCTTTATTTCACACTCTATAATGGTATGAAACCTACAATTTGAACAACACTGGCATAAAAGAATACATATAGACTCGAATCAGATTGATCTTCGTCTTAAATCCAGGCTGACCCACTTAAGATTGTTACTATAGCAGTTCTCTAAATTTTGCCTCATGTGTAAAATGGGCCATTTAATACTTAGATGGTTGAAGAATGAACTTGCATGATGTGTGTAACATGTATAATGTTGCTTGGTCCATGGTTGGCATCAGTGGTCCACTTTTCCATTTATTAAACAAAGATTCATTGAAAGAAATTGATGTGATTCATGCCTTCTTGTAGCTTATTTTCTCGTTGTGCATTCAGTAAGCTGAACACTACTACTGGGTCATGCCATCAGGCCATAGTGAGGGTCAAATTCACCATTGCTTCTAACAGTCTGTCAAAGAGACTAGGAGCTTGTTAGCACAAAGGCAGTAGAGAGGAAACTATGTCCGTTGGAGAACACATTTGTCATGGAGCCTGAGTCTCTTATGACAGTGGTTCTCAGCCACAGATAATTGTGTCCTCTAGGGGATATTTTTGGTTGGAGATGCTACTAACACCTAGTGGGTAGAGGCCAGGGATGCCAGTAAACATCCTATATTGCACATAGGACCACCACAACCAACAATTTTCTGTTCCCAAGTTTCAGTAGAGTCAAGATTGAGAAATCTTATGTTATGGGAACTGAACCACTCTGATTACTGGTGATTCGAGGTGTCTTTAGACGCTTAGTGTGGGAATCATTCTCAGGTGCTTGGGCGAGTCTCCAAAGCTCTCAGTTTCAATTTTCTCATCTTCAAAATGGATATAATAATATCTGTCTTACCTCTATAATTGGTTGAGATGTGCAAACCAATCCAAAGTTGAAAAGCTTTAAGAATTAGAAGTAGGTGGCTAATTTCAAATGGGTACTTTTTCTTAAAATTTTTATTATTATTGGCCTTTTCATAAAATAAAA
The DNA here is from genome assembly GCF_922984935.1 of Meles meles. NCBI lineage: Eukaryota > Metazoa > Chordata > Mammalia > Carnivora > Mustelidae > Meles > Meles meles. Next base: position 46,302,304 of record NC_060081.1, read on the forward strand.
AATTGTCCACAGACATCAAAGATTTTCTTACTTAAAAGAGATATATCAAAAATATAACATTGGTATAATTATGGCACCAGCACCCAATTTTCATCACTAGGAATATGGCTCATTTGGAGGGTTTGCATTATAACACCATGGTTTCAGAAGGGAATCAAAATTAAATTAGTGTCTTAATAGTGCCAACATTCCAAATAACTGATGTAAAAATAAACAAAGAATATATTGTCGTTACACATTATTCATTCTGTTTATAGATACTTCCCTTTTCAATACTGTTCTGGACCCAGGGAGCCAATAAAACAAACCATGCCAAGAATTACAAATTGTGTATTGCTCAGTACTTGACATTTTCTGAAGTTATCAAGGTTCATTTAAAAACTGACTTGCCAGTAGCTGTTATAGAACATTGTGGAGATGAGTTGGTAATTTCTTTTTCTTTATGCTCTCACCTTGGTCTTGGTGCCTCTCTTAGAGAACAATTTGTCTTGTAGCTTCATTCATTATGCTAGTCTGTTCATCTCCTTTGTAAGCCCAGTACGTACTCTGATGGTGAGTCCAGAGAGAGGAAGATCTTCTCTTATTCATCATGTAGCTTTGCAAAGAGTGGGTGTGCCATGTAACCAAGTGAACTGAGTTCTGTGAGCATTTCTTAAGAGAGCGCTAATCACTTTCAGTCTTTCCTTGCTTTCAACTGTGCAGAGATTCTTGGTGAACACTTCTGGAAGAAAATGAATATGGTCCCTGTCCTTATGCAGCTTATACTCTCAGTGCCACCAGTAATTTGAAAGTTGCTGCCAGATTATGCCATTGGGTCATAATCAAAGCCACACTTAACATAGATCTATGTTCTTTTTTGACAACTGAGCATCCCATTAGCCTTTTCAATGGAACATCATGGATCAGAACAAACCCTGCAGCTCAGAGTAAGTAGGAGTGATTTCCTAAGTCTCTACTGTGGGAGGAACAGGGTTCTGTGCTGGGGTGGGGAGGGGTGGTGGAACCTGAACAATCAATGTGGGTGAGAATGTCAGTAGGGCAAAATTTAAGAGATGATAGATTGGTGACTTTAAGAAGTTACTTAAGCCAAAGGACTTTCTTTGTGTTAAACCATTCTTTGAGACCCTTTCCAAAAATCTAACTAAAATGTAAACAAAGGCTGTCTTGATCAATGGAACCAAGTTTTCCTTCAGTGCTTATAAAACACTTAATCCTGTAATCTAGTGGATTCTGGAATTATAAGAATTCCTTAAAAAAACCACAAGGATTCAAGGATGTCTACAAATAATGACCTAAAAGTGGGATATGTGCTAGTAGAGGAATATGAGAGCACTTGACTGTGTCTGGCAGTATCATGGAATTGGTGATGTTTGAAAGGAGATTTAAGACAAAGAAAAACTGACATCAGGGCATGTGGTCATGAGTTGCAGTGACACAAATAGAGAAGCATGACTCCTATCAGAGGCTGAGTGTACATAATCCTGGAGATGTTGGCAGGGCCAGAGCTTGAAGAACCATGTATTCTTGGCTGTGATGTTTAGATTTCATAGAATATATCAGCAGTTCCCAAACTTTGGCATTTTATGCATTAACAGATTGTCCCAAATTAAGTGGGTTGCTCACATAGAGTGTCATTTTTTTCTTTTGTCATTTCGTGGCATTAGGAAATTAATGTGGCATCTATCATCATAATCTGTAACAAAAATTCCTACTGAATAATATTTTATATCCTGTTCTTACCTTCCTGGTCATACTTAAAACTGCACTTTTCAGACTTCTTTAATTTAGGTCAGGCTATGTGACCTTTTCTGTCCAATAATCTGGGCTACAGATCACTTCACATCTGAGATAGAAAATAGCTCTAGAGTATCTTCCATCTCTCTCCACAGTGACCCTAAAGGGCCACATGTTTTAGGTGGCATTGCTACAATGTGTAAGCAAGTACAAGTATATCTTGGAGATATTGTGGGTTTGGTTCCACAGTGTCCCAATAAAGCAAACATTGCAATAAAATGAGTCAAATAAATTTTTTGGTTTCCCAGTGCCTGTAAAATTGTGTCTACACTATAGTCCGTTAAATGTACAATAACTTTAAGTCTTAAAAATTAAATTAATAATTAAAAAAGTAATAATTTAAAAATAATTTAAAAATAAATTATTATTATATTTATTATAATAATAAATTAAAAATAATTAAAAAATACTTTCTTGCTAAAATATGCTAACCACCATCTAGATGTTAGTGAGTTTTAATCTTTTTGCTGGTGGAGGGTCTTGCTTTGTCAATGATGGCTGCTGACTGACTAGGTTGATAGTTGCTAAAGCCTGAGGTGGCCGTGGCAATTTCTTAAGACAACAGTGAAGTTTGCTGCATTGATTGACTCTTCCTTTCTTGCAATTTCTCTATAGCATGTGGTGCTGTTTGGTAGCATTTTATCCATGGTAGAACTTCTTTGAAATTGGAGTGAGTTCTCTCAAACTCTACTGCTGCTTTATCAACTAAGTTTATTTAAGATTCTGAACCTTTTGTTGTCATCTCAACAGTTTTCATGGTGTCTTCACCAGGAGTAGACTCCATCTCAAAATTGCTTTCTTTGTTCATCTTAGGGAGTGATTCCTCATCCATTTAAGTTGTATTGTGATATTGGAACAATTCAGTCACATCTTTAGGCTCCACTTTTAATTCTTTTTCTCCTGCTATTTCTAGCACACCTGCAGTTACTTCTTCCACTGAAGTCTTGAACCCCCAAAGTCATCCATGAGGACTGGAATCCAGCTTCTTCTAGACTTCTGCTTATGTTGATATTTTGACCTGCTCCCATGAATCATAAATATTCTTTAAAAAAAAAAAAAGATTTTACGGGGCACCTGGGTGGCTCAGTGGATTTAGCCGCTGCCTTCGGCTCAGGTCATGATCTCAGGGTCCTGGGATCGAGCCCCACATCGGGCTCTCTGCTCCGCAGGGAGCCTGCTTCCTCCTCTCTCTCTGCCTGCCTCTCTGCCTACTTGTGATCTCTGTCTGTCAAATAAATAAATAAAATCTTAAAAAAAAGATTTTACTTATTTATTCGATAGAGGGAGAGATCACAAGTAGGCACAGCAGCAGGCAGAGAGAGGGGGGAAGCAGGCTTCCCGCTGAGCAGAGAGCCCAATGCAGGGCTCGATCCCAGGATCCCGAGATCATGACCTGGGTTGAAAGCAGAGGCTTAACCCACTGAGTTGCCCAGGTACCCAACAAATATTCTTAATGGCATTTTGGGTGAGTCCTTTCCAGAAAGTCAGAAGGTTTTCAGTTTACTTTGGATCAAATCAGAGGAATCTCTGTCTCTTGGAAGCTATAGCCTTATAAAATGTATTTCTAAAATAATAAGACTCGAAAGTTAAAATTACTTCTTGATCCCTGGGCTGCAAAATGGATGTTATATTAGTAGGCATGAAAACAACAGTAATCTCCTTGAACAGTTCTTTCAGAGCTCTTGGATGACCAGCTGCATTGTCAATAAGCAGTAATATTTTGAAAACAACACTTTTTTCAGCAGTAGGTCTTAATAGTGGGCTTCAAGTATTCAGTAAACCATGTTGTAAACAGATGTCCTGTCTTCCAGGCTTTGTTGTTCCATTTATAGAGTACAGAGTGGACTTAGCATAGTTTTTAAGGGCCCTGGGACTTTCTGAATGATGAATGAGCATTGGCTTCAACTTCAAGTCACCAGCTACATTGGCCCCAACAAGAGAATCAGCCTGTCCTTTGAAGATTTGAAGCCAGGCATTGACTTCTCATCTCTAACTATGAAAGTCCGAGACAACATTTTCTTCCTTTGTAAGGCTATTTCATCTATATTGAAAATCTGTTGCTTAGTGCAGCCACCTTGATTAATGAGCTACATCTTCTGGATGACTTGCTATAACTTCTACACCAGCACTCACTGCTTTACCTTGTAGTTTTATGTTATGGAGAAGCTTTTTTTCCCTTAAACCTCATGAACCAACCTCTGCTAACTTCAGCCTTTTCTTCTGTAGCTTCCTCACCTTTCTCAGCCTTCATAGAATTAAAGAAAGTTAGAGCCTTCTTCCTCTGGATTAGGCTTTGTCTTGAGGGAATGTTTTGGCTGGTTTGATCTTCTATTCAGACTACTCAAACTTTATCTGTATCAGCAATAAGGCTGTTTTGCTTTCTTATCATTCATGTGTTCATTGGAGTAGCAATTTTAATTTCCTTCATGAACTTTTTCTTTGCATTCACAACTTGGATAACTGACCCAAGAGGCCTCCTTTTCAGCTCATCTCTACTTTTGACATGGCTTCCTCACCAAGCTTAATCATTTCTAGCTTTTGATTTTAATTGAGAGATGTATGACTCTTGCCTATATGTGAACACTTAGGGGCCATTGTAGGGTTATTAAGTGACCTAATTTCAATATTGTTATGTCTCAGGGAATAGACCCGAGGAGAGGGATAGACACAATAAAAATGCCAGTTGGTGGAGCAATCAAAACACGTACATTTGTCGATTAAGTTTACTGTCTTGTGTAGATGTGGTTCATGGTACCCCTGGATAATTACTATAGTAACATCAAAGATCACTGGTCACAGAGAACCATAAAAAATATAGTAATCATGAAGAAGTTTGAAATATTTTAACAATTATCAAAGTGTGGGGTGCCTGGGTGGCTCAGTTGGTTAAGCGACTGCCTTCAGCTCGGGTCATGATCCTGGAGTCCTGGGATTGAGTCCCGCATTGGGCTCCCTGCTCGGCAGGGAGTCTGCTTCTCCCACTGACCTCTCTCCTCTCATGCTCTCTCTCTCTCTGTCTCTTTCTCTCAGGTAAATAAATACAATCTTTTAAAAAAAAAAGAATTATCAAAATGTGTCACAGAGAAGACACAAAATGAGCACATGCTATTGGAAAAATGGCACCAATAGACTTGTTGGATGCAAGATACAACAAGCTTTCAATATGTAAAAAAGATACTGTCAATGAAGTGCTGTAAAGTGAAGCACAATAAAACAATGTATACTGATAGTCTAAAGCCCTGTGTCACTGCTCAGAAAAATGGTTCTTGGGAATACCAATAGATCAGCAGCAAACTTTTTGTAAGAGATCAACTTCCGTGTTAAGCCTCTACGGTTTGAGGATCTGTTTGTTACTGTACTCAAGCAAGCCTCTCCTGACTAATGTGCAGTAGTTTTATAAGGATAATATATTTGCAAATTATTTGACCAGAAAAAAATAACCCCAGAAAAATGAGTAATCCTTCAATTCAGTAAGTTAAATATAATAGAGAACTCCCTATATTTTATGTTTTCATTTGACTTCAAATTAAACTAAGGTCAACATTATTCTTTAAAATAGAATATAGATGGAAAGAGGGGAACTTTAAAATAGAATATAGATGGAAAGAAGGGCTTGAGGTGAGAGGTGATTAGATTTATATTTAGAAAGACCAATCTAGTGCTTATCAAGGGTGAGTTGCAGATACCAATGAGAAAAGATGATGTCAAAGATGTTTCAGATGAGCCATGGATGAGATCAATGTAGTGTGTAGAAAGAGAAAATATGGCTTACTTCCAGGAAGGATTGGCTCCACATCTATCTGTGCTGGTGTCTTGAGGGTGATAAAAAGGTATTTCTTTCCAGAAGATGCCAAATTTTAAAAAACTGCTTTTGTGTGCTTCCCCTACCACCTGCTCTTGCTGAACACTTGCCTGAGTCAGTACATCACTTGGGCCCTCGGTCATCCTAGCACTAAGCTCCAGTGCTTTCAGAGAACTACCTAATTGGCTATACAGCATGGATTATTCTAAATCAAAAGCTTAATATGGAAGTTTTCTAAGAAAAATATATTCAGAGTTTGTGTTCTATCATTGATTATAAATTTTGACTCTCCTATGTAGACAATCTAGTTTAGAAAAATATTTTTGAAAGCATACATATAAATATATATAGCTTTAATTGCAAAGCTTTATTTTATTGCAAATATTATTCTCCAAGTAACATAAGATCTATAATACCGATTTAGTGTCTTAGAGTAGTGCTTTCCTGTGGGTATCAATTAGCAAGTGGCTTTTTGGTTACAGAATCTGGATTCTAAGTTAGAATATTGGGAGCTTAAGTGAAAAAAGGGTGTGAATACCAATAGAAAGCCATATTTCATTGGGCATAACCAGACTGCCCCTTTACCCATAGTACTCTTACCCTTCTAGCTAGGTTCAAGAGAGAAGCAAAATGCTTCTAGTCAGGTGGACATTTTCTCTTGCCACTTAGACAACCAGAATTTCGTACAGGTTGGGAGTGTGGATGGAAGAATCCTGGCTTTCATACCATTTCTAGCTTTATTTTTTCATCTGAAGCAGCCGTGGTCAGCACTGGCAAGAGGAGATCTTAATTCTTAATCTCATTGTGAAAATAGGAAACTGTTAGAGAAATTTTATCAGTTGGAAATTAGGTTGGTTTTTTTGCACGTTTGTTTTTGGAGAGAGAACACATGTGAGTGGAAGTGGGGGGAGAGAATCTTAAGCAGGCTCCATCCTCCACACAGAGCCCAATACACAGGTTTCGATCTCACAACCCTGAAATCATGACTTGTGACAAAATCAAGAGTCAGACCCCTAACTAACTGAACCACCCAGGCACCCTGAAAATTGGGTTTAGATGCATCTTTATCACCTAATTTCTCTTGTATCTTTTCATGTATACTTTGCTCCTACCCAACTGTCATTCTCTCATCTGTATATCTTTATGTGTGTGTGTGTGTGTACCTATACACACACACTGTATATGGCCTTCCACCCCACTGTCCTTGCCATTTCACATTCACTGGCTCATCTTCTAAGTGTTTGCACTTGCCTTTGTTTGCTTGAAGGCTTTCTCTGATGATGAAGCCTATTCTGATCTTGTACAAACAGGTAGAAAGTACCAAAGTAAGTATCTATCAGATTTGTAAATTTTAAGAGCTGAGAGAGAGAAGTAATATGTTTGCTGGTAGAATCATGAATCAAAATTTCCTTCATAGATCAGAATAACTGGATATGTTTAAGAAAGACCAGTGTAAATGTCCATGTCTGGGATCAAATAGGCATTTGTATTGGGGCACCATGACTGACTTCTGTCTAATTACATAAAGATTTGCCTAGTTGAGTCATTATTATTCAAAAAGAACGAAAATATAGTAGTAAAAAGAAGAACTAATACATTTTTAGAGGGTATCATTAGACATGGAACCCATTCTTTTGAGATCCTTCTAGGTATTAGTAACATATGCATTTATTTAGCTCTTCCAGATTTCCAAGTTCCACACAAATAGTACTGGGCATCCTCAGAGAGAGTCTCACAGACATGGCACTGAGTAGAGTCCACCATTTTTCTTTGTTCACTGTTCCATAATTCCTGAGGTGTCCATTTATACTCCACAAGGCCAGCATGATAATGTGTTGAAGACCTCTCCAATTCCCTCTTCAGATGTAGCTTTCTCAGAACTCAGCTCCAGCACAGCTCCAGTACTGTGTTCCAGCCATATCCCACATGTAGAAAGCCCTCTACCTGCTTGGTTACACATGGTTAGAACACGGCTATCTCATGCTCTCCATGCCTTAGGGACATTACTGTCCCTCCCCAACATTGTTGCTTGGGTTTGAAAGACTGTACTAGAGTTCATCGGTGGCAGATAGTTGTCTAAAATGTGGCTTCTTGCACAAAACTTCCTGTGACCATCTCCTCCTTTAAGACTTCCCATGCATGTTAGGGCACCTGGGTGGCTCAGTGGATTAAGCCGCTGCCTTCGGCTCAGGTCATGATCTCAGGGTCCTGGGATCGAGCCCCACATCGGGCTCTATGCTCCGCAGGGAGCCTGCTTCCTCCTCTCTCTCTCTGCCTGCCTCTCTGCCTACTTGTGATCTCTCTCTCTGTCAAATAAATAAATAAAATCTTTAAAAAAAAAAAAAGACTTCCCATGCATGTTGATCCATCATGTATGTTCCCTCAGACCTGGTCAGCAGGCCTGAATTCTCGGGTAGGAATAGCTAAGGCTCAAACTAGGACTCCCTGCTTAAAGTCAGCCGGTGGGTCTAAATCTTAGCTCCAGCCATTACTTAAATGCCTCACCTTGGTCTGGCTGATTTATCTTTCAAAGTCTCAGTTCTCTTATCTGTGAAATGGGGATACCAATACCTACCTCAGAGACAGTAAATGAATTCTCATGAGGAGTAATTGAGATGATACACAAAATGTACTTAGTAGAGCCCTGGTTTATATACAGAGCTATCAAAGGTTGCCCCTACTATTATTATTAGAATGAATTCTATTTTATATCACTTGATTATGTACATATATACAGAAGAGTAATGCTGACCTAAAAATAATCCACCTCTGAAGATACTTACCTATAGAGCAGTGTCTATACCAACCACCTCAGTGTCTTTGCTGGCAGATGTTTAGTCAATGTATTCAAAGCCAATATCATGGAAACAATGAGCAGTTCTACATAAGCCACATGAACCAAATGTAAATAACAGTGTTTAAGTTGGAATATATAGCATGCAATGCCGTGCTAGTTTATTATGCTTCCTGGAATGATCTTTATTTATTGTGTGAGGGAAGGATAGAAAGAAAATGGAAAAAGACCTCTAGCTCTCTCCACCAAGTAGAATTGAACTTACTCCTTAGATTTACTATGTAAGTAACTGAAAAACTGGAATAGTAAATTTGTGAATACTAAGTATAAAAATATTTTTCAATAAAGTATTTTAAAAAGCCATAATGATTTCATTAAAACCATATTTCTTGGAGAATAAAAGAATTACTGATATTATGAAGATGACTACCACTGTGTTGTCTCTCTTGGTCATTATGTCTCTGGCATATTGTCGCTGGGGCCATCTAAGAAGCCAGGACAAGATGGTGAGGACTTTTAAGAGGCCAGTGTTGTGAGGCACGTGGGTGGCTCAGTTGTTAAGCATCTGTCTTTGGCTCAGGTCATGATCGCAGGGTCCTGGGATCGAGGCCTGCATCAGGCTCCCTGCTCAGCCAGAAGCCTGCTTCCCCCACTCACACTCTCCCTGCTTGTGTCCCCTCCCTCACTGCATCTCTCTCTGTCAAATAAATGAATAAAATCTTAAAAAAAAAAAAAAGAGGACGTGCACGCAAGAGAGAGAGAGAGAGCAGTGTTGTAATCTGGGCATTTGTCTCAAATAGTCCAACTAGATGGACTGTTTTTATATAAATAAGTGAACTTGGATGGACTCTTTGTAGCTATATATAGTGGATTCTGGACAGACATGTAGAAATCACAGCAATAAATCACTAATGATTTAGTTGTCTAAAATAGAAGAGATGGGGTGCCTGGGTGGCTCAGTCAGTTAAGCATCAGAATCTTGATTTCCATTCAGATCATAACCTCAGGGTCATGAGATCAAGCCATGCTCAGCATAGAGCCTGCTTAAGATTCTCTCTCACCCTCCACACTCTATGTCTGCACCCCACCCCATGCTTGCACAAGCTCGCTTTTGGAAAAAAAGAAAAAAATGGAATGGACAGAGTGTGTGTTAAGACTGCCCCTACCCCATCCCTAGAGCAGAGACTGCCCTCAGTTGCCTGCATCCACAGTACCCCCACTTGCCTTGCTGTTTCCAAGCCTCCTCAGAAGCAGCCAGATATAGAGTAGGACCACAAAGTGAAACCATCTCCACAGCTACATGGACGAGCCCAGCCTCAGCCACAGGGGAACACTGATAGGTCCCTTTCCCTGGTGGGAAAAGGGCTGTGGCAATATGGCAAGACGCACTGTACGTGAAGAGTTTAATAAAACCCTTTTGAAAATGATAAAATAAAAACAAAATGGACTGCTTTATAAATTAAAGCCCTTTAGACTTCAAGGAACCTTCCGGTAGATGCACATGTTTTTGCGGGTTGGAATGCAAATCCAGGCAGGCCAAGTGATCTCCAGTTCGTCTTAGGAAAGACTAGAGGCAGAACTAAGAAAAAGTCCTCAACCTACTGTCTAGTGTTCTCCCCAAAACTTAAGCTTACTCTTTAAGCCTCAGTCATGGTCCATCTGGCAAGGATGTTAAACCATCTGTAGCATTCTTAAATCCTGTGGTGAAGACCATTTTCTCTCCCCTAATGAATTAAAAAAAATGGTCTATTATTTTTATTTTAAATGTCTTTGTTCTATATCCACTTGGTGAATCCGATGATCATGCACTTAGATGTCAAGCAATACCAAATTTCTTTTTTTTCCGATTTTATTTATTTTTTTCAGCGTAACAGTATTCATTGTTTTTGCACAACACCCAGTGCTCCCTGCAAAACGTGCCCTCCCTATTACCCACCACCTGTTCCCCCAACCTCCCACCCCTGACCCTTCAAAACCCTCAGGTTGTTTTCAGAGTCCATAGTCTCTTATGGTTCGCCTCCCCTCCCCAAAGTCCATAGCCCCCTCCCCCTCTCCCAATCCCACCTCCCCCCAGCAACCCCCAGTTTGTTTCGTGGGATTAAGAGTCATTTATGGTTTGTCTCCCTCCTGATCCCATCTTGTTTCATTTATTCTTCTCCTATCCCCCTAACCCCCCATGTTGCTTCTCCATGTCCTCATATCAGGGAGATCATATGATAGTTGTCTTTCTCCGATTGACTTATTTCACTAAGCATGATACACTCTAGTTCCATCCATGTCGTCGCAAATGGCAAGATTTCATTTCTTTTGATGGCTGCATAGTATTCCATTGTGTATATATACCACATCTTCTTTATCCATTCATCTGGTGATGGACATCTAGGTTCTTTCCATAGTCTGGCTATTGTAGACATTGCTGCTATAAACATTCGGGTACACGTGCCCCTTCGGATCACTATGTTTGTATCTTTAGGGTAAATACCCAGTAGTGCAATTGCTGGGTCATAGGGTAATTCTATTTTCAACATTTTGAGGAACCTCCATGCTATTTTCCAGAGTGGTTGCACCAGCTTGCATTCCCACCAACAGTGGAGGAGGGTTCCCCTTTCTCCGCATCTTCGCCAGCATCTATCATTTCCTGACGTGTTAATTTTAGCCATTCTGACTGGTGTGAGGTGATATCTCATTGTGGTTTTGATTTGTATTTCCCTGATGCCGAGTGACGTGGAGCACTTTTTCATGTGTCTGTTGGCCATCTGGATGTCTTCTTTGCAGAAATGTCTGTTCATGCCCTCTGCCCATTTCTTGATTGGATTGTTTGTTCTTTGGGTGTTGAGTTTGCTAAGTTCCTTATAGGTTTTGGATACTAGCCCTTTATCTGATATGTCGTTTGCAAATATCTTCTCCCATTCTGTCAGTTGTCTTTTGGTTTTGTTAACTGTTTCCTTTGCTGTGCAAAAGCTTTTGATCTTGATGAAATCCCAATAGTTCATTTTTGCCCTTGCTTCCCTTGCCTTTGCCGTTGTTCCTAGAAAGATGTTGCTGCGGCTGAGGTCGAAGAGGGTGCTGCCTGCATTCTCCTCAAGGATTTGGATGGATTCCTTTCTCACATTGAGGTCCTTCATCCATTTGGAGTCTATTTTCGTGTGTGGTGTAAGGAAGTGGTCCAATTTCATTTTTCTGCATGTGGCTGTCCAATTTTCCCAGCACCATTTATTGAAGAGGCTGTCTTTTTTCCATTGGACATTCTTTCCTGCTTTGTCGAAGATTAGTTGACCATAGAGTTGAGGGTCCATTTCTGGGCTCTCTATTCTGTTCCACTGATCTATGTGTCTGTTTTTGTGCCAGTACCATGTTGTCTTGATGATGACAGCTTTGTAATAGAGCTTGAAGTCCGGAATTGTGATGCCACCAACTTTGCCTTTCTTTTTCAATATTCCTTTGGCTATTCGAGGTCTTTTCTGGTTCCATATAAATTTTACGATTATTTGTTCCATTTCTTTGAAAAAAATGGATGGTATATTGATAGGGATTGCATTAAATGTGTAGATTGCTTTAGGTAGCATGGACATTTTCACAATATTTATTCTTCCAATCCAGGAGCATGGAACATTTTTCCATTTTTTTGTGTCTTCCTCAATTTCTTTCATGAGTACTTTATAATTTTCTGTGTATAGATTCTTAGCCTCTTTGGTTAGGTTTATTCCTAGGTATCTTATAGTTTTGGGTGCAATTGTAAATGGTATTGACTCCTTAATTTCTCTTTCTTCTGTCTTGTTGTTGGTGTACAGAAATGCAACTGATTTCTGTGCATTGATTTTATATCCTGACACTTTACTGAATTCCTGTACAAGTTCTAGCAGTTTTGGAGTGGAGTCTTTTGGGTTTTCCACATATAGTATCATATCATCTGCGAAGAGTGATAGTTTGACTTCTTCTTTACCAATTTGGATGCCTTTAATTTCTTTTTGTTGTCTGATTGCTGAGGCTAGGACTTCTAGTACTATGTTGAATAGCAGTGGTGATAATGGACATCCCTGCCGTGTTCCTGACCTTAGCGGAAAAGCTTTCAGTTTTTCTCCATTGAGAATGATATTTGCGGTGGGTTTTTCATAGATGGCTTTGATAATATCGAGGTATGTGCCCTCTATCCCTACACTTTGAAGAGTTTTGATCAGAAAGGGATGCTGTACTTTGTCAAATGCTTTTTCAGCATCTATTGAGAGGATCATATGGTTCTTGTTCTTTCTTTTATTAATGTGTTGTATCACATTGATTGATTTGCGGATGTTGAACCAACCCTGCAGCCCTGGAATAAATCCCACTTGATCGTGGTGAATAATCCTTTTAATGTACTGTTGGATCCTATTGGCTAGTATTTTGGTGAGAATCTTTGCGTCTGTGTTCATCAAGGATATTGGTCTGTAGTTCTCTTTTTTGGTGGGATCCTTGTCTGGTTTTGGGATCAAGGTGATGCTGGCCTCATAAAATGAGTTTGGAAGTTTTCCTTCCATTTCTATTTTTTGGAACAGTTTCAGGAGAACAGGAATTAGTTCTTCTTTAAATGTTTTGTAGAATTCCCCTGGGAAGCCGTCTGGCCCTGGGCTTTTGTTTGTTTGGAGGTTTTTGATGACTGTTTCAATCTCCTTACTGGTTATGGGCCTGTTCAGGTTTTCTATTTCTTCCTGGTTCAGTTGTGGTAGTTTATATGTCTCTAGGAATGCATCCATTTCTTCCAGATTGTCAAATTTGTTGGCGTAGAGTTGCTCATAGTATGTTCTTATAATTGTATTTCTTTGGTGTTAGTTGTGATCTCTCCTCTTTCATTCATGATTTTATTTATTTGGGTCCTTTCTCTTTTCTTTTTGATGAGTCTGGCCAGGGGTTTATCAATCTTATTGATTCTTTCAAAGAACCAGCTCCTAGTTTCATTGATTTTTTCTATTGTTTTTTTTGGTTTCTATTTCATTGATTTCTGCTCTGATCTTTATGATTTCTCTTCTCCTCCTGGGTTTAGGGTTTCTTTCTTGTTCTTTCTCCAGCTCCTTTACGTGTAGGGTTAGGTTGTGTACTTGAGACCTTTCTTGTTTCTTGAGAAAGGCTTGTACCGCTATATATTTTCCTCTCAGGACTGCCTTTGCTGTGTCCCACAGATTTTGAACTGTTGTGTTTTCATTATCGTTTGTTTCCATGAATTTTTTCAATTCTTCTTTAATTTTCTGGTTGACCCATTCATTCTTTAGAAGGATGCTGTTTAGTCTCCATGTATTTGGGTTCTTTCCAGCTTTCCTCTTGTGATTGAGTTCTAGCTTCAGAGCATTGTGTTCTGAAAATATGCAGGGAATGATCCCAATCTTTTGATACCGGTTGAGACCTGATTTGTGACCCAGGATGTGATCTATTCTGGAGAAGGTTCCATGTGCACTAGAGAAGAATGTGTATTCTGTTGCTTTGGGATGAAATGTTCTGAATATATCTGTGATGTCCATCTGGTCCAGTGTGTCATTTAAGGCCTTTATTTCCTTGTTGATCTTTTGCTTGGATGATCTGTCCATTTCAGTGAGGGGAGTGTTCAAGTCCCCTACTATTATTGTATTATTATTGATGTGTTTCTTTGATTTTGTTATTAATTGGTTGATATAGTTGGCTGCTCCCACGTTAGGGGCATAGATATTGAAAATTGTTAGATCTTCTTGTTGGACAGACCCTTTGAGTAGGATATAGTGTCCTTCCTCATCTCTTATTATAGTCTTTGGCTTAAAATCTAATTGATCTGCTATAAGGATTGCCACCCCAGCTTTCTTCTGATGCCCATTAGCATGGTAAATTTTTTTCCACCCCCTCACTTTAAATCTGGAGGTGTCGTCGCGTCTAAAATGAGTTTCTTGTCGGCAACATACTGATGGGTTTTGTTTTTTTATCCATTCTGATACCCTGTGTCTTTTGATTGGGGCATTTAGCCCATTAACATTCAGGGTAACTATTGAGAGATATGAATTTAGTGCCATTATGAGTCTGTAAGGTGACTGTTACTGTATATTGTCTCTGTACCTTTCTGATCTACTACTTTTAGGCTCTCTCTTTGCTTAGAGGACCCCTTTCAATATTTCCTGGAGAGCTGGTTTGGTGTTTGCAAATTCTTTCAGTTTTTGTTTGTCCTGGAAGCTTTTTATCTCTCCTTTTATTTTCAATGATATCCTAGCTGGATAGAGTATTCTTGGCTGCATGTTTTTCTCGTTGAGTGCTCTGAATATATCATGCCAGCTCTTCCTGGCCTGCCAGGTCTCTGTGGATAAGTCTGCTGCCAATCTAATATTTTTACCATTGTATGTTACAGACTTCTTTTCTCGGGCTGCTTTCAGGATTTTCTCTTTGTCACTAAGACTTGTAAATTTTACTATTAGGTGATGGGGTGTGGACCTATTCTTGTTGACTTTGAGGGGGGTTCTCTGCATCTCCTGGATTTTGATGCTTGTTCCCTTTGCCATATTAGGGAAATTCTCTCCAATAATTCTCTCCAATAGACCTTCTGCTCCCCTCTCTGTTTCTGTTTCTTCTTCTTCTGGAATCCCAATTATTCTAATGTTGTTTCATCTTATGGTGTCACTTATCTCTCGAATTCTCCCCTCGTGGTCCAGTAGCTGTTTGTCCCTCTTTTGTTCGGCTTCTTTATTCTCTGTCATTTGGTCTTCTATATCACTAATTCTTTCTTCTGCCTCATTTATCCTAGCAGTGAGAGCCTCCATTTTTGATTGCACCTCATTAATAGCTTTTTTGATTTCAACTTGGTTAGATTTTAGTTCTTTAATTTCTCCAGAAAGGGCTTTAATATCTCCAGAGAGGGTTTCTCTAATATCTTCCATGCCTTTTTCGAGCCCGGTTAGAATTTTCAGAATCGTCATTCTGAACTCTTGATCTGACATATTACCAATGTCTGTGTTGATTAGGTCCCTAGCCTTCGGTACTGTCTCTTGTTCTTTTGTTTGTGGTGATTTTTTCTGCCTTGTCATTTTGTCCAGATAAGAGGATATGAAGGAGCAAATAAAATACTAAAAGGGTGGCAAAGACCCCAGAAAAATGTGCTGTAACCAAATGAGAAGAGACCCCAAATTGTGGGGTGGAGAAAGGGGATAAAAAGAGGTTCAGGAAAAAAAAAAAAGAAAAAAATTTAAAAAAAAACAAATAAAAAAAAATATAAAAAAGAAAGAAAAAATATATATATTTAGATAAACTAGTCAAAAACGTTAAAAAAGAAAACGGTAAAAGTTTTAAAAAATTTAGCAGAAGAAGAAAAAATATTGAAAAAAGAGAAAGAAAAAAAAAATTGAAGTAGCTGCAAGACTAAAGAATCATGGGGAGAAAGCCATGAGTTCCGTGCTTTGCTCTCTCCTCCTCTGGAATTGCGCTTCTGTCTTAGGAATTGAACCTACTTTCCTTGATAGATGAACTTCGTCCTGGCTGGATATTTTGTTGATCTTCTGGGGGAGGGGCCTGTTGTAGTGACTCTCAAGTGTCTTTGCCCAAGGCGGGATTGCACCGCCCTTACTGGCGGCCGAACTAAGTAATCGGCTCGGGTTCGCTTTTGGGAGCTTCTGTTCCCTGAACGCTTTCCGTAGAGTTCCGGAGGACGGGAATGTAAATGGTGGCCTCCTAGTCTCCGGCCCGGAGGAGCCGAGAGCCTGGGGCCCCACTCCTCAGTGCGCCCCCAGAGGACAGCACCCAATCACTCCCGTATCCCCAGCCTCTAGCTGCGCTCCGAGCTCACCCAGCCCGCGACCAGTTCAAGGTTACCCCGAGCTGAGAGCTCAGTCCTCGGCTCTGTCTCTGTAGCCGGCTTCTCCGTTCTAATACTTGCGAGCTCTCCGACACTCCGACACCCCCGATCCTTCTGTGACCCTGCGGGACCTGGGGCCACGCTGACCCCGCGTGGGCTTCACCCTGGTTTAGCCTCTGGAGCAATGTCCCTCCGTGGAACAGACTTTTAAAAGTCCTGATTTTGTGCTCTGTTCCTCCGCCGCTTGCCGGGAGCCGGCCCCTCCCCCCGCGGTCTATCTTCCCGTCGTTTTAGATTCACTTCTCTGCCAGTCCTACCTTTCAGAAAGTGGTTGATTTTCTGTTTCTAGAGTTGCTGTTCTTCTTCTCTTCGATCTCCTGTTGGATTTGTAGGTGTTTGCAATGTTTAGATAAGCTATCGAGCTGATCTGCTACCTGATGTAGTCTCAGCCTGCTACTTCTCCAGCATCTTGACTCCTCCCTCAATACCAAATTTCTTAAGGCTTGGTTTCAGCTCCCATTCTTATCTTACACAGACCAATAGAAATTATGTGTGTGTGTGTGTGTGTGTGTATTTTTTATTAAGTCAGTGAATGTGTAAATTTTAGATATCATTCTAATAACATACAGTGTGTT
This sequence comes from Meles meles, assembly GCF_922984935.1. NCBI lineage: Eukaryota > Metazoa > Chordata > Mammalia > Carnivora > Mustelidae > Meles > Meles meles. The sequence continues at coordinate 46,319,103 of NC_060081.1, forward strand.
CTACACTGGTTTTCTTCTGTAAATTTCTTTATATATGATGGACTGGGTTTGGGGATAGTTGTAAGAATTTCCCTTCGAAAATGTTTTTAATCTCCTGTGTAGTGAATAGCACCTAAGATGGCTCCTGGTGACTCTCACCTGCTTGCATTCAGGCCCCGTAGAAATCCTGTCTCCTAGAGTGTGGGCTAGACTTACCAACTCAGTTCCAAGGAACAGAATGCAGCAAAAACAATGAGACATCACTTATAAGATTACGTTATAAATTAAGTTCGACTTCAGTTTTATTTTCTCTCTCTTTCTCTTGCCTTCCTCTCTCCTTCCTTCCCTCAGGTCCTTTGCTTTGGGGGCAGCAAGTTGCCAGCTTGTGAATAGCCCTACACAGAAACCCACAAAAAGTGACAGATCTATCTGGCAAACAGCCAGTGAGGAACTCTTACCAGCTCCCATGTGAGTGAGACTGGCAACAAATCTTCACCCAATAGAGCCTTGAAGTGACAGTAGTCCCAGTCAACACCCTGACTTCAGCCTTATGCGAGAGTGAGTCAGAGGCCTCTAGCTTACGCCATGCCTGGATCCCTGACTGAGAGAAACTGGGAGATAATACAGGTTTCTGTTTTTTTTTTTTAAAGATTTTATTTTATTTATTTGACAGACAGAGATCACAGGTAGGGAGAGAGGCAGGCAGAGAGAGAGAGGAGGAAGCAGGCTCCCCGCCAAGCAGAGAGCCCGATGCGGAGCTCGATCCCAGGACTCTGGGATCATGACCTGAGCGAAAGGCAGAGGCTTTAACCCATTGAGCCACCCAGGCGCCTCCAGGTTTCTGGTTTTATGCCACTACATTTTGAGGTTGTTTCACGGCAATAGGTAACTAATAGATCCTGCTCGGAGCATAACCAGGCAAAGCTGTAATTAGAATCAGCAATTAGCATAAATAAGTGTACTTACTTCTTAGCTGCACAGCTGAAATTCAAGAGAACAGATGTGAACAATTATTCACATAGAAAGTGCATAGTGGATAGTCTCCTGGAGCCATATACCCATTCTCCAGATGGCTCCTAGCTTTCCTCCTTGTGAGAATTTCCCTCAGGGAACTGCCCCTGCTGAGAGCAAGACAAATTAATGGAGGGACACAAGAGTCTGGCTTCCAGACTCTTGGGATAACTTAGAAGACCATGGGATAACTTAGAAGACCTTGGGATAACTTAGAAGACCATGCCTGTCCCAGAACTCCTCATGGGGTCAGCTGAGGCCTCTGTTGTAACTGTGTTAAGGGGTCAGATTTCCTCTCTACCCAATCTTCCTTTCTCACTTACTTACCCATATAGCTCCTGTTGTGTTTCTGGTTGAATTCTTTGTCCAGGGCATCATGTGCTAATCTTTCTAAGGAAGTAGATATATTTATCACAGAAACGTCAATTGCTTTATTATCTCTCCAGGATAGAACCCAACTCAACCTTCTTTACCATAGTTGGCACGACCCTCACCTCCGCCCCCCATGCTTGTCAGCTCTAGCTTGTCACATTTCCCCAACTCTGTTAGCTTCACCCAGAGTTGGGGAAATGAAGTAAACTGGTGGATTTGGTGGCTGAGATTCCCTGGGCCACTGGCTGCTTTATCAGCCTCTAGAGTGGTTCTCGCAACTCTAGCCATGTCTGGCAGAGGATGTGAAGCCATTACTGACTCCATGTTTGTTTGGATGGGCCAAAGAAGTCCCCCACCAAATGGAACATTATAGACAGCACTTATGTTGGACTTAAAAAAAAAAAGGTGTAGACAAGTTGTCCTTTACTCCCGAGCCTTTTGCTGTTTAAGTCAGTTGGCCTCTGCCTCCATCTTAAGCATGTGGCCTTGTTTTCTTAAACAGATTTTGTGAGAAACAATGTGATCATCTCTTGCTTTTTTGACTAAAAATAAAATGGAGGTTGGAAGGAATAAATATCTTTGAATAGTAATGCACTGAATGCTTACAGTACCCTAAGGATTTCGGAAAATTATCCCCATTCAATAAGTGAGGAAATTACACCTGAGAAAACACATAACCTGGGTAAGTTCCTACAAACTAGTCATGGTCTGAGAGAAATTATTCCAAATTTGGAGATAATACAAAAGATCACTACATATCTTTTCAAAGTCCTGCTACAGCATTCTCTAATAGGACCACCCAGGATTATTTAAAATTCTCAGGCAAGCGTTGTTAAACTATGGCCTGCCAGCCAAACATGACCTATAGCATGTTTTTATAAATAAAGTTTTATTGGAACACACCCTGTTCATTTGTTTATATATTGTTTACGATTACTTTTGTGCTACTGTGGTAGAGATGAGTGGTTGCAACAGATACCCATTTGGCCCACAACGTCTGAAGTATTTACTATCTGGCAGTTTACAGAAAAGGTTTATTGACCTCTGAATTACTATTTACTGCTAATTAGGGATCAGGCTTGAAGTTACTTGTTAAATTAGAGTTTTATCTGATGGAGATGTAAATCACTTGTGTGGTTTAAAAAAATAATAATAACCCCACAGAGTTCAATCTTTTTACCAGTAGAACAATAGCCAGTTCTACACCTAACCTAACAATTTTATTTCAGTATTTTCTGCCAGTGTCTGTATATACATGTTCTCTCAAGTTATCTTTGAGCCAGCTTTATCATTGCTGATTTCTTCATTAGTGAATCAAATTAATTTCTGACTTGTGCTCACTATATATTTGCATCAGATTAGTGCTGTTAAGTTTGTGAAAATTATACATTGACATAGGCAGAACTGTGATTTGAAGAAAAGGTATCTGATTTTAGAAACCCATTTTCATTCTGCTGCCTCCTTATCTGTAAAAATTAAAAAATAGACATGTTGATGAGCCCTTTCACTGTGATGTTAGAATGGAAGGGCCAGAGATCGTCAAATCTGTTTCCCCTTTACTCCAGTTTGAGTTCTTTGGGCAAGAGCTATTATGTAACTCTAATAAACACATCCTAACAAATAGCTTCATTCAGTGATGATGAAAAAATAAGCAAGTTTCCTTTCAAGCCTCAGCAAGCAGAAATTGATTTAGAAGACAAATTGAATGGCTCAGCTTTTTGTTGTTTTACTTTCCATACTCACTTCATTACCAGGTTCTACAATCCTTCCAATCTCCAGGGTTCACCTCATGAGGAAGAGAAAAAAAAAAAAAAAAGCCTCTTGCAAAAAGCCTTTTGCCAGATGGCGATTTTTGAGTAAGTCATTTGTCATCAAACAATGTGAGGAGTTTGGGGAGTAGCAGGTCAGATGGTCTCATAGCCAAGGCTCTTCTTTAATCTACCTTTGACCTGCATCAAGTGAGACAGAAATATCCTCTTTTATCAAATGAGAATTATCATCTTTACATTGCAGACTTGTGAGAAGTTGAACAATATATTCAAATTGCCCACAGTTTAGGAGATGCTCAGTAAATGTAATTACTACACATTCTTCTCCCATTTAACTGGGCGCTGTCCGGGACACAGGTATACACTATCTTGTTATATTCTATCAGAGCGGGAGAGCAAACATAAGTTTAGTAGGAGTCCTAAAATATACTGGAACAGAGGGGCCTTAGGTGCGATAAGTGGTGTCTCTTATTCTTCGGGAAGGTCTCTTTGGCTGTTATATTCTTATTCTATTTTAAGATATTATTCATGCCTTAGCTTTATTGATGCCTAACATCATCATTTCTGTATCTGTGTTCCTGGTGGACTGAAATCTTTTTTTTTTTTTTTTCAAAGGACAGAGTCGCTCTTTTTTTTTTTCATTTTATTTATTTTTTCAGTGTAACAGTATTCATTCTTTTTGCACAACACCCAGTGCTCCATGCAAAACGTGCCCTCCCCATTACCCACCACCTGTTCCCCCAACCTCCCACCCCTGACCCTTCAAAACCCTCAGGTTGCCCCAACCTCCCACCCCTGACCCTTCAAAACCCTCAGGTTGTTTTTCAGAGTCCATAGTCTCTTATGGTTCGCCTCCCCTCCCCAATGAAATCTTAAGATGGATCATGAAAACTCTCCCGTTGTCCCCCTTTATCTGTGGAGTGAAGTTTTATGTCCTCCCTTGGCAAGCATACACCTGTAGGATTTGCTGTACCCAAATGATCCGTGGCACAAGACTGCTTCCAAATTACCCACAGCTCTCAGCATGTGTTTACCTGTCTCTTTCTGAAATGAGAAAGTCTTCTAGAAAAGCTTCATTTCTGTATGGCGACTACCATAACACACACACACACACACACACACACACACACACACACACACCACAAAAAAAGAAAAAAACCCAAAAAACAAAAACAACCCTTCATTTCTTCTCCCTGTGTATCTACTTGACTCTTCAGTTGCTGAAAGCACTTCTAGGTTCTGCTTTACAGAAACCTGGCAGCCAGCACAGTGGGCAGCTGTTTGTTCATGGTTCCATTTATCCATTTTGACTTCTGTGTTAAATGCGCCATACTTGTGTGGAGCCCACTGTTCAGCACAGTCTCTGCCCCACTCGGCAGGAGACCAGCAGTCTCTGAAATGGCTTCCTAGGTGGGCCCTGTGAGAGGTGACGCTGCCTGTGATACCCAGAATGCATACTCTCATTGGGTGGGTGGTTCTTACCCTCCAGAAGCTCAGTATGTCGATGCTACTGCTCTGTCGATCACAGTTTGGGAAGCACTGAATTAAATCATGTTGCTTTATTTAACAAATACACTTTCAACAATCTGATAACTGGCTTTCAGATTGCCACAGCACCGAATCCTTCTTAAACTTTCGTAGGGTGAGTTATACTTGATTGTAAACTCAGGAGGGTGAATGCCTTTTATGGGGTATGAATGTTGTCCAGTCCCTTGATGTAATATTAATAACAGTATTTTAGAATTTGAAGGGAACTTTGAGATTATCTCATTCAACCTCTTCGTGTTACAAAAGAGCAAGCATGTCTTGCCCAAATTTATTGGAGAAATAAATTTTCTGGTTCAGTAAACTTGTCAGGAACACAATTCGTAGTTGTTTAGTGTATCTATTTCTGGCCAACTGAATGCTTTCAAAACCAGAACAGGGTGATTTGGGCCAGTTTGTGATTAGAACCCACCTTCCCATAGTTTTAGCAAATGGATGTTTAAGAATCCAGCCTTTCCATTCATATACCAAGCAGAGAATGTATATGGCCTGGGATGGCAGTTCTTCCAGAAATTGGTCATGGCATCTATCTGATTGGTATGTGTGGGAAGAGGTATGTGCATCTATACAAGCAATGAGGAGTTTTATTGTGTTTTTCCTGAACCTGATCCAGGGATCCTGACTCAGTAAGAATTTCCCAGCACTGGTTGCTTTTAAACTAAATCTGCCCTGGACATAATTTTTCACTCCTCCTTAGTTCTTCTGTATTTTCTTTCACCTGGACTTTCTTTCTTTCTTTTTTTTTTTTTTAAGATTTTATTTATTTGTTTGATAGACATTAGGTCACAAGTAGGCAGAGAGGCAGGCAGAGAGAAAGGAAGGGAAGCAGGCTCCCTGCTGAGCAGAGAGCTTGATGTAGGGCTTGATCCCAGGACCCTGGCACCATGACCTGAGCCGAAGGCAGAGGATTTAACCCACTGAGCAACCCAGGTACCCTCACCTAGATTTTCTAAATTATATCCAATCAGCTCAAGAAAGCCTTGTTCATATTACTTTGTTTCTAAATAGAATATAAACAACTTGTTTTTTCTGGGATGAACTCATTTTAATGGAGTTTGCTTTTGTCAGTTACCCAAGTTCCACCTTCACATTCTAGTGTTGAAAGTTCTCTTCCAGCAGTTTGGGGAATAAAGCTTGTGATGGAATGATCCGAGTTATTAAACTGGGAGTACAAGAGGATTGAGTCTAATTAAAAGGGTAAAGAGGTTCATTACCAAATGCTTACAAATGGGGGAATGGCTTGGAGGGAAGTATTATTTTCTGGGATGCCAGTAATCTTTGTGGGTAGAATGTCTGCCTGGATGGTTTGGACAAACAAATAAATGAAACTGCTTTACACTAGAATGGAAACTGTGCATCCAATGACTGTAAGATAATCACTAAAAAATATTTAACAGTGGTACTAAGGAATAAGGGCTTTGGGGTAGGAAGGACACCTATCTTTACTAAATAACTTTCACAAATTCTTGATATTTTTACTGTATAAATGCATTACTATCTCCAATAAACAAAACCAAAGTTTTATTTTCATAGATGTACAACAACAGTTGCGGTAATATGTGACAAGGGACTGAGCAGTTACCCCCAAAGAGACATCACTGGTCACAGATGGAAAGTAAAGTGCCAGTAGTGATACTCACAGTCCTACCATCCTTCATAGCACCTTAAAAATTACCTTACTGAGAGCCCATTGCTCCAAGAGATTT